>NC_062274.1:28078638-29278638 GCF_916048215.2 Malus sylvestris | reverse complement strand
AGCGCTGCAATTCATCAATTTTCTTTTGAAATAAGAATCTTCATGGTCTGAGTTACTCCACAAAATTGATCCCAAAATACTTGGCCATTAAAACCCCAATGCCATAACACACCAATTTCCTCCACATATGGAGACCAACATCGAAACCCCAAACGTTCCATCTTGGCTAAATTCAGTAGAATTTCCTGATTCATTCATACAACGAAAACAAATAAAGATCAAAAGTTTAACACAACAAGCAGATTGATGCCATAAATTTGTAATGTTTCCATAAGGACCTTCGATTGACCAGTGATACATGTTGGATTAGTGACCAAATTGGATAGGCCTTTATGTAAGCCCAACAACCCATTTAAGGGGCTTCTTTTCTAGCCCATGTGACAGTCATGGGTGACTTAGGGTTTTTATTTGGCAGCAATTGCTGCTTTTGATTATAGAAAGGCAGTCGCATAGCAGAAGAAAAGAGCCACTGCCGCAGCCCCATTTCAAAGAAGGAGAAGTTGTTGCTTCTTTCATTGGTTAGCTATCACTCCATCAAAGTTGTATTTGTTGTATTAGCTTTGAGCTTTGTATAGAGAGGAAATTATTCATTATATTTCTCTCTATTTGTTTCTTTGGTGTTTGAGAGTTATTGGGTATATTGGGGTTTTGAGTTGTGAGCTTGCCAACACTTTGTAAACTCCCATTTGGTTGATAGTGGATTATTGGGTGAGCTCCTACTGCTTCGATGACGTACTCCAGTTACATTGACTGTTGAGGAACCTCATTAAAATCTTGGTGTCCTTTATATTTTGTTCTTGCATTCCATTTGATATATTTCCTGTGGGTTAGCTTGAGTTGATTCCAACGGGTTTGGTGTTATCCTAGCACAATAATGGGTATCAGAGCACTGGTTGCTCTTGGGTACTGTCTAGTTGCCAAAGATGTCAAACGGGCAAGATGAGAATCCTTTAGGAAGTAGCTCCGGGTTTGCAAGAACTACGGTGCAAAATGCAAAGTTCGAAGTGGAAAAGTTTGATGGCACAAACAACTTCGAGATGTGGCAATGTGAGGTCAAAGATGTGTTGGCTAAACAAGATCTACTTGCCGCTCTAGGAGATAAGGCGGAAGCTATGTCGAAGTCGGAATGGGAGAAATTAAATTTGTGGGCTTGCTCTTTTATTCGGTTATGCCTTGCAAAAACTCAGAAGTATTTTGTGATGCGGGAGACAGTAGCAAGTGTGTTGTGGCAAAAATTGGAAGACAAGTATATGACGAAGAGTGCAGAGAACCAGCTACACTTGAAGAAAAAGCTATACCACTTCCAATACAAAGAAGGTACAAAAATGATTAGACACCTTGATACTTTTAATAAGTTGATTGCCGACTTGTTAGATTTAGATGAGGATATTAAGGATAAAGATAAGGCCTTAATATTGTTGAATTCCTTGCCGAACTCTTATGAGTATTTTGTTACCACTATTATGCATGGTAAAGAAACTGTGAAATTTGAAGATGTGTCAAATGCCTTGATGAATTATGAAATGAGGCATAGAGATAAAAATCATGATAGTACCTCTGAAGCTTTATTTGTTAGAGCTAGATCATCGGAGAGGATATCCTCTTCTAGTAGGAAAAAATCACACTCTCGACCTAGAGGAAACTCTAAAGGTAGAAAAACCTTGGAAATGGATGAATGTGTCTTTTGTCATAATAGGGGCCATTGGAAGAAAGATTGTCCAAGGTTGAAGACCAAAGGCAAAGAAAGTTCTGAAGCTAATGTTGCTGAGGTTGAAACAGATTTTTCTGATTTTGCTTTAACCACTTCCTCATCATTTGATTGTGCTACCAAATGGGTGTTGGATGCGGGTTGTACTCATCATATGACTCCTCATAAGGATTGGTTTTCAAGCTTGAAAGAGTTTGATGGTGGTGTTGTTTTCATGGAAGATGACAATCCTTGTACAACAAAAGGGATTGGTACAATTCGTTTGAAGTTGCATGATGGCATGGTTAAAAAGTTGACAGGTATTCGGTATGTATCGAATTTGAAGAAAAATCTTATTTCTTTGGGAACTTTAGAAGTCAAGGGCTTCAGGTTTCATTCAGATAGGCAGACATTGAAAGTTACTTATGGTGCACTTGTTATGATGAAAGCTCCTCGATATGGTCATTTGTATCTATTGCAAGGAAGCACCGTGACAGGTGAAGTGTCTGTAGTCTCATAAAATATAGGCACATCTAATTCAGATACTACTAGACTGTGGCATATGAGATTAGGCCATGCCGGTGAGAAAGCTCTACAAGGGCTTGTGAAAAAAGATCTTCTAAAAGGTGCCACGACTTGTAAGCTTGATTTATGCGAGCATTGTGTGTTGAGGAAGAAAACTAGAGTGAAGTTTGGTGCTACAGTACATCAGATGAAGGGCATTCTTGATTATGTGCATTCGGATGTTTGGGGTCCTACAAAGACTCCATTTTTTAGTGGTAGACATTGGTTCGTGACCTTTGTAGATGATTATTCTAGAAGGTCTTGGTCTACACTATGAAGCATAAAAGTGAGGTGTTGAGCATTTTTTTGAGTTGGAAGAAAATGGTTGAGAACCAGACTGGGAGAAAGATTAAGATTTTGAGATCGGATAATGGTGGTGAATACACATCCGACCCTTTCTTTAAAGTTTGCAAAGAGGAAGGGATTGTGAGACATTTTAGTGTCCGGGGAACTCCACAACAAAATGGAGTTGCAGAAAGATTGAATCGAACCTTGCTTGAGAAGGTTAGATGCATGTTGTCTTAGTCGGGTTTGAGCAAGTTGTTTTGGGCAGAGGCAGTTACTTATGCATGCCACATTATCAACCGGTTACCCTCAGCTGTTGTTCAAGGTAAGACACCAATGGAGGTATGGACTGGGAAACCTTCTACTGATTATGATTATATTCATATTTTTGGTTCGCCTGCTTATTTTCATGTAATTGAAAATAAACTTGATCATAGAGCCAAAAAGGCTATCTTTCTTGGTTTTAATAGTGGTGTCAAAGGTTAAAGGTTATGGTGCCCAGAGTTAAAGAAACTTGTAATCAGCAGAGATGTGACATTTGATGAAGAAAGTATGTACAAAGACTCTGAGAAGAATGTGAAAGATTTCCAACAGGTGGAGCTTGAGAAAGTTGCCTCTGGTACTTCAAATCCTATTGCCGCTGATGTCAAAGTCACTACAAGTGAAGAAGTTGGAGACCATGAGGATGTTAAAGAAGTTGAACTTGAAGATTCTATTCAAGTTGAAGAGCAAGTTTCACCTCAAGAGTCTATTGCCAAGAACAGAGGAAATAGACAAATTACCAAGCCAGCTCGGTATAGTGACTATGTTGCTTTTGCTCTTCCTATTATCATTGATGATATTCCATCCAATTTCGAGGAAGCCATTAAGAGTGAGGAGAATGAAAGGTGGTGCAATGCCATGGGTGATGAGATGAATTCTCTCTTGAAGAATAAGACTTGAGAGTTAGCTAAATTGCCTAAGGGCAAGAAAGTTATCGGTTGCAAATGGGTGTATGCCAAGAAGGAAGATGCTGATGAGAAAAGCAATGTGAGATTCAAAGCAAGATTAGTTACTAAAGGGTATGCACAAAATGAGGGTATTGACTACAATGAAATCTTTTCTCCAGTTGTGAAGCACTCTTCAATTCGCATTATGTTAGCTCTTATTGCACAGTATGATCTTGAGCTTGTGCAACTTGATGTGAAGATGGCTTTTCAACATGGTGATTTGAATGAAGAGATCTATATGTGTCAACCGGATGGGTATACAGTGAAAGGGAAGGAGAATTTGTTTTGCAAATTAAAGAAATCACTTTATGGCTTGAAGCAATCTCCAAGGCAATGGTATTTGAGGTTTGATAAATTTATAAGAGGCCAAAATTATTCTAGAAGTCAATATGATCATTGTGTGTACTTCAAGAAGTTGCAAGATGGGTTTTTCATTTATTTGTTGATATATGTTGATGATATGTTGATTGCCTTAAAGAATGTTGAAGAGATTGAGAAATTGAAGAAGCAAATGAAGAATGACTTTGAGATGAAGGATCTTGGTGAAGCAAAGAAGATCCTTGGCATGGAGATCACTAGAGATAGGGAGAAGGGTTTGGTCAGTTTGAATCAAAGACAAAGGGTTGGGTCAGTTTGAATCAAAGACAATACTTTGAGAAGTTGATCCGGAAGTTTGGAGTTCATGATTCAACCAAACCGGTTGGTACCCCTTTGGCTCTTCATTTTAAATTGAGTTTTCTACAATGTCCTAAAACTGATAAAGAGAAGCTGCAAATAAAAAATATACCATATGCAAATTTGGTTGGTAGTTTGATGTATGCAATGGTATGCTCTAGACCAGATATTGCTCATGCAATTGGCATGGTGAATCGATATATGCATAATCCAGGTAAAGAGCATTGGCAAGCAGCTAAGTGGATATTGAGGTATCTCCATGGTACTCGAGATGTTGGTTTATGTTTTGAGAAAGATGACTTTGGTATTGGTCATTTTGCAGTTGGTTATGTTGATTCAGATTATGCAGGTGATCTGGATGGAAAGAAGTTTACTACAGGCTATGTGTTTACTATGGCTAAAGGGCCAGTTTGTTGGAGGTCCATTTTGCAGTCGTCTATTGCCTTGTCTACTATAGAGGCTGAATATATGGCAGTTGCTGAAGCTATAAAGGATGCCATTTAGATACATGGGCTGATTAGAGATTTGGGGGTTGATCAGAAGCTGGTGGAGGTACATTGTGATAGTCAGAGTGCCATTTATTTGGCTAAGTATCAGGTTCATCATGCGAGGAACAAGCACATAGATGTGCGTTATCACTTTGTGTGTGAAGTCGTTGGTGAAGAAGAGATTATTCTCCAGAAGATTCCAACTAAAGACAACCCCGCTGATATGTTGACTAAGGTTGTTGGAGTAGCCAAGTTTGTTCATTGTTTGAACTTGACTCACATTTTGCCTATATAAACAAGGCGTTGAGCAGTAGGATTTTTGAAGCATTTGGCTCTGCTTGAGTTATTCTCTTGTTACTTTTGGGAGTGGTTTGTGTTGATTGTTGATTATGTTGGTTTGGCTCGTCATGGCGCTTTCGGAATTTGGCCAAGGTGGAGATTGTTGGATTAGTGGCCAAATTGGATAGGCCTTTATGTAAGCCCAACAACCCATTTAAGGGGCCTTCTTTTCTAGCCCATGTGAAAGTCACGGGTGACTTAGGGTTTTTATTTAACAGCAATTGCTGCTTTTGATTGTAGAAAGGCAGTCGCATAGCAGCTGAAATAGAGAGCAGCACAGAGAAGAAAAGAGCCATTGCCGCAGCCCCATTTCAGAGAAGGAGAAGTTGTTGCTTCTTTCATTGGTTAGCTATCACTCCATCAAAGTTGTATTTGTTGTATTAGCTTTGAGCTTTGTATAGAGAGAAAATTATTCATTATATTTCTCTCTATTTGTTTCTTTGGTATGTGAGAGTTATTGGGTATATTTGGGGTTTGGGTTGTGAGCTTGCCAACACTTTGTAAACTCCCATTTGGTTGATAGTGGATTATTGGGTGAGCTCCTACTACTCAGAGGACATACTCTAGTTACACTGACTGTTGAGGAACCTCGTTAAAATCTTGGTGTCCTTTATATTTTGTTCTTGTATTCCATTTGATATATTTCCTGTGGGTTAGCTTGAGTTGGTTCCAACAGGTTTGGTCTATCCTAGCCCAACAATACATTGTGGTCTAAGTAACTAAACCCAACATCATTGAGGATGCATGGGGACTTAAAGATAGTATGCTGCTAAGTTGACAGAAATTGTTAACTCCATACTGCTACTCGTGTATCAGACTAGAAACAACAACTACATTAATTTATGCCACAGTTTAGAGTTAAAAGGATTTTAATTGGTATTTTTTTTTTTTGTAACAAACGATATTATCTATACTAAGGGGGAGTGGAAGTGGGCTTAATTAGCCTCACAATGGGCTATCAATAATGTGGTTCAAATTTGCCTTTGGCGAGAATCGAATCTAAGACCTTTCAAGTAAAGAGGAATATCATTAGACGGTATTACTAACTGATAGATTTTAAATTAATTTATTTGAAAGAAAAATGTCAATAGAGTTAGAGTTAAATAGTTATACCAGGATTAATTGATTCTCTTTATTAGTAGCCAGTTCTACACTTACCAATTATATGTACCCTCTCTCTATTAGAGGTAGTGCTCACCAACACATATGATCTTATCTTCATTAGAGATATTGTACAAATGATGGTATAAATAGAAATATTTTTTTTTAAATAGAAATATTAGAGGTTGGTACTGTTTTTTGAACAAACCTTGAGTATAGAAGATTTGAGGCCAAAATTAGAGTTTAGGTGAGAAAAATCACGGGGTTTTGTACTGATGGTTTATTAAGCTGCATTAAATATCTATTTAGCAAGGTGAATTAGGCGGGCGGGTAATGTAGCCATGTTGATTGTTTTTTGAGTTCGAATGTCTCTTCTTATGCGCGTGGACATCTCTTTGGTTACCATAACTAGAATGAAAAAAAATTACACTGGTGTTATATGTATTCTTCTCGTTGATTTATGGCTTATTTTGAAATGCTTTTAAAAAGACTGAAAACGTTTTTAGTAAAAATATTATTTTAAACTAATCCTTAGTAAAAATCCAAGTAGATCATAAAAAAACACTTTTAAGTGTTTCATATAAGAAGCACATATCCAGTGCTTCTTCTAAAAAGCACTTAAAGTGTTTTTGGATCCAAACTCAATTTTACTAAAAGTGTTTTCAGTCAATTTAAAAGCACTTCTAAATGAGCTTTTAAATTATTTTTTTTAATACATACGATATTATCTACACTAAATAACGGGAAAGTAGATAAGCCTTATAATAGACTAGTCAAATAATTTGATTCAAAAGTTAACTAAATAATAATAATTTGATTCAAATTCGTCTTGTGGCAAAAATCAAACCGACCACCTTAAACAAAAGAATACAATTGGACTGCACTATTACCTGACACTTTAAAATTAAGTTCTTAAATAAAAACAAAGGCGAAAAATAGAATATGAAGCTTCTTAATACGTCCAGCTGGGCTTGTCCTGGACACATTTGGACATCAGTTTTTTTATTTAATTGATTCCTAACATGTACACGCCAAATGAGACATATCTTCAACATTCTTTCGCATGTAGAAGAAGGAAAAGAAAACATCATTCAAAGGGGATATTAGAAATATAGAATGGACTACTGAGATGATGACACACTTATGGCGTGTTTACAAACTCGTAACTGAATTAAGATACGTTCGATTATAGAGTATATCTTCATTTATTAAATTCGGGAGAATAAAAAGAAAGTTGAACCCATACAAAAACTAAACAATCTATTATTTGTGGTCAACAATGGTACGCCTAAAACAATCACTTTCACAAGAGAACCTAAGGGCCCGTTTGTTTGACCGGATTAGGGAGGACTGGACTAGACTAGACTGTAGTCCCTTGTTTGGTCTGCACCAGGATTAAGTTTAATGAGCTTAGGTGGGACTCGCTCGGATCAACCACCTCGCTACGAGTTCTTAACGAGGATCCCCAATTTCGGCCAGATTCGTAAGCCCTCTTCTAATAGAGAGAAAATCATGAGAGAGTTAGTCGTCCAAGACCCAACGTCGCTCGTCATGCTTGTCACATATCGCTCCCTCCTTGCCCTGCTCCATCTTCTTCCTCGCTTCCACAACCATTTTCAAACCCATATCCCGCAAAATTCAAAACAAAAAAAAAAATGCAGTCGTTCCATTTTTCAAATTCAGATCCAACCTGCAAAATAGAACCCAGAAAACCGAAGCCAGAAACCATAAAACACCAAAAAAAAAAATCTGCAATGGTTATAAGCTTAAATCAACGATGGAATTGATTGAAGGCAAACCGAACCCAGAAAACATGAAACTCCTTGATTGCAGACCTTCTCCATCTCCCACTTTCGAGCCAATCGCACATGCAACCCGCTCCCAACTCCTAAATTTTCAATCTCTTTCTTGCTTTGTGGTTTGATTATGAAGATTTGCAGTCAATTATGAAGTTGGGAGATGAATAGAGAACAAAATGAAGAAAAAAGGGAGATGAAGAGGAAGAGGGACGAAGAAAAAAAGGGAGAGGGACGTAGAAAAATTAGGAAGAAAACAGAGGGAGAGGGGCGGAGAAAAAGGAAGAAAGAGGGAAAGAGGGGATGAACGAAATTGGGAATGGAAGGGTTTCTAGAATGAGAAAATAGGCAGATTTAATAATAAAATATAAATATTTATTAAATAATGTAAAATACTAATAAATATGAATTAAATAATATAATATTAGAATTTGTTATTAGTCTGTTCCTTAGTCCTGATACTGCTCCAAACGCTTCACTAAACTAGTATAGCTTAGTCTAATCTAAGCCAGTCCAGTTTAGTCCCTGCAGCTAGTCTAGTTCGAAACAGTCCGACGCAACAAACGCACCCTAAGAGTCTACTTAAGACTTGACTAAGGTACTTTTAAATTAACAAAGAGTTCCTCGTAGGGATGGGCAAATACTCATTGATTATGGATAACCGCGGTTACCCATCTATTTAAATTAAACGATTACGGTTATGGGTAACCGTTTACCCGCGAAATTTAAATAGGCAGTTATGCGTATTAACCGCGGTTATAAACGGGTAATCGTTTACCCATTTATTTTATATATGTAAAACTAACACAAACCATGTTCTCGATCCAATAATAATTAGCACCCAATAAATTAGCAATGAATTCATCGGTTCTTTTCTCAATAACACTGCTACAAGAATGATGATTCTCATCATCAAGGAATTCGCCAAATTAATTTAAATTCCTTACGGGTAACCGTGAAATTGACATAAACGTTTTGACAGAAATGTCTTCTAAACAATTTTTGTAACCCAATAATACTTATCAAATATTATATTTACCTTCATTGGTAACAGTTAAAAATATTATCCGTAAACTACTATTTCAATTATTAGAATGGTATAAGAACTTAAAAAAATTAAAATACGAAAATGTTTGATGAATATACCTATAACGGTGTTTAATTGTCAAAAAAAAGATAAACGGGGTTAAAAAGGGTAAATGGGTATTAAACGGTTACGGGGGTATGGTTAACTGTTTATAAATGGTTATGGGTATGAGTATAACTGTTTAGGCAATTACCCAACGGGTAAACGGTTATGCAAGTATGGGCATAAATGGTTATGGGTAAATAACCGCATCTACCCGCCTGCCATAACCGCATCTACCCGCCTGCCATAACCGTTGCCCATCCCTAGTTCCTCACCCATTTTCTGGGGAGGTTGCGTGCAGATCCTGTGTCCAATAGAGATGGTGCAAATTTTGTTTTTTTAAAAAAAAAAATAAAAATTATTTATTTAAAAAAATATTTATATATTTTTAAAAAAAATTATTTGTTTTATAATTATTATTTTATCTATGTAGACAAGATAAATGATAAGTGGTCTGTCTCAAAAGTGAGACTTTTTTTAAACTCTTTACCACCTCATAGTTTAATGTCAATTTTTGTATCAACATTATAAAACATTGTGCCAAAAACAAGGTGGTGAAGAATCATAAAGAGTTCCACTTTGAGATAGTCCCCTTAACATTATCATATAGACAAATTTGATTGTCATGCCACCAAAGCTTATAAGCCCTATATTTATCACGTCATCATTGAACGGCTAACTTAACATATATTTTAATGTTTGTACAAAATTGATACGAAAATCATGAGTTGTTATATAATATTAAAAGATGCATGAATATGAAATTGGACGAAAACTTAAAAAAGACAAATTGTAATTTACGCTATATTTTGAGTTATTTTTCAGCCATATGCTTGGAAGGACAAAATTCTACCAACAGTATATTTTCTCAATTTTGAAACTAGACCTAAATTAGTAAAAGAAAATATTTCGACTAAATCTACCAGCTTAAGGTTTTGGACCCACATCTTGTTAATAGACCATATGTTAAATTACTCTATATATTGAAGAGATATATACTAGCTTAAGGTTTTTGACTAATTGGCATAATTTACATTTAATATCCGCTTTGATACCATATGAAGAGATATGGCACCAGTGACCCAAGGAATGTTTTACTAAGAGTTCAAACTCGAGTTAGAAGTTTCAAATCTTTGTTCACTTTCCACTAAGCCAACTCTTTGAGATTATTTCTTTAGGTCATTATAAAGTATATAATTTAGAATTCAAATAGTTAAACGAGGAGGCTTAGAATTTTGTTTTTTGTTTTTTTTTAAGTAATGATTATTCAAATTTACCTTTGGCGAGAATTGAACCTAAGATATCTTACTTACACATAAAGAAAAATACTACTAAATCGTAATATTGAGTGACCAGAGTTATTGTTTGGAAAGAAAAAAAAAATCTCAATAATGTTAAGACTTAAAAAGAAACTTTCAAAGCCAAATTAATTTTTGAAAAAGTTCCATACGTGGATTCACAAACTTTCCCAAACACACGTGCATGCAACTCAAGCCAAGATTACCATCCCCTTCACTTGGCTTTCCTTTTCCCTTTTTAGTTCTGTCCACACCACCAAAAAGTTTTAAAACCCACCTTTCCCAATCATAAGCTGAATATCATGACGCCAACCAAACTCATCAACTACACCCACTCCCCTTTCCAACATTTCAATCTTTTACTATTTTGTATTTTCATGCAATGATGTATCCACACGGATGATCAAAATTCGAGTTAAGCATCATGAATTAATCAGGATAAAACGTTATCAAAGAAAGTTGAACTTAAGACCTCCAAACGTGAGAATTGAGAAGGAATACCATGAGGCGGAGTCCCCAAAGAAATCCAAAAACTGCCAATCTAAACACTCTCCAAACAATTATTTAATACTATGGTTTAGTTGTATTCTTTTTCACTAGTGAGTGAGAAATCTTAGGTTCGATTCTTAACAAAAGACGAATCTAAACCACATTATTATTACCTCATTGTGACTTAGTCCACTTCTCTATGGTTTGTTAAAAAAAAAAAAAAAAAAAACTCTCCAAACAAACCAACGGTCAAAATCATTCCACCACCCTCCACTCACTGTTTTTCATCCGTTTCTTCTTCTTGTTGAACAGTACCCCCCCCCCCCCCCCCTCTTCTCTCCTCCTCTCAAGTCCCATCTCATTTACCCGCGTTAATTACCCGGACCAGTAACCAGCCGGTCCCATTTATTACAAATGCGTTATCTTACTACGATACGCCGGAGTGCACCGAGTATTTTCCCCTCTCAGCCGACAGAGTTTTTGTCCTTTTCTCTCCCGCAACGCGCCCTTGAATAGTTCGTCCCACGTCTTCTCGCCCTTCGATGTCCGAAGAAATTGTCATTTCCTGAAATCTAGAGGAATTTTGAAGGAATCCGGAGCAAATGCGATTTCAAAAGCTTAGAGAATTTTAAATTTGCTTGAATTTTGGAAAACGAAGACTCTGAAATTCAGCTGCTTTGATCTGCTTCGACCATAGGGTTTTAGTGGTGGTGGTGCTGGGGGCGGAAGCTGTGGTGGTGTGGGAAACCGATGTTGATCAAACATGCCGAGCATTAGAGCTCCGGCGACGAAGAAAACTACAACACTCACGGTTAGCATTTGCTGCTGTGTAAATTTCATGGGCATTGCATTGCCTTGGTTCAGGTAATTGATTTCGAGCTCGCATTGCTGCAGGTTGCTGTGAAATGCAGGCCGTTTAGGCTGAGAGAGCGCGGCCGCGACATTGTTCGAGTGATTGACAATAAGGTTTGTGCTGGCTTAGACTTAGAACTTGTCTAATTTGAATGATATTATATATATATATGTGTGTGTGTGTGTGTGTGTGAATATATGTATGTATTGATTTGAAATTTGAAATTTTACTTGTAGGAGGTGCTTGTGTTAGATCCTGATCTGTCAAAGAACTACCTTGAACGAATACAGAATCGAACAAAGGAAAAGAAGTATTGTTTTGATCATGCGTTTGACCCGGTTTCTTCTAATTTGGTACATGAATACTGAATCTTATGCTTTTTTATTTCTCATGATTAGTTATGGTGTATATATCTGCTTGAAGCACTCGACTTAGCATAGTTTCTATATTTTTGGTTGCTTCTAGGTAAAGTACATGTCTTGACAATGTTTAATATATCCAGGATGTCTACACAAAATGCATATCTTCCGTGATCTCTGGGGTTGTTCATGGTCTCAATGCAACTGTGTTTGCATACGGTTCTACCGGGAGGTACTAAAGCGATATATTCTTGTTTTTTATTTTTCACCTCTCGTGGTCTCAAGGTTTTGCTTGACTTTACCAGTTGAAGCAATTTGCATTTTTTGCAACTCAGCCCTTCGCGATCACTCAAAAATCTAGACATTGTGCATTTGACAAAAGTTATTAATTAGGTCAACGTCTAGATGTGCGAGTTCAAAAGAACCATATAAGTCAAATCGGGATGCTTTCTTTCAGCGTATGATCTCACCATTCATGATTTGCATTATCCATTCCTTGATATCCTCCAGAATATCTTAAAATTTCTCTGTACATTTCCAGTGGTAAAACTTATACGATGGTCGGGACACAGGATGATCCAGGACTCATGGTTCTCAGTCTGCATACAATTTTTGATCTAATAAGGAAGGACAAGAGCTCTGATGAATTTGAAGTTACCTGTTCCTATCTTGAAGTCTACAATGAGGTGGGACGTCCAACTTATGAAGAAATTTAATTTATTAACAACGCCTGTGTTCTTTTTTGAAAAGATGTTTCATATTTTATTTATTTAGGTCATCTATGATTTGCTTGAAAAGTCATCCGGCTATTTGGAACTCAGAGAGGACCCAGAGCAAGGAGTAATTGTTGCTGGGCTGAGGTGTATCAAGGTTGACACTTAGCTATCTATTTGCATCTGGTGTGACTATCTGTGAATAATTGTCAATCTTTTTCTGTATTTTTATTTTTCCATTTGTTAAATGTAATTTGTTAGTTATTTTGGGTCTCTTTCTAGTACTACTATGAAAACGGTTCTTCAATTGGACGAACCAATTATGTACTATGGGAAGGATTCTTACTCATCCATTGTGAATTGTCTTACTTATTCAGGTACAATCAGCGGATAAGATTCTTGAACTCTTAAACTTGGGGAATAGCCGACGGAAAACTGAAAGTACAGAGGCTAATACAACATCGTCTAGGTAGGTTGAATTCATTTGTGTGCTGTGGACATACCATTATCATTGTTGTCCCTTTGAGTTTTAATCATGCTTTGGACAATAGGCTGTACTTGGAAACCACTGTTCTTCCGATTTCATTGCTCTAAACCTTCTATACAGATTCTACCATACCTTAGATACCAACAACTGGATAGCTTTGTTAGGTTTAGGTGCGTGTTCAATAGGTTCTATGAACCCTTCTGTGGTCAGGTGTTTTGGTTATACTTGCATATGATTTGTTTCAAACAGTGAATCACATTTTCAACTATTTAAAATGTACTGCATCAAATATAATAGAATATTCTATGTGGAGTTTATTTTCAAAAGGTAAGGATATTTTACAATTGAATGCAGATCACAGAAGATACAATACTAGTAACAACCGGTTTAAAGTAATAGTTGCTATCATTTTTAATATTTCCACCAAAATCAGCAAAACCACTCTAAATTTTGAAAATAAAGTGTAACCTTATTATTCATACAAAATTTTTCCCATTAACCAGATCACATGCAGTGCTGGAAATAAAAGTAAAAAGGAAACAGAGAAATAAGTACCGTAATCAAGTAATGCGAGGAAAACTCGCACTTGTGGATCTTGCTGGTAGCGAACGAGCTTCGGAAACAAACAGTGGAGGCCAAAAGTTAAGGGATGGAGCAAATATTAACCGTTCACTTCTTGCCTTAGCAAACTGCATAAATGCACTTGGGAAACAGCAAAAGAAGGGTCTTGCTTATGTTCCTTACCGTAATAGGTATATGATTGTAATTTTTAATCCTGAAGTCCTCCCTGCTGCTGTAGTTAGCTTCCTGCTACTGTAGTTAATGTAATTAGTTTTGCAGCAAATTGACACGAATACTCAAGGATGGTTTGAGTGGCAATTCTCAAACGATCATGGTTGCAACTGTATCCCCTGTGGACAGTCAGTATCATCACACTGTGAATACCTTGAAATATGCTGATCGAGCAAAGGAAATAAAGACACACATCCAGGTGAGAGCCAAATATGCATGAAGACATATTCATTTTGGATCATCAAAACATGATTAAGTAATAGTCCAATTCCACATTGAAGACAATTAATGCTCAGTTTTCATTCTATGATAGATTAATCAATCTGCTAATCTGTCATGGTCTCATTTGTAGTAAGCTGTTAAGAAATAAGATTTTAAAATTGGTATTGTGCTTTAGCTTTCCACTTAGGTTGCATACTAGCATGTGGTTCTTTGTTGATTGATTTGTCCATGCTGCATGTTGCCTTAGTTTAACTGCCAATTTTGTCTTTCATATGGGTTTCTATGCACTAATTTGTTGGATTTGCAGAAAATTCCTTTTCTTGTACTTGTGTATCACTGGCTAGACTGGTACTTTTATATATGCACTGAATTTCTAACAACAATCACGTTTACTTCACAGAAAAACATTGGCACTATTGATACCCATGTATTAGACTACCAGCAAATGATTGCCAGTCTTCAGGTGAGTGGTTGAATTGGTTTGATCTATTGGATTTTATTTATAATTTTTATTTTCTTCTAAGATAACCTATTTCGGATTGCAGATTGAGGTTTGTCAATTGAGAAAGGAACTAGCTGAAAAGGAATCACAGCTAAGTGTCAAACCTGTTGAAAATGCTGCAGACGATGAACTTTCTTGGTTGAATATTTTGAGCCATGAAACCAGTGAAAATGTTCAGGAAAGGATAAACTTACAGAAGGCATCATTTGAGCTTGAGGAAACCAACCTTCGTAACCGGATTGAACTCCAACATCTTGACGATGCTATAGCAAAACAACAGGTTAGAGTGTACCACTTACAATGCAGTTTTACGAAAAAGAGTTTGTATTCTGCACATTATGTCTTTTAGCACCTACAATTCATCTCAATTAGTTCAGAGTTTCTGCTCCGAAGAAAAGCTATGACATTCCTAAGAAACAACTTTGTTATGGACTATAAAGTTCTTTTCATTCCCACTCTCCTTGTTTTGTAAAGAGGTTTTGTAGGTTCAAACAGATCTGGAGACGAAATTATGTCAACTTTCTTGCATTTATTTACTTTATTGGGGAACTGAATAATATAAACTAATTCATGAGTACCTTTTCTGTGTTACAGGCTATTGGAAATGATAGTGAAATTTTAGAGGCCATGAGAACAAGGCGGCAAGTTATTTTGGATAACATCCGTGACAATGATGAAGCTGGTGTTAATTACCATATGGTAATATCTCAGCTGTAGACTGTAGTCAAACTTGCAAAAAAAATACAACTTCATCAGCTTTTGATTTTATTGCCAAGTTACCAACTCTACTTTTTGTAGGAAATCGAAGCAAATGAGAAGCATCGATGCCATCTTCAAAATATGATTGAGGAGGCCATTAGTAACAATGGAAATAAAACGTACTTGCGTATTCTTAGTCAATACAGGCTCTTGGTGAGTTGATATTAAACCCAAACTGAATATACATATACTGGACCTTGACAAAATAAATTAGTAAATGACTGTTTTGAGTTGAATATGCATTTATTTGAAATTCGTGACTAAAAAAACTTGAGCAAGATCATTGGTGTAGATTTTATTTCTCTCAAGATAAATGTTTATCTAATGCCAATGACACAAATTTTCTTAAGAAATTCTTAACAGTTGCATTAGCATACTGCTAACTGTTATGAGTTGCATCAGTATTACCAATTTTAATATATTCTAAAGCTCAATTTCTCAGATTTACATATTGGCGGTAAACTTTCTGTTAGGTGTAACAGTTATTCTTCAATTAATATAGGGAATGGCAAATACTGAGCTTCAATTTGAAATGGCAATGAGGGATCAAGTGATTAACAGCCAGCGGGAAGCACTGAGAAACATGTGGGACTTGCTTATGGGGTTAGGACTTGATGAGAGACAGATCATGGACCTTGCATCTATGAAGGGAATAACAATAGAAGAAGACTCTACAACGGCACCCCATCTGGGCCTTTCTGTTAGGGAGCAATCATCAGATTTGGATTCGAGAAAATATGCTTCTTTTGGTCCTTGTCGTGGCATGGGGCATTCATATTCTAGACCATCTTCCACCTTTCAGCAGTCTCAAGAGTTAGGTCTGAGGTCATTTCCCCAGGGGCATTTGGATTTGACTCCGTCCTTTTGCAGAGAGGAACATCACAGTTCATATTACTTACTGTCACATGACCATTCTCCTTCAGCCTGTATGTGTACAAGGACAAGTATTGAGCACTGGGTTGGTGGAAGGTCAAGTTCGTGGTTTGGAACTATGGATAAACATCCTCAAGATTTGCGAAAATCATATACAGTGAGACAGAACTGAAGCTTCAGCAGATAGTGTAATCTGTATACCAGCGGCATCTCTTGGTATTGATTTTACCAAACAGAACAAGGTATTTGCACACGATTATCCTGGTGGAGTGCTTGTTAGCCAAGTAGATTTATATGTAGGCCATGTGGTACAACTCAAGGTACGCGTATAGCCCATTCAAACAAGATCAAAATACTGAAAGTCTAAACCTTCCAACTGCTCAGATTTATCCCACTTTCTTTTGGTTCTGATAACCCTGACACCCAGGCCTCCCTTCTAATATTCGGTAGCCTCCTTGTATTTAGGTTTTACCCCTTATCTGCCCTTATTGTTTTTGTCTGCCATCTTCTTCCCTGCATGTACGCGTGTGTAGTAGAGTTACGGTCTCTGTAAGGTTAACTTGGCAGGTGATTTTACTGACTGTATGCAAAGAGATGGGGGTTTTGGATAGGAGGAAGAAGAGAAACGAAAGGGGTCAGTTAAAATAGGTATGTCTGAGTCTTCTGACACTCCGACTCGCGGAATGTGGTTCTTGTGCTGTGTACATATGTTATGAACATGCCCGGCTGATTATCAAACTTATTACTACTTTGCTGTGTACTAATTAGTTCGTTTGTTCAAAATTGGAAGTACTTTTGTATGAGTGAAAAAGTGCGCAGCTTACTTTTAAAGTGAATCCTTTTCTTTTTCGGAGATGATTTTTGCACGCCCATTTGCTCGTTCTACACATCCATATTCTTCTCCACAATTAAACATGGGTGTGCAGGGGAGGAAAATAGGTATTTAGGAAACTTACGCAATTGTGGACTGGTTTAGTTGTTGATGTTAGAAATTCCCATGTTGATTTTCCTTCCTTTCTATTCCCTTCTCAACATTACTTTACTTAACGTTAATTGTTAAGTGGAAGTTGAATTTGTGGGGATCGAACGCTCACTAAAATGCAAGGCATGATTGTTTTTTGTCACTGCAGTAAAACGTTATATGCTAAATTTCTGTTTAAAATTCTATAAACAAACGATATGAGCATATAGAGCACAAATTGATTACGTGTAGAAGAATTCACCTTGGGATTTTTCAAACAATTTGGATTTGGGGATATGAAATTTTTCGTGAGATTTGGTTTTTGGATTAAATCTTAATTGTTGAACATCAAAGTAAAGATTGACAATCTAGTGATAAAAAATTGACATATAACGATCAAACTTTGACAACAAACAACTCAAAAATGACGATATTATCATCATGATCAATTTTAGTAAAAATAAATGTGTGAAATTGTAAACGAAGGATTTCGAGTCTCTACATTTACCATTTGTACATTTACTTGCATTTAATATTCTAAAGGAGATGTACGCGATGAGTGAGTTAGCCAATAAAATTGAGGTACTTGGACTTGGAATTGTTGAGAAGGGGAAGTGAGTGGATTCTGTGTTGGAGAGTTGGAAGACGGAAGCTGCGGGGAAGAGAAGAGGAAGGAGGAAGGAGGAAGGAGGAAGGAGGAAGAGTAATTCTGTGTTGGACTTGGAATTGTGCTGCAACTTGGGTTTTTTTTTTTTTTTTTTTTTTTGGTTTTTTTTCTTCATTTTCAATTAGTAATTATCGTATTTTAATTTTAATTTTAATTTTTTTTAAAAACTGAATTTTTTAATCCACATGGCGATACATGAATAGTATTGTCCCCACATCATGCTACATCAACCAACTAACGGAAATTTTAACGGAATTGGATGCCAAAGACTAAATTGATGTGTTAGGTCAATTTCAAGGATAAAATTGATCGATTTTCAATTTTAATGACCAAAATGATGAATTAGTTTAATTTCAGGGACCAATAATGATGAAATAAAAAAGTGTTTTATGATTGTGACTTTTTTAGTTCTCCTTAAACTTTATACACATTTTTCGTAGAGGTTAATATTTGCATTCCCTTGTGTCCTTACATTGCATTTGGGCGAATAAATTTAAGATTACTAAATAATTATAAAATAACGAATATTGAAATGATGAAATTTATTTTCTAGAATTTATAAATTTTATTGTTTTCTTAACCTAAAAGAAGAGTGAAATTTAAATACAAGATATACTTAGGAAATGTGCTAGTAGTGGTAGTGGAGAGGAAGCAGTGATGACGATGGGTAGTGAGGGAGCCAATAATATGTGATGGTGGCGACAACTATGATGGTGGGTTGTGGCTGCAGCTCATGATTGAGTTTTTTTGTATTTCACTTTTAAAACTCTAATTTATGAAAATTCTAAATCGACAATTATTTATATTAAATTTAACTTGGGAATTGAAAGGTTTCAAATTCTAAGTTTTTTTTCTATGTAAAATTTTTATGTTTACGAATCCGAACAAAAATTCAAATTCATAAACATAAAAATTAGTACATAATTAATTTATACTAATTTTTGTCCAAATTTCAAATTTATCCGCACAAAATCATTTTTCGTTCAGCCAAATGAAGGTGCATTCCCACGCATTAGCCATCTCACCCAGTCACTCTCCCTCCGAAAATCCCAAAGCCCGGGAAACCCCAAAGCCCCCAAAAAAAACCAAATCAAATCGCCAATGTCGAAGAAACCGTCGAACACCTTCAAACCCTACATTCTCTGCGAAACTCTAACGGGCCACAAGAGCGCCATCGCCGGCTTCAAATTCTCCTCCGACGGTCGCCTCTGCCGACAAGACCATCCGCACCTACTCCATCGCCTTCCGCGATGATTCCTCCACTCCCACCATTTCCCCCGCCCAGACCTTCGAAGGCCACTCCCAGGGCATCTCAGATCTCGCCTTCTCCGCCGACTCTCGCTTCATGGTCTCGGCCTCCGACGACAAGACCCTCCGCCTCTGGGACGTCGCCACCGGCCAAATGGCCACACCAACTACGTCTTCTGCGCCAACTTCAACCCACAGTCCAATATGATCGTCTCGGGTTCCTTCGACGAAACGGTGCGTATTTGGGATGTTAAGACCGGGAAATGCTTGAAGGTTTTGCCGGCTCACTTCGACCCTGTCACCGCCGTCGATTTCAATCGGGATGGCTCGGTTATCGTCTCCAGCAGCTATGATGGGTTGTGTAGGACCTGGGATGCCTCCACTGGTCACTGCACCAAGACATTGATCGATGATGAAAATCCTCCGGTTTCGTATGTTAAATTTGCGCCTCATGGCAAGTACATTCTTGTTGGCACATTGGATGATACTTTGGTAAGCTCAGTTCCCACTTCTTACTTTTCGTAATTTACGACTGTTTTGTTGAATTTGAATGGCTTCGTTTGAACCCTCTGTCGATGCTCACTTCAATTTATAAGATGAAGTACTTCAAATATCATGGTTGCGATCACTAAATATTGATTAGAACTCTGTTAATTGGGTAGTGGAAAGTTGATGGTTCTGAATGCTCACTCATGACAAAATATTGGTTCCGTTTGTACTTGTTCTTACTCAAGTTTCAACCTTTTCGTGTAATGTTATTCATGTACAGGTGAAATGCTTGATAATTGGTTCTGAAACATCTGCACTGGTTCTTTAGGTCTGGTTTATCTGTTGATGCCACATTTGACACATTGCTTTCAGCATTTGACAGATCGGATTTTAGTGCTTTTTACATGCTTTTTTGAGGAATGCAGCTTGAACTAGATGTAGGTTCAATAAATTTTCCTTTGGAAAACTGATTTTCTCCATTCTTAGGGCTATGGTTTTCTGTCCATCTCCTTTTGCAATTATTTTTGTATCTTCCGTGTGCATGATTTGAAGACAAACACGTGGGTATATCTTTTGGTTATGGTATTATATACATGAAAGTACATTAGTAGAACAATGGACTATGTTAAAACAATTTGATAAACTGGAACGGTTATTACATGCTCATTTGCTAACCATATTAGAGAGGGAGTGAGGAAGAGGGAGGCAAATATTCCCGTCTCATATCATCTCTTTCTTATCTACCCGCCCCTCTCTCCTCTATCCATTTTCTTTTAAGAAGCAGAAATTGTTTGGATCAAAACTTGAACTTTGGGCTCAAGAAAGGAGCTGGCCCAAAAGGAGGCCCGAAGGGAAAGATAGCCGAAGCCCAGTCAAAGCCCAGACGGCAGAAAAGGCCTTTCCTGACTTGGTGCAGCTCATGAAGACCACTTGCTTACCTACCCAAGGGCCAAGTGGTATAGACTGACCAGCTACACAGCCCATAAAGTACTTTATGGTGGCATTACATGTAAAAAAGCTGATGAGTCATCACCCTCAAACTGCATTCGGGCAAGGCTGCTGCTACAGAAGGCCAAGCCGAGTTGTTTATATAAGAAGAAAGAAAAACCAGGAATAAGGACACTCAATCAAACAAACAAATGCAAGCACAAACTCTGCTCAAAGCCAGATTTACCTTCAAAACAAAGCTGTAGTTAGCCTTCATCCCTCTCAGGATAAGCCTTCATCCCTCGCGGGATAACCCTCCCTTTAAACCTTTGTAATAGCTCTGCTACCCTGTTCAACCCTGCTGTAGTATCGATTCATCTTTTGTAATCCCTCTCTCTATCCCTCTAAGCTTTCAGACCCTTGACAAAACTACAAAGATAGGAACCTACAAGACGAGCAACCTTACCCGATAAGGTTTAACCTTGCCCGACCTTTTTTGCTTTGTTTTTGTCTTTTCAATATGTTGCATACTTCCAGTTATATGCAAGTTATTTCTAGCAATATGACTATTAAAAGGCTCTCTCAGTACTTGAATCCGATTTGAATATATCTTCAGTGTTCAAACCAGATCCAAGTCCTAAGCCCTCGGGCATGTAAATCTGATCAGTTAAAAGTCCTTGGCCTCAAGGCATAAAAAAGAACCTCATGTGGACTTAACCCATCCACGACAGTCCTTGATAAACGAGAAGTCCGAAGTTACTTGGGGTGCAAGTAATCGACCTACCCTCTAGTTTTATTTCTATTATGTTATGATTACCATAGAACGCTTGAGCATGGAATAAATTCTGATGGAAAGCCTCAAGGCCTACACCTAAGGCCCCATAAAGGCATCCATTTGGATTCATTCCGCTCTGCGATCTAGAGAGTCTAAGTATAAGAACGAACTCTGATGGGAAGCCTCAAGGCCTACACCTAAGGCCCCACAAAGGCACCTATTTGGGTTCATTCTACTTCTTGGACTCGGGTAATCAGAAGTATAATAGTTAAAAAACTCCTGCAATTACGAGAACAGATATGATATGTTCGAGCACTGGTTTAGTTATTAATAGGGAGCCTCAAGGCCTACACCTAAGGCCCCACAAAGGCACCTGTTATAACTAACACGGTTTCTCGGATATATACATATATACAACTAAAACTCGACATCCATTTTACATCTGCCATGCTGAAGATGGCAGTGGCACACCTGAGCACCTAAAAGTTAACCTTGATTGTGAGCCTCAAGGCCTACACCTAAGGCCCCACAAAGGCACCCTCAAAGTTAACGATGTCCTTCTCTTTCAGCCTAGCCCGACGAGCCTTGCCCGACGAGCCTTGCCCGACAAGACTTACCCGACGAGACTTGCCCGACAAAGCCCGATAGTGAAGCAGAAGCCCGACAGCAGCCCTCAACCGGCGCCAACCTCCAGGGGAGCTGTGTGCTCGTCGGCCAGGAAACATCCCCGACGGAAATTCCTGACGCGAACATAGTTTTGGCACACCCAGTGGGACCTCTACATTTGATCAGAAGATATATGTTAAAATGCCAGAAGATTTGCAAACCACGTTACTACAAATGTTGCAAAGGTTGGAGAAAGCCTCCACAAGCTCCAGAATGATACAGGCTTGGTTCATCCAGAAGGAAAAAGACATAGAGCCAGCCAGCCAGAAGAGTCGTTGATAGCCAAACCTGCAGTTCCCTTCACCGAAGCCCCTATACATATGATCAATATGACATGGGCTGAAAAGGGAAAAGAAAGACTTACAAGGGAACCAGAAGAGAAGAGATTGGCTGAAAAACCTACAGGAGGGGTGATTAAAACACCCGAATATCCAAAAGCAGCCATAATTAAGGGGATGGTTATGTGTAGTAAGTGCCAATGCGAGTGTGAGCTCGAAATTCCCCCGGCTGGAATCCTCATTGACCATGAACTAATCAAGAGAAAGGAAGAAGACGTCAGAAAAGAAGCCCGCGAAAAGATTAAGCAGGCAACAAAAAAGGACACTTCCCGAAGCGTTTTTCAACGACTAGGAGGTGATTCCCAACCCAAAGCTTTGTCAGAAGTATTTCGAAACCATGAAGTTTCTGAAGAAGCAGAAGACATGGAGGCCAAAATACGAAGGGGTACAGATCATTCTCAATGTGGCCAGATGGGGGGGGAATCAAGAGGATTGATAGCATGACCAATCCTGTTAGAAAAGAACATCCTGCCCACCTCGGGCGAAAATGGTACGTAGTCGGGAAGAACGGATAGCCTACCAAACCAATGGGAGCCTCCATGGTCAGGAGGGTTCAAAGGCAACACAAAGCCTACATGAATTCCCTGAAGACCCCCACAACATCCGAAGCCTCCAAAAATCAAAAGTTGGAGAAAACAGCATCTGGGGGAAGTAGTCAGCTCCGTTGGAAAAGTAAGAAAGAGGTGGAAAAGGCCAACAGCAAGACAGAAGGCGAGGGGGATCACGTGCCGCAGAGCCAACACCCTGAGAAGTATAGGATCTTGAGGAGAGCTCAAGAAGATCTAATCATGGTGCCAACCCTTGGGTGGAAACCAGAGCCTATTTGCGCTGGAACTATTTCATCTGAAAGGAGACCACCTTCTCTACCATTGGTGGATCCTTTTGGTGAAGTTCCAAAACAAACACTGTATTCGGACATGAATCAACAGCAACATGAGGGGGCACCAGAACCATTACTTCCAGCTGATGCGATGGCCTGGTTGGATGAATTTATGGACCAGATTGGGGGCAATAAAGAAAATCCGCCCGAGCCTAGTAATTTCCATATCAACATGACATATGTGTTGTCCGCCACGTTTGGTGCTAGACCTGATCAACCTGCTACTATGGAGGGTGATTACTTGACAACTGAGCCAATGATGGCACATGTCAATATAGAGGTAGTTGAAGAAGAAAACTCGGGCAAGGCTGAATCTTCAGAAGCATCCAAAGATGGTCCTCTAAGGATTTACACAGACGAAATGGTGTTTAGCCGCCCGAACAGCTCGTTGGCCAATCATCTGAAACCCATATATGTTACAGCTCACTTAGAAGGTGTGACCTTCAAAAGAATTCTAATTGATGGAGGAGCAGCTGTTAATGTATTACCAGCCAAGCAGATGAAGAAAATGGGAAGAGGCACGAAGGATCTTATTCCCACAGACCTCACGGTCTCTAGCTTCTCAGGCGCTATCACCAAGACTCATGGGATATTGCCTCTAGAAGTGAATTTGGGATCTAAACAGATAATGCTGGCATTCTTTGTGGTGGACCGCACTTCCACTTATGGGGCCTTACTCGGAAGAGATTGGATCCACCAAAGTTTGGCCATACCCTCTACTCTTCATCAACAAGTGGCTGTTTATCATGAAGCGGGCACAGAAGGACCAGGCTTTTGGGAGATGGTAGAGGCCGAATCACGGCCATTTCTCCCCACAGCCAATGTTGCGGAAGCAAGTTTCTACAACCCCAATGTAGGAATCTTGAAGTGTTCAGGAGCTGACGAGAACGACTGCCCTACCAAGGTGACGGCCCAAAAGCTTTTGGAACAAGGAATGCTCCTTACTAGAGAGGAGTGGGATAGACCTTGTATCCTCCCAAATCCCCTACACCATCAATGACTGAACAAAAGAAGAGAGATCAGGTAATGGCAGCCAGATCCCTGATTAAAAGACTGCTGGTATATGGGAAGGGAAGAAGACAAGAAAATGAGCTCTTGGACAGGGAAGAGCAGGAATGGCAGGTGGGAACTTCAACCAGCCAGCATGAAAGCAAGGAGGAATCTTGCAGAGAAGAATTGGATAGGGCCATTCAAATGGCCAAGTGCATATATGATCTAGACGGGCCAGACGACTTGCCCGAGAGCCCGGAGCTGGTCGAATTTTTGTGTACAGAACCGGATAAGCCACCACCAGAAGTCCAGGATCCTCTGGAAGTTATTAATTTAGGAACAGAGGAGGATCCGAGACCAATACAGATCAGTGGTTTATTGGGGGTTGATGATCGGGCAAGGATTATTTGTCTTTTGCAAGAATTCAAAGACTGTTTTGCTTGGCATTATACCGAAATGCCAGGGTTAGATCCAACCTTGGTGGAACATAGAATGCCCATCAAGGAGGGATATAAACCTGTCAAGCAAGCACCACGGAGGATGTCAAACGAGATAGAAGAAAAGGTCAAAGAAGAGATTGAAAGGCTAGTAAAAGCTGGCTTTATCAGACCAGCCAAATATGTGGAGTGGTTGGCCAACATTGTACCCATTTTAAAAGCTGTAACAAAAGCAGTACGATGTTGTGTGGATTACAAAAATATTAATGGCGCTACACCAAAGGATGAGTATCCCATGCTAATGGCCGATTTATCCATAGATGCAGTAGCAAAGCATAAAGTCCTATCTTTTATGGATGGGAATGCTGGGTATAATCAGATAAAGATGGCTCTAGAAGATATACATAAAACAGCTTTTAGGTGTCCCGGTCATGTGGGGGCATATGAATATCTGGTCATGCCATTCGGGCTCAAGAACGCTGGTGCAACTTACCAGAGGGCAATGAATGCCATCTTTCACGATCTGATTGGCCAGAGTATGGAGGTATACATCGATGACATAGTGATGAAGTCCAAGACAGAAGAACAGCATCTGGAAGATCTCAAACAGACATTAGCAAGAATGAGGATGCACAAATTGAAGATGAATCCAAAGAAGTGTGCGTTTGGAGTAAGAGCGGGCAACTTCTTGGGATTCCTGGTGCATCAAAGAGGTGTAGAAGTGGATAAGAACAAATCTCGGGCAATAATGGAGTCACCTTCACCCACCAACAAGGTGCAACTCCAGAGGTTACTGGGCAAAATTAACTTCTTGAGGAGATTCATTGCTAATTTAGCAGGCAAGATCCAGCCGCTGACTCCCTTACTAATATTAAAAGATAAAGAGAACTTCGAATGGGGACCACCACACCAACAGGCCTTTGACAGCATCAAGGCCTATTTGACTTCTCCACCAGTGTTGGTGCCACCTCAAAGGGGAAAACCCTTGAAGCTGTATATTTCTGCCTCTGAAAAGTCAATTGGGAGTTTGCTAGCCCAAAATAATGAAGGCGGGAAGGAGCAGGCAGTGTACTACCTCAGTAGAATTCTGACCGAGGTAGAGACAAGGTATTCCCCGGTAGAGAGATTATGCTTGGCTTTATATTTCATTGCCAGTAAATTAAGGCATTACATGTTACCTTGTCACGTGCACATCATCGCCAAGACAGATGTGATAAAGTACATGTTGTCAAAGCCAATGCTCACAGGAAGGATTGGGAAATGGATTCTAGCATTATCATAATTCAGTTTTCAGTACGTACCCCAAAGGGCAGTCAAAGGTCAAGCAATTGCCGACTTCCTGACCGAGCATCAAGAATCTCCAAGTGAGGTGATCAATATCCCGGGAAGCTTAGAGGTTACTAGCATTTGGATCCCGCCAAGAGAAGATATTTCAGGCAAAGAAGACTGGATCCGGCAAGAGATAAGAAGAGTAGCTGGTCTCTGGATCACTCATTGGAAGTTGTATTTCGATGGATCCCACACCCAGAAGGCTTCAGAAGCGGGAATTGTAATTATAAACCCTCAGGGAGTTTATCATTATTATTCATTTCTCTTGGACTACCAAGGAAATACTAATAATCGGGCAGAGTATGAGGCCTTAATTATTGGTCTGGAAATCTTGATGGATATGGGGGCAGTAGAGGTAGAGGTCTTTGGGGATTCATAATTGGTAATAAACCAGTTAAATGGGAGTTCAAATGCAGACATATTACCATGGCGGGGTATTACTTGGCAGCTACGCAATTATTGAGTTTCTGGGATTCTGAGATATCGGTCAATCATGTTCCCAGGGAATCCAATTTAGCGGCTAACGAGATGGCACAACTAGCCTCAGGAGTGCCAATACAGGAGAGGAAATATGGGGTAGATGTCAAGATCCAAAGAAGAAACATTCCTTCCATCTTAGAAAGGGGATTCAGTCTAGATATAATGGTATCAGAGGCCAAAATAGAAGATTGGAGATCACCTATCGTTCATCATTTGAAGGATCCTTCTTCGCCTACAAGCAAGAAGGATATATAGCAAGCAACCAAGTATGTCTTATGGGCGAAGAACTTGCTAAGAAAAACTCCAGATGGGTTACTGTTGAAATGCTTGGGCCAAGAAGAATCCATGAGGGTGATGGCCGAAGTACATGAAGGAGTATGTGGAGCACATCAGGCTGGAACGAAGATGAGATGGTTGTTTAGGAGGTATGGTTATTTCTGGCCCGACATGGAAAAAGATCGCAAGTCCTATGCCCGAGGTTGTGAAGAATGTCAGAGGCACAGACCTCTCCAGCATGTGCCCTCGGTGCCTTTAAATCCAATGGTCAAGCCTTGGCCCTTCAGAGGATGGGCGATGGACTTCATCGGGCAAATATATCCAGCTTCTAGTAAAGGGCATACCTTCATAATTGTAGCAACGGATTACTTCACCAAGTGGGTGGAAGCATCAGCGGTAAAATCCATAAACTCAGCCATAGTCAAGAATTTTATCGAGACCAAGATTCTGCACAGATATGGGGTGCCCGAAACCATAGTAACGGATTGTGGGCCATCTTTTATTTCAAAAGAAGTTGAGGAATTTGCAAGCAAGTACAAAATAAAGATGATCCAGTCCAGTCCGTATTATCCTCAATCAAATGGTCAGGCAGAAGCCAGCAACAAGATCCTGGTCAACATTATCAAGAAGATGGTGATTGATAGTCCAGAAAAATGGCATGAAAATCTGGGGAACACTTTGTGGGCATACAGAACTTCTAAGAGAGCAGGAACAGGGACAACCCCTTATGCTTTAACTTTCGGGCAAGATGCAGTGCTCCCCGTGGAAATCAATGTAAGTTCTGTAAGAATTCAAAATCAGTTTGGATTGCATAGTGAAGAGTATATCGAATCCATGTGTCAAGGGATTGAAGATTTGGATGCCGCCCGAATTGAAACTTTGAACCAGATTCAAGAAGGAAAGCGAGCTGTTGCCCAAGCTTATAACAAAAAGGTGAGGATGAAATCTTTCAAGGAAGGGGATTTAGTATGGAAAACAGTCCTCCCTCTAGGAGCTCAGCTCAGGGGCTTTGGAAAATAGAGCCCGACATGGGAAGGTCCTTTCATTATTAGTCGCGTTTTAGATAAAGGGGGATACTACCTGGCGGACCTTGAAGGAAACAGGCATAAACATCCCATTAACGTTAAATTCTTAAAGAAATATTGTCCTACATTGTGGGATGTCAGAGATTGTTATATTGAGGAGGATACAAGGTAAAGCAAGCTTCAGGATATCAATGTGCAGTGTATATTTATCAAACATTCAAGAAGATGGAAAGACAAGAGTTGCTGAGATAATGTATATTTCATTTCGACAAATTGATGAAATTTACAAAAGATTCAAAGCCAACGTATTACAATCAATTCTCCTCCTAGATACAATGGTATCTTCAGCTGATTTTTCGATGTCTTCATAGATGGAACCCGATCAGGTGATCGGGTTGTGCGGCCAACATGAGCCTGGTAGAGGATCCTCAGACAGGACCATCACCATAGGTGATGGTCAAGCCCGACTTATTACCGCAACAAGCAGGAAGACAAGCCTTCGAGAGGAAACCGCCTGACCAAGGGTGTTGGAAATAGCGGGGTGTTCGACCAAGGGTGTTGGAGATAGCAGTCCTTTGACGAAAGCCCTCTTTCTCACGAAAAGGGAGTTTTAGGAAACCCCACTTAAAGCCTGAGGAACTCATCTCTTAGTTTCTAAACACTCGATGAAGATGGAAGAAAATAGTGAAGAGGATTTGATGGCTTGATAGAAGAAATTCCGAGCCAGAATTTATAGAGCCCCAAAGGGTAGTTCAGAGGTCGTGAGAAGAGCAAAGGGCACGGGGTTGCCTTCATCCTGTCTAGAAAACACGAAGTTCCAAAAGATTGAGATACACGCATGCGGATATTCAATCAATGATGGCGCCTGGGATTCCAACCTTAACATTAATTGAAGGGGGCACTGTTTGGATCAAAACTTGAACTTTGGGCTCAAGAAAGGAGTTGGCCCAAAAGGAGGCCCGAAGGGAAAGACAGCCGAAGCCCAGTCAAAGCCCAGAAGGCAGAAAAGGCCTTTCCTAACTTGGTGCAGCTCATGAAGACCACTTGCTTACCTACCCAAGGGCCAAGTGGTATAGACTGACCAGCTACACAGCCCATAAAGTACTTTATGGTGGCATTACATGTAAAAAAAGCTGATGAGTCATCACCCTCAAACTGCATTCGGGCAAGGCTGCTGCTATAGAAGGCCAAGCCGAGTTGTCTATATAAGAAGAAAGAAAAACCAGGAATAAGGACACTCAATCAAACAAACAAGTACAAGCACAAACTCTGCTCAAAGCCAGATTTGCCTTCAAAACAAAGCTGTAGTCAGCCTTCATCCCTCTCGGGACAAGCCTTCATCCCTCGCGGGATAACCCTCCCTTTAAACCTTTGTAATAGCTCTGCTACCCTGTTCAACCCTGCTGTAGTATCGATTCATCTTTTGTAATCCATCTCTCTATCCCTCTAAGCTTTCAGACCCTTGACAAAACTACAAAGATAGGAACCTACAAGACGAGCAACCTTACCTGATAAGGTTTAACCTTGCCTGACCTTCTTTGCCTTGTTTTTATCTTTTCAATATGTTGCATACTTCCAGTTATATGCAAGTTATTTCTAGCAATATGACTATTAAAAGGCTCTCTCAGTACTTGAATCCGATTTGAATATATCTTCAGTGTTCAAACCAGATCCAAAGTCCTAAGCCATCGGGCATGTAAATCTGATCAGTTAAAAGTCCTTGGCCTCAAGGCATAAAAAAGAACCTCATGTGGACTTAACCCATCCACGACAGTCCTTGATAAACGAGAAGTCCGAAGTTACTTGGGGCGCAAGTAATCGACCTACCCTCTAGTTTTATTTCTATTATGTTATGATTACCATAGAACGCTTGAGCATGGAATGGATTCTAATGGAAAGCCTCAAGGCCTACACCTAAGGCCCCACAAAGGCATCCATTTGGATTCATTCCGTTCTGCGATCTAGAGAGTCTAAGTATAAGAACGAACTCTGATGGGAAGCCTCAAGGCCTACACCCAAGGCCCTACAAAGGCACCTATTTGGGTTCATTCTACTTCTTGGACTCGGGTAATCAGAAGTATAATAGTTAGAAAACTCCTGCAATTACGAGAACAGATATGATATGTTCGAGCACTGGTTTAGTTATTAATAGGAAGCCTCAAGGCCTACACCTAAGGCCCTACAAAGGCACCTGTTATAACTAACACGGTTTCTCGGATATATACATATATACAACTAAAACTCGACATCCATTTTACATATGTCATGCTGAAGATGGCAGTGGCACGCCTGAGCACCTAAAAGTTAACCTTGATTGTGAGCCTCAAGGCCTACACCTAAGGCCCCACAAAGGCACCTCTTAAAGTTAACGTTGTCCTTCTCTTTCAGCCTTGCCAGACGAGCCTTGCCCGACGAGCCTTGCCCGACAAGACTTGCCCGACGAGACTTGCCCGACAATGCCCGATAGCGAAGCAGAAGCCCGACAGCAGCCCTTAACCGGCGCCAACCTCCAGGGGAGCTGTGTGCTCGTCGGCCAGGAAACATCCCCGACGGAAGTTCCTGACGCGAACAGAAATAAAGAACAAGAACATGAGCAAACGAGCACTATATTCATTTTCCAAAGCAATCATGGCATACAGCTGATCTGGAATTTCTATCTTGTGTCTGCAGAAGTTCTGGAACTTTTCAACTGGGAAATGTCTGAAGACTTACACAGGTCACAAGAGCTCAAGGTTCTGCATTTCTTCCTCATTTTCTGTGACAAGTGGGATATACATTGTAAGCGGTTCTGAAGATAATTATTTGTACTTATGGGAATTGCAAAGCAGGAAGATAGTTCAGAAATTGGAAGGTCACACTGACACTGATATATCCGTATCATGTCACCGAACTAAGAACATAATTGCTTCTGGTGCACTTGGGAATGACAAGACGGTGAAGATCTGGACTCAGGTGAATTGATTCATTTTCCGTTGTTGTATATGATTGTGTCCATGGCACAAAGATTTTAACTTGAGGAGGGAGACTGATTTGTTGTATTATGAAGCGTATTTTGTCCTATGCCCCGTGTTCCCTTGTTGTATTGTATATGATTTCGTCCATGACACAAAGATTTTGACTTGAGGAGGGAGACTGATTTGTTGTATTACGAAGCGTATTTTGTCCTATGCCCCGTGCTGCACGACTCTTACGTTCTAACTTCTTTTAGTAATGATCTCGTTGTTTGTATTTTAGAACTTTGCTGTTCTTAGATATCAGTTTAAGGTCAGTTCTCTTAATTATAATTTAGGCCGGGTCTTGTAGTTGGCTGTTGTAAACAGCGATCAAGGTTTGGTGCAGACTCATTTTGTGAGATGCCAGGGTGTCCTGAATCTGAAAATCGTTGACAAAGGAGTGGTCTGCTTGGTACTTGTGGACAGAGAGATGTGTGGTATGAAAATTTGTTTTGGTTTCTCAATGCAGGTTTGTGAAAATTTCTCCGTCATCTTCAATGGTCTAATTTATATGCTTGTTAGTGTTGCATGTTAGCGCACGTTGCATATTCCACTGTTCCACAGTAGTTTATGGTTGGTGCATGTCTGTGTGAATGCTATGTGGTGAGCAACATTCATTGATTAGCTTGACTCAAGTCCGGAACTTGTTGTCATTGGGTAGTTTGTAATCGTACAACATGCTAACTATGGAACTTCCCTTGAAAATTTGCATTACATTTCCCTTTAGCGCCAATGTGGTTCCGCCTGATTTGTTGACGATCTTCATTAATGTCACAACGATGGAAGACTGAACGCATTGTCTCTGTAATCATGCAGGGTTCCTTGACATAGGGGATACAGTATTGTGTGTTTGAATGTAGTCCTTGAAACGATTCTTCTGCTGCTGTTGATCTTCTAACCGTTGGGCCACCATGCATTTCTTTGTTTTATTGGGCGTACTTAGTTGGGCCATTGATTCTAGGCTTATAATTTACTTGGTTTCGTTGGACCTCCTTTGGGATGATCCTTTGTGGGGTTTCACTTTCAGTTTGTTTTATATTCTTCTTTTAATCCTATGTATCATAAAAAGTAGAAGGGTTAACCGCATTCTACACCATAAGGTTTGGAGTCATTTGCAAAATGAGCATGAGATTTTAATTTTTGCATTTTACAGCACTTGATTTTTCAATTGCATCATTTTAACCACATTCCACCGTCTAACTAGACGATAAATGTTGATGTTTGCATACATTGGGCCCATATTTAAAGCATACGTTGACTATTGATTTTATAAAACGATTTAAAAAGTAAAAGAGTAAAGTACTAAACATTAAAATTGGCGGTCAACAAGTGCTTAAAATGTGGACTAAGACCATCTCCAACCGAAGGGTCTAAATGGCCAGAGGATTGAAAATAGCCTTAAAACTGTCTCCAACCGAGAGCCAGGCCAAAGGGCTCGTGGGCTCTACTGGACAAAAAAGGGCCAAAGGGCTAACTCATCATCTTTTTGTTAAGTTTGTGATAAAATTGAAAAGGAGAAATTAGGTTCACATCATTCTTTTTGTTACTCCATTGATTAAAATCCTATTCATTTTCAATTTTTGATCAAGGTCCTTGGATATTAATAACATCATTAATTATTTGAATAATAAAATATTTTTATTTTTAAATATATTCCTTTAGTGTTAAAAATGTTACAATTAGTATATTTATATTTAGGGAACTTTAACGAAAAGCACCCGGTACTGTTCACTTTAACGAAAAACCACATTTTTACACTAAAAAGTCAATCCTGGTACTATTCACTTTACCCTTTATTTTGTCCTTATCATTAAAACTCAAAGTTTTCAAGCCCTTTTCATTAGTTTTCCTTTATGGCTAAATTTTTTATCATATATTTTTATTTTTAGTTTGTACCTATTTTTAATTTGTACCAATTTTTTTTTCATTTATAATTTGTACCCATATATTAGTTTCTTTTTGTGCCCATATTTTTTTAAAGTTTTATCTGTGTTTGTACCCATGTGTATACCGTCACATGATATTGTATATTTAATCAATGATAGAAAAATTGACACACCCCGACCCGAATCAGGGCATGCTGGTCATCACGTGAGGGTGACGTAGCCATATGCATAGTGCGGAAACAATAATGATAATAGAGAATACGAATAATTAAAAACCAATTCATACGAGTACTAGCTAAGGTAAGTGCTAGAAAATGTGTGAATACACAATCAAAGTATAAGTAGCCTAAGTTCAGTCCAGAAAATAAGCACTAATTAAACGACACCCAAAGATGCCCTACATTTGTGATAGTTTGTCAGAACCTCCAGTCAAACCTCCTGAGCCACCAATGAATAAGCTTATCTAAAACCTGGAGGAGCGCAAAACATAAAGTGTGAGTGGGCAGAAACAAAGCTTTTCAAAACCATTTCATTATCAAATGCTCTAACCCTCGCCGTAAAACATGTATAATTTTCCCAGAAATGGAATATAAATATATAAGTATATACACACATATATTTCAATTAATCCTTCACATATCCATTTTCATAAGTATGCCATGCCAAAATATGAAACAGAATAAGTAACTCAGGTGATAATAACTTCATGGAAAAATAACATATTAGCTGGATCCCCTGTAGAGGTCTATACGGCTGAATTCATAGCTCATTATTCAATCTAGCCGGAGTCATCGCAAGTGACTTATACGACACTACACCGCACACGAGTTGGAACCACTGTAAAGGTCTGTACAACAAGACTGAGTGTAATATAGTTATGCTCAATGCTACTCTTTCATGATAGTTGTGCAATAAATCACTAGTCACTTACAAGTTGGAACCATCTATGATGGTTTGTACGACAAGACTGTGCACCTAAATTGGATCCAATGTGAGCATTTAGTGCGGGAAGGTGACATCATAAACAGGCATGTACCATATCTCTGGCTAAATCACAATCACCCGGGGTGTAGGTTTATGAGCTTTCAATCACATCTCACATTACCAGTATCTCATATAACAAAACATAACTCACTTGGTACTTACCTGAGTGTCCACAACACCAATTCATATTATGCATCATATACTAATTCATATGCTGAATATAAATTTATATGCATGGCATTTCAAAGCATACTTTCATTTAAACACATTTTCTGGGAAAATATCAAGTATATAAATATATACTGAAAACCAAAAGCCCACTCACTGGTATGTCGAAGGGTCGTAGCCCCCGAGTCATCCTTGACTGCGCTCGTCCTTGGGATAAGTCTCCCCTATATGCGAAACAACTATAAAAATGTTAATTTAAAGCACATAACCAATACTAGCTAATAACTTCTCATACAATACTCAAATGGGATGTTTGAATATACCAACGTGATCTACACAACCTCACGAACATCCCCATATTTTTAGAAAAATTTTCCGACTACTCACGTGCCTGCTAAGGCACGGCCAGACGCACCGCCCACGTGCGGGCACGTGCCAGGCATACTAATGGTAACCTTTCGGTTTGGATAGTAGGGATGTGATGTCGGGTACTTCTTCAAGTCATTGAATGTGCATTGGCTAGCCTCGTCCCAAAGTGTATGCTTCTCTGCCAGAACGAAAAAGTCTGCTAGAGTTAGAGCTTCTTTCATGATCGATTTTCTGAATAGTGGGTGGTCTGCTGAAAGTCCTTTTTGGAAGGCTGCTCTAGCTATCGAGTCGTTGCATCCGACTATCCTTGCCTTCTCTACTTTGAACCTCCTCACATAGTCGCGAAACGACTCATTTGGGTTCTTCTTGACGTCGAACAAATGGTCGGACTTCTTTTTTATCGAGCAATAGGATGAATATTCTTTGGTGAAAACCAAAGAAAGTTAGTTGAAATTCCAGATGGATTGTGGCAGTAGGCTGTAAAACCAATCTTGCGCCTCGTCTTGTAAAGTGGTGGTGAATATCTTGCACATGAGATCATTGTTGTTTCGATAAAGGATCATTGCGCTTCGATAGTGCTTTAAGTGTCTCTCCGGGTTTTCATCCCCTTTGAAATATATGAAATATGGCATGATGAACTCGCATGGAGGCTCTGCCTACTCGATCTCGTCCATGATGGGTGACTTGCTTATGTTAGTCATGTTCCATCGTAGTACCTCGTTGGTGACCTCATTGCGTTGGAAATTACGCAATCACTTGGTCAAGAGTTTCTCTACTTCTTCCTGAATTTTCCTTTGTTGAGGTAGTGGAGCTCTCGACTGCCCCCAACCGTGACTTGCTGGTCTAAGCTGTTCTTCCATGTGTTTGGCTCATCTATGCTGCGGATGCGATGCGTGTAGCGCGTTCTAAGCAAGCGAGCAAGTTCTTTGCAGGCTGCCGGTTAAATTTGAGCTGGATTAAGTGACTGCTTCTCTCTGTCCGTCATGTTGCCTACTCCGATGAGAGGTGAAGGATGCTCATTGCGGGCTTAACTACGAATGAATACTTCACCTGGAAGGTTGCTCATGTTGACTATCGGAGTGTGACCCCAACTGTGAATGTATGCTCGTCTATGGGCCTAGTCGAGAGTGCACGCTCATTTGCGCTCTAAGACGGGAGTATATGCTATTTCAGGGGCCCAATCGGGAGTATACACTGCCTGAACGCTCGGCTCGCGGCTGGTCGAGTGGCTGCTTCCTAGGACGCTGTTGTAGAGGTTCTTTGTCTACCCTTATCCTACTTCAAGGCACCTTGTCTGGGGCATATTGCATCTTGGTGCATTGCAAGAGCTGGTTCACCAAGGTCGTCTGCTGTGCGAGGGCGCTCGTCAACTCTATGACTTGTCGAGACAAGTGTTGTTCTCCATTTAGGTTGGAATAGCTTGGAATGAATGCGTTTTCTTGAATAGTGGAAGTGTGGTAGACTCCGAGCGTGAGATTTGAGTTGGGAAATGCCAAATCCGCAGAAAAATGTGGTGAAAATACTCCTGGTTTGATCTTCAATCTAGGAATTTGGAGCCGGGATAGTTAAACTAATCTTGGATCAATTTGGGCTACTTGGAAAGCCACGGGAGTAGACTGGGCTGCGGAAGCAGGTTGGGCCACGAGAGTGGGCTGCTCACCTAGAGCAGGCTGCTTGGAGTGTGATGCATATGGATGCGAGGCTTGGGCTCGGCTTGGCAACGCGTTGAGTTCGCCTTAGGCATGGAGTGACATGGCTTGGGTCGTGGCCTTGGTGCCGTGAGCCTTGGATGGCACGGCTCGGGTCGTGGTAGCGATGCCATAGACCTCACCGTAGGTAGTGGTAACCATGGTGGCCACTGTGGAGGTTGCCATGGTGGAGCTCCGTAGAGATGGTGCCGATCCTATGATCACATTTAGCCTTGTGGATAAAAAATCTAATAATAAGAACGTATGAAAAATCTACAAATGGACAAGTAAATAGAAAAACCTTTTGATGCGGGGGTCTTCTACAAGTGTGTGACTCGTCTCTCATTGAAAGCACCAATTTGTGGATGCAAATTTCCTCCTCCTTGATCTTGGACAAAATTGCACCTACAAAACAATTAACACCTTAGGTCAAGGCCAAGAGCCTTACGCGCCCACAATGAATGGGGGGCTTTAGCTAAAGAACCTCTGATGCCAAAGTTAAAATTTAGAGAGAAAAAGTGTTTGAGAATTCAAGAGAATTTTAGCAAGAGTTGGAAGTCCTTTATGGGAGAGAATGGTGACCTATATATAGGTTTATGGTCGGCCCTATTAGGAGAATAGGAACTGGCCATTTAGGTTTTTTTTTGGGTGTAAATTGTGGTTAATTAGCCATTAATAGATTAATTAGGTAATAAATCTATTAATTGACTAATTAACATATTTTGAAAGAAATTATTTGGGGAGTTATGGAATGAATAAGATAATTAGCTAATTGATTAGCTAAAAGAGGGAAAATGAGGTAAAAAAATATATGGAATGAAATAGGTTCTGGGAGTTACCTTGTAGAAGGAATTTGATGAGATGTGTTTGAGATTGTTACCTATTTTGGGCACTTTTGACTTGGTTGAGGGATGATTACCTGCTGCTCATGCGTAGGAATCCCGTTATGCCTCAAGGGTATTTTTGTCCTCTTCTATCCAAAAATCCACGTGTCGCCTTGTGATTATTTTTGGCTCCACATGAATGTTTTTTTTTTTATTTGGGACCATCACACTTCTTGTATGATCCGAGTTTATATTTAAAATATAGCAATGATTAATAATAAGACATATTATAATATGCAAAAGAATTTTTTTCTTCTTATTCAAAGATATATTACATTAAGAGGTGGGAGGAGAAATTAGTATTGAATTCATAAGTCACGAGATTCACATATAAGACCTCTTAGTTGCAAGTAAATGAGAATATTAGTTGACGATAATTTTAAAAGGCAATATGAATAGACTGTTCAAATTAAGAGATAGTGTTGCATTCTCATAAAACAAAATTCTCATAACTATGAGAAAGTGGAAGAGAAATTACAATGAGTCAATGGCTATGTCCTTGTGCGGAACTAGAACCAACCTTGTCGCGGCCAAAAAGCTCCAAAATGCTTAAAGAAATTACCTTAAATATTTTCTTTTTTGGGGTCAAAGCTCCCTACCTTGTATCCTCTGAACTGCGCGCCTTCCCAATATCCCAATTCTCATGTGCCTAATTATCAAAATTCATATAAATAATACATAGTTAATAATATAAGTTGTCACTTAGTACTACGGTCAAATAAAAGTATAGGGTTATGATTTAATTGTTAAGATTTATTCTTCTCTTTCAAAGGAATATATATAGTTGTATAGGAGGTCCTATAAATCTGGAAACTAGAATCCCAATTATACAGGATATCAATCACATGATTACATACCCAAACAATACATCTATAATTCCTGAAATATAGCATTGACTCACGTCAACACGATCTAGTAGTATTCCTCTTCACTTGTAAGTAAGAAGTCTTAGGTTTGATTCTCGCCAAATGCGTATCTGAACGACATTATTGCTAACTCCTTGTGAGGCTAAGCCTACCTCCTTCCCTTAGTGTAGATAATATCGTTTATTAAAAAAAATAAAAAAGATATAAGTTATGACATGGGATCATAATTTTTCCATCTAAACTATTTTGGATCCTACTCAATTTCGGAAACCTTAAACTTGTGATCGGCAAAACTCGAATCTAAAACCTTAAGAGTATCTACAAGAGATTAGTCATATTTTTGTTAATTTTGCTAGAATTTGATTTTGAAAAGCTATTCTGGCTAGCCAGTTTGATTTAACGTATCTAATAACACTACGGGCTTTCACAGTAGGGTGAAAAAAGTGAGTATGATATTAATATATTGATCACTCGTATAATAATCATTCTACAACTATGGCTCATCGTTATTTTCGTAATAAATTTTTCGATTCTCACGATATCATTCTAATGACTTTTAAGAAGAATTTGTGTTGGCTCGTATAACATAAGCTACTGGATGTTCAAGGGTTTAGGAAAAACACATGAACAATATACTCAATATGACGGTTATACCCTTGACGTCGTGAGTAGAACATAAAATTACCTTAAGCAAATAAGACGTAATTTGCCTTAAGCTAACGAGGTTTTATGCCACTTAAAAACCATGGGCTCTCCATGCGGCCCATAATATATCCTGCTATTAAGCCATGTACCCAACCCAATGGTGGTAGCCACTGACTCTTCTGAGTCTCCCCTTGAGTGTTTAGCGCATCTGCGCTCTTATCAACATGGACTTTCAGAACTACTAGCTAGTAAGACTGCAAAGACTAGCCTGCATCATCAAGGATTGTCTAGCATTCTCTCTAGCCTCAACTCCAAGCTACATGTTAGAGTTTTTCAGTATAAATAGCCATGCCAAACAGAGAAAACAATAATCACCACTTACTATTCAAAACTCTCTCAAGTTCTATTTTTCTCTCTATCTTTTCTGACTTAGGCATTGGATGCCCTTTGGCGGATCCCTCCCCCTTTTCTCAGGGTTTTCGTTAATTAAGCTAATAGTGTTTGTTTTCTTGTAAGTGAAATTTCTTCTAACCAACGGTATACAAAATTTGTAATCCACGTATATTTCTAATGCTATCCGATCGAAAATCAGTTCACCCAATGAAGAAATTTTTAGTTGTCATGGGAACACAAGTAGTACACTACGTGTTTTAATAGGAATGGTGAGAAATTTTATTTTTTAAGTTATTAACTTTTTAACACACATATCTCATCACTTGTTTAATAACACGTGGTGTATCATTTCGTATACTGGTCACACCGAAAAATCTCTCCACCCAATGAATCGGCCAATATAATTGCCGATGTGGCAATATTTGTAGGTCAAAACACGAAAAGAGTCATAAATTGACCCGGAGGAAAATGCCTCCAAATGAATAGTGTTCACTCATCAGAAGGCGGGAAACATTTTCACACGTGCCACTAGCATTTATAGTATCTTATTGGATCGGTACGTTCAATTTTCTTAATTTGCTTGCTTTTTAGTCATCATCTCGATGTAGAGCGCGTTCGTACGCCTATAAAAGATTGCAAGACTCGTCCTTCCTGGAGAACTGGAGAAACAAAAACTTGCATAGTCTTTCCTAATCTTAAGGTGAGGTGTTTTCAACTTTCAGTGCTCCTGTTTCTTTTTTTCCAAGTTCCAAGGAGTTTTCTTGGGGTTGCTACGCTTAATTTCTGGGCGTCTTTATGATCATTTATAGTCTACATATCAGCCTTCCATGAAATCTTTGTTCTTTGTTCAAGTTCTATTCATGCCTTCATATATTTACTATTTATTTTAGTTGAATCCAACGGTACAGCTAAATTTCGGTTCACTCCCTAGTAAAGAAACCAGGTGCATTAATGGACATGATCTCATCAGCAAAATGGGTATCTGATTTCGTAAGTCTCGCTTTTTTTTTTAATTATACAATTTATTATATATACCCTTCCGTACCCTAAGCATGAAGAAATCAACAAAGAAATTTTAAAAAAAATAAAAGAATTGATACAAAAGAGTCCAAAGTTAATCTTAAAAAGTTGTTCAAATTTTTGGTTCTCTATTAATGTTTTGATTAATTTATATATAGGAAATCGAAGATCCTACTTTCATCAATCAATACGAAATGAGCTCCCGGGACTACTCACTTGACGAGCTCAATTTCCTATCTTTCTCATCTGAGAGCTACTCATCCTATCCAAATTTCACCCCAAAAGCCGACAACTTCAGCAAAGCATCCATCGAAAATCTTCATCAGATGTACGGGACTCATGAAAGGCCAGCAAAACAGCCTAAGAACAACACTAATAGTTGGAACTCTTGCTCCACTGACCACATAATTACTGCCAATGCTTCTTCTTCCTCCTCTTCACACCTAATTTCTTTTGAAAGCTCCAACTCATCACCCCCAACCACTTCTCAGCAGTACTATGGTCTAGATTGCAGAGTTATCAACCCAAAGAATGAAGTGGAATATTCCAATGGGAAATTGAACCCTCGAGCTTTGATTTCCCAAGGTATCTATGACCCCCAAACATGCTCACCGAAACATGGACAGGGGATCAAGAGGGCGGCTACGGTGACTAAAAGTCCTTTAGATGCTCAAGATCATGTTCTTGCTGAGAGAAAGCGCCGAGAAAATCTCAGCCAGCGGTTCATTGCTCTATCTGCCTTACTTCCAGGCCTGAAGAAGGTACTAATTAGTTAAACTTTTTCAGTTTTTACCCCTAATTAATGTGTTCTCAGTTAGACAGTACGTTATGTTGTAAAGTTGTTATGATCTAATGTAACCTCTTTTCGTACAGTATGTCATGTTTTAAATAGTTAATGATCTAAATTTTATGTAAGATTTGTCTAATCAATGACTCAGATTGTTTCTGGTAGTCGAGTTGTCTGATAAGAGAATACTTCTAGTTTAATTTGGTTATAGTAGCTTCCATCAGAGATTCTAAACTACCCATTTTCACAAAATTGCAGACGGACAAGGCTTCGGTCCTCGGAGATGCGATCAAGTACGTGAAACATCTTCAAGAACTTACGAAAATGCTGGAGAAACAAGCAGCCAAGAAAACTGTGGAAGCGGTGGTGTTTGTGAAGAGGACTCAGTACTCAGCGGATGATGATATATCCTCATCCGATGAGAACTCCGAGAGCTGCTCTAACCAGCCACTACCAGAAATCGAAGCAAGAGTTTCGGACAAGGAGGTCCTCATACGAATCCACAGCGAGAAAACTAAAGGATCTTTGGCAAGCATACTGAGTGAAATAGAAAAGCTTGATCTCACCATTGTTCACAGCTGTGCCTTGCCCCTTGGCAATTCAACTCTAGATATCACTGTAGTTGCTCAGGTACATAAATTTGGTTAGGTTAATTCAGTGCATAAACTTAACACTTTTTTTACCCTTAACTAATAAGACTCCAATTCTTAATTACAGATGGATGTAGAATTCAGAATGACAGTGAAAGATCTTGTAAAAAATCTAAGACAGGCTTTGCTCAAGTTGGTGGGACCAGAAATATGAAGTTCTGAAGTTCGCTTTGTGCCCTAGAGTTGGAGATAGATAGGAATAAATCTGACAGTTTCTTACGCATGTATTTTTTTTCCCTTTTTTCCCTTTTTGGTGGTTTTTTTCTGGCTTTTAAGACCTTTGGAGGAAACAACAGCCATTGTACTCATGCTGCTAGCAAGGCTTTATTTTGCAGGAGGGTTTTTTCCTTTGTGAGTTTTGCGTGGTTGACCGGTTAACCGCGTTCGATTACCCTCGTGCTATATATGAAAACCTAGCTGCAGGTTTTGTTTTTATTTTTTGTGGAGGGCTTTTGTGTAAACTTCCTTCGTAATCTATTGTCACTTAATGGTTAATTGTTGTTGTTTTATTTGTCGGATATTCTTCATGTATATAATTTATTGAATACCGACAATAAGTTGAATTTCAGACCCAAAAAAGTAGAATTAGAGACAATAAAATTTGGATTGTAGTTTTAGTTTTCATCTTGGACAACTTCATTTAATAATGGTACACCAGTCAACGAAATGGGGTGGTGAGCAAAAAAATTAACTCGCTCAAATTTCATTTTAGTCAATTTTTACGTTTAATTCAATTTGCAAATTATGCTTTTAAAGTTGGATTACTATTCAAATTTTCCAACGAAATACACGACTTTTTCATTCATTGCAAGGCAGAGAGGAAAAGAAATACAGGCAAGGCAATCCAACTTTTCTATCACCAACAGTTGGATTCGCTGTGGGCATCCATGTATTTGTTTTGAACGGAATACCATAAATTAGTAGCGATGAGTAAACCAGCAGGCAGTTGTCAGATTAATAGAGACAACCTGAAAACTATTAGGAGTACAGGTTCAATGGTTGTGATATTGACGAGTGTAAATTGATTAGATAGGTAGTTACAAACTGTTGTAGGATAGCTTAGTTTATAAGCTGTCATAGTTAGGATATATACTAATGTTGTGTATAGTGTACAAATTATTCTTTGTAAATGAAATACAGTTTTCTTTCTTCTTCTCTAAAAAATCTCTCTCTCTCTTTGATAATCTTGCTCTCTAAGGTCCACCTCATCATGGTTTACATGGTATCAAAGCATATTGGCACCATATGTAAAGCAGAACAGCCATACATGCTCCACATTATTCAATTAGTGTTGTCTACATGTATGACTTGAAAATTTGACACACATGAAGGGGCGTGTAAGGATGTGAAAGTAAAAGAGTTTGTCAGTGAAATGAGAAATCTTGCAATGACTTATAAGAGTTTGAGCTACTCCCCAATAGGTTTTATCATGGAACCTCAACTTTCTTCATAATATCTTCACTGAAAAAGTTATATGCTTGACGGATATCAATCTTGGATTCTTGCTTCCGCTTCCTTGCTGCTCTTTTCCTCATCATTTCTTGATATTCTATAATCTTAATCTTCGATTCTAGGGTTTCTTTCTTTCATATTTATGCAATTGTTCGTGTGTCATATTAAGCATGCAAGGTGTTTTATAAAATTCCTCTATCATTCTATTTGGGAATTTCGATTCGTATCTGTTATTACAATGGTGACAACATCTCAATTACAGATCTTGCAATCTCCAATTACATCTTTGATTTGAGCAGTTTCAACCTTCTTTTCTCTAAATCTTGATGATTTTAATTACTTGCCTTGGCATTTCCAAATAAAATTGTTACTTGAAGGCCATGACATCGTTGGATTTATGGATGGTTCTACACCATGTCCTGCAGAGTTTCTTAACAGAAACTCTGGTGATTCAGAGGTTAATTCTGAAGCCTCTTATATTCGATCTGAGTCAGATGACTTCAAGATTTGGAAGATGCATGATAAGGCTCTGATGCAGTTGATTACTACCACCTTATCTCTTGCTGCTCTCTCCTGTCCTATTGGAAACACCAATTCTTAGGATATGTGGAATCGACTTAAGGAACAATTCTTCAAAGTCACTCAAACCAGTATTTTCTAGATGCAATTCGTGTTGAAAACAATCAAGAAGGGTAATGATTTTATCACTTTCTATTTGCAAAGAATTAAGGATGCTAGGGATTGTTTGTTTACTGTTGGGGCATGTTTTGATGATAATGATATTGTGATTCCCACTTTGAATGGATTGCCTGCTGAATATAATACAATTAGGTATATTATTAGAGGACACGAAACTGTAATTTCTTTGAAGTATCTGCGATCCCGATTTCTACTGAAGAAGCTATGATTGATACTGTTTCTGGTACTCCAATGCTTACTACTTTAGTAGCTAATACAAATGGGTTTAATTCTAAAAATGGAAGTTCTTACAATTCTCAGAATAATTATTCTAATTCTAAAACTAGTGGTTATAAGTCCTTTAATAACAAGGACAAGGGGAAATATATTGAATGTAAATACTGGAGATTATAGGTTATCTGCACCTGGAATTTCTTGATGTTTCTCCACCAAGGCAACAAGGTTATATTCCTCAACGGCAGCCTAGTCAAATTTGTGTAAGAATAACCATATAGTTGATACCTATAAATTCAAGAATACTCAAGATTGTCAAATTTGTAGGAAAAATAATCATTTTGCTAACACTTGTAGATTCAGAAATAATGCAGTTCCTCAAGGTTGTCATATTTATGGTAATCTTCATTAGAGTGTAGCTTTCTGCTATCAAAATACCTCATCTCCAATTACTACAATGCATGTTGATCATTATTTGCATTTTGCACCTCCACAAATACCATCTAATTAATCTCAGCCAGTGTAGATCACTGATTCAAGACCCATAACATATGACTGTTGATGTAAACAACTTGTCTCTTGTCACTCCATATCCATCAAATGATACTATTCAGTAAGCCAATGGTCAAAGTTTATCAATATCACATGTTGGTTCCTCCATTATTAATACTTCATTACAGCCTTTGAAATTAAATTCAGTACTATGTGTACCAAAGTTGACTCAGAATTTGGTCCCAGTTCATAAAAGTTGTCTTGATAATAACTGTTTTTTAATCTTTTGGTACTTTTTGCTTTTGGATTCGGGACAAAACCACATAGAGGATTCTATTCAAATTACTGTGTAGTAATGGATTGTACCCTATAACTTCATCAACTCATTTTGGTTCAAGGAGGAAGATGATGATTGGTACTACCTATCTTGGACAACAAGTTACATCAAGTATTTGACATAGCAATCTAGGCCATCCCTCTAATCTCATTGTATCTCAAATATTAATAAAGTCCAATGCGTCTCATGTTTCTGAAAATATACCTATGTTGTGTCATAGATTCTAGAAGGCAAGTTTACCAAACTTCCTTTCTATACTGATGTGTCTAAATATGTATATGCATTTGAGGTTGTTTATAGTGATGTGTGGGGCCTAACTCCTTGTATTTCAATTAAAGAATTTAAGCACTATGTAATCTTCATTGATGAGTGTACTAGACATCGTTGGATTTTTCCACTATACAATAAAAGTGATATTTGTTCCACTTTTGTCTCATTTTACAAATTCATTTTGAATGAGTTTAATGTTTCAAGTAAGATTTTACAAATTGATGGAGGGGGTGAGTATATAGGAAATCTTTCAAATCTTTTTTATTGGATAAGATAATTAGCCATCATATATCATGTCTCCATACACCAAGAAAAACTTGACTAGCTGAAAGAAAGCACAAACACATTATTAAAATGACCATTACAGTTTCACGAACAGTATCATTGCCTTCTTCTTTTTGGTCCTTTGCTTGCTAAGCATCTTTTTGTCTTATCTATAGAATGTCTACTTCTACCTTGGATCATAAATCTCTATTTGACGTATTGTTTAAATTTGTTCCTGAGATTAATCACCTTAGAATATGTGGGTGTTCATGCTTTTCATTACCGAGGCCATACAATAGTACCAAATTGCAACATAGAACCACAAATGTGCATTTTAGGATATACTTCAAAGTTTAAAGGTTATATTTGTTATAAGGTGTCCAAACATAAACCATACATATCTAGGCATGCACTCGTTGCCAAGTCTAAGTTCTCATACCTTACTTTAGTCAATCAAGTGTCTCATAATGTCACTCATGCTACCTCTTCATTTGTTCAATCATTGCTACTAGTACCATTAACAATAATGTTATTCCTATCCCTCAGTCCAATAAAATCACTTCAATTGCTCCTGCATTTATTCGGTCTATGCCTCATAAACCTCTTATCTACTCCTGTGTTTGTGCCTATGCCATCTACTACATCTAGTCATAATAATGTAATAGAAGACCAATCCATTACCACGTATACAGTTCAGTCCTCCTCCTCTCATATCCCTGTCGTACCAGAATTTCATCTTAAGAGTTTACATGTTGTACTATCTATTCCACCTCTTAATTTGCATCATATGGAAACAAGGTCCAAAAGTGGACCTCAAAGAAAATTGTCTTATAATCTATTATACATGAGAATGGGGTGTTGATCTCACTAAGGTTGAACCTACAACCTATAAGTCAGCTTTGAAATCTCCAGTTTGGGCTACTGTTATGCAAGAGGAATTGTTGGCTTTATATTCTCAAGGAACTTGGTCTTTGGTTCCTTTTTCTCACAAAAAAAATAAATAAAAAAAACTTGGTTGTAAGTGGATCTTTAAGATAAAAAAGAATGCATATGGTACCATTGGAAATTATAAGGCTAGGTTAGTTGATAAAGAGGTTAATCAAGAAGAGGGGATTGATTATGGTTCCAGATATCAAACCAACCATTGTGAGATTGGTTATTTCTTTAGCTGCACTTTGTTGTTGATCTTTAAGATAGTTAGATGTTAAAAATGCATTTTTGCATGGTGTTTTATAAGAGGAGGTTTATATGGCCCAAGCACTTGGATTTGTAGATGCTCAACATCTTGATTATGTTTATAGACTTCATGAGTCTTTATATAGTTTAAAATAGGCTCCCAGAACATGGAATGAGGGATCTACAAGGTTTTTATCCTTCCTTGGGTATATTTCAAACTACTCATGTTGATTCATCCTTATTTATAAAAATTGTTGGCAAGTCTATCATGGTTTTCTTTCTCTTATGTAAATGACATTATCAACTCGAAGTGCTACTGCCGCTATCATTGATGTTATTACAGCTCTTACAAAGGAATTTGATATTGAGGTTTTGGGATCATTATATTATTTCTTGGGGCTCCAGATTGTTCACAAAGAGGATGATTTTTCTTTCTCAAGATAAGTATGTTTCTGAGTTACTTACCAATTATGAGATGCTTTTGTCTAAACTTTGTGCCAATCCTTGTTTACCATATAACATATATAAGGATGATGGTAAATCCTTAAACAATCAAGCATTATACAGAAGCTTGGTATGAGCCCTTCAATATCTTATATTTATCGGACCTTATATTGCATTTTGCAGTGCATTAGATTTATCAATTTATGCAGTGCCCCATTAATTCTCATTTTGTGGCAGTAAAAAGGATCCTTATGTATCTCAAAGCAACAAGGGCTTGTGGAATACACTACGCTAAAGGGCATTTGGACCTTAGGGCTTTTTGTGATGTTAACTGGGCAAGTGATCCTAATGACAGAAGATCAACTACTGGAATAGTTGTATTTCTGGTTCCAATCCCATTTCTTGGTCCTCTAAAAAACAACAAATTGTTTCTAGATCCTCTACTTAAGCAGAGTACAGAGCTTTGTCTACCACTAATGCTAAACTTGATTGGATTAAACAGTTGCTGACCTTTTTGCAGGTTCCATTTTCTATACCCTCAACTTTCTTCTGTGATAATCTCTCAGCTATAACACTCACTTCTAATCCAGATATGCATCAAAGAACCAAACATATTGAGATTGATATTCATTTTGTAAGGGAAAGGGTCACTAAAAGATTACTGCAGGTTCAGTTTGTTTCTTTAACTGAACAGTTTGTTGATATCGTTGCTCCAATCTCAAGCTTGAGTTCTTTGCTCCTGAGCTTGAGAGGGATTCGTTGGAGTATAGGTTCAATGGTTGTGATATTGACAAGTGTCGACTGATTAGAATTTAGAAGGCAGTTATAAATTGTTGTAAGCTATCATAGTTAGGATATGTACTAATGTTGTAAAGTGTACAAATCATTCTTTCTAAATGAAATACAGTTTCCTTTCTTCTTCTCTAAAAAATCTGTTGATCACTCTCTCACTCTGTAATCATGTTCTCTCTCTCTCAAACCAGCAATATTGACGTCTAGTGAATATCATATGATGAATAATTGTTTAGGTAGAGGATGAAGAGCAAGTTACCATTGTAAAACATTAGTGTTAGTCTTACCATTGTAAAACATTAGTGTTAGTCAAGTTAGTTAGTTGTTAGAATAGTTACAAATAGTTACCACTGTAACTATTCTCTTTACCTTTGTAAATCTAGTTTATATAAATACCTCAGTGTATCTAATTATAAAATAATGAAATCATTTCTCAATATGGTATCACTCGCTTAAGTCCACCGACTTCGATCCTCCTTCTGCTACTTTCTTGCTTATTTTCTTACCTACCAAACACCATAGCTTCCGTCTGTAGATCTTCGATCTTGTTCATCAATGGCGGCAAATTCTTCGCATTCTTCCTCTCCTGTGGCTGCGCATCCTTCCTCTCCGGCGATCGCGGATCCTTCCTCTTCGCTGCCTCCACATCTCAATCCTTCTCCGATGAACCCTAACTCCTCTTTTCAAGCTTCAATCAACTCCATCACGATCCAAAACATTGGGAGTATGATTCAAACAAAACTTAAGCGTCATAATTACCTTGTTTGGCGTTCTCTGTTCGAACCGATCTTCCGCCGCTACAAGCTCACCGGCATGGTTGATGGATCTGAACCACCACCGCCTCAATTTCTTACTGATCTTTCTGGAAATTTGTCCTCGATTCCGAATCCGGCCTTCGAGATCTGGTACGAAAAGGATCAAAACATCCTCATTTGGATCAATTCCACTCTCTCTGAGGATTTGATTCCCTTTACTGTTGGTGTTCAATCCTCCCGTGAACTTTGGCAAAATCTTGAGAAGCGATTCGGTGGCGTCTCTCGTTCTCACATTCATCAGTTGCGATCGAATTTGCAATTGATGTCGAAAGGTACTTCCACAATATCTGAATATTTGCAACGTATCAAAGAGGTTTCTGATGCTCTCGCTGCTGCCGGTACCCCAGTTGAGGAGTCAGATCTCCTTCACCTCATTCTTAATGGCTTGCCTGATGACTATGATTCCTTCGTGGATTCAATTCAATTTCGTCTTGCTGATACTACTGTTGATGATCTACATGGATTTCTTCTCAGCAAAGAAATGGCTCTTGCTCGTCGCAAGCCATCTCACGGTTCCTCTGAACCGTATCAGGCATTCACCTCAATTCCAGCAGCTTCCAATGCTCCTCCTTTGCTTCCTACACCTCCACCACATCAGGCTTACAATGCTCAGTCTAATGGTTCTCAGAATTATTACCCTAGCAATAATCGCGGTAATTTTCAGCGGAACACTTCTCAAAGGCCCTACAACAACCGTAATCGTTCCAATCGGTTTAATAATTCCTCAACTAATCGTGGTGGAAATCGAGGTGGAAATCGTGGCTTCCGTTCTTTCACTTCTGCAGTCATTCCGTGTCAAATTTTTTAGGACACTGGACAGTTTGCCATTGACTGTTCCCACCGCATGAATCTAAATTTTCAAGGCCGTGTTCCGCCAGCCAAACTTGCGATGTATGCATCTTCTAGTACTTCTTCTCCACCACCATGGCCACTGGATTCCGGCGCAAGCTCACATATGACCAATAATATTCATCATCTTCAGAATCCACAGCCCTATACTGGTCCAGATAAAGTCTACATTGGAGATGGCCAAGGTTTGCCAATTCTCCATACTGGTTCTACTTTACTTAAAACCCCTTCTGCAGATTTTCAATTAAAGAATGTGTTACATGTTCCCCACTTGAAGCATGATCTTCTTTCTGCCAATATGTTCTTGCGTGATAATTGGTGTTCATTAACCCTCAATCCTTTTGACTTCCATGTCAAGGATCTTACTACGGGGAGGATGCTTTTTAGAGCTCCTGTCAGCAATGGTCTCTATCCATTTTATGCTTCTTCTTCAACTGCACCGAAGGTTCATGCTCATTCTGCAATAAGGACCTCTTCTCATGTGTGGCATCAACGATTGGGTCATCCAACGTTCAAGACTTTTCGATCACTGTTATCAAAGTCTATACTGCCTGTTTCTAATAATGTTCAACAATTCTTCTGCTCCAATTGTGTTTTAGGCAAATGTGCCAAGTTACCATTTCAAGAATCTCTCTGTACTACTTCTAGGTCTCTTGAATTAGTTCATGCGGATGTTTGGGGGCCAGCTCCAGTATGTTCTGTTTGTGGCTATCGCCTTTATGTCATATTTGTAGATGATTTTACCAAATATACTTGGCTGTATCCTCTCAAACATAAATCGGAAGTGTTTCACATTTTTGTCCAATTCCAAGCTCTTGTTGAGAATCTGTCTGGTTACAAAATTGGCACTTTAAGATCAGACTCAGGGGGTGAGTTTACAAGTTCTAACTTCAAGCATCATTTGTCTTTACATGGCATTCAGCAACAATTCAGTTGTCCTTACACTCCTCAGCAAAACGGTTGTGCTGAAAGGAAGCACAGACATATTGTTGAGACTGCTCGAACGCTCCTTATTGCCTCACACGTTCCTCACAAATTCTGGGTTGAAGGTTTTCTTACTGCCGTCTATCTTATCAATCGCCTACCTCCAATCAACAAGTCTTCCCCTTGGGAACAATTTTTCAGGAAAGTTCCAGATTACAAGTCTCTTCGGGTCTTTGGATGTCAATGCTTTCCTTGGTTAAAACCATACACCAATTCCAAATTAGATCCCAAGAGCAAGATGTGTGTTTTCATTGGCTACAGCTTAGCTCATAAGGGGTATAGATGTCTAGATCCCTTCACTAATCGGGTTTATCTCTCTAGACATGTTCATTTTGATGAACATACATTTCCCTTTCATGATCCCCACCTTCTATAGTCCTCCACTCCCCATACCCCAAAAGCTTACTCACCTTTTTCCCTTACCTTTCCCAATCTTTATTCCCCTCATTCTTTCCCTTCCCGTGTTCCACCACCCATATCTTCCTCACCTACTCAACCTGCGCCAGTTACTCAACCTGAGCAAGTTCCTCAACCTGAGCAAGTTAATTCTCCTGCTCCTTGTCCTGCACCTCTGCAACCTCCCTCTTCTCCTCTACCAGCCTCTCATTCTCTACACCCTGCACCACATCCTGTACCTCATATTTCCTCTATTCACCAAATGCAAACCCGATCTAAGTCAGGCATATACAAACCTAAGGCCCTTACTGCCACAACACATCCTCTGCCTTCTCATTTTGACAGTGAGTTTATCCCTACTACATATCTCCAGGCTTCCAAAAATTCACAGTGGAGGGCTGCTATGCAGGATGAATTCAATGCTTTACAAAGTACAGGCACTTGGCAGCTTGTTCCTTCTACCTCCACTCATAATTTGGTTGGCTGTAAATGGGTTTTCCGGATTAAGAGGAAACCAGATGGCTCTGTAGATCGTTACAAGGCTAGACTCGTTGCCAAAGGTTACAATCAGCAAGAGGGCATTGATTATGGTGATACTTTTAGCCCGGTTGCTAAACCTGTGACTATCCGCATTATTCTCACCCTCGCCATCCAATCAAACTGGTTTTTACACCAGCTGGATGTAAGTAATGCTTTTCTACATGGTTCTTTGAAAGAGAATGTATATATGGCTCAACCCCCTGGGTTCATTGATCAGGATCATCCTACTCATATCTGTCACTTGAAGAAATCCTTATATGGCTTAAAGCAAGCCCCTCGTGCTTGGTATGAAAAACTTCAATCTACTCTTTTCTCCATGGGATTTCAAGCTTCACACTCTGATCATAGTCTGTTTGTGCTGCATAAACCTACCTTGGTTTTGGTTCTTGTGTATGTCGATGATATCATAGTGACTGGACCTTCTTCTAGTGTCTGCAACACCATCATTTCTCAGTTGCGATCTAAATTTCCAATCAAGGATCTCGGCGATTTTCATTATTTTCTAGGTCTGGAAGTTCAGAAATCCACCTCAGGAGCCTTCATTCATCAATCCAAATACATATTGGATCTTCTCAAGCGTACCAAAATGGATGGGGCAAAGCCATGTGCCACTCCCCTTAGTTCTGTCAAGCTTGATCACACTGGTTCCTTGTTGTCGAATCCCGAGGACTATCGTTCTATTGTTGGTGCTCTCCAATATCTTACATGGACCAGGCCTGATTTATCCTTTGCGGTTAATCTGGTGTGTCAGTTCATGCACTCTCCCCGGGAGCCTCACTTTCAAGCCGTGAAACGCATCCTCCGGTATCTAAAAGGGACACTTGGATTTGGCTTATGGTTTCCCAAAACCACATCTCCCCTACTTCTCAACGCCTACTCCGATGCTGACTGGGCAGGATGTTCGTGGGATAGACGTTCCACTGGTGGCTTTTGCATCTTTCTTGGTCCTTGTCTAGTTAGTTGGAGTGCAAAGAAACAGCACACAGTTGCCCGATCCTCTACCGAAGCTGAGTACAGCTCCCTTGCCCATACCGCTGCTGAGATCACTTGGATCTATCAACTCTTCTCTGATATTGGCTTCAAATTGTCCTCCTTGCCACAAATTTGGTGTGACAATGTTTCTGCAATTGCCTTGGCTTCAAATCCGGTTTTTCATGCTCGAACAAAGCATGTTGAAATCGATTATCATTACATCCGTGAGCTTGTTTTGGCTAAGCTTCTTACTGTCAAATTTGTTTGCAGTGCGGATCAATTAGCGGATATTCACACCAAATCTCTGCCAAGACCACGTTTTCTTCTTCTTCGTTCCAAGCTTTCACTTCAACCTTCTCCGTTCAGCTTGAGGGGGTGTGAAGAGCAAGTTACCATTGTAAAACATTAGTGTTAGTCTTACCATTGTAAAACATTAGTGTTAGTCAACTTAGTTAGTTGTTAGAATAGTTACAAATAGTTACCACTGTAACTATTCTCTTTACCTTTGTAAATCTAGTTTATATAAATACCTCAGTGTATCTAATTATAAAATAATGAAATCATTTCTCAATAGAGGACAACCTTTGTCCCACCAAAGATTATGTGATCTGCCCAGTTTGTAGGCTTCTGGATACATTCTTGCTGTCTTTAGGTTCAAAAAACCTCTTAGATTTATTGAATGCAATAGTCTTCTTAATATGTATCAAATTTTATTGTTTAGATTAATTAAAATATTGTTGTTAGCTTATTAATTAGAATATCATGTCATGTAACTTGGTAGGGACTGTTTGGTGGGACGAATCAGATGTGAAATCTGCTACTCATTAAACTGTCAGCAAATAATTAACACTCGCGGCTGGGGAGCCACCTAATGCTAATCTAATTAGTTAGCAACCCAATTATTATTGACTTGTTGATGTAAACTATCTGATACGCACTGTTTCACAGATAGGAATTAGAAGATCGGATTGCATCATGGGAAACTAGTATCTTATTTTTGGATAGCTTAATTACTATTTTATTGCTCAACCAATCATGCATGATTGTGAGATATAACGATGACCAAGTTAGGGTACACGAATACATCAAAATACAATCATTAAAATAAGCTCTCCTCTTCTTAGTTCTCATCACTTCCTCTAGTTGATATAAACCTATAGTTCTCATATCATATAGTCGAAAACGTCATACTATCAATCTTAAGATCAGATGAAATTTCCATATTTCGATTCAAATCGACAGCAATTTGTACTAATGTCTAAAATGAGAAACCTTAGTAAATTAATTTACAGGCTTTCGTTCTAATTAATAATTTTTTTTCCTAATCTATTTAGAAAGTGAGAAGTCAAAGTTAATTTTTAATAATTTTTAATCTATTTAGGGCTTGAGACTTCGAACTTAATCAATTCATTACTGAACTTACAAGTATTTGCTCATGGATAAGTATTGCTAATAAACCCCTACTGATGTCTTATTATGTTATTGTAAGAACGACAATCTCAATTTTGTAAAATTTAGATCATGTTTTTATCCACTAATAATCTCATTACTTAGCGCAAACCCTTTGTAACATAAGCTAGCTGACATATATGCACAGCACCATTGTCCAGCTTATGAACAAAGTAGTATAGTGCAAAAATCTCGCTAGCGATCGATATGAAAAACCGAGTATATTATTGCCTCAATTCGCAATCAAACAAGCAACGGAGTTGCCATATTTGCCACCCACACTCAAGCTAGAATAGCAAGAACATGAAACATTCAGAGTCCTTCAATGGGGTAGATGAAGCAAAGCCAACCCAAACCGACCAAGCATGTAATTGTGCTGGTGTCCCTTTCCTTGCAACAAAGATTTGTATATTTGTACTCATTGATGTTAATTATGTACAATGCGGTCAAAGCCAAGGCCAATACGTGTTCATTAGATAAAGGCTACGAACATGTAATTAACTTTTCACACCAAACTTTTTGGACTTTGTTGGACTTCTGACCAAAATAATAATATTATTAGTCGGTGGTCTTATAGTAGGCTTTAAACACAAAGAAAAAAAAAAGGGGGTATAATTAATCATCGACTTTTCTTAGGTTTCACACTTGAAAAGTTAACACTAAATCGATTAACATAAAGAATAAGGAACCGGATCCTCTCTGGATCCATCAAAACTAAGCCTATTAATCAATGAATCCGAGTCGTTGAAATTTGATCCAACGGCTACAAGTAGGAAGCCTTCTAAAGTTATAATAATTATAGCCATTTGATCAAATTTCAACGGTCAAGATTTATTGATTAGTGGGCTTAGTTTTAAAAGATATGGAGGGGATCTGGTTCCAAAGAGTAAAACAACAACTCCTGTCATATAATAAAACAGAACATGAAGAAAGCATCAACCTTTTATGTAATTATTGACTTTTCTTTGCTAATTAAGTCATAAAATGTCCTTTTTAGTTTATATGTCTGTATTAATCAATTTTAATCTAACATATTTAATTAACCACATAAAATGATTTTATAACTAATCTATTCTTGCTTTTAATCATGTCTTATTCGAATTGAAATATATTTATAAACTCTGGACCCGTTTGTTTCACTTTCTTGGGTAGGAGGAGACTAGCTAGGATTAGTAGGCCCATGTTTGATATGCCAAAGATTTTACTTAAATGATATTAAATCAGATTCGCCTCGACTATTCGGCTCACTAAGGCCACATTTTAATCCCAACCGAAACCTTAGTATTAGATGGGAGTAGAAAGAAAAGGAGGCTACCAACTTCACACCACCCCTTCAGCACTTCCCTTTCTCCCTATTTTCCTCTTGTTGAACCCCATCCAAACACCAATGATTTTTGCAGTTTTCCGTCCTGCCAGATCAAATTTTATACGATATTATTTTTTGGGTAACTCTCAGTTTACTACCCTCAAGTTTCGTGGTTTTCAACATTTGGTACATGAAGTTTTTTTGTCCCAGAGTCATACCTAAAGTGTTAATTTTAAGACAGTCTCATACATCCGTTAGTCTGGTTGTTAAGTTTTCCGTTAATTGATGATGTGGCACCCATGTGGACAATGATTGGGCGCCATGTGGAAATTAAAAATTCAAAGAAAAAAAAAACCCCCACCCGTCTTCTACCTCCCCCAACCCCAACCCCTTCCCTCCCTTCTCTTCTTTGCAACCCGCACCACCCTCCTTCATCTCCACTGCAACCCACACCCACCTCTCCTACCTCACCTCACCCCCGCTCCCTCCCTTCTTTCCTCTGCACCCACGTAACACTCTATACCCGACCCACCTCAATTTTGTCGCCAAAAAGGTCTAAATCGTCATCGTCATAGCCTCCAACGGCGACAGCAAGGAGCAGTAACCTTAGGCTTGCTGCTGCTGACTCTCACTCTGATAGCCTTGCCGGGGAAGGTGGAAGCAAGTTGGGACGAAGGGCGTCATAGCACTTGCTCACATTGGCAAAAGAACCGGTGGCTTCTCGAACACGGCGACGTACACCTTGATGTCATCCAAAGTCAGCTTGTCTCTGAGATTGGGATGAGCAATGAATTAAAAACCAAAAATAAAGTAAAATCCATTGAAATATATAGAAAAATAAAGATGAAGAAGAAGAAGAAATTGTTACCTAGAGATGTAAGATTTGCCGGCGAGGAACTTATTGAGGGCTTTGAGACTGGCATCGGTGTAAAGATCTGAGAAATTCTCGACTGGGTTTGGTTTTAGGTTAAATTTCCCAACTGGGTTTCCCATTTTATCAGAAATCTCAATAGGGTTCTATTTATTTTGTGAGTTGCAGATGTGTTCGATTCGTTTTCTCCGACGAGGAGCTTGAGTCAGGTGTTGAACATGGTGGACCAATTCATGGACAACTCATTCCTCGCAGGTCCAAGAGGATGATCGAGAAGGGGATGGGATATGAAAGAGAACGAGGAGGCTCTATTTTTTGGACATGCCAGGACTGGACAAGCAAGATGTGAAGATTTCGGTGGAGCAGAACACCCTGATAGTGATAGGGGAGGGGAAGGACTCGGAGGACGAAGACTGAGGAGTGAGGAGGTTCACCAACATACTGGATTTGCCTCCGGATTTGTACAAGATCAATGAGATTAGGGCTGAGATGAAGAATGGGGTTGCAGATGAGAGTGGGTTGCAGAAGAGAGAATGGAGGGTACAGGTTGCAGAGGAAATAAGGGAGGGAGGGGGTTAGGGGAGGTAGAAACGGGTGGGTTTTTTTTTTTTTTTTTTTTTTAAAAATTTTTAATTTCCACGTGGCGCCTATTCATTGTCCACATGGGTGTCACGTCATTAGTTAACGGAAGACTTAACAGTCAGAATAACGGATGTATGAGACTGTCCCAAGATTAACACTTTAGATATGACTCTGAGATGAAAAAAACTTTATGTACCAAATGTTGAAAACCACAAAACTTGAGGGTAGTAAACTAAGATTTACCCTTATTTTTTCATGAAAACCAAACGAAGTAGGGAAAAGGCAACAAGAGAAAGTTGGTATGGAGAGGAAGGGAGAGAGGTGTGCTTGGCTGGGCGGCGCGGAAGGAAAAGAGCGTTGGGCTATGTAACTATGTTTTTCCTTGAAAGCTCTGTAACTTTGTTGGTCTGTTGTTTTTTATTTAGTCAATATCATTTCATCTCTCTTTTGGTGTCAATTTACATCAAGTGAACTAAAATTGATAATATTGTCAATTTACAAATCAACCTACTAACGGTATAATAAATAAATAAATTTTGAGTAACAAAAATATTACAATACAAAATTGTTGCTCAAAATTCTTGTAGTGTGCCATCACATCCCGCGGACCTCCTCTACATAAAGTAACAACGAACACCTATCAAAACAATGCATACTCCAGGAGGCTCCAACCCATGAGTACTAAACAATAACACGGTGCAAGTTTTCATTAAGTATTCCCCAAAATGTTTTCACCTTTTTAGTAGAAACCTATCGAAATATCTTCACATTTTCAATGGAGGCCATCAAAAGCCTATATCGAATTTAGGGTTTCATAAGCAGTAAGATGCCCTTAAAATTGATGCAAAATGAGAATAAAAAAAATTCCAAGCCTTATAACCAGATATGTTCATTTAATTACCAGCAACATATGATTTGATGGATCCAAGGTGCTCTAAACAAGTCATGAAGAGCCCACTTTAGTATTTGTTCAACTTATCACGTAACGACAGTTACGTCATCACTTAACAATGATAATGATTTGTTAAATAGCACCTTTATTTTTATTTTTTATTTTTTTTTATTTTTTATTTTTTTATTTTTTATTTTTATTTTTTTAACTCTAACATGTAATAGACATACTTATATTTCACATATACGTTATGTATTTTACAAACTATGAGTTTAAAACTTAAGGTCAACTAATTAACAATTTAAATAAAGTTCTCTTAATAACTTTTTCTTATAACTTGGGTTAGAAACAACATATGCCTATGCAGAATGTAAGGCCATCTCCAACCGAATGAGGGCCAGATGACTCGTTTTAGCCCTCTGGCCCTCCAAAAAATTAATATTTTATTGAACAATGTATGATCATATTTCTTACCGTCGCCAATCGAGGGCTAAAGGGTCATAGGGCCAAACATAATCCTGTCATAAACAACCATCTCCATCCGAGGGCCAAAGAGCCATAGGGACAAACATAATTTATTATTTAAATTTAAAAACTACAACAACTTATATTTGAAAACTACATGAGGCGCTATAAGATGATATGTTCCCGTGCCACAAAGAAGTACCTACAACAGAATCTTGTTGAACATCTTTGGGCCAAAAGAAGCATGGAGTAGGCGTTTAAGTTTTAGATTGTTAAATGTTTTTAAAAATGCTGTTAAATGTTTTTTTTATGTTGTATAATTTTATGGTGTTTAATGTTATTTATTGTTGTTTAACATTGTTTAATGTTGTTTCATATTACTTAATGTTGTTTAATGTTGTTTAATGGCTTAGGAAGTTATAGGAAAAAACATAGAATTTTTAAATTTTTTTTAAAAGTTTTTGTAAAAAAAAAAAAAATTCAAATATAATGGCTAGCTGACGTTAGCTAGTTATTGTTGGAATTCAAATCCGACCCGACCCGAGGCTGGCTAGTTGGTTCCTTTGGGCCAACTGGTTGGCCCTTTGGCCCTTTTTTGTCCAGTGAGGCCCACGAGCCATTTGGCTTGGCCCTCAGTTAGAGACGATTTTCGAGTTATTTTCGACCTTTTGACCATCTAAACCATTCGGTTGGAGATGGCTTAAACATCCTGCAATCAGTCCATTTACATTTACTTTGCAAAATTCATTCATGTATCATCTTTTTAGCCCTTCTATTAGTCCAAGCTCTTTATTTAGGCCATCCAATTCCATGAATGCCCAATTACCCATAGTTTCAGCCCAAAACGTATGATTCGGTTATAACAATACCCATTTCTAATGAATTATGTTGCAAATAATACCAAAATTTTGTAACAAGACAACCCAATATGGGATTTCTGATTCATTGGCAAGCATTTTTCTTGTCATAATTCAGTTAGAACCTTTTATGATACTGATATGAGCAGTGTGCTCCTTTCGCTGCACCTAAGTTCAAATTTTCTTCTTATTGTTTCGATGAGTTTAATGGAGAATATTGTATAAAAAAAATTGAGTTAGTATATTTTTTAATATTTCTTCAATTATATATAAATCAAAATAAAGCATCCATTATTTTTCTACTAGCCCTATAAGATTTTCTCCCTCCATCCATGATACTCGTTCCTCCCTGCACAAATGGCGGGCGGGTTTCTGTAATTTGAACCAACACTGCATCAGAGAAAACAAAACAAATAACAAGCCAATATTATTTTTTGCAAGTTGTTCATTGATGCCTAAATTTTTCTGAGAGAGATAACAACAAATAATGAAGAAGGAGGTGGTGGTGGTGGCAACAATGACAGCAGCCGCCACAGTGGTAGTGGCAGCAGTTTTACTGAGACAGTGGAAGAGGAAGAAGCAGCGTCAATGGAGAGAAACACAAAAAATACTACGAAAATTTGCAAGGGACTGCTCCACTCCGGTGCCAAAGCTTTGGCAGGTCTCAAATGCCTTGGTGTCTGACATGAAAGCTTGCCTTGCTTCCAGTGGAACCATTACAACTCTCAATATGCTTGTTTCCTACGTTTCTCCCCTCCCCACCGGGTAGGCTACATCCTCGATTGCTCACTTGGGCTTTAGTGCTATTATTTCGACGAAGTGGGTTAGGCAGGGCAGTGTGTTCGCTCCTTTGCATCATCGAGTTGGAATCCCCCTACTCGTATAGGATAGTTTAGAATTTATAATAGAATTTCACGTTGAAGAAAAAGAAAATAATACTACTATTTTCTCTTAAAATATTGATTTGTAATGTGTTTTGGTGTGGTGGCAGAGATGAGAAAGGATTTTATTATGGCGTAAATTTAAGGGGAACAAACTTCTTGATCTTGTGTGCCAGACTTGGAGGGAAGAACAACCCCATTTCAGATTTACATAAGGAGGAGATTCCCATTCCCTCCAATCTCATGGCTGCTACTTCAAAGGTACATATAGATAATTAAATTTTTGGAGTAGATTCAGCTTCAAGGATGATTTGTTTTTTCTTTCTTCTTTTGGGGGAAATGAATCCTCTACTTCTGTTATTAGTGCTTATATTGCGCTTGTGTTCCAAACGGCGTAGTCATTTTAATTATCAGGTTAAAAGTTCTGGACTAGAACTTCAAGAAGTGACTAGAAGATCATATTAGGCACCAATGAGATTTCTCCCAATAGACGTGGCACGAGTGAAATATTCCCAATAATTACCGGATCCGGATTACATCGAAGCACGAAACAAAATACCTTTATATAAGCATAATGTCAGCACCAAACATATGCAGATGATGTGAACAAATTATTATTTTTATTTAAATTAGAGCATGCATTGTCACAATTTTTTTCATTTACGCATTAAAAACTTGAGTTTGATCAACTTGTGTTTCATCGACTTCAGTGAAAAGATGAATATGATAAATGTGTTTTTCTCATTTAACAGGAATTATTTGATTTTATTGCTGTGGAGCTAGGAAAGTTTGTTTCGGAACATCCCAATACGTTAGCAGAGGAGCTGAGCAAACTTGGTTGTATAGTGTCATGTCCGGTCGAACAATCTGTTGTCTCCGATGGAACCGCTATCAAATGGAAGAGTTTCTCAGCTGATAGCAAAGTTAGATTATATTGACTCCTTTTTCTTGTTATTTTACACTCAATGCTGCAGTAAATTAACTGCCTAAGTTTGAGATTTGGGAAGCATTATTTTTTCCAATATATCATTGTAAGTGCACCAATTTTAACCTTTTTTTTTTAATGTACAATATTACAATGAGATCAGGTTGGAAAGAAGTTGGTGAGTGACTTCAACAAAGCTCTGGAGGAACATGGAGTGAAATTGCGGGTTTACGCAATGGTATGCAACTCGCATGGTTTATGCTACTCCAACATGTAACTTGATTTCACTACGACAAAAAACGATTCCTTGCAATTGATGCAGCTATCATCTTGAGCAGGTTGATGATACCGTAGGAAATTTGGCAGGAGGTAGATACTACAACAGAGAAAGTGTGGCTGCGGTTACTCTAGCAATGGGCACGGATGCTGCTTATGTAGAGCCTGCAAATGCAGCTCTCCAGTGGCATGGCCCATCGCCTAAATTAGGCGACATGGTTAGTGTCTGGAATTTTTTAATTATACAGTATGTGCACGGTGCAGTTAAATATCTGATTAGTTTTGCAGGTAATTAGCACACAGTGGGGAGGTTTCAGTTCTCCTCATCTTCCAATAACCATCTTTGATACTTGTTTAGATGCTGAAAGCCCAAATCCTGGATGCCGGGTAAGGCAAACCTTGTACTACAAGTCTCCAATCTTTCAGAATGCATATCTTTTCTGCTTTTGCTTCTAATCCAGTTTTGCCTCAGAGATTTGAGAAGCTGATTTCGGGAATGTATCTGGGAGAGATTGTGAGAAGAGTATTATTGAAGATGGCACAGGAAACAGCAGTGTTTGGGGACACGGTGCCTTTGAAACTCATGACTCCTTACCAATTGAGGTGCACAACAAAGTCTTAATGTGAATGCACAATTGCTGTTAGCTGCATCACCTTCTAGTCTTGTGGTTTGAATTTTGGAAATCTTGGATGATTGGATCTCATTGAATCATTCAGTTGCTAATAGTATTTTACTTATCATTTCATCTAGTTCACCTGATATGGCTGCCATGCATCAAGATACATCAGAGGATCACAAAATTGTTGGAGAAAAACTGAAGAAAGTTTTTGGGGTAAGGTTTCAGCCAATGAAGTAACAAAACAGTACCTGAAGTAGTTTTCAATCTTAATGATGCACAAAATAGTTAAATACTTTAACTCTTTTGCTCCATGACTACCAGATCACTAGTACTTCTCCAAAGGCGAGAGAGGTAGTTTCGGAGGTTTGTGACATCGTTGCCGAACGTGGAGCCCGTCTTTCTGGAGCTGGCATTCTTGGGATAATTAAGAAGCTTGGGAGAATTGAAAACAAGAAAAGCGTAGTTACCGTGGAAGGTGGCCTTTACGAGCACTATAGAGTCTTCAGAAATTATCTCAACAGCAGTGTGTGGGAAATGCTTGGGAATGATCTTTCAGACAATGTTGTTATTAAACATTCTCATGGTGGTTCAGGAACTGGAGCCCTATTTCTTGCTGCATCCCAAATGCAAATGCAGAATGACGATCCTGACCCTGATCCTGAACCAGGTAATGATGATGATGATGAAGAACCTGATATTGATGATGCCCATCCTGATAATGACGATCATGATCATGAGCATGGTAATGACGTTCGTGATCCTAATCTGAACTGAAATTCTTGCCACTTTTCTTTTTAGCATTACAACCAAACATTTTTTTTCACATTTTTTAATTTTCTTTTTCATATTGTTTTGGATTCGCGGAACTAGCTCTAGAATCACTTCCGGAGAACCTATAAAGGATGCTTTTAAGATACATTCAATATTTGTTCATGTTCAAATATGGTAATAAGATAGTAGTTTATGTAACACCAATGTGACTTGCATAACAAGTTAGTTGGATATTTACTTTAGATTTTACTTGTTTTTACGAAACATTCAAGACTATATCGTCTAGAAATTTTTTGTAAACTTACTAGGTATGAGCACTTGAATTAAACATGGTAAAATACCAAAAATATATATGACAATATTTGGGAATATCTTGTATATTCATTAATCTCCAAAGTGGAGTATATATAGGAGTTACAATTGGTATTACATATGCACTTCGTTAATGTGTGACAACAGACTACTATTTACAGTTTAACTAATATATAAATATATAACTCGCATCATTCCCCCTTAAGTTGGAGCAAAGATGTCATGCATGCCCAACTCGTCAAGTGAGCTGGAAAACACACTATTAGACACAGCCTTAGTACGCACATCAGCAAGTTGATCTTGAGATCCCACAAACGAAAAAATTAATAATTCCAGCATCCAATTGTTCCTTGATGAAATGTCGATCAATCTCCACATGTTTTGTTCAATCATGTTGCACTGGATTATGAGCAATCTCAATAGCAGCCTTGTTATCACAATGAAGTTTCATAGCACCCTTGGGTTTAAGTCCAAGATCTCTCAACAATTTTTTCAACTACAAAAACTCACATACACCATGAGACATACCACGAAACTCAGCTTCAACACTTGACCTAGCCATCACTTTTTGTTTCGTGCTTCTCCAAGTAACTAGATTACCACCCACAAAAGTAAAGTATTTAGATGTAGATTGCCGGTCAGTGACAGAACCAGCCCAATCTGCATCTGTATACCCTTCTACATTCAAATGACCATTCTTGGAGAAAACCAAGCCTCTGCCAAGAGCCATCTTCAAGTACCTCGAAATACGGATTACTGCATCCATATGAGCTTCACTAGGTGAGTGCACAAATTGACTTACCACTCTAACTGCATAAGCAATGTCAGGGCGAGTGTGAGACAAATAAATTAATCCCCCCACAAGCTTTTGATACTGTTCTTTATGAGTAAGAACTTGATTTGGAAATCAGCCCAGACGATGATTCTGCTCAATCAGAGTATCAACAGATTTGCAATCTAACATACCTGTTTCAGCTAATAAATCAAGAACATACTTCCGTTGAGACAGAAAAATACCATGCTTTGATCGTGCAACCTCGATTCCAAGAAAATACTTCAATTCACTCAATTCTTTCATCTCAAATTCAGTAGCTAAGTACTTTTGAAGGCGTTGTACCTCATCCTGATCATCACCACTCATTATCATGCCATCAAGATAAATACTCAATGCAGTTAGCTTACCATTTCTTCGCTTTAGAAACAAAGTATGATCTGAATGAATTTGAAAGTACCCAAACTTCTTCATTGAACTTGTAAACCTCCCAAACCATGCTATAGAAGATTGTTTCAAACCATACAAAGCCTTTCACAATCTGCACACAACACTTTTTCAGGAGATATACCGATACCAGGTGGGAGATCCATATAAACTTCCTCCTTAAGATCACCATGAAGGAAACCATTTAACATCAAACTGCAATAAGGGCCAATACTAGTTTGCTGCTAAGGACAGAACAACACAAACAATGTTAAGTTTGGCAATAGGAGCAAAAGTCTCTTCATAGTCCACACCATAGGTTTGAGTATAACCCTTAGCAACTAATATGGCTATGTACCGGTCAATAAATGAAGGAAAATTTTTGTCCTAGCTAAGAACATGTGAGAACATTTGAACACATAAGCAAACTAATAACACTTTAAAGTAGGCATACATTAAAAAACAATTCTAAAACCCATGACTTTCAAAGCCTAGTGAATGGTGAACAACAAGACTCTTTAACAACATTAAAGAGAATAAAGGATTTTAAGATTCATTACCCTTGAAGCTCATCCTTGTTTACATAAGGGATTCACCCAAGTGGAGGGCCTCCAAGTCACCTCCTAGCTCCTTAGATCTTCCTTGTATTTTTCTTCCTTTTGATACTCCTTTGCTCCTTGAGGATGTGAGGAAATGATCTCCAAGAACACCAAAGATTTAGTGTTTCTCAGTCTCCACACCAAGGATAAGGTGTGAAGATGAAATGGATGACTTAGAGGAAGAAAGATTGCTAGCTATCCTTCCCCTAAGTGACCAACCTCTATGGAGAAAAAGAGAGAAAAAGTTTCTCTTCTTTACCTCAAGAAAACCCTAGTGAGTAAAAGCTATAAAGATGACTTTATACTACCTCACATGTGAGTGGCAAACTTGCAATTAATCCAAGTTTGCATCCACTCAGCCTTATGGCTGGCCTTGACTTTGTTATTGGGCTAATTGCCCATTTTGTTTTAGTTGCCATACAACTTAAATATAATGGGCCTTGTGGAGTAAAACACTTTTGGGCCCCGAGACCTGAAACTAAATTGAAAGCCCAATACGAAGCTTTCGTATAATTAATTAACTAATTAATTAATCTTGACCATTCTCAATTAAACCATTTAATTGCTTATCCATCTCATTCATATTTCTTCACTTTCATCTTTACTTGGTGTACGATCCATTAGGTTCCAATTAGCGAGGCACTGGGCGATTATTACTCTTAACGATCGATTGTGAATTGAAACCACATTTCAATTCTCCCTTTGATTTGTGTTTGCTAATCTTCAGGGCTTCCACAAACCATGAGTGACACCTAGCAGTATGTCATGGCTACCCAAGTTAAGTAGACGTGGTTGGAAAACCTATCCAGTTACAATTACAACGCAATACGGTCATTCTCTAATACAATACTCTTAATCATATTGTTTGAGTGATAGTTTGTATCATGTCTACTATCCAATGTGATACTTCTCTATATGATTCAATTGAATATGATTTTGAACAAACTTCTAAGTCATATTCGTATGCGTTTGCCAAAGACTCCTGAATCATATCTCAAAGTATTCTCCCTCCGTCATGAAAGGTTAGAGATCCCTTGTTGTGCATTCAATTGTTTACATGACTAGATAGCTTGACCCCAACAATGTCGTGGACACTCTCAATGGAATGCCTTTAACATGATCAAAGATCAAGGACCCAACCATTAGACATCTATGATGCTTCAGGTCAAAGGACTACTTTGCATATTGCAACTTAAGAGTTCTTACATGACATGTATGTTCAAACTCCTTTTTTATTGTTGTTCAGTGTACTCAATTACCTTTTGAGCACCTATGTGTTTGTCTCAGTGTCCAACACTAAATGACTTGAGACTTGTCATACTCACGCTTGAGTTAACATAACACATACTAACCTTAGCGGATTGTCAATACCCAATTGGCAATCTTATGGCTATGAACGTTTTAGGAATGAACATAAGAGAAAGGTTTCATTAATCTAACTTACTTAGATCACTTCTCTCTTAGATTAAATACATTCCTTAGATTCCCTTATTACTTAAACACATAATACAATAAATAGTGATTAACAATAAGATTTACACTTCATTAAACATATAATAGTTTAACACAATAAGTATTCGAAAAGCTATTACATCAAATGAGTGGCTTTATGGGAATACTTCCAACAATCACCAACTTGCACTATAAGCCACCTTCCTATGTATCTAATACCCATCTTTTCCATATGGTGGTGAAGTTGGATTTGAGACATTGGCTTCCTCAGTGGATCTGCTATGTTATTGGCTAAGGCAACCTTAAGGATGTTGACTTTCCCTCGGCAGCATATCTTCTAATGATATTAAAGCGTCTGTCCAAATGCTTGTTCTTTTGATGAGCCTTGGGTTCCTTGGCTTGAGCTATCGCCCCACTATTATCACAGTACAAAGTTACTGGTGATGTAATGGCTGGAACCACTCCAAGTTCAGTAATAAACTTCTTCATCCAAAACATTTTTATGCCGGCTTCAGCTGCAACGACATATTCAGCCTTCGTCGTGGAATCAGCAATTACATCTTGTTTCTTACTTTTCTAGCTGACAGCCCCACCATTCAGAGTGAACACATATCCGGAGTTGGAACTTCTATCATTGACGTCAGATTGGAAATCTGCGTCTGTATAGACTTCCACTCCTAACTCTGAAGGGAAATCTATGAGTTTTACACATGGGATTTCGAAATGACTAGCATGCATATACAATTCAAAATTTATATACATAAGCAACAGAAGCATGTTATCAAATAATATCAAAGCTATAGTCATGCAAATCCCCTTCAAGGTTCATAGGTTTATATATAATGCATCTAATACATTCAAGTTAAGAACAAAGTGAAGGTATAGATCTATACCTCTTGATCTTGATTTTAGACCAAGGATGGACCACCTCCAAGCCCTTTGCTCCTTGAAGTCCTTGAGCCTAGCCTCCCTCCTTGCCTCCTCCACTTTGTTAGTAAGAGTGCTCCAAGGTTCTCCTTTAGTCTCCAAAGGAGAAGACCTCTAAATATCCACACCCACTAGTGTAGTGAGATGGATGGAGGAATAACCAAAAGGGTGAAAGATTGTTAGCTAAATCACCCTCAAGGTGCCCGGCCTTTGGTGTTTTAGAGAGATGTTTCTTTTGCCTCTTTGTTGTTTTAAAACACACAAAAAACCCTAAGGAATAAATCTCTATAAAGTTCCTTATATAGACAAAAAGAAACCTAGTCAACAACTTGACTTAATATCTCTCCCTCTCCACTTTAAATGGCCGGCCCCTTTGTGTTGGTTTGGGCTTTGGGCTTTTATTTATTTCTAGTCATCCAATGCTTGAATAAAAGCCCAATGGGTTTAGGCCCAATGGACCCAATTAAACCCGAATGTTTCTTTAAGCCCAAAACGATCTTTTATCGCTTTTATGATTTCTTTAGACTTTTTAAATTAATCACAACACTTAATTAATCCAATTAATTATTTCCATCATCCATTAATTACTCACTACAAGAGTGTATCGGTGTACAATCATTTTAGGTTCTAATTAGCAAGGCAGTGAGGTGATTGACATCAATCCAATTGATTATATTTAATCCAATCACTTAGTGAATTAAAACTTCCTTTTAATTCACCTTTCTTCTTTGATGACTACATTTAATCATCTAGAAGAACTCACAAGCTATGAGTGACATCTAACCATATGTCATAGCTACCCAAGCTAATGTAGAAGTTGTTCGGAGAACCTATTCAGTTGGAATTACAATGTAATTCGATCATTCTCTAAAACAATACTCTCAATCACATTACTAGGGTATGGATATATTATGTCAAACCCCTAATGTGATTATTCCTTCTTATATGATTCTATTGAGTCGTATAGGAACGCTTTCCTTTATTACGCTCGATACTTCGGCCGAAGATTCCCGAATCATATCTTAGAGTATTCTTCCTCTCTTATTGAGGATTAGAGATTCCTTGTTGCGCATTCACTTGCCTTCATGACTAAGTGGCTTAACCCCAATTATGCCGTGGACACCCATGAATGGGGTGACTTTGACATAATCAAAGATTAAGTACTTAGCCACAAGACAACGACGATGCCTCAAGTCAAAGGACTACTTACATTATTCCAACCATTAGAGTTACTTGCTTGACATGTGAGTAGACCTCCATGCAAGTACTCTCGTTCGATTGTGTTCAGTGAACTCATTCCCTTAATGAGCACCTACATACTTGTCTTAGTGTCACTACACGAATGGGATGAGACTTTCCATTCTTCCATTTGAAGCGGACACAGTATGTACCGGTCTAAGCATTGTCAGTTTCCCTCCGACAATCCAATGACCAGGAGCCTTTTTGGACATAATGGTTATGTGAAGAAGGTCTCTGTAGTCTAACATCATTAGATTACCTCTTCAATCGATCCATTGTCCATGGATTCACTATTTAGGACATATATCGTTTATTGAGATAGTCCTAATTAGTATCTTTGCCATTTGATGTATAAGAGTCATCTATACATCCATTCATTTGTCCTGAAAGGTTTCTTCCAAAGATTGACTTTCAGGGCATATTTCCAACAAACTCTATCGCTCCTCCATTAACGAGGAACATGTCCTTAGTTCTTCTTAAGTACTTAAGGACCGTCTTAACAGCTGCCCAGTGTTCTGATCCTGTGTTAGATTGATATCGACTAGTAATGCTCACAGTATATGCGATATCAAGCCTTGTGCATATCATGGGATACATGAGATGTCCTATGGTGGAAACATAAGGAATAACACTCATCTGCTGTATTTCTTCGGGAGTTTTAGTTTCTATGGATTTAGAAAGGTGAATTCCATGTCTCACAAGAAGAAAACCTTTCTTAGATTGTTCCATCTGGAACCTACTTAGCACCTTATCTATGTACATTGATGGGGATAATCTAATTAATTTTCTAGATCTATCACGATAGAGCTTTATCCCAAGTACATAAGATGCATCTCCCAAATCTTTCATGTGGAAGGTTTTGGACAACCACATTTTACAGAAGAAAGTACTGCAGTGTTATTCCCGAATAGTAATATGTTATCTACATATAACACTAGGATTACGACTGCATCCCCAACAACCTTTTGATAAACATAATTGTCGTCTTCATTTTGAGTAAAACCAAACAATTTGATTTCAGTGTCAAAGCGAATGTTCCAGCTCCTAAAGGCTTGCTTAAGTCCATAAATAGACCTCTGAAGCTTGCATACCTTAGTCTTTACAGACTTGGACACGAACCTTCGGGTTGAGTCATATAGAGCTCTTCCTCTAGGTAGCGGTTCAGAAATGCCATCTTCACATCCATTTGCCATATCTCATAATCATGGTATGCAGCTATAGCAAGCAAAATTTGAATAGACTTAATCATGGCTGCAGAAGAGAAGGTTTCTTCATAGTCAATCTCTTCTTGTTGCCTGTAACCCTTGACTACTAGTCTAGCCTTATAAGTCTCCACGTTCTAATCAGCACTTATCTTCCTTTTGAAGACCCATTTATTTCCAACAGGTACTATACCTTTTGGAGGGTTTACAAAAACTCATACCTAATTTTGATACATGGAATCCATTTGGGATTTCATGGCCTCTTGCTATCTCTTTGAATCAATGTCAAACATTGCTTCAGTGTAATCCCTAGGGTCCTCCTTTGTGTCATTGTCACCAATAAGGTGTAATTCCCCAAAGTCATTATCCAAGCCATACCTCTTAGGTGGCTTACTGACCTATTCTGATCTACGTGGAGCTAAAGGTTCATGAACAGGGTTGTCAACTTGTAGAGTGCTTGTTTGTAGTTCATCATTAATCTCATTAATTTCCATTGTTTTACTTGTAGTTCCTTTAAGAACAAATTCGTCATCTAGAAACTTAGCAATTCTGGTGACAAAGACTTTCTGGTTGTCAGGATGGTAGACTCATATCCCATAGTTTCTTTAAGATATCCCACAAAATAGCACCTAACTGATCTCCCTTTAAGCTTAGTAGCTTCAAGCTTCTTAACATATGCTTCACAACCCCAAATCTTAATATGATTAAGACTTGGCTTTCTGCCATGCCATATCTCATAGAGCGTCTATGAAACTGACTTGGAAGGTACTCTATTAAGCAAGTAAGCTACTGTATATAGAGTGTATCCCCAGAATGTTATTGGTAGATCAGTGGAACTCATCATAGAATGAACAATGTTATTGGTTGATCAGTGGAACTCATCATATAATGAACCATGTTCATCAAGGTTCGATTTCCCTTTTCAGAAACTCCATTAAGTTGTGGAGTTCTCGGTGGAGTCCACTATGATATTATTCCACACTGTTTGAGATAATCTAAGAACTCATTACTTAGATACTCTCCCCCACGATCACATTTTTTGATCTTTATCTATTTCCCAGTTTGCTTTACAACTTCATAACTTCATTCTTTAATTCTTTGAACCTTTCAAAGGATTTTGACTTGTACTTCATAAGATACACATAGCAAAACTGAGAGTGATCATCGGTGAATGTGATATAATAGAAGAAGCCTTCTCTCAACGTGGTAGACATTGATCCACATACGTCAGTGTCATTCCCGAATAGTAATATGTTATCTACATATAACACTAGGATTACAACTGCATCCCCAACGACCCTTTGATAAACATAACTGTCGTTTTCATTTGGAGTAACACCAAATGATTTGATTTCAGTGTCAGAGCGAATGTTCCAGCTCCTAGAGGCTTGCTTAAGTCCATAAATAGACCTCTGAAGCTTGCATACCTTAGTCTTTACAGACTTGGACACGAACCTTCAGGTTGAGTCATATAGAGCTCTTCCTCTAGGTAGCGGTTCAGAAAGGCCATCTTCATATCCATTTTCCATATCTCATAATCATGGTATGCAGTTATAGCAAGCAAAATCCGAATGGACTTAATCATGGCTGCAGAAGAGAAGGTTTCTTTATAGTCAATCTCTTCTCATTGCCTGTAACCCTTGACTACTAGTCTAGCCTTATAAGTCTCCACGTTCCAATCAGCGCTTATCTTCCTCTTGAAGACCCATTTGTTTCCAACAGGTACTATACCTTTTGGAGGGTCTACAAGAGCTCATACCTGATTTTGATACATGGAATCCATTTGGGATTTCATGGCCTCTTGCCATCTCTTTAAATCAATGTTAAACATTGCTTCAGTGTAATCCCTAGGGTCCTCCTTTGTGTCATTGTCACCAATAACGTGTAATTCCCCAAAGTCATTATCCAAGCCATACCTATTAGGTGGCTTACTGACCCGTTCTGATCTACGTGGAGCTAAGGGTTCATGAACAGGGTTGTCAACTTGTAGAGTGCTTGTTTGTGGTTCATCATTAATCTCATTAATTTCTATCGTTTTACTTGTAGTTCCTTTAAGAACAAATTCGTCCTTTAGAAACTTAGCAATTCTGGTGACAAAGACTTTCTGGTTGTCAGGATGGTAGAACTCATATCCCATAGTTTCTCTAGGATATCCCACAAAATAGCACCTGACTGATCTCGCTTTAAGCTTAGTAGCTTCAAGCTTCTTAACATATGCTTCACAACCCCAAATCCTAATATGTTTAAGACTTGGCTTTCTGCCATGCCATATCTCATAAAACGTCTATGAAACTGACTTGGAAGGTACTCTATTAAGCAAGTAAGCTACTGTATATAGAGTGTATCCCCAGAATGTTATTGGTAGATCAGCGGAACTCATCATAAAATGAACCATGTTCATCAAGGTTCGATTTCTCCTTTCAGAAACTCCATTAAGTTGTGGAGTTCCTGGTGGAGTCTATTATGATATTATTCTACACTCTTTGAGATAATCTAAAAACTCATTACTTAGATACTCTCCCCCACGATCTGATTTTATGATCTTTATCTGTTTCCCAGTTTGGTTCACAACTTCATTCTTTAATTCTTTGAACTTTTCAAAGGATTCTGACTTGTACTTCATAAGATACACATAGCCAAACTGAGAGTGATCGTCGGTGAATGTGATATAATAGGAGAAGCCTTCTCTCGACGTAATAGATATTGGTCCACATACGTCAATGTGGATTAACCCTAGAATTTCAGTGGAACGCTCTCCCTTCCCAGTGAATGGAGATTTGGTCATCTTCCCTTTCAAGCAACATTCACAAGTACCTATTTGGTCATTACCCAATGGGCGGAAATATTCGTCTTTAGACATCTTGAGAATCTTGTCGAGGTTCACATGTCCAAATTTAAGATGTCACATCTTTTCTTGGTTAACTTCTTCTCTAGCCCTTTTGGGTTTTGAGGTATTCCCGCTTTCAATGCAATGCATTCCACTACTTGTCTCTAGGTGAAAACGTCCATCTATCATATTACCATGAGAGATAATATGACCGTTCAAGTATAAAGTGCAACTCATTTTGTCAAACAATACTGAGTGCCCATCTCATAAAAGCATAGAGATAGAAATCACATTCTTTATACATAATGGAAAATATAAACAATTTTTAAGTTCCAAGACTTCCCCAAATGGTAGTTTAAGCATGTAGGTGCCTACTACTTTTGCAAAGATCTTAATGGCGTTCCCAACTCGCATAAATATCTCTCCATTGTGCACTTTCTTGCTCCCTGTTAGTCCCTGCAATGAATTGCAGATATGTTGACTAGTGCCTAAATCAAATATCCAGGAATTAGAGCTTACTGTAAAAGCACTCTCTATGATATAAATAGTCCCCTCAAAAGTTCATGTCATAAGGCTTGCAATGCACACCTTGTATTTCTTCTTCCAACGTTCATCATTTCCACAATGAAAGCATGTTCCTTTGGATTTTATTGCCTTCTTCTTATGCAACCTTTTCCTTGTGATTGCATTCTCACTACCACTGTCCTTTTTGAAACCTTGTTCAAACTTACAGCACATGTCAATCATCTCAGAAAGAGTACGATCGAATTTATTCACTTTGTAGTTTATTATAAACTTAGTGAAATCATCCGAGAGAGATGCAAGGAAAAAGTCTTGGGCCATTTTCCCATCGATGGAAGTTCCTAAACTCTCAAGATCTTGAAAGATCCTTTCCATCTTTTGTCCATGTTTTTGGACCGATGTCCCCTTTGCCATTTTAGCATTCAACAGACTACAAACATTTAAGAATCATACAATACTTGTCTCAATATCATGCATCTTATGCAAACTATCAACCATGGCACATGAAGTGTCCATGTGCTTATGTAATATCTTAAGCTCCTCACTTAGTGAAGTGAGGATTAAGCATTTGGCTTGTAAGTCATCCTCTAAGTGTCTAGTATAATTTTGACACTCCTCCTTTGAAGCTAGTTTCGTAAGAGGTATATGAGGTGGGGATTGCTTGAGCACATACGATATGTCATTCACCATTGAGACATTCTCAATGCGATGATACCAAGCAAGGAAATGTTGGCCCCTAAGGCCCCTTTTGTCAAGTATAATAATAGGAGTAAATTGAGGCATATTGTTAACTACATAACATAACAAAAATCGTATTAGATTGTTGATTTTAAAACTACTTGATTGGTTTTTAAATCAAATAGTACCACCCACTATTTTTGGCAAATTCCACACCTCTCAATGAAATTTGAGAGTTATGTTAAACTCTTAGCGGGGTATGGGAGGCTTACCATTATCAAGCCCACCTCACAATAATATGATGTTGGTTAGCAACAATAATGATGAGAGAATAATGCTTTAGTCATTTACAACTCTTGTAATTACCCATCTTGTTTGGCCTCTAGTGAATGATGCCTCACAATGTTATGATGTCGGCACCATTGCACTTAGTTAAGTTATTCCCACCATGCTAGTTCGTGTAGGGGTTCAAGAATAGCCTCACAATGATATGATGTTAGCCATCCTCGTTGCCTACCTCACCACATCATGTATATACATATGGATTCCTCCTGAATATAAGCACATACTTTGAACTTCCTCATAATAAGGTGAAGCTGGTGTATGAGTCACAAACGATTGGAGCCTACCACGGTGGAAGGCTTACAAAGAGATGTACAAAGCATATCTCACTTATCAACTTAATATTCGTTTTGTTTGAGGGAGTAGTGTTGGGCTACATCAATTTCATTTTAATATAATCAAAAGTACTTGGGCCTGTCACAACCATTGGTCTAAAATTTATATGAATTAGTAGTATATAATCCTCCCACTATTTCGATGAAACAAGCGAGACTATATGAAACTACTAACGAATGCATTGCATCCTCATATGGACTATATAGTCATCTTAAGTCTTAGGATTATTATGAACCGTTTGATTTGATCTAACACGAGCCTTGTGTTGGACCTTTGGTCTAAGGTTAGTTACACGTTTAATCTAATTAAATCGTTATTTCCTATTGGGCGTTGGACCTAACTATTCCAATTTGTATACAAATAAACAAAAAGGAATACATGAAATAAAGAGGAGGGCTTATGCCCTTTTACAACACATTTGAACTAAACAAATTACATTCAAATCTAAACTACTTAACCCAAACATTCATAATGTAAAGCGGCCAATCACATAGCTCAATTATCGAGGCCTTTGGTTCATAATCACCTTTTTCTTAATCAATCACATTAACTAAGAAAACAACTTAAACAATTGGTTTTCGGATTCATAGAATTGATTTAAATGGAACTAAATGAAATGAAAATCCAATTCTTATTAAAGAGACAAAACCACTTTGTTCTCATCATAATTTGGGCCGAAAAAGCAATGACCACAACTATTGGGCCACAATGCAAGAACATAAACTTTTGGGGTCACTTTGTAAAAACACAAGAGTCCACAACTTCTTGTAATTACAACAAGAACCCAAAAATTTCAACAATAACAAAAACTTCATTAAAGAAGCAAAACAATTTGTCCTTTAGTGATTTTGGGCCTTTACATAAAACATAAACTTTTGGGTCAAAGCGCAAATACACAAAAATATCAAAACTTTATGTAATTGCATAAAAGGCCCCAAAAGTACCCCCACTAAGAGGTGGCCGGTTTTGGTAGTGTAAAAATGGCATTTGGTTTTGGTGAAAATTCAAAATTTTAAAGTGTGTTGAAAAAGTGAAAGGTATGGGTTGAATAGTTGATTGGCATGGTTGGAAAGTTTGATTGGTATGAGTTATAAGAATAGGTTAGTCAAACAATAAAGACACAAATCATCCATCACCAATCAATAACAAACCAAATTTTTATGAAAAACAACAAACAAATTGAATCAAAACACCAAACCTTTTTGTTCTGGGTAAGAACATCAAGAACATTGAAGAACACACAAGAAAACTCATAAGAGCTCCATGAATGTTTTCACTCAATAAAACTCAAAAATACACTACTCAAAAGAGGGTTAACATCCTAGGGCACATAGGGGTTTCAAAAGTCACTTTAAAACTCTTTTAACAAGACAAACATAAACCCAAAAATCCACCCTTTCGATTTGGCCGAATTTCCCCACATACATGGAACCAAATTTTAGTTCCAATATTCATGCTTAAATGAACTACATCTACAACATTTGAGATGATAATTTTTCAAGAAAAATTTATATTCAAAAAGCAAGAACAAAGCTTGTAACATTTACAACATTTAAATCTCAAACCATGAAAAAACACAAAACCCAAAAGGATTCACCATACACTAGACCTAGGCTCTGATACCATTTGAAGGAAAAAAAAATTTCCTAGCTAAGAACATGTGAGAACATTTGAACACATAAGCAAACTAATAACACTTTAAAGTAGGCATGCATTCAAAAACAATTCTAAAACCCATGACTTTCAAAGCCTAGTGAATGGTGAACCACAAGACTCTTTAACAACATTAAAGAGAACAAAGGATTTTGAGATTCATTACCCTTCAAGCTCATCCTTGTTTACACAAGGGATTCACCCAAGTGGAGGGCCTTAAAGTAACCTCCTAGCTCCTTAGATCTTCCTTGTGTTTTTCTTCCTTTTGATACTTCTTTGCTCCTTGAGGATGTGAGCAAAGGATCTCCAAGAACACCAAAGATTTAGTGTCTCTAAGTCTCCACACCAAGGATAAGGTGTGAAGATGAAATGGATGACTTAGAGGAAGAAAGATTGCTAGCTATCCTTCCCCTAAGTGGCAGGCCTTTATGGAGAAAAAGAGAGAAAAAGTTTATCTTCTTTGCCTCAAGAAAACCCTAGTGAGTAAAAGCTATAAAGATGACTTTATACTACCTCACATGTGAATGGCAAACTTGCAATTAATCCAAGTTTGCATCCACTCACCCTTATGGCCGGCCTTGACTTTGTTATTGGGAAAATTGCTCATTTTGTTTTAGTTGTCATACAACTTAAACATAAAGGGCCTTGTGGACCAAAACAATTTTGGGCCCCCGAGACCCGAGACTAAATTGAAAGCCCCATACAAACCTTTCGTATAATTAATTAACTAATTAATTAATCTTGACCATTCTCAATTAAACCATTTAATTGCTTATCCATCTCATTTATATTTCTTCACTTTCATCCTTACTCGGTGTACGATCCATTAGGTTCTAATTAGCGAGGTAGTGGGCGATTGTTACTCTTAATGATCGACTGTGAATTGAAACCACATTTCAATTCTCCCTTTGATGAAGATTAGTGTTTTCTAATCTTTAGGGCTTCCACAAACCATGAGTGACACCCAGCAGTATGTCATGGCTGCCCAAGCTAAGTAGAAGTGGTTGGAGAACCTATCCAGTTACAATTACAATGCAATAGGGTCATTCTCTAATACAATACTCTTAATCACATTGTTTGAGTGATAGTTTGTTTCATGTCTACTATCCAATGTGATACTTCTCTATATGATTCAATTGAATATGATTTGGAACAAACTTCCTAAGTCATATTCGTATACTTTGGCTAAAGACTCTTGAAACATATCTCAGAGTATTCTCCCTCCACCATGGAAGGTTAGAGATCCCTTATTGTGGATTCATATGCTTACATGACTAGATAGCTTGACCCTAATAATGCCGTGGACACTCTCAATGGAATGCCTTTAACATGATCAAAGATCAAGGACCCAACCATTAGACATCTATGATACCTCAGGTCAAAGGACTACTTTGTATATTGCAACTTAAGAGTTCTTACATGACATGTATGTTCGAACTCATTTTTTATCGTTGTTCAGTGTACTCAATTACCTTTTGAGCACCTATGTGTTTGTCTCAGTGTCCAACACTAAATGACTTGAGACTAGTCATACTCACGCTTGAGTTAACATAACAAATACTAACCTTAGCGGATTGTCAATGCCTAATTGGCTAGGAATTTTTTAGGAATGAACATAAGAGAAAGGTCTCATTAATCTAACTTACTTAGATCACTTCTCTCTTAGATTAAACACATTCCTTGGATTCCCTTATTGCTTAAACACATAGTACAGTAAATAGTGATTAATAATAAGATTTGCCCTTCATTAAACATATAATAGTTTAACACAATAAGTATTTCAAAAGCTATTACATCAAATGAGTGGCTTTGTGGGCATACTTCCAAAAATAAAAGCATCTGCTTTATACTTAATAGTGAACACCCATCTACATCCAATAGCTTTCTTCCCCTTTGGTAACTGAACCAAATCCCAAGTGGAATTCTTTTCCAAAGCTTCCATCTCAACATTTATGGCATAACCTACTTAGGGTCAGACAAAACATCCTGCAATTTTGTAGGAACCAATACACTAGATATTTGACATGTGTAAGATGCATATGGTTTGGATAAACGATGAGTAGACACATAGTTGTTGATAGGATACTTGGCTTTAGCATGCATATCAAGCTCATATTGTACTTTAGGTTTTCCACGCTTAAATCATGGAGGCAACTGATAAGTAGAAGAATCATCAGAATTTACCTCATGTGTGTCACCATCTTGTACCAAACCATTAGAAAAATCGTCACTGGACGAAACACCAACATGCAACTCGTTAGTCATACCAACAACAGGTAACTTGTCAGACATACCAACAACAGGTAACTCGTTGGGCACATTTGACGAGTCGTCAGTAGAAATAGTCTCGGGAATGACAGTTGATTGATCACCATCTATAGTCGACTGGTCAGTATCACGTAGCATAACAGGTTTCGTCCCCAACTCTGCCTATAACACATCATCCATACCATCTCTTCGAATCTGCACTTTACTCCCCCCTCTCCCCCTGAAGTGGAGAGTCGAAAGAGGGCTTACATAACTTCCTCATGGAATGTGACATCCATGGTAATATAAGTTTTCTAAGTCGGAGGATGATAACACTTGTAGCCTTTCTGATTGTTAGCATATCCAATAAATACACATCGGAGAGCACATGCATCAAGTTTACTCCACTGATGAGAGCGAACTGATCTAATTCCAAGTTGAATTAAACACGATAAAATACCAAAAATATATATGACAATATTTGAGAATTTCTTGTATATTCATTAATCTCCAAAGTGGAGTATATATAGGAATTATAATTGGTATTATATATGCACTTCGTCAATGTGAGACAACATACTAGTATTTATACTTTAACTAATATATAAATATATAACTCGCAACATGACCTTCATGCAAAATACAGATGTCTCCTTGTACCAATAAGAAAAAACAATTTCTACAGAACACAGAAAATACCAAGAGCGAAATGGTAATCTGCAGTTTGCAGAATTGTCAACCACCTCAACCCCGTGCCGCCCAAAACAAGGGCTTGTGAAAAACGATAACGCAAGACAAGAGAAGAAAAAATGGAAAGTGACTGATGCAAAACTGAGATGAAATTATAAGAATCTTGTGAGCCTGTTATTTTTGTCAATTAGGTCAAGAAAAAATTGAAGTGTCCAGTTCAAAGAGGCAATTGTGTCGTTTTGTAATGGAAGCTCAAGCTCAAGCTCCTCCTACACATGAAGACAGGCATACAAACAAACAATTGCCTCTCAAAAACCTGATTTGTTGGGTGCCAGCCTAATCCATTTCTGATGGGTCCAATTCTATTTTTTGGTGTTCTCCTTAAAACTATCTTCAAAGCTGGCCTGGGGAGTGCAGGGGTGCACCCACACAGGCCCCCGATTTTGAAGGGCCCCAAAATTTTTGAACTTAAATATGTATTGTATAAAAGTAGTGTATTTTATATAACTACATAATGAATTTGTATTTAGTTGTGAATTAAATTTATAAATTATAATTGAAAGAATAACTGAATATTAATGTGTAGCTTTAATTCATAATAATTTTTTTTTTTCATCTGTTAAAATTTCGAACAAGGCGGTGACTATGTTCACAAATGGAAGCCCACAGCGGTTGAGCCTAAAGTTGGAAGCGGTTATTATGTACCACCAATAGCTCAAAAAATGCCACCCATCTCGGTTTTTCACAGACTATTCTTTATACTAGTGTGACTTGTGAGGAGGGAATTCGAATTCAAGTGTATAGGCAGACATCCGTTCTTGAGAGTTTAATGAGTATATTTCCATTAAATAAAAATGCTGTTGAAGTCCTTATTGTTGTAGTACACATGATTAAGCAATTAGAAATTTCATGCAATGAGATTATAATCATTCCATATCAACTAATCAAATATGAGTAATGTCAGGGAAACTAAATTTTTTTAAACCAAATCGCAAATCAAAACCAATAAGAAACAAACACATTAATTGACACTTAATTATAATAATCAAATCATCTACAATCACATCATTTAATTTGCAATTTGGTTTAAAAACTTTGGTCTACCAATCATTACTCATCAAATATATATAGCATTACTCATCAAATATATATGTCCAACGGCTTGCTTCTTCTCGTTAACAAATTGAAATCACATCATTGCATTTTGTTTCCACAAACTCTCTCCACTAAATGTCCATATCATAAGCTAACTGCATTACATGCAATTCCATACTTTTTTTTAGAGGAAAAAATAAATAAATAAACAGGGTGAAACTGATGAGAAAATACCTTGTAGCTTTGTCAATATACTGAGGAAAACACCAAGGGAAGTTTGATTCCAAAATAGAAATATATAACATAATCTTTAGGCCAAATCGGATTAATAACCACGCAATAATAGAGTATTCAGAAGATTGCTTCTTGGTAAAAAAAAAAAAAAAAAAAAAAAAACTAAGAATTAAACCCTTATGGTGAGATCTGTTAGGATTCAAGTTGAACGGTCCCTTATATTAATAGATTGCACGTGATCTCACATGTGAGGCTACAATTGTCATTTCATCATCCTTTTAATTTTAGGTTGAGTTGGCGTTATGGTTGGGTAGCTATAGAAACTCTCATCGCTAGTATTTTCGCTCAACCTCCTATTCCAGGTAATCTCGCTATCTCTCTCCTCTCTCTCTCCTCCTCATCTATGAACTTGTAACTATATATACATCAGTCGAATGAATGAAGAGCAAGACTTTTGAAAATATTTTTTATCAGAAACATCTATGTTGATGCAAATTTCCGCCGTCTCTAGCTTTGAGGAAAATGCACTTGCAAAACAATCAACACCTTTGATCAAAGACCTAAGCCTCACGCGCCCACGAGGTTGAGGACGGGGGTTAGGCCAATGGATCTCCGATGCCAAAGTTAGTTTCTCTGAGGAGAGTAAAGTGTTTAGGGCTTTTTAGGGTAGTAAAAGCTTACTGAAATTTGGTAAAATAAGGGGTATACATAGGAGGGGAGGGCCGGCTATAGTGTTAGGGTTTTGCCCTACCCGTGGCGACATCCTATTGGCCAAGGTTTATGGAGAAATATTCTCAAGATATTAAATAGGAAATAATATCTTGAGATAATGGAGTAATTATCCATAATTGAATTAAATAGGGATTATTTACTTGAATAGAGTCAATCTTCAATTGGGAATGTATTAAAGATAGGATTTGGGTAATTAATCCTTATCTTTAAAGCTTTGACTTTTCCTTGCCAAGGGCAGGCGAGTTGTGGGCAGTTGTATTCAGCTGCTAGGACCTCCATGGGTGTGAATTGCATGTAGGAGTATCTGAGGAGCATGCCCATTTACTGAGGGCAATCTTGTCTTTCTTTGGCAAAAGTCCACGTGTCGCCTTTAGGATGTTTGGGATTATTTTAGGCTCCATAAATGCCCCCACACCTGCTGAGTTGCACGCAGGAAAAGGGCAATAAGTGTAGAAATCCCAAACTACATGGGGTTGTAAAGTTGTTTCCCAATTTGAACTTGACATCCTTTCTTGATTTGGAGATAGACTTCTTTTAAGAAAAGGAAACTAATTGCCCCAATACCTATTTAATTCTGCCTTAAGCTGGGGATTAAATAAATTTGGAGGACAATCATCATTCCAACAAGGAAAAGAGAAGCCAAAGGAAATTTGTTCCCCCTCCCTCAGCTTTCTTCTTCTCTTGCCTTTGCAAAGAGTCGTCTCTTGTTGTTGTTCTTCTTCTCCGTGCCGCACCAAGGTAAGAAAATTTTGAATTTTCTTCTCCTTGATTTTTTAGAGGTCTTGGGTCTTGAAAAATTGGCTCGGCGGAGGCCAAGGATGTGTGAAACACTTGGCAAGGATGCCACAGAATTGCTGCTGGCGCGACATGGGGATCGGCTAGTGTGGGCTAAGTGATCGACTTGGCTCGGGTCTAGGTGGCCGATGCGCTAAGGCGTTGGGCTGGGCGAGCTGTGAGGTTCCAACCTATTTGGGTTGAGCTTGGCATGGGCCAAGCATGAAGGAGTAGGCTCAGGCCTGCTATGGTGGGTGGAAGGAAGAGAAAGACCAACATGGGTCAGGTCTTCTCTTGTCGGCATGTTGAACCAAGAGGCTTTGGGCCCTTTATGGTGCGCTGGGTGTATGAATGAGAGAGAGCCGAGTCTAGGCTGTGGGGCCTGCCTGGTTGCTCCTGCAATTTGGGCCCGTGCTAGAGAAGAGATAGAAATAGTGTGGGCCGGACCGTGGGGCCTGCGCATGGGCGCTGGGCTTTGCGATCAGTTGTTTTTGTTTTTTTGTTTTTTGTTTCTCTTCTCACGAGCTATCTCCTAATTATTTTTCTTCATACTTTTTGTAGTGATTTTGAGATGATTCCTCTAATCGCAAAAGTGACGAATATCTTCCACCTTTGTACTGTCAAAGTGGTTCTTTAAACAAGGTGGGCTACTTCAAGGCTGCACATGTCAAGATCAATTCTGATTAACTATTTCAGGATTTTCTTAAGATGTACAAGAATGCGATTTCGTCAAGGGTTCAAGTCAAACGGGTGAAGGATGATAGCGGCCATGAACTGTGCGGCAAGGGTGCCACTACTAGGAAAAGGGTTATCAAATTCCATATGTATTACTTCATGCTGAGATTTTTTACTTTTCCCACGCCATATCTTTTCTAGGAGGTGATCTGCTCCATGAAATGGTCATTTGCTCAGTGCTCCCTGAATGCAGTTCGTGCGATGGTGAAGTTCTCAAATTTGAGCAGGTTCTTTGATCATGGCTTGACCATAAATGAGTTATGCTATTTCCTTGAAATCGGCCACAAGGAAGGCATGAGGCAGCTGAGATCTTGCCGTAGGCTGCTTGATGCTCCCTGCAAAGGTGATCATGAGTGGGCGAAAGATACCTTGGAAGTAAGAGGAGAGTGAGAGTCTAACTCATTTCCCAAATTGCGTGTTCCGTCTTTCTTTATCAGTGGTAAGTGAACTGCTTCATTCCAGGCCTGCTTGAATTTTTGGTCCTTCTTACTTTGTGTAGATTTAGAATTTGGCTTAACTCCAAGAACTTCGGTGGATATGAAGAAAGTCCACATCACCTTGGGCATTTCTATTGAGTATTGTAAGTGGTGTTGGCTGCTCAATCCTCTTTTTTGAGAGAAAGGAAAAAAAAGATAAAGTGGATAAAGGATGAGGCACTTGCCCGTTCGATCGCTATTGTAAAGCCTATTGCAAATTAGGGTAGAAAGGAAAGATCTTCCTCACCTGCTTGTGAGCTTTCGACTAGGAAGAAGCAAAAGACTTCTTCTACTACTTGTGGGGGCTCATCTCCTGCTGAAAAGCTTACCATTGATCCGACTTCTCCCAAGGGGACAAAAAAACCGCTGAGTTTTAGCTCGTGAAACCTATTGCTCCGAAGGTGGCCACGATCATTGTTAAGAGGATTGCCCAACAGAAGGGTTCGATGGTTTCTCCAATGTCTGGGTTTGTGTCAAAGTGTGCGTCGGGAGCTAAGTCCGGTTCAGCTTCTGAAAGGCTCGCCACTGTAAAGAGCAGGAAGGTGGATTCTGTTGCTAAGATAGCACCTGGGCCTGTTCCTCCTTCTGTTGCGATTGATTCGTCTGCTGAGAAAGGGAAGTCTGCTCGCAAAAGTAGTTGTAAGAGATCCACCGAGTCTGAGGCTAGGGAGTTTCCTGAGCTTTGTGAGCTGCTGAAGGCTGACCTACTTGAGGACATTGATGCATGCGCCAAATTTGTTAACAGTGTTGGGAAAGTTATCGTCAACTCAGACTCTTTTGCAAAGCTTCATGCCTACTCGATGAGGTTTTCCTTGCTTGCTACATTGTATAAGACTTTGATCCTGGCAACTGAGTCTATGCGCGTTGATCAGGATGCTGTCAGGTGTGCTAAAGAGGCTGAATTGATGTTGACGGCTCAACTTCGCACAATTGTAGAAAAAATCGAGAAGCTCGAGTTTGAACTCACCGTTTTGAAGGGGTCTGATGTCTCTGCCCCTACTTTTATGCAGCTGGAGACCGCTCATCAAGAAGTCATCTACTTGAGGGCTAAGCTTAGTGCAACTTAGGCAATGTTGGAAGTTGCAGATAAGAAAGTTAGTTATTTTTCACCTGTGGTCAATAACCTTGAACGTGTCGATTTGGAACTACAATCTGCTTGTTTTGCCAAGGATGAGGAGCTTGTCTTCATGCATACTAAAGTGTCTCATCTCAAGGATGTTGTCAGTAAGCTTAAGTCCAAGGTGGTGGATTTACAAGGTGCATTGTCTGCTAGCAAGAACTTCAAAAAGGAACTCAGTAAGCTGCACGATGCTCACATTGGGCATGTTGAGGAAAATGTGCAGCTGAAGAGTGGGAAAGCTGATTTCTACAAGCTTGGCTATGTAGACCATCTTCAAGGTAGGCCGTTAGATTATGAGTTTTTAGAGAAGGACTTCGAGACTTTCGCCTTTTCACTAGTTGATCTGCTTGACTTCTTATTAGAAGCTGCATTTGGTAGAGCAGTTGAAGGTCAGGTAGTCCAAGCAGGGGCGGCTGAGGATGAGTTGATAAATACTTTCGCTACGGAGAGCGGTGTGATGGCTGAAGGCATGGCAGTCGAGGGACCAATGGTTGCACATGTTGCTAATGAGTAGTCTTTTTACTTAGACTCAGGAATTTTCTTCTTTTCCTTTTCATTCTACTTTACTTGAACTTTGTTGGCATTCAAGCTAGTTTATCAATTTGCTAGAAATTTAATAAACAATTTTCCTTGCTCTGCTTCATCCTTTTATTTCGCCATGTCTTTTGCTAAACTTTACCGTAGGATGAGCAGCTAGGTGAGCTGCTTCAAAAAAGCAGTTGGTCCCACGTCGTCACTTAAGTTTTAGTTTAGACTTCGGGGCTTCGGGAGCATTGCTTGCTAGAGGTGACTTGCAAGACTTTACCGTAGGATGGGCGGTTGTGTTGGCTACTTTGATGGAGGAGTTGATCCCATGTCGTCACTTTAGGCTTTAGTCTTGGATTTGATGCTCAAAGAGCTTTACTTGCACGTGGAAAAAATGTGAAATTTCTAACTTATAGAGCTGGTGGCTGAACTCATTGCCTCCGTAGGAAGCAGGTAAGTTCGCGTAGCTGCTATAGTCATGAATTTCGACTTTAGTGGCTTCATGAGCCTTGGCCCTCCTAGGGCATATTGTAAAATTTTTAACTTACAGAACGGGCGGCCAAACACATGCTTCTCGTAGAAAACAGAGGAAATCTGCGTAGCTGCTATAATCGTACATTTCGGCTTTAGCGACTGCAAGAGCTTTGGCCCTCCCTGGTCATGTTGTGAAAATTTTAACTTCTAGAGCCGGCGGCCAGACACATGCTTTTCGTAGAGAGCAAAAGAAATCTGCATACCTGCTATAGTCGTACATTTTAGCTTTAGCTCCTGGAAAACTTAAATCGTAGACCTTCGACCTGAAACACTTCTTTTAAATAAGTACACGGGTCCGCATAGTCATAGTAGGTATAAGTCTTGGCTTACAAATTGCCTAGGGTTACCTACCTGTTGGGTCGTCAGTTGGGCATCTTACTTATAGAAGCAGACGACCCACGTGACCATCTTAGGCATCATTTTTGGCTATCGGAGGCGTTTTAGGCTTAAGGTGTAGACATAATCACGCCTCAGAGGCTATATCCTTCTAAGTTGTAACTTGATTTTGCAGATCGCTTAACTAGTATTGCAACACTTGAGAGTCGAGTTACGTTCATGAAACTGGCACGTCGAGGACAGACTATCTAGTCACGTGAATTCTTTCATAGGTAGGGATCCTACATTTAGCGTCTTTTCCGGTTAGAAACCCAGTCTCCTACAAAATTGAATCCTTCAGTTGGCTAAGTCTTTTTAGGAAAAAAGTTTATTATAGCCAATTCTAAGAGCAATTTAGCATAAGTAGTCGATGCATTCAGGGGGAATTGAGCAGTCATAAAACCTATCCACATCTAAATATCCCGTATCAGTTTACCCTCTTCTGATGGGAGAACACTTGCTATGTCAGCAAGGGCAGGGCATCTTCTGCTGTCACAGAGGTGGTTAGTTTGTTTATGCATCCGGCCTAGGCTTGTGAATAATTCTTTCAATCTTCATTGAAAATAAAGAAATGTATTAACTTTGCTTGTAGGTAGTAATAACATAACAACTGATAATTCTCGGCATGCGAGGTCTTGTTCGTCAAGCTGCTTAAGTCTTCTAACTTTATTTGTCTTGAACGGGGTCCAAGGAATGGGGGAAGGTCACACATAGTACTTTCTCAGGTTGTAGGATTCCATTGCTTTTTCATCTCTTTGTCGCTCATAGTGGTAAGGATGTAGTTGCCATTTTACGGACCTTCCTAGATAAGAGCCATCTTTTTGGAGCCTTCCTAGCATGCGGTTATGAAGGTTTTTCTGAGCATTAAGTCTCTTGGCTGGAATTGCCGAATCTTCACCCTCTTGTTGTAGCTAAAGAAGATCTGTTGTTAATAGGCCGCAATGCGGGTTATGACCTTTTCACATTATTCCATTTTCAAGTCTAAGTTTGTGGCCATCTCTTTCTTGTTCTGCTCGAAATTCAGTAGTATAGTGTTGATGCTTAGCACCATGACATTAGGGGGAATAATCACCTTAGAGCCATACGTCAAGGAGAATGAAGTTTTGCCGATTGCTCATCTTTTGGTGGTTCGATACACCCACAGAACACCAAGGAGCTTGTTTGGCCACTTGCCCTTCTTGTTTGAGAATGACTTCTTGAGGAAGTCGAGAATGGTCTTGTTGGATGCCTCAACCTACCCATTGCCCTGCGGATACCGAGGCATGGACATGTGCTATTTGACATTATATTTTTCAAAGAACCTCACCAAGTCTTTGCCCACGAACTGCGAACCATTGTCTATGACGATGAAGTGAGGGATGCTAAAACGACAGATGATGTTCTTCCATATAAAGCGTTATATGTTCGTCTGGGTAGTTATAGTCATGATTACGGCTTCGACCCATTTTGTGAAATAGATGGTTGCTACGATCATCATGCCTCTGCCACTAATGGCAGGCAGCATTGGTTCTACCAGGTCAATCGCCCACTGCATGAATGGCCAAGGGCTCGTCTGCGAGTGAAGTTTTCTTGCAGGGAATGTGGGCATGGGCTTGAAGCGCTGGTAGCTCTTGCACTCTTGCACCCTTGTACATACTTTTTGGTGTCTTGATGCATGGTTAACCAGTAGTAGCCGGCATTAAGCTCTTTTTGCGCTAAGAAGTGGCCTCCAGAGTGGTTTCTACAAGCGCCTTCGTGGATTGATCCAAGAATCTTTAGGTCGTCGGAAGATGATAGGCAGCGGAGATGTGGTCCTGAGAATGATCTATGAACGAGCATGCCGTTCCACATGTAGTAGTGTGCTGCCTTCATCTGGAGCTTTCTGGACTCCAGTCTATTTGCAGAGAGTGTTCCGTTAACTATGTAGTTGATGATGGGATCTTGCTAACTCGGAGTTGTGTTGATATGTGCCACCTCGACTGTTGGTTCCTCATCTATGCTCGGCATCTCCAATTATTCGACTAGGATTGAGCACTTAAGCTGATGGTCTAAGGTAGAGCCTAGGCCTGCTTGTACGTCTGCGCATTTTCTGTCGTGGAACCTGAGTGAGTGTGTACGCTTGGAACATCACTAGCTATTCTTGTACCTTTTTGAGGTATTGGGCCATCCTTGGATGCTTTACTGCGTACTCTTCTAAGGTTTGGTTGGTGATTAGATTGGAATCAGAATAAATCATAAGCCTCTTCATTGTCAGGTTATTCGCCAATCGAAGACCTACTAGTAGGGCTTCATACTTTGCTTTGTTGTTTGACGCCTTAAAGTTTAAAGTGATCGTCTACTTGAGCATCGAACCGTCCGAAGTAGTGAGAACTAGGCCTGCTCTCGATCCCTGGTAGTTGGATGATCCATCGACATGCAAATGCCAAAAATCTTTTACAGGTGAGGTTGGTGTGGCTACGATGTGCTTAGTTGCTTCTGGGTGCTTTTGGGATGAGTTGTTGCGTCTTTCAAGCTTAGGGTGAATTCAGCTATGAAGTCCGCCAACGCCTGAGCCTTCATTACTGCACGGGGTTAGTATGCTAAGCAGTAGGTAAGTTGCTTCTATGTTCTTGAGGCCAAAGGGCATGACCTTGTAGTAGTATGTACCTTCATCAATCACGAATGTGGTTTTCTCCTTGTCAGGCTTATGCATGGCAATAGGATTGTAACCTAAGTATGCATTCAAGAAGCTGAGCATCTGGTTCTCAGATGTTGAGTCAATGAGCAGGTCGATTCAAGGGATTGGGTAGTTGTCTTTAAGGCACACCTTGTTGAGGTCGGTGTAATCTACCCATACCTTCTATCTGCCCTTCTTTTTTTTCATCACCAGCGCAACGTTGGCCAGTCATGCTGAGTGTGCCACCTTCTCAATGAATCTGGCCTCTAGTAACTTGTCGATCTCTGCCCCAATAATGCTACTCGCTCCGGCTGGTGGGGGTCAAGAATGATGTGTTCGGTGTCCTCTTCGAGTTTCCATCTTGATTCATCTACCAAGGCATTGTCGACCTTGACACCATCTTCTTGACTTGCCTGCTGTAATTGTTATTTGGTAGAGGTAGAATCGTCTTTCTACACTTCACTGTTACTGTTGGGGCAAAAGACCTCTTCTTCGACTCCTTGAGAACTTGCATAGTGCATCACCGAGACATGGCCTGGTCGCCTTTAATCTCTTTGACTGCTCCTCCCAGGACGTGAAATTGTATCTTCTAATACTCGATCGAGTTCACAGCTCCAATCTTCACTAGCTAAGGTTAGCCCAATATCTCGTTATAGGGAGATGGGTCACTGACAATCATGAAGGTATACGATGAGACAATTTGGAGGGCTAGTCATCATGCTTGATTATGCCATTGGCAGTTAAGGTAAGTCTATTGAATTCGATCAAGACCTCTTCTTTGCATTTGATCGTGTTTTCCAGGCCCATCTTCTGGATGACTGATAGTTGTATGTTATTGACTGAGCTACCATTACCCACAATAATTATGTCAATGATGGCATTAGTTAGTTGGACAGAAATCACCAAGGCGTCGTCGTGGGGAAAGTTTACTCCCTTAACGTCCTGCTCAGTAAAGTCGATGATTGGTCCAGGTACAACATCTATGGCTTGAACCTGAAAGACCGATCTTGTATGCTGGATACTCCTCTTCTTGGAACTGTTGGTGGCCCCTAGATGCTCGGATTCGGCAAAGATATCGAGGAGAAGAAAGGATTTTGAGATTCATTACCCTTGAAGCTCATCCTTGTTTACACAAGGAATTCACCCAAGTAGAAAGCCTTAAACTCACCTCCTAGCTCCTTAGATCTTCCTTGTGTTTTTCTTCCTTTTGATACTCATTTCCTCCTTGACGATGTGAGGAAAGGATCTCTAAGAACACCAAAGATTTAGTGTCTTTAAGACTCCACACCAAGGATGAGGTGTGAAGATGAAATGGATGACTTAAAGGAAGAAAGATTGCTTACTATCTTTCCCCTAAGTTGCCAGCCTCTATAGAGAAAAAAAGAGAAAAAGTTTCTCTTATTTGCCTCAAGAAAAACCCTAGTGAGTAAAAGCTATAAAGATGACTTTATACTACATCACATGTGATTGGTAAACTTGCAATTAATCCAAGTTTGCATCCACTCACCTTTATGGCCAGCCTTGTGATAGGAGCATATTTATGCGACTTAGTTAGCTTGTTTTCTTTCATTTTTATAGCGAGTTTGTGTTTATTATAGTGTTTTAACCTATTTTTGTGTGTTTGTAGGTCCTAATGGCAAAGTTGGCCAGAAAGTGCATTTTGGTGCATTTTGGGCTGAATTGGATTGCATGCATGTGGAGCAAGTTGGATGAACGTTTTTGGTGCTTAAATGAGGCTAGGAATGTGCTACAAATTCGGAGAAATTATTTCAAGACTTGGAAGATAAAGAATCAGCAAGAAAGAAGTAACATTATCCAAACCTTATCCAAACCGCCTTATCTTATCCAAACTGTAACTAACCTTATCTAATCCTAATCTTTTCCTAACTTAATTCCTACTGCAAGGGGGAGTTAATTTTTGATTTAAATCACCTAGAAACCTTTCTAGAAGGCCTTATCTGTTCCTACATTGGTGCTGCATGTTTTTAGGCCTTGTTCTTCTAGAAATCAGCCACATAACATTGTTTCTAGAATTCCCTACAAAAGTGGCGCCCCAAACCCTTCTAGAAACCCTAAAATTTGCATAAACCCTAGTTATTTCCCCCCTTGGATTGAGGCCCAAGCCTTTGCCGAAAATCCTAAGCCTTTTCCCATCAGAATTTGTCAAAACCCTAGGCTATAAATATGTGTTTTTTGCCATAATTTCGCACCACCACCCCCCATATAATTCTACACCCCTTTCAGTTGCAAAAACACCACCCACCACACCATAATTCGTTCTACACCACCACCCATTCAGAAATTCATATTTTGCCGCAGAGGGGAGAAGACAAGACCTTGTCGTGGCTTCCATTGGAGAATGAGGAGTGTGCCGCAAGCCTACCTGCATCCTTTGGAGTTTCTAGAGTTCTTTCTTCCCTTGTTTTGTTTCCATGTTTATTTCAGATTGCTTTTCAATTGTTATGAACATGTGTAACTAATTTTCTTATTAGTTAGAGGTTAATTCGAAGCCATGGACATATGTTTGATATGAATTGATTACCTTCATTTTTTGTTTCATAAAACATGAATGTGGTTTACTTATCTAATTGATTGAGAACTTGTTTATGTATGTTGATTAGGGGTGCACAGTTAATTTGCATGCTGAATCTGATGCTAAAGTATAAGGGAGTTTCACCTAGTCGTTATGAACTTATATTTACAAGTAGTGGAGGTTGCTAGTCACAATCGTGTTAGGTAAATCCATGGCAGGAGTATCATGCAGTTCATAGTTACGAATGGCATGTCAATGCTTATGATTTTCATAGAACTTAATGATCTTTGATTGTATCTCTATCATGTTGTTCATATAGAGAACTTGAGAAGAATAATTTGGTTGCCGATGCGTATTTCATCCAATTCAATGAACTTAGGAAAATTTGAAAGTTAATTTGTGCTTTTCACGATTAATTTGGGGCATTGTCGTTCATGGTTTAAAGAAACAATACTGGAAATCAATTTATGTTGCATATGTTTTAGGTGTGGAGAAGAATTCTCTAGCTAGCTTTTCACCATTCAATTCACCTAATTTCGTGCCTAGTTTGATTTAGTTTTGCAATATGTTCAATTTAATTAATTTCGTTCAATTCAATCCCCCCTTGACTTAGGTGTGTTAGATTAGTTTAAAAAGTGTTTCAATCTGTCCAATTGAGTGTTTTGAGTCTTATTAGTCTTAAATTCGTTCAAATAACTCCTTAGAGTCTATTTTGAGTCTAATTGTTAGTATTGTGTTGTTTTGAGTCTTTTTAGTGTGTTTTGAGTTAGTTGAGTCATAATCTCTTTTAATTGAGTCTTTTGAGTCAAGTTAAGTTTTATTTTCGTCCAAATCACTTGTTAGGTCTAGAATTGAGTCTCTTTGATTGTTTGTTGCTGTTTTAAGTCATATAAGTCAGTTTTGAGTTTATAGAGTCTAGTTTAGTGCTTTTGAGTCTTATTTGCATTGATTAGCAGCCCTAGTTAATCCCCGGTTTAGAACGATCCCTACTTGCTTAATACTACAATTACATGTTTAATAGGGTTTAATTTGTGTGTCAAGTTAATTTTCACATCACCTTGTCATTGTTATTGGGCTAATTGCCCATTTTGTTTTCGTTGTCATACAACTTAAACATAATGGGCCTTGTGGACCAAAACAGTTTTGGGCCCCCCAGACCCGAAACTAAATTGAAAGCCCAATACGAACCTTTCGTATGATTAATTAACTAATTAATTAATCTTGACCATTCTCAATTAAACCATTTAATTGCTTATCTATTTCATTTATATTTCTTCACTTTCATCCTTACTCGGTGTACGATCCATTAGGTTCCAATTAGTGAGGCAGTGGGTGATTGTTACTCTTAACGATCGATTGTGAATTGAAACTACATTTCAATTCTCCCTTTGATGAAGATTAGTGTTTGCTAATCTTCAGGGCTTCCACAAACCATGAGTGACACCTAGGAGTATGTCATGGCTACCCAAGCTAAGTAGAAGTGGTTGAAGAACCTATCCAGTTACAATTACAATGTAATACGGTCCTTCTCTAATACAATACTCTTTATCACATTTTTTGAGTGATAGTTTGTTTCATGTTTACTATCCAATGTGATACTTCTCTATATGATTCAATTGAATATATTTGGAATAAACTTCGTAAGTCATATTTGTATGCTTTGGCCAAAGACTTCCGAATCATATCTTAGAGTATTCTCCCTCGACCATGGAAGGTTAAAGATCCCTTTTTGTGCATTCGTATACCTACATGACTAGATAGCTTTACCTCAACAATGTCGTGGACACTCACAATGTAATGCCTTTAACATGATCAGAGATCAAGGACCCAACAATTAGACATTTATGATGCCTCAGGTCAAATGACTACTTTGCATATTGCAACTTAAGAGTTCTTACATGACATGCATGTTCGAACTCATTTTTTATCATTGTTCAGTGTACTTAAATACCTTTTGAGCACCTATGTATTTGTCTCAGTGTCCAACACTAAATGACTTAAGACTAGTTATACTCACGCTTAAGTTAACATAACACATACTAACCTTAGCGGATTGTCAATGCCCAATTGGCAATCCTATGGCTAGGAACATTTTGGGAATGAACATAAGAGAAATGTGTCGTTAATCTAACTTACTTAGATCACTTCTCTCTTAGATTAAATACATTCCTTGGATTCCCTTATTGCTTAAACACGTAATACAATAAATAGTGATTAACAATAAGATTTGACCTTCATTAAACATATATTAGTTTAACACAATAAGTATTCCAAAAGCTATTACATCAAATGAGTGTCTTTGTGGGCATACTTCCAACAATCTCCCACTTGCACTCAAAGCCACATTCCCATATATCTAATACCCATCTTTTCTATACGGCGGTCAAGATTAATGAGTCTGTCAAAATGCTTGTTCTTTTAACGAGCCTTGGGTTCCTTGGCTTGAGCTATCGCCCCACTATTATCACAATACAAAGTTAGTGGTGATGTAATGGTTGGAACCACTCAAAGTTAAGTAATGAAATTCTTCATCCAGAACGCTTCTTTGACGGCTTCAACTGCAGCAACATATTCAGCCTCCATCGTGGAATCAACAATTACATCTTGTTTCTTGTTTTTCCAGTTGACATCCCCACCATTCAGAGTGAACACATATTCGGAGTTGGAACTTCTATCATCGACGTCAGATTGGAAATCTACGTCTGTATAGGCTTCCACTCGCAACTCTGTCGCTCATCCATAAACGAGGAACATGTGCTTAGTTATTCTTAAGTACTTTAGGACCATCTTGACAGCTACCCAGTGTTCTGATCCTGGGTTAGATTGATATTGACTAGTAAAGCTCACATCATATGCGATATCAGGCCTTGTGTATATCATGGCATACATGAGACTTCCTATGGTGGAAGCATAAGGAATAGCACTCATCATCCGTATTTCTTCAGGAGTCTTAGGTCCTATGGATTTAGAAAGGTGAATTCCATGTCTCACAAGAAGAAAACCTTTCTTAGACTGTTCCATCTAGAACCTATTTAGCACCTTATCTATGTGCATAGATTGGGATAATCCATTTAATTTTCTAGATCTATCACGATAAAGCTGTAGACATCGAAATTTCGGTAAATAAATGTTGACCGATAAATCAAAGTTTCAACGCTCATGTATTACATAAATTTTACACGTAGCATGTGTCTAAACAAAAAATCGAAATAAGTTGGAAAAGTTATCAAACAGGACACGTGTCAACACCTGGAAGAAACGATTTATTTCATCTGGAATATTATATTCAAAATTAGGCATTGGAAAATTCTATAAATAGAAGCCAATTTCATTCATTTAGGGGGGGAACCAAAATCATTAGGCAAATTTCTTGAAGCTCTGAAGCTCTGAAACTCCGAAACTCTCAAGCATCCAGGTTCCCGAAGAATCAAGAAAGCGTTCTTCGTTCTTCATTCATCGTTCTTCCAAGATCAAGCCCCAACAGCCCTTTGGATCAACAATCATCCACCAATTCAAGATCAAGCCCCGACGGCCCTTGAAGAAAGTGTTCTTCGTTCTTCGTTCATTGTTCTTCCAAGATCAAGCCCCAATGGCCATTCGGATCAACAATCATCCACCAATTCAAGATCAAGCCCCGACGGCCCTTGAAGAAAGTGTTCTTCGTTCTTCGTTCATCGTTCTTCCAAGATCAAGCCCCGACGGCCCTTGGATCAACCATCTACCAATTCAAGATCAAGCCCCAAAGGCCCTTGAAGAACTTCCACCAATTCAAGATCAAGCCCCGACGGCCCTTGAAGAAAGCACCATCGTTCATCATCCGTTCATCCAAGATCAAGCCCCAACGGCCCTTTGGATCAACAACATCAACGAATCCACACAGCCACCGTTCTTCAAGATCAAGCCCAAAAGCCCTTGAAGATCCGTTCATCACTGTTCTTTAAGATCAAGCCCAAAAGCCCTTGAAGATCTGTTCATCACTGTTCTTCAAGATCAAGCCCAAAAGCCCTTGAAGATCCGCTCATCACCATTATTCAAGATCAAGCCTCAACGGCCCTTGAAGAAACACTCCTCCTCAAGATCAAGCCCCCAACGACTTCTTGAAGATCCGCTCAAATCCACCTTCAAAGATCAAGCCCACGGCCCCTTGAAGAAACTTTCAACAGTTCATCCAAAATCAAGCCTCCACGGCCCTTGTATCAACCAAATATCCATAAATCAACACCTTACGGAGATCGAATCAGAGGATCAAAATAGAGAGAGATTGTAACCCAAAATCATCAAATACAAATATTTGTTTGTGCACGTTGTTCTTGTCTCTTTCGTTTCAGGAATTTTCCGTGTTCACAAATTAGCACGCCCAGTGGGACCATCTCTACCTCTCATCTCTTTCTCCGTTCAAGAAATTCGAGCACACTTCCAAAATTAATGGCATCAAGGAAGGCTCTGTTGGAAGTATGCCCACAAAGCCACTCATTTGATGTAATAGCTTTTGGAATACTTATTGTATTAAACTTTTATATGTTTAATGAAGGGCAAAGCTTATTGTTAATCACTATTTATTGTATCATGTGTTTAAGCAATAAGGGAATCCAAGGGATGTATTTGATCTAAGAGACAAGTGATCTAAGTGAGTTAGATTATCGAGACCATTCTCTTATGCTCATTCCTAAAACGTTCCTAGCCATAGGATTGCCAATTGGGCATTGACAATCCGCTAAGGTTAGTATGTGTTATGTTGACTCAAACGTGAGTATGAACTAGTCTCAAGTCATTTGGTGTTGGACACTAAGACAAACACATAGGTGCTCGAAAAAGGTAATCGAGTACACTGAACGACGATCAAAAGAGAGTTCGAACATACATGTCATGTATGAACTCTAAAGTTACAATATGCAAAGTAGTCCTTTGACCTGAGGCATCATAGATGTCTAATGGTTAGGTTCTTGATCTTTGATCATGTCAACGGAATTCCTTCGGATTGTCCACGGCATTGTTGGGGTCAAGCTATCTAGTCATGTAGGCATATGAATGCACAACAAGGGATCTCTAACCTTCCATGGTGGAGGGAGAATACTCTAAGATATGATTCTAAAGTCTTTGGCCAAAGCAAATGAATATGACTTAGGAAGTTTGTTCCAAATCATATTCAAATGAATCATATAGGAAAGTATCACATTGGATAGTAGACATGAAACAAACTATCACTTAAACAATGTGATTAAGAGTATTGTATTAGAGAAGGACCGTATTGCATTGTAGTTGTAACTGGATAGGTTCTCCAACCAATTCTACTTAGCTTGGGTAACCATGATATGCTGCTAGGTGTCACTCATGGTTTGTGGAAGCCCTGAAGATTAGCAAACACTAATCTTAAGGGAGAATTGAAATGTGGTTTCAATTCACAATCGATCGTTAAGAGTAACATCGCCCACTGCCTCGCTAATTGGAACCTAATGGATCGCACACCACATAAGGATGTTAGTGAAGAAATTATATGAAATGGATAAGCAATTAAATGGTTTAATTGAAGAATGGTCAAAGTTAATTAATTAGTTAATTAATTATACGAAAGGTTCGTATTGGGCTTTTAAGTTAGTTTGGGCTTCGGGGTCCAAAATTGTTTTGGTCCACTAGGCCCATTATGTTTCAGTTGTATGACAACTAAAACAAATATGGGCATTTAGCCCAATAACAAAAGGAGGCCGGCCATAGCAAGGGTAGTGGGAAATTTTGCTTAATTGCAAGTTTGCCACTAACCTAAGAGATGAAGTATAAAGTCATCTTTATAGCTTTGTTTCTCATAAGGGTTTTTCTAATAGAAATTGGGTGAAACATTTTCTCTCATTTTCTACATAGAGGCCGGCCACTTAGAGGATTTTTACTAGCATCTAAAATCTCTCTAAGTCATCCATATCATCTTCACAAGATACAACCTTGGTGAAGAGACTTAGAGACATCAAGCTTTTGGTGTTTTGGAGAACAAATCCTTTTTCCTCAAATCATCAAAGGAGCACTAAAGGGAGGAAAACACAAGGAGGATTCAAGGAGCTTGGAGGTGACTTGAAGGCCCTCCACTTGGGTGAATCCCTTGTGTAATCAAGGATGAGCTTCAAGGGTAAAGAATCACTAAATCTTTACTTCTCTTTAATGTTGTTAAAGAGTTTATTTTGGTTCACCATATACTAGGCTTTGAAAGTCATGGGTTTTATGAATTGTTTTTGGATGCATGTCTACTTTAAAGTGTTAATAGCTTGCATATGTATTCAAATGTTCATACTTGTTCTTAGCTAGGACAAAATTTTTCCTTCAAGTGGTATCAGAGCCTAGGCCTAGTTTATGGTGAATCCTTTTGGGTTTTGTGATGTTCATATTTTGTGATTTAAATGTTGTAAATGTTACAAGCTTTGTTCTTGCTTTTGAATATATAAATTTTGCTAGAAAATTTAGCATCTCAAATGTTGTAGATGTATTTCATTTAAGCATGAATATTGGAACTAAAATTTGGTGCCATGAGTTTTGGGAAATTCGGCCAAATCCTTAGGGTGACTTTTTGGGTTTATGTTTGTCTTGTTAAAATGGTTTTAAGGTGACTTTTGGAACCCCTAAGTACCCTAGGATATTAGCCCTCTTTTGAGAGGTGAAAATTTGAGTTTTGGTGAATGAAAACATCCCTGGGGCTATTATGAGTTTTCATGGTGTTCTTCAAATGTTCTTGAAGTTCTTGCCAAGAACAAAAAGGTTTGAAGTTTTGATTCAAAAATTTTATGTTTTTCATAAAGTTTTGGTATATAATTGATTTATTATTTGATGGGTGATGTTATTGGTGAGATGTGATGAAATGTTTTAATGTTTTGTCATAGACTTTAAGTTTTTCTTACAAATCATCACCTTCACCTTTAACCTCACCTAATAAAATCAACTTGCAAAAATTTTTTAGATTTTTTTTCATATCTTCCCAAAATGGCCGGCCACCCCTAGTGGAGGTACTTTTGGGGCATTTTGTGCAATTACATAAAGTTTTGATACTTTTGTGTTTTTGCATTTTGGCCCAAAAATTTACGTTTTTACGTTTAGGCTTAAAAACTCTAAAGGACAAATTGTTTTGATCCTTTAATGATGTTTTTACATTATTAAAATTTTGGGATCTAGTTGTATTTACATGAAGTTGTGGACTATTGTGTTTATACAAAGTGACCCCAAAAGTTTTTGTATTTGCATTATGGCCCAATTGTTGAGGTCATAGTTTCCTTTTGGCCCAAATAAAATGAGAACAAAATTGTTTTGTCTCTTTAATGAGAATTGGATTTTCATTTCATTTAGTTCCATTTAAATCAATTCTATGGATCCAAAAACCAATTGTTTAAGATGTTTTCTTAGTTAATTTGATTGATTAAGAAAAGGGTGATTATGAACCAAAGGCCACGATAATTGAGCTATGTGATTGGCCGCTTTACATTATGAATGTTTGGGTTTGGTAGTGTAGATTTGAATGTAATTTGATTAATTCTATTTGTTGTAAATGGACATAAGTCCATCATTTGATTTATGTTGTAAAAGGGCATAAGCCCTTATTATTATTTCATGTATTCCTTTTTTGTTTATATGTATGCAAAATAGAATAGTTGGGTCCAACGCCCAATAGGAAATAACGGTTTAATTGGATTAAACGCGTAACTAAAATCAACAACTATCTACCTTAAACCCAAGGTCCAACACAAGGCTCGTGTTGGATCAAATCAATCGGTTCATAATCATCCTAAAACCTAATATGACTATATAGTCCATATGAGGATGCAATGCATTCGTTAGTAGTTCCATATAGTCTCGCTTGTTTCAACGAAACAGTGGGAGTATTATATGCTACTAATTCATATTAACTTGGACCAATGGTTGTGATAGGCCCAAGTTCTTTTAATGTGATTAAAATGTTTTGATGTAGCCCAAAACTACTCCCTCAAATCAAATATTATGTTGATAAGCGAGAGATGTTTAGAACATCTCTTCGTAGGCCTTCCACCGTGGTGGGTTCCAAGCGTTTGTGACTCATGCACCGGCTTCACCCTATCATGGGGAAGTACAAAGCATGTGCTTACATCCAGGAGGAATCCATATACATATGATGAGGTGAGTGTAGGCAACGAGGATAGCCGACATCGTATCATCGTGAGGCTATTCTTGAACCCCTATACAAACTAAGCATGGTGGGAATAACTTAACTAAGTGCAATGAAGCCGACATCGTATCATCGTGAGGCAACATTCTCTAGAGGCCAAACGGATGGGTAATTACAAAAGTTGTAAATGAATAATGCGTTATTCTCTCATCATTATTTTTGCTAGCCAACATCGTATCATCGTGAGGTGGGCTTGGTAATGATGAGTCTCCCATAACCCGCTAAGAGTTCAATATAACTCTCGAATTCTATTGAGGGATGTGGAATTTGCCAAAAATAGTGGGTGGTACTATTTGATTCAAAGACCCAATCAAATAGTTTTGAACAAACAATCTAATACGATTTCTGTTATGTTATGTAGTGAACGACATGCCTAAAATTATACCCACCATTATACTTGACAAAAGGGGCCTTAAGGGCCAACGTTTCCTTGCTTGGTATCGCCACATTGAGAATGTCTCAAAGGTGAAAGACATATTGTATGTGCTTAAGCAATCCCCTCCTCATGTACCTCCTACGAAATTAGCTTCAAAGGAGGAGTGTCAAAACTATGTTAGACACTGTGAGGATGACTTACAAGCCAAATGCTTAATCCTCACTTCACTTAGTAAGGAGCTTATGAAGCTACATAAGCACATGGACACTTCTTGTGCCATGGTTGAAAGTTTGCATAAGATGCATGACATTGAGACTAGTAATGTACGATTCTCAAATGTTTGTAGTCTAATGAATGCCAAAATGGCAATGGGGACATCGGTCCATAAACATGGACAAAAGATGGAAAAGATATTTAAAGATCTTAAAAGTTTAGGAACTTCCATCGATGGGAAAATGGCCCAAGACTTTTTCCTTGCATCTCTCTCGGATGATTTCACTAAGTTTATTGTAAACTATAAAGTGAATAGATTCGATCATTCTTTGAAAGAGATGATTGACATGTGCTGTAGATTTGAAAAAGGTTTCAAAATGGACAGTGGGAGTGAGAATGCAAACATAAGGAAAAGGTTGCATAAGAAGAAGGCAAAGAAATCCAAAGGAACATGCTTTCATTGTGGAAAGGATGAACGTTGGAAGAAGAAATACAGGGTGCGCATTGCGAGCCTTATGACACGAACTTTTGAAGAGACTATTTCTGTCATAGAGAGTTCTTTTACAGTGAGCTCCAGTTCCTGGATATTTGATTCAGGCGCTAGTCAACATATCTGTAATACGATGCAGGGACTAGTGGGGAGCAAGTCACTGCGCAATAATGAGATGGTTGTGCGAGTTGGGAACGGCACTAAAATCTCTGCAAAAGCAATAGGCACCTACATGCTTAACCTACCCTCTGGGGAAGTCCTGGAACTTAAAAATTGTTTATATTTTCCTTCATGTATAAAGAATTTGATTTCCATCTCTAAGCTTTTACGAGATGGGCACTCAGTATTGTTTGACAAAATGAGTTGCACTTTATACTTGAACGGTCATATTATCTCTCATGGTAATATGATAGAGGGACTTTTTCACCTAGAGACGAATAGTGGGATGCACTGTATTGCAAGCAGGAATACCTCAAAACCCAAAAGGGCTAGAGAAGAAGTTAACCAAGAAAAGATGTGGCATCTTAAACTTGGACATGTGAACCTTGAAAAGATTCACAAGATGTCGAAAGACGGATACATCCACCCATTAGGTAATGACCGGATGGGTACTTGTGAATGTTGCTTGAAAGGGAAGATGACCAAATCTCCATTTACTGGAAAAGGAGAGCGTGCCACTGAAATTCTAGGGTTAATCCACACTGACGTATGTGGACCTATGTCTACCACGTCGAGAGGAGGCTTCTCCTACTATATCACATTCACCGACGATCACTCTCGGTTTGGCTATGTGTATCTTATGAAGTACAAGTCAGAATCCTTTGAAAGGTTCAAAGAATTCAAGAATGAAGTTGAGAAGCAAACTGGGAAACAGATAAAGATCCTAAGATCGGATCGAGGGGGTGAATATCTGAGTAACGAGTTCCTAGATTATCTCAAAGAGTGTGGAATAATATCACAGTGGACTCCACCGGGAACTTCACAACTCAATGGAGTTTCTGAAAGGAGAAATCGAACCTTGATGAGCATGGTTCGTTCTATGATGAGTTCTGCTGATCTACCAGTAACATTCTGGGGATACGCTCTATATACAGCAGCTTACTTGCTTAATAGAGTACCTTCCAAATCAGTTTCACAAACGCCCTATGAGATATGGCATGGAAGAAAGCCAAGTCTTAAACACATTAAGATTTGGGGTTGTGAAGCATATGTCAAGAAGCTTGAAGCTACTAAGCTTGAAGCAAGATCAGTAAGATGCTATTTTGTGGGATATCCTAAAGAAACTATGGGATATGAGTTCTACCATCCTGACGACCAGAAAGTCTTTGTCGCCAGAACTGCTAAGTTTCTAGAGGACGAATTCGTTCTCAAAGGAACTATAAGCAAACAGATGGAAATTAATGAGATTAATAATGAACCACAAACAAGCACTAGACATATTGACAACCCTGTTCCTGTACCCCTAGTTCCACGTAGATCTGAACGGGTTAGTAAGCCACCTAAGAGGTATGGCTTAGACAATGACTTTGATGAATTGTACCTTCTAGGTGACAATGAAACAAAGGAGGACCCTAGAGACTACACTGAAGCAATGTCCGACATTGATTCAAAGAGATGGCAAGAGGCCATGAAATCCGAGATGGATTCCATGTTTCAGAGATCACCACTATGAACAAGCTCAAGAAAATGACGCTGAGAGTGATCGCGGAGCGGCTGTCGGAGGAATGGCGTGCATGATGTCGGCATGGGCTCAATAGGAATTGACGAGGCGAAGTCTATTGGCTGTACTCTGTGCCTGTGCTCAGTGGCAGTGCAACGGGTGTGTAATGACTATGCTCGGCAGGCAGTGGAATGGTTGTGCTCAGTGGTTGTGCTCAGTGACGGTAGTGGTGGAACGTTTTCCTCTGCACCTCCGCCATGGCCGCCGCCTTTGAATGAGATTGACAAAACCAAAGTTTATCAATACACACCCAAAGACCTCCTCCGTCTCTTGCCTCGCAGCTGCCAACGACTTCAACAACCGCCGTCAAACGACTAGCCGGTCGTGAAGCTCGAAGCACCATCTTCTCCGTCCTCTTTGCTCCGCTCATCAACATTTATACAAAAAAAAATATTAAAAAATGGGATGGTGGAGCAAAGGTGGTGCCTCAGCCAGCACCATGAAAGAAAGAAAAATAAAATGATAGTGCATCAGCACCATGAAAAAAATAATAATAAAAAAAAAAGGGTGGAATCTTGGTGCATCTGGCACCATGTGTGGAAAGCAAAGAAAATAATATATATATATATATATATATATATATATATATGTAAAAGATAAAGGTTTCAAAATGATGCGTCTGGCACCATGTGACAAGAAAAAGAAAAAAAAAGTGTTGGGTGCATCCAGCACCGAAAGAAAGAAAAAAAAAACAAAAAAAACAAAACAAATGCATTGAGAGAAATAAAGTTCATTTCATTGATTTTTTTGGAAAATTACAGAGGGAACATTTACATGCCAAAAAAAAAAAAAAAGTGCAAACAAACAAAAGCCTTCATTGATCAGGTAGCGCCTGAGTACTCGGGGGAGCCCCAGATCGGAAAGGCACCAGAGGGTGATTATTCAGAGCATCATCACTCGGCGGAACCCCAGAAGGAGAAGGCACCGAAGGTTGATCATTTGGAGCTTCATTACGCGGTACAGCCCCAGAAGACGAAGGCAAATGCTGCTGGAACAAACCCAGAAACCTCCGATGATCAAGTAAAATCTGACCATCAGATTCCTGCATCTGGCCAATCTTCCTCTTCATGTTTGTCGCATAGCTATGTGCGAGCTTATGCAACTGTTTATTCTCTTGCTTGAGCCCTCTAATCTCCTGTTTGAGACTTATCACCTCAGCTGCCAACGATTCAACTTGACGGGTTCGAGCAAATAGGCGTTGGGCCATATTAGACACAGAACCTGCACACTGCACACTGAGAACCAGAGAATCCTTAACAGCCAACTCATCAGACCGTTTGGAAAGTAGTCTGTTATCTCTGGGAGTGACAAGGTTTCGGGCCACCACATGTATACGACGCACCTTGAAGTGGGGGCATTTGTAGACATCGAAATTTCTGTAAATAAATGTTGACCGATAAATCAAAGTTTCAACGCTCATGTATTACACAAATTTTACACGTAGCATGTGTCTAAACAAAAAATCAAAATAAGTTGGAAAAGTCATCAAACAGGACACGTGTCAACACCTGGCAGAAACGACTTATTTCATCTAGAATATTATATTCAAAATTAGGCCTTGGAAAATTCTATAAATAGAAGCCAATTTCATTCATTTAGGGGCGGAACCAAAATCATTAGGCAAAATTCTTGAAGCTCTGAAACTCCGAAACTCTCAATCATCCAGGTTCCCGAAGAATCAAGAAAGCGTTCTTCGTTCTTCGTTCATCGTTCTTCCAAGATCAAGCCCCAACGGCCCTTTGGATCAACAATCATCCACCAATTCAAGATCAAGCCCCGACGGCCCTTGAAGAAAGTGTTATTCGTTCTTCGTTCATTGTTCTTCCAAGATCAAGCCCCAACGGCCATTCGGATCAACAATCATCCACCAATTCAAGATCAAGCCCCGACGGCCCTTGAAGAAAGTGTTCTTCGTTCTTCGTTCATCGTTCTTCCAAGATCAAGCCCCGACGGCCCTTGGATCAACCATCTACCAATTCAAGATCAAGCCCCAAAGGCCCTTGAAGAACTTCCACCAATTCAAGATCAAGCCCCGACGGCCCTTGAAGAAAGCACCATCGTTCATCATCCGTTCATCCAAGATCAAGCCCCAACGGCCCTTTGGATCAACAACATCAACGAATCCACACAGCCACCGTTCTTCAAGATCAAGCCCAAAAGCCCTTGAAGATCCGTTCATCACTGTTCTTTAAGATCAAGCCCAAAAGCCCTTGAAGATCTGTTCATCACTGTTCTTCAAGATCAAGCCCAAAAGCCCTTGAAGATCCGCTCATCATCGTTATTCAAGATCAAGCCTCAACGGCCCTTGAAGAAACACACCTCCTCAAGATCAAGCCCCCAACGACTTCTTGAAGATCCGCTCAAATCCACCTTCAAAGATCAAGCCCACGGCCCCTTGAAGAAACTTTCAACAGTTCATCCAAAATCAAGCCTCCACGGCCCTTGGATCAACGAAATATCCATAAATCAACACCTTACGGAGATCGAATCAGATGATCAAAATAGAGAGAGATTGTAACCCAAAATCATCAAATACAAATATTTGTTTGTGCACGTTGTTCTTGTCTCTTTCGTTTCAGGAATTTTCCGTGTTCATAAAAGCTTTATCCCAAGTACATAAGATGCATCTCCAAAATCTTTCATCTGGAATGTTTTGGACAACCACACTTTTACAGAAGAAAGTACTACAATGTCATTCTCGAATAGTTATATGCCATCTACATATAACACTAGCAATACAACTGCATCCCCAACAATCTTTTGATAAACACAATTGTCGTATTCCTTTTAAGTAAAACCAAACTATTTGATTTCAGTGTCAAAGCGAATGTTCCAGCTCCTGGAGGCTTGCTTAAGTCCATAAATAGACCTCTAAAGCTTGCATACCTTAGTCTTTTTAGACTTGGAAACAAAACCTTTGGGTTGAGTCATATAGAGCTTTTCCTCTAGATAGCCGTTCAGAAAGGTCGTCTTCACATCCATTTGCCATATCTCATAATCATGGTATACAACTATAGCAACCAAAATCCGAATGGACTTAATCATGGCTACAGGAAAGAAGGTTTCTTCATAGTTAATCCCTTCTTGTTGCCTGTAACCCATAGCTACTAGTCTAGCCTTATAAGTCTCCACGTTCCCATTAGCGCCTATCTTCCTCTTGAAGACCCATTTGTTTCCAACAGGTATTATACCTTCTAGAGGGTCTACAAGAGTCCAGACCTGATTTTGATACATGGAATCCATCTCGGATTTCATGGCCTCCTTCCATCTCTTTGAATTAATGTCGGACATTGCTTCAGTGTAATCTCTAGGGTCTTCCTTTGTGTCATTGTCACCAAGACGGTGCAATTCCCCAAATTCATTATCAAAGCCATGCCTCTTAGGTGGCTTACTGACCCGTTCAGATCTACGTGGAGCTAGGGGTTCAGGAACAGGGTTGTCAACTTGTTGAGTGAATTTTTGTGGTTCATCATTAATCTCATTAATTTCCATCGTTTTACTTGTAGTTCATTTAAGAACAAATTTGTCCTCTAGAAACTTAGCAATTCTGGTGACAAAGACTTTCTGGTCGTTAAGATGGTAGAACTCATATCCTATAGTTTCTATAGGATATCCCACAAAATAGCACCTAACTAATCTCACTTCAAGCTTCTTGGCATATGCTTCGCAACCCCAAATCTTAATATGATTAAGACTTGGCTTTCTGCCATGCCATATCTCATAGGGCATCTGTGAAACTGACTTGGAAGGTACTTTATTAAGCAAGTAAGCTGCTGTATATAGAGCATATCCCCAGAATGTTACTGGTAGATCAGCAGAACTCATCATATAATGAACCATGTTCATCAAGGTTCGATTACTCCTTTTAGAAACTCTATTAAGTTGTGGAGTTCCCGGTGGAGTCCACTGTGATATTATTTCACACTCTTTGAGATAATCTAAGAACTTGTTACTTAGATACTCTCCCCCTCGATCAGATCTTAGGATCTTTATCTGTTTCCCAATTTGTTTCTCAACTTCATTCTTGAATTCTTTGAACTTTTCAAAGGATTTGGACTTGTACTTCATAAGATACACATAGCCAAACCGAGAGTGATCGGAGGTAAATGTGATATAGTAAGAGAAGCCTCCTTTCGACGTAGTAGACATAGCCCCACATATGTCAGTGATGATTAACCCGAGAATTTCAGTGGAACACTCTCCCTTCCCAGTGAATGGAGATTTGGTCACCTTCCCTTTCAAGCAATATTCACCAGTACCCATTTTGCCATTACCTAATGGGCGAAAATATCCGTCTTTCGACATCTTGCAGATCTTATCAAGGTTCACATGTCCAAGTTTAAGATGCCACATCTTTTCTTGGTTAATTTCTTCTCTAGCCCTTTCGAGTTTTGAGGTATTCCCACTTTCAATACAGAGCATTCCAGTACTTGTCTCTAGGTGAAAAAGTCCCTCTATCATATTATCGTGAGAGATAATAAGGCCATTCAAGTATAAAATGCAACTCATTTTGTCAAACAATACTAAGTGCCCATCTTGTAAAAGCATAGAGCTAGAAATCAAATTCTTTATATATGAAGGAAAATATAAACAATTTTTTAGTTCCAAGACTTCCCCAGAGGGTAGTTTAAGCATGTAGGTGCCTACTGCTTTTGCAAAGATCTTAGTGCCGTTCCTAACTCGCACAATCATCTCGCCATTGCCCAGTGTCTTACTCCTTGTTAGTCCCTGCGACGAATTGCAGATATATTGACTAACGCCTGAATCAAATATCTAGGAATTGGAGCTTACTGTAAAAGCACTCTCTATGATAGAAATAGTCTCTTCAAAAGTTTGTGTCATAAGGCTCGCAATGCGTACCCTGTATTTCTTCTTCCAACGTTCATCCTTTCCACAATGAAAACATGTTCCTTTCGATTTTATTGCCTTCTTCTTATGGAACCTTTTCCTTGTGATTGCATTCTCACTCCCACTGGTTTTTTTTAAACCTTGTTCAAACTTAAGGCACTTGTCAATCATCTCAGAAAGAGTACGATCAAATCTATTCACTTTATAGTTTACTATAAACTTAGTGAAATCATCCGAGAGAGATGCAAGGAAAAAATATTGGGCCATTTTCCCATCGATGGAAGTTCCTTAACTCTTAAGATCTTGAAAGATCCTTTCCATCTTTTGTCCATGTTTTTGGACCGATGTCCCCTTTGCCATTTTGGCATTCAATAGACTGCAAACATTTGAGAATCGTACATTACTTGTCTCAATGTCATGCATCTTATGCAAACTATCAACCATGGAACATGAAGTGTCCATGTGCTTATGTAACTTCTTAAGCTCCTCACTTAGTGAAGCGAGGATTAAACATTTGGCTTGTAAGTCATCCTCTAAGTGTCTTGTATAATTTTGACACTCCTCCTTTGAAGCTAGTTTCGTAGGAGGTACATGAGGAGGGGATTGCTTGAGCACATACGTTATGTCATTCACCTTTGAGACATTCTCAATGTGATGATACCAAGCAAGGAAACGTTGGCCCCTAAGGCCCCTTTTGTCAAGTATAATGGTAGGTGTAATTTTAGGCATGTCATTAACTACATAACATAACAAAAATCGTATTAGTTTGTTGATTTTAAAACTACTTGATTGGGTCTTAAATTAAATAGTACCACCCACTATTTTTGGCAAATTCCACATCCCTCAATGGAATCTGAGAGTTATGTTGAACTCTTAGCAGGGTATGGGAGGCTCACCATTACCAAGCCCACGTCACAATGATATGATGGTTAGCAACAATAATGATGAGAGAATAACGCTTTAGTTATTTACAACTCTTGTAATTACCCATCTTGTTTGGCCTCTAGAGAATGATGCCTCATAATGATATGATGTTGGCATCATTGCACTTAGTTAAGTTATTCCCACCATGCTAGTTCATGTAGGGGTTCAAGAATAGCCTCACAATGATATGATGTTGGTCATCCTCATCCCCTACCTCACCACATCATGTATGCATATATGGATTCCTCCTTAATGTAAGCACATACTTTGAACTTCCCCATGATAGGGTGAAGCCAGTGTACCAGTCACAAACAATTGGAGCCCACTATTTCAATGAAACAAGCGAGACTATATGGAACTACTAACGAATGCATTGCATCCTCATATGGACTATATAGTCATCTTAGGTCTTAGGATGATTACGAATCGTTTGATTTGATCCAACATGAGCCTTGTGTTGGACCTTGTGTCAAAGGTAGGTAGTTGTTGATTTTAGTTACATGTTTAATCTAATTAAACCATTATTTCCTATTGGGCGTTGGACCCAACTATTCAAATTTGCATACAAATAAACAAAAAGGAATACATGAAATAACGAGAAGGGCTTATGCCCTTTTACAACGCATTTGAAGGACTTATGCCCTTTGACAACACATTTGAACTAATCAAATTACATTCAAATCTAAACTACTTAACCCAAACATTCATAATGTAAAGCGGCCAATCACATAGCTCAATTATTGAGGCCTTTTGTTGATAATCACCATTTTCTTAATCAATCACGTTAACTAGGAAAACAACTTAAACAATTGGTTTTCGGATTCATAGAATTGAAAATCCAATTCTCATTAAAGAGAGAACACTATTTCGTTCTCATCATAATTTGGGCTAAAAAAGCAATGACCACAACTATTGCACCATAATGATAAAACATAAACTTTTGGGGTCACTTTGTAAAAACACATGAGTCCACAACTTCATATAATTACAACTACAACCCAAAAATTTCAACAATAACAAAAACTTCATTAAAGGAGCAAAACAATTTGTCCTTTAGTGATTTTGGGTCTTTACGTAAAAACGTAAACTTTTGGGTCAAAGTGGAAATACAAAAAAGTATCAAAACTTTATGTAATTGCATAAAAGACCCCAAAAGGGGGATTGGTTTTGGTGAAAATTCAAAATTTTAAAGTGCGTTGTAAAATGAAAGGTATGGGTTGAATAGTTGATTGGCATGGTTGAAAAGTTTGATTGGTATGGGTTGTAAGGACAAGTTAGTCAAACAATAAAGACACAAATCATCCATCACCAATCAATAACAAACCAAAACTTTAAGAAAAACAACAAACACATTGAATCAAAACACCAAACCTTTTTGTTCTTAGTAAGAACATGAAGAACATTGAAGAACACACATGAAAACTCATAAGAGCTCCATGAATGTTTTCACTCAATAAAACTCAAAAATACACTACTCAAAAGAGGGTTAACATCCTACATAGGGGTTCCAAAAGTCACTTTAAGACTCTTTTAACAAGACAAACATGAACCCAAAAATCCACCCTTTGGATTTGGCCGAATTTCCCCACATACATCGGACCAAATTTTGGTTCCCACATTCATGCTTAAATGAACTACATCTACAACATTTGAGATGCTAAATTTTCAATCAAAATTTATATTCAAAAAGCAAGAACAAAGCTTGTAACATTTACAACATTTAAATTTCAAACCATGAAAAACACAAAACCCAAAAGGATTCACCATACTCTAGACCTAGGCTCTGATACCACTTGAAAGAAAAAACATTTCCTAGCTAAGACCATGTTAGAACATTTGAACACATAAGCAAACTAATAACACTTTAAAGTAGGCATGTATTAAAAAACAATTCTAAAACCCATGACTTTCAAAGCCTAGTGAATGGTGAACCACAAGACTCTTTAACAACATTAAAGAGAAGAAAGGATTTTGATATTCATTACCCTTGAAGCTCATCCTTGTTTACACATGGGATTCACCCAAGTGGAGGGCCTTAAAGTCATCTCCTAGCTCAGTAGATCTTCCTTGTGTTTTTCTTCCTTTTGATACTCATTTGCTCCTTAAGGATGTGAGTAAAGGATCTCCAAGAACACCAAAGCTTTAGTGTCTCTAAGTCTCCACACCAAGGATGAGGTGTGAAGATGAAATGAATGACTTAGAGGAAGAAAGATTGATAGCTATCATTCCCCTAAGTGGCCGGCCTCTATGGAGAAAAAGAGAGAAATTTTTTTTCTTCTTTGCCTCAAGAAAAACCCTACTGAGTAAAAGCTATAAAGATGACTTTATACCACCTCACATGTGAGTGGCAAACTTGCAATTAATCTAAGTTTGCATCCACTCACCCTTATGGCCGGCCTTGACTTTGTTTTTGGGCTAATTGTCCATTTTGTTTTAGTTGTCATACAACTTAAACATAACGGGCCTTGTGGACTAAAACACTTTTGGGGCCTCGAGACCCGAAACTAAATTGAAAGCCCAATACGAACCTTTCGTATAATTAATTAACTAATTAATTAAACTTGACCATTCTCAATTAAACCATTTAATTTCTTATCCATCTCATTTATATTTCTTCACTTTTATTCTTACTCGGTGTACGATCCATTAGGTTCCAATTAGCGAGGTAGTGGGCGATTGTTACTTTTAACGATCGATTGTGAATTGAAACCACATTTCAATTCTCCCTCTGATGAAGATTAGTGTTTGCTAATCTTCAGGGCTTCCACAAACCATAAGTGACACCTAGCAGTATGCCATGACTACCCAAGCTAAGTAGTAGTGGTTCGAAAACGTATCCAGTTACAATTACAATGCAATACGGTTCTTCTCTAATACAATACTCTTAATCACATTGTTTGAGTGATAGTTTGTTTCATGTCTACTGTCCAATGTGATACTTCTCTATATGATTCAATTGAATATGATTTGGAACAAACTTCCTACGTTATATTCGTATGCTTTGGCCAAAGACTCACGAATTATATGTCAGAGTATTCTCCCTCCACCATCGAAGGTTAGAGATCCCTTGTTGTGCATTCATATGCCTACATGACTAGATAGCTTGACCCCAACAATGTCGTAGACACTCACAATGGAATGCCTTTAACATGATCAAAGATCAAGGACCTAACCATTAGACATCTATGATGCCTCAGGTGAAAGGACTACTTTGCATATTGCAACTTAAGAGTTCTTACATGACATGTATGTTCGAACTGCTTTTTGATATTTGTTCAGTGTACTCAATTACCTTTTGAGCACCTATGTATTTGTCTCAGTATCCAACACTAAATGACTTGAGACTAGTCATACTCACGCTTGAGTTAACATAACACATGCTAACCTTAGCGGATTGTCAATGCTTAATTGGCAATCCTATGGCTAGGGTTTAGTTAATCTAACTTATGTATATCACTTCTCTCTTAGATTAAATACATTCATTGGATTTCTTTATTGCTTAAACATATAATACAATAAATAGTGATTAACAATAAGATTTGCCCTTCATTAAACATATATTAGTTTAACACAATAAGAATTCCAAAGTCTATTACATCAAATAAGTGGCTTTGTGGGCATACTTCTAACACAACGGTGTCTACTTCTCGCCTTATCAACATACTTGTCACACTTGCTTTCTTTCACGAGATTCTCAAGATACTTCATCCATGTGAAGCAGTTGTTGGTTACATGCCTTGGACCCATGTGGAATGCGCAATACTTCGTCTAACCCATCTTGTAGGTGTCCCCCCTCATGGGTTGTAACATCTTAAACCACAACTTGTCCCTAAGGTCGCAAAGGATCTAGTTGATTGAGACTGAGAACTTGGTGTACATTTTAAGCAATGAGCCTCCCTTTTCTGGGGATCAATCCTTACGTCTGCTTCCTGGCTTATTTTTTTCATTGAGCATTTTATCACCCGCCTTTTTCTGAGTTGGCTCTGAGTCCTTGCATGGCTGCTCAGGCGACTTCTAGGAGCGCTTGGCCTCATCCAAAGGGAAGAATCTGCCAGGGTCAAGTTTTGTCCCATAATCAGCTTTCCAAAAAATTGGTGATTAACTGGGACCCCTTCTGGAAGGCTGAGCATGCAATGTTGTCATTGCATCCAATGATTTTCACCTTCTTTGCCTTGAACCTCTTAACATATGTGTGGAGTGACTCTTTCGGGTTCTTCATGTTGAAGAGATGGTCAAACTTCTTCTTGATCAAGCGGTATGACAAATATTCCTTAGTGAAAACCAAGGAAAGTTCACTGAAGTTCCGGATTAAGCACAGCGGTAGGGTATGGAACCAGTCTTGGGCCTCACCTTGGAGCGTTGTGGCAAAAAGTTTGCACATGAGAGTGTCATTGATGTAGTAGAGTGTCATGGCGCTTCAGTATTGCATCAAGTGCATGTCCGGATCTTCATCTCTTTTGAACAAAGTGAAATGTGGTGGGTTGTACTTCCACAATGGCTCCGTCTACTCAATCTCGTCTGTAAACGGTGACCCGCTCATGTTGGCCACTTCTTTACGAAACGCATCATCGGTAGTATCAATGAACTGAATCCACGCAACTGCTCTACTACGAGCCTTTGCAGTTCCTCATGGATTTAAGCTTGGTGGGGCAGCGGAGCCTCCAACTGCCCCTAGTGTTGACATGCTGATCCATGTTGCTCTTCAGTATATCTTGCTCGTCTGTGCCGCAATCGTGGTGCACATGGTTCATTTTGTGCTGCTTGCCGTTGCGCTTGGCAATGGCTGCCTGTGAACTTGAGCTTGGCTGCCCTCGTGTTTTCCTTGGTCCGCTATATGGTTGCTTACTCTGATGCCTCGCAAGAGGATCTCCTTATGGACCTAGCCTCGTATGGACGTTTCGCTTGGAATGTCCTGAGTGCTTATTGAAGTGTAGACCCAACCTTGAATGCACACTAACTCGTGAACCGAGTTGGGAATGAACGCTTTTCTTTGCATCTAGGCAGGAGAAGGCGTTTTCTCGAGGGCCCAAACGAGAGTGTACATTACTCGAACGCACAGTCCGTGGCGGGCTGAACGACTCTTTGCCAAGACGTCGTTAGAATGAGTCACGATCTTCTGCCCCTGTCTTACTTCGAGACACCTTGTCAGGGGCACGCTGTGTCTTAATACACTCAATGAGCTAATTCACCAAGATGTTCTACTGCGCGAGGGGCTTGTTAATTTCGCAACCTACTGAGGTAAGTGGAACGCATCATTTAGGTTGGAAAAGTCTGGATAATAGGCGTCTCCATGTGTGGTGGAAGTGTAGTGGATTGCAGGTGTAAAGCTTGAGCCCAGAGGGGGCATTCCTACAGAAAAGTGGGATGAAAATAACCCTGAATCGATCGCGGGACTAGTGGTTAGAATTTGGATCATCGGAGGTGGCCTAGGATTGGATTAGGCCGCAGGCTGGGTCACTAGAGCGGGCCAACCCGGTTGGGTGGTCAGGTCATGCATATGGGCGAGTTGGGCTCGCACGTGTGGCAACTGGCTTTGCGTTTGGTAGCGCGTGTAAGCGTGTTGGGCGCGTTGGGTCGACGCTGGTTTCTCGCGGGCCTGGGCTCTGTTGGCAGCTAAGTGGGCTCGAGCTGCCTCAAAAATGAGTTGGGCCTAGGCTGCTGCGACTTAGGGTGCTATGACTTGGGCTGCTGCGACTTGGGCCTCCTGGGCTCAACTTGCGACTTGGAAGTCTTAGGCTTCCTACCTATAAGCCAATAAGTGGACCTGGGCCTCATGCCCAAGGTTTTGAGGGATGCGGCGCTGCAAAGGCAGTGGTGGTTGCATCTAGGTCGTGGCCTGGTGGCCCTGCGGTGGTTGCCGAGTCACGGTGGCGGCGGTGGGGCTTCTTCTGCCGTCCCGTTGAGCTTTAAGGATCGTCGTCGTAGGGCTATGTTCTCATCTCCACTCTCGGGTCCAAATCCTTGTACGTACGAGGTTCTGTTCGTCGTGGTTTCTGAATTTCCTACCATTGTATCCTTTCTTCAAGGATTGATTAAGAAACTTTTCTAAGAAAAATTAATTGATACAACATGTGAGAAATTCAATGTAACAGAAAATTCAAGAAACAAATACAAGAGGCTTCTTCAAGTATTTGAATTAGCTCTCAATGAAAACACCAAGTTGTCGAAGCAAATTTACGTCATCTCTAGCTTTGACGAAAATGCACCTGCAAAACAATCAACACCTTTGATCAAAGACATAAGCTTCACGTGCCCATGAGGTGAGGGGAGTTAGGCCAATGAATCTCCAATGCCTAAGTTAGTTTCTCTGAGGAGAGTCAAGTGTTTAGGGCTTTTTAGGGTAGTAAAAGCTTACCAAAATTTGGTAGAATAAAGGGTATATATAGGAAGGGAGGGCCGGCCCATAGTGTTAGGGTTTTGCCCTACCCATGGCGGCATCCTATTGGCCAAGGTTTATGAAGAAATATTCTCAAGATATTAAATAGGAAATAATATTCTGAGATAATGGAGTAATTATCCCTAATTGAATTAAATATGGATTACTTACTTGAATAGAGTCAATCTTCAATTGGGATTGTATTAAAGATAGGATTTGGGTAATTAATCCTTATCTTTAATGCTTTGACTTTTCCTTGCCGAGGGTAGGCGAGCTATGGGTAGTTATATTCAGCTATTGGGACCTCCAGGGGTGTGAACTGCGCATGGGATTAACTGAGGAGCTTGCCTATTTATTGAGAGCAATCTTGCCTTTCTTGGGCAAAAGTTGATGTGTCGCCTTTAGAATTTTTAGGATTATTTTAGGCTGCACAATCTCTATTTCTCTTCACCACCTGAAATCGATTGGGTTGACCTCTTATGAACAACTTCAATCCAAAGCAAGTAATGTCTGCAAAATGAAAAATACGTCTGATAGTTGGTTTAATATGATGGATCTAAAAGTTTGGCCTTCTTGGTTGGACCAACCAACTGCAATTGGCAGTGACTACGGGTTACGTCGATCTTCGATTTGGAAAACTTCAGGTTAACTCTATGACGGTGGAGAAGATTTCAATTCGTTCTTTCTTTGTTCTCAGTCCAAAATTGAAAGGATGAGGGAATGTCAGTTTTTGCTCACATGTGAACCTCATGTGCAATCTATTGGTAGAAGAATTAATGAGACTTTCAATATTGGGTTTGAATCCTAATGAATCTCACCACAAAGGTTTAATTTCTAATTTTTATATTACGAGGACAATCTTTCGAATATGCTCTAACTAAGATATCATTAATCCGATTTGGCCTAATTTTTAACAGAGATGGGAATTCAAGGCTCCCTGAAAGAAGAAATGGTAATCGATGTTCAATCACTTTCTATCACCTTACGTTGGACTAGCACTCACTCAATTCCTCTCTCTCTTTATTTTTTATTTTTTTGCTTAATTCATAAAAAAAATAAAAAAAATAAAAAATTATGGTGTTTGTGACATGCCTTTGGCCGCGGGTAACTGGATATTGATGAAGAGGCGTTGCTTGTGTGGTTTGAGAAGAGATCCAAAGCTCTTTAGCAACAAATGCGTTGGTAGAGAGATTTTTCAGTGTGACTGACACACGAGATGGTACATCACATATCATTGTACAAATTGTGGGATATGTTTGTTAAAAAGTTAATAACTTAAAAAATAAAATTTTTCACCACTTACATAAAAACATTGTGTACTACTCATGTTCCCGTCACAATAAAAAAAATTTTGCGTTTGTGGTGTTGGTATACTATTCAAAGTAATATTTACGTAGAAATGTTTTCATGTCAAATTGTATTGCATTATAAGATTATGTTGTAAATTATGAATTGCAGTATAAATTTTTTTTTGTTAAATTATGAATCCAAATTGCCGATTCATTAAACTTTTTCGTGAATGAAAAAGAGATTTTAGCACTTTTATTTTTTACTCTAACAATATTTTTCTTAATTTTATCCGTTGATTGTCTTGCAATATAAGAAGTTTATGTTGTTAAAAACTGTGAATCCAAATTGCTTCTTCATTTCATAGCACTCTCATTTTCACCACCAACAGTTTTTTTCTTATTATATTCGTTGATCTTCTCTAAATCAATCTAATTGCTAAAAAATGGAAGAATGTTGAAAGTGAAAAGGGAAGTACATAAATCAATGTCATTCTTGATTATGTGGTTTAAGTTAACAATTTAACAATATAAGTTTTTTTTTTTTTGACAAATGATAGCATTACTGTGTTAAATTGTTAGTTGTTAGGGGGAGAGAGATCAATGAAGATTGAACTCACATCATGGTGCATAAATATGATTATTTCCTGCCACTACGGTAAAGCGCCTTATGCACCTAAGTTTCTTGTAGTACAAGTGATATTCTACTATACATTAAGTGTTAAGAGAATAGGATCCCACATCCATCATATAACAAAATATATGGGAGTTTTCACCCCTAATATTATTGAGACATGGGATAAAACCAACACCTAGTAATAAGTAGTTAAGTTGGGACAATATCGGTGATATTAGTGGTAGACCATGTTGGGGATGAAAATTTATTATGTGTCAGAGCAATATATTCTTTCATGACATCATGGGCCTGATTTACCGGGCTCAATATTGCCTCATTAAGTTAGGTTTTTGAAAAGTTGTGCTACCCCTAGCTTAAGGATATTGAATGACTGGACTCTCAAAAAGTTGCGTTGGCTCTAGTCTATGAATAATGACTAGGCTCTCGAAAAGTTGTGCTAGCTCCATTATAATGACTTGACTAATTCCCGATTTGGGAATTGGTTTCTCTTTTGACCATGTGTGAGGCCACTGGTAGACATGTTGAAGAATAGAACCTCACATCAACCATAAACAAAATAATATACAATTAATATATGGGAGTTTCCACCTCTAATATCACCGTGGTTGTTTGTAATAGAACTCTACACCTAGTAATATGAGGTTAAGTTGAGATAATATTGGTGATATTGTTGGTGGTTCATATTGGCCTAAAACGTTTATCAAGAAGAGGGAGAGTTTGATCACAAAACGCAATGGTTGAAGAAGGAAACTCTACCTACCATGAAAATTCACCACTTGCACTTAAGCATTTGTTCTATTACATAAAAATGAGAACATGCATTTGTTTGACAGTTTTCTAAATTAATATCAATTTGTGATTCGTATTCACAATTTAACAATATAAATCTAATAAGATAACGTTGCTGAATCTTTACAATTAACTGAAAGCAAACATTGCAAAGAGCTTTTGCAGGCTAAGATATTGCTTTAGTGCTTGTAATCATCCTCTCACGTAGTTATCTTTTTCCCACATTACTTTTCTTCTTCTTCTAGAGTCTCATGCTCCAGATCAAATCTAGAACAACATGAATCAAAAGCAATTAAGCTTCCTTTATGATATACGCACATTGTCCTACAATTTTTTATGGGGCTTTGAGTTCTTTGTTTCTTTTGTGTGTTGGTTTGGCATGTTCACTAATAAGTACAGGCCACTAAACATCCAAACCCATCTTTCTTTTAATTCTTTAATTATTTATACAACTAAGAACCAGCTTACAACAATGTTATAAAAACTGGGGAACTAGATCTTACACATAAACCAAAGAGGCAAATTATAAAAATTCGACAGAGAGAGCAAGATTAGTGTTCTCGAATGCCAATTAAAAAATTAAAACTTGAATTTTGGACCGAGTGGAATTCCAGATTTCCAAATGGGAGGGGACAGAAAGGAACACAGTCCAAGAACTTAAAATTAAATTGGTAATTTGATATAACGTGTTTTCTGGGATAAATGAGCTTGGGGCTTGGGGCTTAGGGCTTGGGGCCTTTTAACTTAGCCCAAAGTTTTTTTTTCTAGTTCTAAGTGATAGGGTTTGACAAAAATAGTTTGGATAATGCCCTCGAATCTCTTCTCAGTTCTCACCCAAACCACTCTATCCCCCGACTGCACTCCCAGTAACTTTTGGACGGTGCTATCTACCCCATTATTATCTTTTACACATGCTATCTACCCCATTATTATTTTTTACACATTTTTCTTAATGCTCAATCTTTGAATCGAATGAATCGAAGATTGTTAAAGAATAAAAATTAACAATATGCGTGTGAACAATAAAAAGCGTGAGTGGATAACTTGATTAAATATAATAATAATTCAATTTTGTTCATGGAAAAGTTTAGTAACTAAACTCATAACTTTAAATCAATTTGTTGATAAAAAAAAAAAAAATATATATATATATATATATATATATATATATATATATATATATATATATATATATATACCTTTGATTCGATTGTATTTTAAACTAGTTTATCAAATTTATTGTTTTTTTTTTATTGTCTTTCCATTTGAATGGTTGAAAACAACCCTGAACCTAACGGAAAATTGACAAAAAATTGGTACCTATAAACAATTAAGAAGGTAATGGCAAGTTTCTTGTCCAAAAAAAAAAAAGAAGGTAATGGCAAGTCCCACATCAGGAAATAACCAACCTTACAAGAGCTTATGATGAGTTATGTCGGTTTATGGTCGAACTTAAATTTCCTTTATGTATCAAAGCTTGTTGGCCCTCGTGTAAAGCTCAATCGTCACACATATTTCACGCCACCCAATTTATGTTGTTAGTGTGTTAGGCTTAAATTACGTCACACGTGAACCAAAGTGCAAGTCTTGAAAGGAAAAGTTCCACTTCAAAGAATAACCAACCACTTCTCATATTGTTAATTAGTTTTATGATAAAACCTTAACTTTACGAAGTTGAGAATGACCTACTAAATTTTGTTTTTTTCCTACCAAATACCACACAATGTCTCACACAATATGCTCAATATTTTAGTGGATAAGGTATTGAATTTTTACTATGCATCATTTCATGGGTTTGAAACTCTCCCTCATCTGAATTATTATAATAGTTTTGAATTCTTCTCCCTTTTCTTAATTTGTAATCAAACTTAAGGAAAAAAATAAAGGCTCAACAACCACATGCCCTATTAATTTGTTCTAAATTTTACCATTTGAAGACACATTCAAGGCTCAAATTTGGGTATAATTTGGTTTTTCTTCCTTCTAGAGAATAAAAAACAAGCCTTCTATGTGCGAGCTTTGCTAAAATAAGAACGTAAAACCAGAAAATCTGCCACAATTGTGACATTAAAATTGCACCATGTGACCTTGATTAACTCATCTCATAATTTTCAGCTCTCAGTACAAGTTTGCTAATAAAAACAAAGTATCCAGAAAAATCATTGCCTTTTGAATCTTTTCATGAACAATTTTTTTGGGTGAAAGGGAAGTGAAACAGTCCACAGCTTTCGATAGCTGGACCTCTGACTCTAAATTACCATAAAAAGCCTTTGAACAACATGAGCAGTTGTGTGCTCAGCTGCCCTTCATGGAGACAGTTGGTTTAATTTCCCACCAATTGAAGGGTATTATGGTAACAGAAGAAAATGAAACACCTCCCCTCTCCCCCAACAATATTGTGTCCCTTTCTTTGGCGTGGAAGGACTGCAAGGTCATTTTCTTTACAGAATGCAGAGCAGCTGCTGCTTCACTCTTTATGGGACCATTTTCTTGTGAATGGGACCATCTGAGTGGAACTGTGAGCCTGTACTGGACGATCAGACGACTGTAATTTTCATCTAACTGCATGGGTAAAAGGGTAATGGAAAATGCAAGCAACGTACACATTTCAATCGTTTTTCGTTCTACTTTCTCGTTGTTAATCTCATCTAACAACATAATTGATGATCCATATTGTCTATCTCTTAAGTTAACTTTTGAATATCAAATATATCAGAAATGGACTGAAGGAAAATTCTTTAATTATTTAATGGTTACGATGAATATCATTCTTCAACTAACCACTAAAATCTTGAAGAGTTGATCGATAACTTGTGACAGAGTTGCGAAAGTAGAACAAAAAAGTCTGACTATAAATAGTTTCGATCTCCATAATATAGCCGAAAGGATAGAATGAATAATTGCATAAGGTTTAGTGGCAAACCCCATTTTTTCTGTGGAGATGACATATGGGACTATTGGTCATGGTGAGAATTGTGTCGCGAGTCAGAGAGATGGGGGTTCAAGGAAAACACCACGCCTCGTGTCCAAACATGTCAGTCAACCTTGTTTGACCAGCTTTATCCATTCCAGCAAAATTATTTCTGTTTAATTATTACATATCATTGCCACTAATTATCCTTTTCTTTTATTTTCTTTGTTTTTTATTTTTTATTTTCATTTTTTGCTGACAATTATTTCATTTTCTGGTTGTGTTATTACAAAACGGAATTGGATCTGCTCCAAACCTCAGTGTCCGAAGCTTAGGAATCAATTCATATGGGCCATACAAATTCAATTCAACAGTCCATATTAACTCATTTTTCTGACCCACCACACCAAAATAACGGCTCTAATTTCTTTTACATATTAATCAACAGTCCAGATAAATTGATCCCTAAGCTCCAGACACTAAGGTCTGGAGCGGATCCAATTCCTTACAAAACCATCTAAGCAAGAAAATTACAACCCCCTTGTGTGGAAAATTAGTACACGGCAAAACATTTGTAGTTCATTATAGAACTAGTTCCCTTGTACAATAAGAAAAATAAAACAAAATAAAAAATTGATACAATATCAATTATTAAAAAAAAATTATCATTTAACATACGTTGACTTCCTAATACTCCCCTTCAAGTTGGAGAGTGGATGTTGAGAACAGTCAACTTGTGCAAAATGATTGAGAACTTGCCTTTTCCTAATGGCTTCGTAAATAAATCAGTGTTTGTGAAGAACTAACGTGTTGAGTTGCCACTGTACCATTGTCTGTGAAGAACTAACGTGTCGAGTTGCCACTGTACCATCTAGTATCTTTTTCTCTTTTTTATTGAGTACTACCATCTAGTATCTTATCTCAAATAAAATGCCAATCCATTTCAATGTGATGAGTTCGCTCTTGAAAAGCTAGATTTGTTGTTATATGCAGAGTAGTTTGGTTATCACAATACATGAAAGAAGCTTCAAAATGAGGCAAATGTAAATCCTTTAATAAGAAGCTCAGCCAAGTGATGTCGCAACCAGCACTAGCCATCGTACTATACTCGGCTTCAGCCGAAGACAGTGAGAGTTTTTTGTCGTTTCGTTTGCCAAGAAATCAATGAATTACCAAGAAATATACAATAGCCAGTGGTGGAACGCCGAGTCATGGGACAACCAACCTGATCCGAATCACAATAAGAAATTAAGTTTAGCTTGTTCTAGGATTGGAAAAGTAAACTCTGACCTGGAGTAGATTTAAGATACCTGATAACTCGAAGGTCGACATCAATGTTAGGTTGTGGGGCTCATGCATGAACCGGCTAAAAGAATGTACATTTGTTTTGTCCATCTGAGTAATAGTGAGATAAATTATTCTCCCTACCAAGCGTCAGTACTTTGCATGTTCTTTAAGAAGTTCACCTTTGTTAGACAACTTTACTTCCTCAATAGAAAACTCCACCAATCTAGCATCTAAAAAACCATGACTTTTGAAAAATTTTGAAGGCATACTTCCTCTGTGAAATATATATTTCTTCCTTAGAATGAGAAACTTCTACTCCCATAAAGTACTCCAAATCATCTAAGCCTTTGATGCATAAGCAAGTGTGAAGGAACTTTTTAAGGGAATTAATGGATCAATATCATTGCCTATGATCACAATGTCATCAACATATACAATTATTGCGGGTGAATAGAGATAATTAGCTTTAGATTGAATGAACTCGGCGACAAGAATGGCTTCAGTGAACTTGACCAACCATTGTCTAGAAGCTTGCTTCAGACTGTAAAGTGATTGATTAAGGCGACACACTAGATTCTCCCTCTATCAACAAAGACCAGGAGTTGGAGACATATAAATCTCTTCGTTTAAATCATCATAAAGAAAGGCTTCAGTGATATCTAGTTGTTGAAGCATCCAATTTTGACTAGCAACAATGACTATAAGGCAGCGAACAGTGATCATTTTGGCCATTAGAGAAAAAGTATCATGGTAATGAATATGTTTAAGTAAAACCTTGGCAACAAGGTGAGCTTTGTAACGCTTAATGGATCATCAACTTAATGTTTAATTTGTACACCCATTTGCAATCAATGAGACTCTTATCAGAGGCAAAGTTGTTAGTGTCCAAGTATTATTAGCAGCAAGAGCTTCCAGTTCAAAGGTGTGAGAGCTGGTTTCTTCATTGGCTATCAATCTTAGAATGATATCTGACTACTCTTGAGATTCTCGCAAAAGGCTTTGGGAGTCAAACCATGGGGCTTCGCTCGGGGGTTTAGATCAACGATTTATGTTGAGGACTGAATGTGTGTTGCCATAGCTAATGGCTTCTCAAACCCAAAAAGGGGTCCTCTAGGGCCTTTACACCTCTGTCGAGGTTAATAAGTTTTGATCATTTCTTCATTTAAGAGGCCCTTGAAGCATTTCAAAGTTTGTTGATAGAGGTATCAATCCTCATCAAAACTTTCTAGATTTGGGGCATGGTAAGGGAAACTTCGTCAATAAAGGTGTCACTATGCTCCATAGCGACATGGGCTCATATATGTTGATCTGAGGCAGACATAGCATGGTTGAGTATTTTTGTTGGGGGGAATATGAGTTCACTCTGAATGAAAGCACCAATTATTGGAACCAAATTCACACACCACCATGTAAAGAGAAGATGCACAAACTCGACTACCTATAAAAGAGCAAATGATCATAACACAACCTAGGCACAAGTGGGATATCAGCTAAAGGTCATTCGAAGGTCAAGTTAGTATGCAATATATGAGACTCTGGCAGTGGGCAAGAGAATATAGTATACGTTAATTACGTTACCAGAGATGAATCCTAGATGAATGCATTTATACTAGTCAAAAGTGAGACCTTTTAGGATATGAAAATCGTATTAAACCAGGAGAATCCTTAACGGATATTGGGAGATAGATATTGTTCCTTTTAGGTGTTTGATTACTTATGGTGTACACTAATCCTTAGATTGTAAGAATCTCCAAGAATATGGGAAACTTATCTGATCCCTAATTAGATCAAGGTTTCGTATCTTGTGGAACAAGAATGGTCCATCTCGAGGAGGTCGGTAAACTCCACCTACATTTTTGTAATGGTAGCATCTCTGGTCTAGAGCTGTTCAGTGATGATTGGACTTCTAAGGTATTCATATTCCTAGAAAATCATGGTCCCACAATAAAACTGAGAAGTTCTCAATTTGTGTTTAATTTTAGTGTTATGGTTTAGGAGTTTTGGGTTAGGATTAAGAACTAAGGGTGTGTTTGTTTACCTTCATTAAGTTTCAATAGACTAGACTACACTAAAACTTAGGGAAATTTTGTGTTTGTTATCGGAAGGGATTAGGTTTAATGAGATTAGTTTTCACTCGCACGGACTAAGATTCTGCTCTCTCTTGTCCTTGTGTGCTCGACTCCTTTCTCTCTCTTTCTCTCACGGCGTCGTCTGATTGACTCTTCTATCATGTCCGCATCTGCTTGACCCCTCCAGCATCAACCACCACTCTCCTCCGTGTCGGTTAATTGACTCTTTTCTCGCATCCTCGTTTGTTTGACCCCTTGGGCCTCAACCACCAGTCCCCGCCGGTGTTGGTTGATCGACTCCTTTCGCATGCTCATCGTGCTCGACGACCTCGCCAGACCATCCCACCGACCACTGAAACTCAAGTCACAGATAATTGTTGATGTTTACGAAATCATATATTTTGTATTTCACAGATGTGAAAGTCCCCAATTTTTTATTCTTTTGCTGCTTGATTTCAGTTTTTCTCATTGGTACTTGCTCTAACCCTCACAAGATTTGCAATTTTTGCTAATGGTGATTGGAATTTGTGTTGTTGTCTTGGAATTCAGTTTTTTTTATTTTTTTTTATTTTTTTATTTTTAATCAATTTATCTATGAATTTGGTGTTATGATTTGTGTAAATTGCTGCTTTGTGTTGTGGGCGTTTAGCAATTTCTGCAATTTTTTTAGCAAAATGGGTATATTTCAGTTTCCAATTTCTGCAATTTCATTTACGATTATTGTTAGCTCGACATTTCTTCACATCAACCAATTTGCTTCTATTTTGTATCCAATTCATTATTCGAATATGGACTAAAATTGCCATGGTATGGACTGAAATTGGCTTATACATACAAGAGCAATTCCAAGTAATTATTTCACAATTGAGTAAAAACTGGACTTGTGAGACATCAATTTTCGTTCTACTCAAATACAAGTATAAATCAGCACCTTTAACTTTAATCTACAACTTTAAACCAAAGGTGAATAATTAAGAAAAGCATCATGAACCCTGTCGATTGTTGGGAGAACACTTTGTTATATTGATGTTTGGAACAATGCTACTCTTGAATCATGTATGTTTCTTTCATTGGCAAGAAAATTTAGTTTTTGTATTTTTATTGAGTCTCACTCTAATCCAATATTATTAATTTTAATAATATCTTTAATAAAACAAGCAATTAAAATAGAACAATAATGTAGTCCTAGTCTGAGCAAACACCAAACTGGGGACAATACTGTTTTCATTATCCTGCTTCTTAGTCTGACACTGCATCAAACGCTTCACTAAGCTAGTCCAGCTTAATCTAGTCTAAGTCAGTCCAGCTTAGTCCCTGAAGCTAGTCAAGTTCGATGCAACAAATGCACCCTCACAGTTTTCGTCTTCTTCATAAGATTTAGAAAGTACATTGGTACATGTTGAGTTAACATGTGTAGTGATAAAATTAGTTCAATGATGTGGAGTCTTCTTCGCACCATGCAAGAAGCAATTTCAATGAATTTTTTAACCTTTACGGTCACTTTGTATATTGGGGCCCAGTGAATAATCCAGTTCATGTGTTGTTTATCCTTGATCCAACAAGAGGGTCCCAACACTTTTTTTTTACCAAGAAGAATATGCATGTCACCAGGCTCACCTCCTCTCATTAAACAATAAAGTTGAAAGTTGAATAAACCCTACCAAGGTCCAAGGGATAAATTGGATAATACAAACCATATACGAAGGTGGAGCATTGCGGATTTTGTCATATGGCAGTACGTGAAAGCAACCTCATATCAAAACGACAAGAATTTGCGTCCAATCGTGGTTTGCTTTTTATTCTATTCAATAATCATAGATAAAGATGAGTGCGAGAGAAATTAAATAGTGTGTGTAAAAATCAGTTCCGTTGAACCTGAAATGTGAAAATCAATTAGGATACATATGTGAAAAGTTTAAAACTATGTGACCTAATATCCTAGTAAATAAGATGTTGGGTTTTCATTCATGCATTTCAAATTTAAAATTCTCTCATTTCTTAAATTATTGTAATCATTTTGAACTCGGTCTCCCCTTCCCCTATTAATAGTAAAATTAAAAACAATAAACATGTGACATTATGTTATTAATTTGGATGCCACGGTGGTAAACGGAGCCAAAGGAATACAAGTAAACATGGTATTAGAGTGATTGGTTGCATAAAAGATAAATTAATGGTTTGAACTTTGAGGTATTCATTGTCACTTCATTTTATGTGAAGTTAAGCATGTCCCAAATGCTCGAATTATAACTGACATTATTCATGATAGATGTGAGTAAAAAAATCACAAGTTTGTACCACTTCTCAAAACTTGAAAGATTATATGTTTATAAGTGTTTTTAAAATGAGTGAAAACGTTTTTTATGAAATGGCTTTTGTAACCAATCCTAGTAAAAAACAAGTGAATCTTGAAAAAATAATTCTTGAAGTGCTTCACATAAGAAGCACATAAGGGCTAGTTTGGTATTGCAATGCTTAAAAAAAAAAAAAAAAAAAAAAAAAAACTGTTTCTGCTATACTGTGAGAATAAACAGCTGTGAAATAAAGTTGTTGAGTGTTTGATAAATTTTTCTTTTTTTTTTGTTTGTAAAAGTGTTTACAGAGAAAAAAAGTGTCTGAATGTTTGGTAAACTTTTGTATAAATTGCTATTAATATGTTAAATGATTAAAAATGATACGATATTTAATGTAATATAATAATTGAAAGAGAATAATGTAGGACAATAATTATAATTTTGTAAAATATGTTGGGGTACACTTGCCATTTGAAGATTTCCTTAAATAAGCACTTGTTATTATGCTTTAAAAAAAAAACCACTTTGTTTAGATGTATGGTAGACATCGCTTCTCTTTTTCTACAGTCATTTGCATCAGTTTTTAGAAAGAAAAAAAAAAATTACCAAACACATTTAATGTTCTAGATTTTTTAATAAGTTGTTTTTCTTTGAAGTACCATAATCCAAAACCAACCCTTACAAGAAGCACTTTAAGTGTTTTTAGAATCCAAAAATGTTTTTACCAAAAACACGTTCAGTTATTTTAAAACAATTTCAAACGAACCCTAAAATATATGAAAATGCAGATGTGTGGACGATAATATTAAATTCAATAAAATGAAAGGGTTCCGAGGGTGTACTTGCCTTCTACTTAATCATTGGCATATCGTTTTATATTTTACAGGATTTAGGAAATCTATCACCATCAATAACTTCTAGTTATCAACTGAACTCTAAATTAATAGTATTACTTGTGCTTCATAATTAATTAAATGTCATAAGAGTAGATATCTTATCATTAGTTTATTATTACAACAAATCTATAACTTTTTCTTCTTCTTTCTAGAAGTAATTAGTTTTTTGTGATCCGGTAGACAGATTTGGATGATTAATTAATCTTATAGATTAGGTAATGTTAGATCAAAACTTGGTTGCATGTTGGTTAAAATTTTGGTCAACAAATAAAGAGCTAGTCATCGATGTTTAGATCACCTGCAAAACAAAGAAGAACGTAAGCTATAAAATGACACTAGTGCCATGTTTCCCAAGATTTTTTTTTTTATGTATAAATTAATGAGGATGATAAAGGATTAGATGAGTCAAACTATTCATAAGGCTTGATCATTGAATTACGAAAGTATTCTCTCTCTAACACACGGAAAGTGGTCAGAAAGAATCAAGGTCCTAGACTTAGCATCAACTACAAAAGTAGGTTACTTCCATTATGCTTAGAGTGATTAGAAAGGGCTAACTTCTCGATAAAACGACTCCATGTCCTCCATCTCCAAATTTTTATTAAATAAAAAACAAACAGATACAAACAGTGGGATGAAGCCAAGAACGACAGATAGAACAAAAAAAATCAACGATAACGAAAAACTTGATGAATGAAATGTGACGAGCACGAGCGGTAGAAGCAAAATAATAAGCATTGCAAGCCGGGGCAAAAGAAACTAACACATCAACAACCTGATTATCCTCCTATAAATATGTGTACAAATAATATATTTGCAAAGTTTTTTTTAATACAATAATATATGTGCAACGAAATAACCTAATTTTAGTATGGATATTTTGCAATTTGTTAGTAGGGCAAATTTGCGAATAGAGATTACCTTAATTTTTTTCGGGGTCATTTTGGTTCCGATCACTAACCAACCTAGTTTTTAGAATGAAACCTTATTTGTTTAAATAGTTTGATCAAGGTCCCTAGCATCATTTAAGGGATTTAACTCATGCATTGATGCATTCAATATCCCACAAATTATGAAATTTAAACAAATCCAAGTAATATTGTTATAAATATAACAATTACTGTCACATCCCGGCCTGGGATGGATCATTTCCCCAGGCCCGCTCCACCACCGTAGCACGATATTGTCCGCTTTGGGCCCCGACCACGCCCTCACGGTTTTGTTTCTGGGAACTCACGAGCAACTTCCCAGTGGATCATCCATCCTGTGAGTGCTCTAGCTCCCTTCTCGCTTAACTTCGGAGTTCCTACGGAACCCGAAGCCAGTGAGCTCCAAAAAAGCCTCGTGCTAGGTAGGGATGGGAAAATACATTTAAGGATCACTCCCCTGGGCGATGTGGGATGTTACAATCCACCCCCTTAGGGGCTCGACGTCCTCGTCGGCACATCACGGCCAGGGTTAGGCTCTGATACCAATTGTCACATCCCGACCCGGGGTGGATCACTTCCCGGGCCCGCTCCACCACTGTAGCATGATATTGTCCGCTTTGGGCCCTGACCACGCCCTCATGGTTTTGTTTCTGGGAACTCACGAGCAACTTCCCAGTGGGTCACCCATCCTGAGAGTGCTCTAGCCCCCTTCTCGCTTAACTTCGGAGTTCCTACGGAACCCGAAGCCAGTGAGCTCCCCAAAGTCCTCGTGCTAGGTAGGGATGGGAAAATACATTTAAGGATCACTCCCCTGGGCGATGTGAGATGTTACAATTACTTAAAAATCAATAACAGAGTAATTTGTTCTTCACATAGCTCTAGCAAAAAAATGTACCCATGTAATTATTAATATAGTGCAAGAAATAACTATTGCTATATTTTAACAAATAAAATAAACACATATAATTAGCATGGGTACGTTCATAAAAAAAATATTGGTACAAATTAAATTAAACATATGGATACATATTAAAATTCAAAACTATGGGTACAAATTAAATTGAAAATATGGGTACATATTAAAATTCAAAATTATGGGTATAAATTAAAACTAAAAGGAATATTGGTATAAATTAAAAAAAAAGATACAGATTATAAACAGAAATATATGAAGAAAAAAATATTAAAAAGATTGTATTTGAAAATGATTAATAAATTTTCATTTTTAAATTGACATATAATGAATAATTTAATATTCAAATAATGACATGAAGAAAGGTCAAAGGACTTTGATCAAAAATGAAAAAGAAATAAAGTTTCAATTAATGAGAATGAAAAATGAGGGATGAGAACCTAATTTATCATTTTCTTTTTCTTTCTTTAATTATTGACCGTCAAAAGTTTGGTTACCATAAGAATTCTTTTAGTTTATCAAAAAAATAAAAAAACCTAAAAGTAATTTCTTTGAACATATTCCTTTTGTTAGTAATTTATAATATTGGATTTACCCTCAACTTAAAATATTAATAAAAATAAAACTTAACTTGAAAGTTATAACACATAATGATAGCATTATGTCTTTTATATGTGTATGAAACCTAATCTTAAGTAATGCATATTTAGTATATACAGTCTTAATACTCTAGATGTCTATGGTTGTTGAATATCTTTACAGAAAAAACAAAAAGAGGGAAAGATCAGACTCCTTTTTATGTTTTTTGTTGTTTGCTTTACGCTACATTCCTGACCTAACTTAATAGTTAATTGGTAGCTCGTGAAAACTGAGAGTTTATGGATGTGTTGATACCAATTTCGTACATGATCTTCTATTGCCAATTTGCCATTCTTTAATTCCTATCGGTACAATTATATATATATATATATATATATATATATATATATATATCTTCTTTACATATAAAGCCAAGGACCCATTGAATAGTATTTTTTTGGTGTCACAAGCTTCACAAAAAAAAAAAAAAAATTAATAATTGGACAAAAATGCCCCTCAAATAAAAAACTTCAAAAGCAACCCAAAATAATGCATCAAATGTGGCATGAGTATTTTCATCATTCTAACAGTGTTTCTTTAATACTTAATTTTTTTCTTACATGTTTTTTTAATAATTAGGGGCTAGTTATATATAAAGCCAACAACCCCTTTTGGGGTCACAGGCTTTACCAAAAAGTTTTGGACAAAAATGCCCCCAAAACAAAAATTTTTAAAAGCAACCCAAAATAATGCAGGGGTATTTTCATCATTTTAACATTGTCCTTTTAATAATTAATTCTTTTTGTACATTTTTTTTAAATTAGTACCTCATAATAGGCTAGCAATAATATGATTCAATCAATAGTTCATTAAATATTATTTTCTTTATTTTTGAAAACATTCAAAACATCTTAAGAGGCGTGTAATGCCTGTTATAAAAAAAAAAGTAATAATGTGATTAAATTAGTTGTCAAATGATTTTTTTTTTTGAACAAACGATATTATCTACACTAAGGGGGAGGGGTGGGCTTAGTCTCACAATGGACTAGCAATAAGGTAATTCAATCAGTTATTTACTAAATATTGTTTTCTCTATTCTTAATGTAAATTCAATAGAATGTAGATGGTAATTGAAATACTGATTTTATTATGTGAATTCAATTGCTTTGATTGGTTTGTGAGGGGTTTTTTTCTAGTGTGATCTAAGATTATTCATTTACTTCAAATATTTGACTTTCTTTTTGTCAATTCACGCATATAAATACATTTAAAACATGTAAGTGCGTGTAGCATGCAGTGATTCAAAAAATGCTTTCTGCACGCGCATGAGCACGTGCATGAAGGCGTAGAAAGAAAGAGTTAGAGTTAGAGAGAGGAAAGGTGACAAGCCACGATCTTGGTGTCGGAAAGACAACGGGATGGCCACGTGCTGGCTGTCACCCGAGGGTGACGTAAGTCATTTAATGAATGCATATGCTGAGAACTTGTAAAACATGCATATAATTTTCACGTGTAACCACACAATATAATATCCAAATACAAACCTTAACAAAATAATAGTAATAAGGTAATGATCAGTGATAGAAGGAGAATATTCAACTATCAACATACTAAAAGTGACAATGCATAAACATGTTCAGAGCATACTACTAATTTGAAATACAAGCGGAAGGACTATTAAAAAGTGCAATTACAAGAGATGTCCTATGCAGAGAGGAGGACACAAATTCACTGATATGGGAATGCCTTGTAGCTCGGGTCGTATGCCCAATTTTAGAAAACTCATATAGGTTTTCCAAAAACCCTAGCATGCCATAAAACCTTCATAAAACATATATCGTATATACTGTGCTTAGTAGTGGTATCACAATCACCCGAAGGCACTACATCACCCACTCGAAGACAGATATATCTTTCACCCGAAGGCACTACATCGCCTGCGAAGGCATATATATCCACTAAGTAAGCACATAAAATCCTAAACATAATCTTCCAAAATATATCTCATCAGAGCTCAATAGCTCAAACATCATATCATAAATCATATTCATAAATATCTCAGTAACGTAAATTCGATAAAGCATGATATTTCATAAAGCGTAAATCCGATAACTCATAAATCATGTATGCATTTCTAGTAATAAAATCATACATTTTAAAAGGGGTCCACTTATAGATACTTCGCTACCAACGTGCCGTTCAACAATAAGGAGGCCAGGGTCACCTCAAAACACACCTAAGCACAAAAGAGGACAATTTAGTAAACCCTAACAAGACGATTGAATTTGGGAAAATGAACATCATAATCAGATTCAGGATGTTGAAAATCTAAAAGGGGACCTTGGTTCCCCCATGCGTTGCCATGGGGTAGTGGCTCGGAAGCTATACACCACCTCACACGTCGCCACGCGCCGAGTTGAGTCACCATAAAGTTGGTCGCAAAGTCACCGGTGCTACCCATGGACTGTGGCGGAGCATAGTACCTCAGTGGACTTGCGTGTGCTCCACGCGCTGGCCACTGTTGCACCACACGCCAGCGAGTAAAAGCTACTCACCTTCCTCGCAAAGCCTGAGATTTGGCAGTTTTTCGAGCAAACTTCCCGAGCTCCGTTCGAGCTCTATTCTCAACCATTTTTTATGTTTCAAAAGCCAAAATGAAGACATGAGGAGAAGAGATTAATACCGAGTTAGGACCGAGTAGTGGCCAGAGTTGGCTAGAAAATGGCCGTAAAGTCGCTGTCTTCCTATGTGTAAACATCACCAAAACTTCTTAAAACTACTTCCAAACATACACCAAGACACAATTTACAAGTTTTGGACGAGTTTCAAGGCTTACCTTCGTCGGAAAAACAAGAACTTGCTGGAAAGATTTTGATGAACAGTGATGGTGCAGAGGAAAAGATAAGGAGTTTAGGGGGTTCCTCATATGTTTTAAGTTCGTGGTTTCACCCAGGGAGGAAGTGATGGTGGTGTCCTTGTTGATGTTGTTGTGGTACCCTTGGGGAGGGTTTGTTCGAAGAGAGAATGAGAGGGCCGATAGGTGATGGGGAGAGTTTTAAGAGAGAGAAAGATAAGTGATAGATAAAGGAAAAGGGGAAGGGGGATGCACGAGTAAAGGGGAAAGAACAAGAGGACAAGGATCCAAAGTAGGTGTCAATGGATCACAAATTAAGGTCATAAGAGACGAATCGTGGAAAGCATGAAAAATGTTCGACGTTTCGCAACGTAAGTCTTAGTTATAACTCCAAATTTGAATACATTCACACCCACACGCTCGTGGCGATGAGTACGATTATAATAAACTAAGAAAATTAGTCATACGCGTGTCGACGGGGTGGTCAACGAAAGTTAACATTCTTGTCATGAGGGCATTTTGGTATATTCACATTATTTAATAGTACAAAAACGTTAAATTAAGGATGGGGTATGAATATCTACCCCTTTAAGAGAATTTCATCCCTGAAATTTACTACCTCAAGTAAATAAGTACAGATATTGACTTCTCATCAGTTCTTCTGTTTCCCACGTGGCTTCCTCGACTGCATGGTTCCTGCACAACATATTTACAAACGGAATGACCTTGTTTCTCAGAATTTTATCCTGTCGGTCAATGATCTTCATTGGCTCTTCAACATTACTTATGTCCTGACTCACTTTTAATGGTTACGACTGTAAAACATGAGATGAATCTGGTATATACTTCCAAAGCATGGAAACATGAAATACATCATGTATTTGCGACAACTCTAGTGGTAACACCAATTTATAAGCAACATCACCAATTCTCTCTATGATTCTGTAGGGGCTGACGTATCGAAGACTTAACTTCCTTCGTTTACCAAACAGAACCACACCCTTCCAGGGCGACAACTTTAGAAAGACAAAATCACCAATCTCATACTTAGGATCCCTAGAATGTCGATTAGCGATGCTCTTCTGTCGATCTTGTGTCGTCTTCAAATTCCTCTTTATCAACTAGATGTTAGCATTAGTGGGGTCAACAATTTATGGTCCCACTAACACCCGTTCACCGACTTCAATCTAGCACAGTGGTGTCTGACACGTCTTTCCATACAGTACTTCAAAAGGTGCCATGTTGATGTTGGAGTGGTAATTATTATTGTAGGTGAACTCGATCAATGGAAAATAATTATCCCAACTACCTTTCCATTGGAAAACACACACCCTCAGTATGTCCTCCAAAGTTTGGATCATCCTCTCAGATTGACCATCAGTTTGTGGGTGATAGGCAATGTTGTACAAAAGTTGAGTATTCATGGCGTCATGGAACGCTCTCCAAAATCTAGAGGTGAATCTTGGATCTCTATCTAAAAAAATGGTAACGGGTACACCGTGAAGTTTAACAATATTATCAACGAACAACTGTGCTAGCTTCTCCAATGTGTAATTCTGTCGAACTGGTAAGAAATGAGCAGTCTTAGTGAGCCTATCTACAATCACCTATATGCTATTAAACCTTGACCGTGTGCTCGGTAATCCATACACAAAATCCATGGTGATATTCTCCCACTTCCAAGCTGGTATAGGAGATTCTACATTAGCCCTTTTGGTGTCTGTTTATCCGCTTTCACTTGCTAGCAAATTATACATCTCTTCACATTCTCCGCAACATCATGTTTCATCCTATACTAATAGTAGAATGGACGAATAGTGTGATACAACTTAGTACTTCCCGGATGCATGGCATACATCGAAATGTGAGCTTCATTAAGAGTTTTTTTTTTTCACGACTTCATTGTTTTTAGGCACGAATAATCTATTTCCCATCATCAAGGCTCTATCTCTTCGGATCCTTAAATCTCGCCTCAATCCATTATACACCGATTCTTTTAGGTTTGCACACTGCTAATCTTACTCTTGAGCTTCCCGAACCAGATCCACCAAAACAGGCCTAATTTGGAACTGCAACATGAATGCTCCCTGGGGATCTGGCATCACAGCAATGTCGGTTCCTCTAAGAGAAAACAATAGCAAAACATGGATAGTTTGTAAGAAGGTAAGCTGTCCATAAGATTTCCAACTAAGAGCATCCGCTACGGACACTTGCGTGACCAGGATGTTACTCAATAGTGCAATCGTAGTCACTAATGAGTTCCATCCACCTTCTCTGTCTCAAGTTCAACTCATTCTGGGTGAAAACATACTTCAAGCTCTTGGGATCTATAAAGATGCGGCACTATATAGGTAATGTCGCAAAATTTTCAAAGCAAAGACTACTGCTCCAAGTTCTTGATCATCAATGAGGTAATTTTTCTCATGAGGTTTGAGTTGTTTGGAAGCATAGACAATGACTTTCCAATGCTGCACCAGAACATAACCCAAGCCTGATAAGGATGCATCATTATAGATTTCAAACTCATCGTCATCATCCGGAAGAGCAAGGACGGGGGCATGAGTAAGTCAATGTTTAAGTTCCTGAAAAGTCCATTCGCGATTTTCATCCCATTTGAATTTGACTCCCTTCCGGGTTAATTTAGTAAAAGGCAAGGTAATCACCGAGAAATCCTGCAAAAAACGTCGATAATAACAAACTAGCCCAAGAAAACTCCTCACTTCTGTGACATTCTTCGGTTGTTCGCACGTTGCCACTCTAGAAATCTTTTGAGGATCCATACAAATTCCCTCAGCAAAAACCACATGCCTGAGAAAACTGATCTAGTCCAGCCAAAATTGACACTTACTAAACTTCGCATACAACTGATGTTTCCTTAACTTCTCCAACACTAACTTCAAATGTTTCATAAGCTGGGCATTACCCTTGGAATAAATCAAGATGTCATCGATAAATACAATCACAAAATGATCAAGATATGGTCTGAAAACTCTATTCATCAAATCCAAAAAAGATTCAGGTGCATTCGTTAATCCAAAATGCATGACACGAAATTCATAGTGTTTAAACCGAGTGCAAAAATCAGTCTTCAATACATCTACATTCCAGATTAGCAGTTGATGGTAACCCAAACTAAGATTGATCTTAGAGAATACTAGAGCAACCCTCAATTGATCAAACAAGTCATCAATGCCAGGTAGGGGATAACAGTTCTTCACTGTCACCCGATTAAGTTATTTATAGTCACTGCAGAGTCTCATCAACCAATCATTCTTCTTCATAAATAGTATAGGAGCGGCCAATGGAGACATGCTAGGTTGGATATAGCCTTTATCCACAAGCTTATGAAGTTGAATCTTCAACTCCCTCAATTCAGTTGGTGTCATTTGATATGGTGCTAAAGAAATAGCGTTAGTACCTAGAAGTAAATCAATGGTGAATTTAACTTCCCTTGCAGGTGGTAACCCTGGAAAATCTTCAGGAAAGACATTGGTAAATTCATTCATCACTGGCACATCCTGAGCACATAGGGAAGGTTCACCTTGTGTGACTACGTGAGCCAAGAATCCCTCACAACCTTTTTGTAATAACTTCGTCATCCTGAGGGTGGAAATAATACTATTTTGGAGAATCTTTCGCTCACCCTGAAAGGTGATTGCTGGTCGTCCAGGCCGATCGAATGTCACCAATTTATCTCTACAACTGACATACGCATTATGCTTTGATAGCCAATCCATTCCCAAAATGATATCGAACTTCACTAGTTTAAAAGGAATCAAATTAGCCTCCATAAGTTCCTTTTCAACTATAACTGGACAATCCATAAATTCCCATTGTACACAAAATAAATCTCCAGGGGCAATTGTATAAACATATCAAACCCAAGAGGTGTAGGTTGTGGGTTCACAACCCATGCAAATTGTGGAGATATGAATGAATATGTAGTGCCTGGATAAATCAAAACTTGAAATCAATGACCAAAAGCAAGTAACGTACCCATGATAACTTTGGGATCCTGCTCTACCTCCCGTTGAGTCATGGCATTGATACGTCACTGGGCCAGTCGTCCTGAACCACCGCTACGACCTCCACAAGTTCTAGCACTCTGACTATTACGGCCTGCTTGGTTACATTGAGCATGACTGCCACCATAACCCGAACTAAAAGTAAAATTCTCTGTTGGGTGCCCAGTAGGGCAATTACGGGGCATAGTGTACAATGCCACCACACTTGAAACACGAGCTTGCATCTGCAATGCATTCTTCCCGATGACATCTACCACAAGGCACACAAACCATGATCGCTGGATTAAAGTGACTAAAAGACCGTTTTGCTATCTCATTCCCAGATCCCTTACTGGAAGATCCCAACCCTGACCACGGTGTTTGAATGAAAATAAGTGTCTAAGGCTGAAAGAAGAAGAAGAAGTGGAAGACTCTCTCATGCTCCGAGATCTGAAACCTCGACCTTACTGATTTTAATTTTGACGTTGATTCTGGGTAACTCTATTCCAACGCAACTACTCAATCTTCAAAGCTGCCTGAATCATCTTTCCATAGGATGCATAAGTTTGTGGTGCCAAGAGTTCGTAGATATCATCATTCATGGCAATTTCATGTTGTACCATCATTTCTCGTGGGTTTCCATAGACCTGGAGGTGGTGTCTTGCCAGTTGTCGAAAAATACTATCTAGCTCTATAATCAATAAGTTGCCCTGGCAAAAATTCAAGAATTCCTGTCTCTTTCTCAACTGGTATTTGGGGCTCAAAAGTGTTTACTAAAGAGTCTCCTAAACGTAGCCCAAATTATCACCGAGTTAGGTGGCTGAGAGTCTTTCATTGATTTCCACCAAAATCTCACATTACCCTGGAGAAAGTAACCTGTGGTCTTCGCCCACTTCGCCATTGGGGTAGACATACCTTCCAGAGTGTCTTCTATTTTCTTGAGCCAATCTTTGACCTCCTCACAAGCACCGACTACATTTAGCTCAGTAACATCGTGACTCTGAGCAGTTTCCATGTAAGTGTGACTATGCCTGCTATTCCTAGGAAAAACATGTCACAGAGCGAAGGTCAATTGTTGAATTCCACCTATCAAACCATAATGAGGCCGATGAGGCACATTCCCACCATGAGTATCCATGATTCTGATAAAAGGCAAACAAGATTTTGAAAGACGAAAGATTTTATGGTTGCATGAAGAATTATGACTACCAAGTGGAAAAAATGAAGTGCTAAGTATGCTCTAATACCAATCTGACACGTCCCGATCCCAGTGTCTGAAAGGCAACAGGGTGGCCATATGCTGGCCGACACTTGAAGGTGACACAAACCATTTAATGAATGCATATGCCGATAACATGTGAAACATGCATATAATTTTTGCGTGTAACCACGTAATATAATATCCAAATACAAACCTTATCCAAATAATAGTAATAAGGTACTGATAAGTGATATAAAGAGAAATTCAACAGTCAACATACTAAAAGTGATAATTCATGAACATGTTGAGAGCATACTACTAATTCGAAATACAAGCGGAATGAATATTAGAAAGTACGATTACAAGGGATGTCCTACGCAGAAAGGAAGACACAAATTCACTGATATGGGAATGCCTCGTAGCTCGGGTCATATGCCTCGTTCCTAGGTTCTAGAAGGGGCACACAACAAAACATAAGTGGACCAAGTTTATATATATGTAATACTAAAAAAGTTATCCTTCAACGTACTTACCCCCAGTTTTAGAAAACTCATATAGCATAATAAGTAATAGCTTTCCGAAAACCATAGCATGCCATAAAACCTTCATAAAACATATATTGTATGTAGTGTTCTTAGTAGTGGTCTCACAATCGCCCGAAAGCATTACATCGCCAGCTCGACGGCATATATATCTTTCTCCTGAAGGCACTACATCGCATGCCCGAAGGCATTTACATCTTCCGCCCGTAGGCCCTACATCGCCAGATCAAAGACATATACCTTTCGCCCAAAGGCAGTACATCACCTGATATATATATATATATCCACTAAGTAAGCACAAAAAATCCTAAACATAATCTTCCTAAAATATATCTCATCAGAGCTCAATAACTCAAACATATCATAAATCATATTCATAAATATCTCAGTAACGTAAATTCAATAAAACATGATATTTCATAAAGCGTAAATCCGATAACTCATAAACATGGTCATAAAATCATGCTTTTCATGTATGCATTTCTAGTAATAAAATCATGCATTTTAGAATGGGTCCACTTATAGATACTTCGTTACCAATGTGCCGTTTAATAATAGGAAGGACAAGGTCACCTCAAACAACACACCTAAACACAAAAGATGGCAATTTAGTAAACCCTAACAAGACGATTGAATTTGGGAAAACGAACATCATAATCGGATTCAGGAGTCAAAAAACCTAAAGGGGGTCATCAAGTTCCCTCACATGCCTCTACATGCGTTGCCACGGGGCAGTGGCCAAAAAGCCACGCTCTGCTGCACGCCAAGTTGAGTCGCAGTAAAGTTGGCCGGAAAGTCACTGGTGCTGCCGTGGACGACGGTGGAGCACAGTACCTCCAGGGAGGCACATGTGCTCCACACACCTTTGAGTAGAGGCTACTCGCTTTCCTCGCGAGGACTGATATTTGACCGGTTTCTGGGCAAACTTCCCAAGCTCTGTTCGAGCTCGTTTCTCAACCATTTTTTATGTTTCAAAAGCCAAAATGAAGCTTGACATGAGGATAAGAGATTCATATTTTGATGTTTTAAAAGCCAAAACGAAGCTTGACATGAGGAGAAGAGATTCATACCAAGTTGGGACCAAGTGGTGGTCGATATGGCCTGAAAAGTTGCTGTCTTCACTGAAAAACTGGGTAAGCTTTCCCATGAGTTTCCTATGTCCCAACATCACCAAAACTTCCTAAAACAACTTCTAAACATACACCAAGACATGATCTACAAGTTTTGGACAAGTCTCGAGGCTTACCTTCACTGGAAAATAAGAACTTGTTGGAGAGATTTCGATCAATAGTGATGGTGCAGAGGAAATGATAGGGAGTTTAGGGTGTTCCTCATTCGTTCTAAGTTCATGGTTTCACCTAGGGAGGAAGTGGTGGTGTCCTTGTTGATGTTGTTGTTGTTGTGTGTGGTACCTTCGGGGAGGGTTTGTTCGAGGAGAGAAGAAAATGGCCGATAGGTGAATGAGAGAGTTTTGAGAGAGAGAGGTGACAGATAAAGGAAAAGGGGAAGGGGGATGCACAAGTAAAGAGGAAAGAACAAGGGGACAAGGATCCAAATTGGGTCCCAATGGTTCACAAATTAAGGTCACAAGAGATGAAACCTGGAAAGCTCGTAAAACGTTCGACTTTTCGAAATGTAAAATCTTCATTATAACTCCAAATTCAAATTCGTTCGCGCCCACGAGTTCATGGAAATGTGTACAATAAGAATAAACTAAGAAAATTAATCATACGCATTTTGACGAGGTGGACAATGAAAGTCAAAATTCTTGCCATGAGGGCATTTTAGTAAATTCACACTTTAATAATACAAAAACGTTTAAGGATGGGGTATCACAAAAGGAATGGGGAAGAGAGAGAAAGGGCGAAGAAGGATGAGCCGTTAGTGATGGTAGAAGAAGTGGCATAGGATTAGAAAGAGTCAAGAGAATGCTTAAGAATTCTTGTGTGTGTATTCCTCCCTACGCGGTGCCTTTTTTAATAGAAGAAGATGAGAGGATTAACTTGTCCTCCATGTAAATACAATTCTAGAAACCAAACCTATCTAGGATTTACACAATTACAATTAAACAATATCCATAACATCCCCCTTGAGTGTGTGAATACTCAAGTACATTTGTCATCGGGTAAAGTTTAAAAAGTCGACTCATCGGCACTGATATGGGAACGCGCTAGTCTTAAACAAGGGAACTTGGTATAGAAATAGGTCTCACAGAACCTAGCTATGGTAAATCCCAATATGGAAAAAAACTCATAGTCTCAGAAAAATGTGAGTTAACGCAAAGCCAATCTAAATGTCTACTAGACGTACATAAGGGTATGACCTGCTCAGGATGGGTGCCTCGTTAAAACCTAGTTAGGAAACAAAAACCCAAAGGGAAAAATGCTCCTAATGGTAAGGAAAAAGTGTACATTAAGATTAAGTAAGTGTATACTTCTCCTGAGTTTGACATAATTCTAGAGAGAATTAACAATGTTACAACTCAAAAAGTTTACACATACCAATTCCTTGAACAAGCTTTTCGAAAGTAGTCTTTAGCAAATATTTGGTGAAGAGGTCAGCCAGGTTGTCATGCGAACATATTTTCTTGACTTCAATCTTCCGATGTTATTGCTAATGAGAGAAAAAGAACTTCGGCACCATGTGTTTGGTGCTGTCTCCTTTGATGTATCCCTTCTTGAGCAGTTCGATATATGTTACGTTATCTTCATTGATTGTTGTAGGGACATCAATGACGACGAAAATCCGTGGGTGCTTTGAATATATTCCATAATTGCTCTTAACGAGAAGCACTCTGAAGTAACTTCACGTAGGGCTAGAATTTCAACATGGTTCGAAGAAGTGGCAAATAAGGTATGTTTATAGACCTTTAAGATATTGTAGTGCTTCCAACAGTAAAGGCGTAACCCATTTGAGAATGTGCCTTGTGAAGGTCAAATAAGTAGCCTGCATTAGCATAACGAATAAGGATTGAATCAACTTGAGAATCGATGGGGGCTACGACTTTTCTCGATGATTCGTACGGATAGAAAAACCAAAATCCATTGTACCTTTGAGGTAGCAGAAGATGTCTCTAACATATGTCCAGTGTCTACATTTAGGCGCATGGCTGTATCTTGCCAAAAGATTAATAGCGAAGCCAATGTCTAGTCTAGTGCACTAAGCTAAGTACAATAAAGCGCCAATCGTACTTAGGTATAAAATTTTTGGCTCCAAAACCTCTTCATCATCCTCTTTAGGATGGAAAGGATCTCAGCATTTAGCGATCGAACGATCATAAGAGTACTCGAAGGCTTCGCTTTATCCTCATTAAAACAACACAACACCTTATATGTGTAGTTTGATTGATGAATAAGAATTCCATCCAAACAATGCTTGATCTCGACCAAAATGGTATCAAGTTTTCCTAAGATCTTTCATCTCAAATTTCGATTTTAGGTGCGTGACAGATTTCTCAAACTCTTCAGTATTCCCAATGAGATTCATGTCGTCGACATAGACTGCAGCAACCGTAAATCTGGAATGTGACTTCTTAATAAACACATATAGGTATAAATTATGTTCACATATCCCCAATTTAATACTCACTCAGACAGTTATACCACACCTTTTCGAATTGCTTCAATCCGTAGAGTGAATGCCTCAATCGAATAAAAAGGGTGTTTTGTTATGTAGAACTGTTTAATCCAATCAATGTAAGTCCTTCAGGAACTTTCATATAGATTTTCATATCAAGATCCTTGTAAAGATATGTGGTTACCACGTCCATGAGCTACATATCTAGTTTTTCAGAAACTAACAAACTGATAAGGTAACGGATGGTAATGACGCCCATTACAGGAGAGTAAGTCACCTCGTAATCATTCCCTGGGCATTGAGAGAAGACTTACGCCACAAGGCATGCCTTATATCGCACCATTTTATACTCTTATTATGCTTCTTTACAAAAACTCACTTGTAGCCAACGAGCTTCACATGTGGTGGTGTAGGAGCTACGGGGCTTAACACCTTGCATTTCACAAGTGAATTGAGTTCGACATTGAGAATCATCAAAGAAACGTGGTTTAATGACATCGCTCATCATGATCTCAGGAGCTATTGCATATGCTAATACATTGTTGACTAGCATCTCATTTCTATTCTGAACATCATCCAAGCTAGCATAGTAAACTGAAATATCTTAGTTCTCTGAAAGTGGATTCATCTATTCCAAGACACTTGCATAAATATAATATCCTTATGCGTTGGATCAGATGGGTAGGCGATAATTGTATTTACTCTAGTTTCACTAGCTTGTGTCATGGTTTTCCTCTTCCGGGGTTGTGAATCATTTTAACCAATAGGTTTGCCACTTTTCTGGGTAGGAGCAAATGATTGGTTAGTCGCCAATATGCTTGGACTAGCCACGTTAGTGGCATCCAATCCTTCTGGGATAAAGTTCCAACTTATGTTAGGTATATCAATCTTTACAGTCACATTTGTAGTTGGTATATGTGCATTCTCAATAGATCAGTAAAAACATCCTTCAAGCTTTGAGCAACACTTAATGTTCTGAAGATCTAGGATTCTTTACATTTCAGTTTCAGACTATGCAGTATGACGATCTAAATAAGACATAGTGTGAGTCATCCCCAATAATTTGAGTTGTTCTTTATGAATGTTGACAATTTGCAAAATGATCGATAAAGAGATCGCTTGTCAAAGGTTCTATGTAATGAATGATTAAAGAAGAATCATAATCGATGTAGATTCCCATCCTTCTCTGATGACCCATTTTGGTATGTAAAGGTGGCTTAATTAGCACATAGACCGCACAACCAAAGACGCAAATGCTATATGTTGGGATCGTATCCAGTTACGAACTAAAGTGCCGAATAAGGTTAGGTCGCGAAGGGTCTCAGGTGAATGAACATAGTTGCGTGAAGTATTGCATAGCCCTAGGTAGCAATCAGGAGCTTAGTACATATGACCAAGTATGAATAATCATTTGAATAAGCTTAATGAAAGCTTCTGCCAGGCCGTTATGGGTATGAACATGGAGTACAAGATGTTCAACTTCAATCACAACGGACACATAATAGTCATCAAAGGTTTTTGACGTGAATTCTTTAGCGTTATCCAGTCGAATCAACTTAATCGGACAATCAGAATGGTGAGAACTTAGCTTGATTATCTGAGCAAGCAATTTGGAGAATACAACGTTTCGGTGGACAAAAGACACACGTGTAACCAACGCGTAGAAGCATCAACCAATACCATAAAGTATCTAAATAGTCCACAAGATTGTTGTCAGTTCACAAATGCCTCTCTGAATCCTTTGTATAAAAAGGGAGGATCTGATTGGATCTTGTCATAGGAAGGTTGCGTGATGAGCTTTCCCATGAAGCAATTTTGGCGTACAAAGTCCTACTAGATTTTGCCTAATCCTTAAGTTAAGGGTTCTCTTTAGTAGAGGTGAGGATACAATGTATCACAACTTGTCTAGGGTGTCTCAAATGTTCACGCCAAAGCAAAATATTGTGTGCAATCCTGGAGGTAGAGTCGACTACGTAGTGGGTTTCTATGGAGTGGATGGTTGTAGTATACAATTCATTCAGAAAGCACTCCATCTTCTCTAGAATATGCTTTTGGCCATATTCATAGGAAGTGATGTACAAAACTTCCACTCCATTTTCTACAGAGGTTTCTGCGTGATAATTAATCTCGATTGTCTTTAAAACTTAGCAACGTTCTTTCGAAACATGAAGAATAAAAGACCTCTATAATGGTCAATTCAGTGCCATTGGATAACAATATACATGCATGTTTTTATCCTTCAATCATGTTTGGATGAGCTTAAGAGGGTTTTCAGAGGTGTATTATAAGTACAAAGTTAGTAAAATAGATGCATTCACACAAAATGGTTTTTGTGGTTACACTATCTGCCAAACAACTAACTTCCCCACTTGTGATACCAAGTAATAAATTAATTGCATTGGTCACAAGTATAAATATATTCGAAACAAAAAACCATTCATTCTTCAAGAAAATAATCCATAAAACTTAATATCCAAATTTAAAACAAACACCAACAAATTATCAAAAAATAAAGGAAATTGTTCACAACTAAAACAAAAAAAAACATAGGGGAGATTCGGTTACATAGGTAATTCAGCCCCAAGGGGTGAAACTCGTTTAGTATTGTGGACCCATGTCTAAGATTATATTCTTCCATCGAAGTAGATGCTTCCTGAAAGTCAGAAACCTCCATTTTCGTATCCTCTAGTTCCACCACTTGAGGAAAGTTTGATTCAAACTTCTTACGACGAGAATGATACTCAAGTACGATCTTAGTAGGAGCTCGACAAACATGGTACCAATGGTTCTTTGCACCATAGCGGTACCACATATCTGCATTTACGGTGTCAGGTGTTTTGCCCTTGTTCTTTAAATCTGAGGCCTTGGGAATAAGGTTAAAATGCTTTAGGGCTCTATTTCCTCCCTTGGAAAGGCCTTCACTTTATTAACCTTGGGCATGTGGCTTATGGCTGTGCCTATGCCTAAAACGGCAGTTCGGACGTCGTCGTTTCTTGTTAGTATGTGCTTCAGGCATAGCGATTGAGCTGTTAAGTCAAGCTTGATGATTTTTCATCAACAACTATTTTGGTTTTTAGCAAGAAGTCAAACATAAATGAAATCCGAAAACTTAGCAAACTTATGTATCTTATATGGTTGCTGCAAGACAAAATTGCTGGCATTGAACTAAAGCCCACATGGGGCTGGAAAACAAAAACAAATAAGGCCCAAGCTTAAAAATAGGCTGAGACAGTGGTGAGTCGAGCTAGTAGGAAGGCAGCAGGCTTTCTACTAATGTTGGGCAACATGAAGTAGGTCCATAAGAGGAGTAGAAGGCAGAGGCCCACGAAGAGGCAATATGCTACTTCATGATGCAATGGAACACCAAAACCAAAGGCAGGTGCTGCAGGCCATGGGTGACAGAAGCCTAACTGGGCTCTTTAGGTGCAAGTTGAAGGAACTGAAGCCCAGAGTGGGCTTGGGTTCCAATCCAAGGACACCCTAGCATCGCTAGGTGTGATCATTGGGAAAAAAGGTCGGTGTCGCCGCTTCAGTCGGTCGTGATCTAGTGGGAACCATGGTTCAATGAGAACCACATATATCGACAAAGAAGGTGATTCTCGATGTATAAAAACCAAAAACCTAGAAAATCAAAATTGGAATTTCGAAAGATCTGATAAGATTTAAAGGAATTTCGGCCATAGCTTGTTGGGTATGACTGCAGTTCATTGTAGACGGCTGGTTTTCATCAAAAACAGGTGAACTATGACAATTTGGGTTTAGCTTCAGGCGAGCCCATGATATTGATAACGATGCCAAAATGGGATCATGTTTCTGGGCTTAGGCTTAGTGGTTGGCTCGGCGACGCTGTTCAAAGCCACTGCTCGCTGGGGTTTATTGGAAACCTAATTTAATATATATTTTTTTGTTTTCAATTCATAATATCAATTCACATAATAGTAATATTATGAGTATAATGAATGCACAATTTATGCAGAATTTAAAATTCGTAAAACGTAAAGTTGGGTTATATACATTTATGATGAAGGTTCATGCAATCAAAGGCTGAAAAAATATCGAGGTAAACACTGTTGTTTTGGAAGAACCTGTATTGCGTGATGATTATTGCTAAACTAGTTTGTAGTAGAAATTCCTTTTCAGATTCTGTAGCGCAACGTAGTCGCGTGTTGATAACGTGTTGTGGTCTATAATTAACTGAGGGAATTAGAGGGGTGCAGCAACACAGAGAGTGGAGAGATTGTAGAATGCTTAGGGATTTGTTTGCGTGTATTCCTCCCTATGCAGTGCCTTTATTTATAGTAGAAGAAGAGAGAGAATTAACTTGTCCTCCAAGTAAATATAATCTTATAGGGAAAGAATAACTAGAGTAATAGATAATCTAGAAACCAAATCTATATAGGTTTTGCACAATCACAATTAAAGAATATCCTTAACAATTAATGTTTCTATACCAATTTTTTCTTTTTAGATTAAAAAAAAATTAAATTCATTAACTTTTGTAATAAAGGTAGATTATGAAAAAAGAAAGTGTAATATAATTAATCTGTGTTATAGGTAGACTATGAACAAAACCTATGATATATGTAGATAAACAATTAAACATATATAATACCTATAAGCTAGATATGAAATCTAACTAAGAGATACAAAAGCATAATATACCTACTAGCAAGACACACTAATCAATGATACAGGTTGATTATAAAAAATAAAAAAAATAATCTATCATATAGATAGATATATACAATTAACTTGGGATATAGATTGATTATAAAAATCTAAAATAAATCTATAAATGAGGTTTAAAGCTGAAAGAAGAAGAACAAGAAACAAGAAAAAAAAAAGAAAAAGAAAAGAACTAGTTAAAGAGATAATTAGGAAGAAATTAAGTTTTATAGTAAATCTTATCAATAAATAAAGGATTTAGTACCTAAAACCCCTAAACATTTTAGTGTCATTTTAAAATGGTCTCACCCTTTTTAAAAATTCCAAACAAATTCCCAACCTATTAAACATGTCACAACTGTTAAATTAACTAGGGCTTACTTTGTCTCTAAAATCAATAAAAGGTCATGGAAGCATGGTTTCAATCTACAACTGTCACCACCACCCCATTAAGCCATCACCTCCAAATCCAAAGCAAAATCAGCAACTCCACCCCCAGCTCAAGCCGCCAACATCGAGAAGCAGGTCAAGAAAGTTGCTGAAATTGTATAGATTTTCATGATGTCACCAACACCATTTTCACTGCCTATAAAGAAGAACTGGAAGCTTTACGAGTAGAGAATCGAGGGATTGAGGAAATCACATAAGCAGAAACAAGCTCCCTGAAATCCTATCTGAATTCTTAACCCTCTTCTTTATTAGGAGATTGCCCTCCTAATGTAATTTCAATTTGTGTCCATTTTCGATTCAATTTAATACCCATTTGATCATTGGGTTATATTATATAATCTGTTTGAAATTTAGATTTTGAGGCAACTAATATTAACATTGACCATGATATACCCAATTGGTAGGTTTAGAATATAATCTCTGTTTAAAAACTTAACTGGGGTTTAACGAATGTGATATTTTCAATAGGTTAGATACTTATTTAGAATGTTTAAAAAGGTTGAGACCAGTATGGTATGACACTAAAAGATTGGGGATTTTTAGGTACTTAACCATAATAAATAATTACAGATAATAAGATAATCCTAAACTTAAAAAATTGGACTTATATTAATAAACTGAACTATTTCTAAAATTTGATAAACATTAGACTTATATCAAGTTCCCTTCTTACAACTAACCAATTATGTTGTTATAATGGATGCTAATTGTTATGCTGAGAAGAACAAATTAGGGTTAAGCCCCATTATATAATCATGTGCGAATTCTTTAAGGGGCATTTAGATCTGACTTAAAAAAATAAACATGATTTAGGTTAAGTTCAGTATTATCTTTTCTCCACTTTTATTATTTTATACTTATTTTATAATTTTTTTAAAATATTAGAGATAAATTACAATTTCTAATTTCATAAAGAGAAATTTTATTTGAACTCATGCAACCTCTTTCTACAGCTTAAATTTTAAATGAGAAGTGTCTTTTTTACCCCATTGCATTATTACCATAAAGTACAAAATGAATTTAACAATAAAACAAAATTATATCAATAAACCCAAAACCCAATAATCAAACTCTTACCATGATACAACCAAAAAACAAGCAAGATCCATGGTGAAAATCGTAGCAAATGAAAGGAAAGCGGAAGAAAATATTTACCTTGCTGGGTACACAGAATCATAGGATAATAGCTGGTAATGACGCTTATGCATAAATCCTTTCTCTTATCCCACGAGTAGGGACTGTCTTCCGTCTGATCTTCGTGAAAATTGAAGGCCATCACCGTCAAAGAAACACTCATTTTTTGGTTCTTCAGGTGCACATCTTAGCTTGCTCTTTTATTTGTTACATGATCAATATTTGTTGTTGCATCATGCTCCACGAAAAAGAAAGGAGCAGATAAGGTTTCCTTTGCTTACTCCATTCTTGTAAGCTTAGGGGAGCAGATTCTAAGAGATGACGAAGCTCCAATATTAAATGAAGAGGAGAAAGCGAGAGGAGAGAGGGAGAGATGGAGACTTCGCCGTCACCGCAATCAGAAAACTCGGAAAGAACCCAAATTCAATAAGTTAATATCATGGGTGTAAAGATAAATTTACATATTGAATTGAGTTTGTGAGGGTAGTTTAGGTAATAAATTTGGGTTTAAAAAGATATTGATAGTCTAATTAAAAATAATATGGGTCTAGTGAGTAAGCTGGGTGTAGAGATAGGTTACATGGGTTCAAATAAAATTTTTCTTTCATAAATCTTTTGATTCCAATAAATCTACTTAATATCTTTTAACAAAAAAACCTAAGTATATTAACACAAATCCATCTGCAGAACATGCTATCCTAACTCAAGTTACAAATATATGAATGTATATTATATCTATAAGAGAGATATAAAACCTAACTAAAAGTTATGAAAAAATTATATACCAACAAGCAAGACGCATTAATATGTCAAAAGGGTAGATAAATACAATTAACATATGATATAGATTGATTATAAAAAATAAAAATAAAATATATAATTGGAGTTTAGAGCAGGAAGAAGAACAAGAAATAACAAAAAAAAAAAGTAGAAATAATTAAAGAGATATTTAGGAAGAAATTTAATTTGTATAATAAATCTTATCATTAATGATAATTATTGAAAAGAAACTAATCCTAAACTTGGATTGGACTTATTTTAATAAACCGAACCATTCTTAACATTGGCTCAATTGGACTTATATCAAATTTTCCCTTATAATTTTCTAAGAAGTTATAGGAAGTAATTTTCAAACTCACTTTTAATCCTCATGCACTTCTCCATTCTTTTAGTCTGATTGAGTCAATCACAAAAATGCTACTCTTACCCTATATTTGTACCATCATTTGTACCATCTCTATTAAAGAGATATGACCCACATGTGTTGATAGGTCCTACCTCTATTAAAAAGATGATATAAATAGTGGTAAACGAAGCATTGCTCGTCAATCAAAGCAAAATCAACAATAAGAAATAAACTGAAGAATGCATAAGGACATAATGGATTTGTCAACCTCTTTTTAAGAATGTTAATCATGTCCAAATTTACCAATTGCCCTTATTCTATTAAACGAGAAGGTTTAATTGTCATATTAGGGAGTGTTTGTTTGGCTACCTTAAGTTTCACTAGACTGGACTATTTGGGTAGGATTATTATTCTGTGTTTGGTGCAAGCTGGGATTAAGTTTAATGGGATTAAGCCAGACACGTGTTGACTAAATCCTTCTGGGCTTAGCGAGAGCCTTAGGAAATGAGGGGATTGCTAGTCCCATTTCCCCGCTTCCCCTCGCTTCGCCTCGCCCTAAACCTGAGAACTTGCCCTCTTGCTGTGTCTCTCCCCACCTCCCTCTCGTCTGTCCAAAAGATCTCCAAGTCTGCAAGAACCCACAAGTCTGCACCTGGGTTTGACAGAAACAATTCAAACAAATCTAAAAAGGCCAAGTTTGCAAGACTGATTTGCAAGTATTTTTCCTTTTTCTGGGTTTTCGAATTGATTTTTCAGGCTTTTTAAATCGATTTTTTTTGGGATTGGATTTTTCTAGGTTTCAATTTGTTTTTTTTGGGATTCGGTTTTCCTTCTGAGTGGAATCCCTAATTGGGTTTCTGAATTTTGAACAGGATTACTCTGCGTTTTGTCTCAAAGGATTACAACTACAGAGGATTTCAAAGTATTTGATGGAAGGTCAAGAAGGAATTTGTTGTTGTTATTGAAGAGCTATTCGGCTACAAATCTTCAAATAACTACTTGAGCAGAAAATAAATAGAGGGCTTATGAAGGAGATGAACTCTCATATATCAGGAAAATGATTATGTGAATTGGGTTGGATTTGTGAGTTGTATCTGAAATACCAAATTGAAGGATTTGATTTTTATGGGATATTAGAGCTTTTGAGCAATTTGGAGTGGTTGAACAAATTGAATGATTTCAATAGTTTTGCTTTTTCTGGGATAGCAAATTGCTGGATTTCATTTAGTTCTACTTTTTCTGGGATAGCAAATTGAAGAATTTGGTTAATTCTGCAGAAACTTTCATGTTGAGGTTCACTTTCATTAGATGAGAATATTTTGTTACAGATCATGGTTTTTTTTTTTTTTTGTTGTCATTATTTTGCTCCTAATCCGACATTGTATCAAACACTTCATTAAGTTAGTCGAGCTTGATCTAAACTAAGACAGTCCAACTTAGTCCTTGAAGCTAGTCCAATCCGAGATAGTCCGGTGCAACAAACGCACCCTTAGGGTTTTAGGGTTTAGGATTCGTCCAACCCCTTCTTCTCAACTGCTCAACATATGCTTTGCATTTAGGCATGTACCAGGTTATTTGATTAAACTGGATATCCAATTTGAAATTGTATTGTTCAATTTTAATGTTTTTTTTTTAATATATACTAAAAGAATGTCTTGGATCCATCATTGTGTAACAAAGTCGTTCATGTATTATTTGATCGCAAGATTGTTACGTTGGTTATCATAATTTATACGTTCAAATCAATCATACGTACTTGAAGATAGGCCTTACGTTAGAAAGATACGCCAGTTAGATGTCAACATCATCAACCCAACAACCCAACAACCCAACAAGGCAACAATGTTGTAATTCGACGAGTTCACTTAAATACATGGTTATGAGGACCCCATCATATATACTTGATGCAACTACATAAATTGTGAGAATTAATATATAATCCTATATAATCTTTTTGAAGAAGTGTGATATATCCTTGGATAAATGACATTAGATATGAAAAATTGCAATAAAGCATAACCAAACCAAAATAATGAGTAATACTTCAAACACTTTGTTGAAAATTCAGTTCACCGGAAATGACAATATTAAAAGGATCACTAAAATTGCTAAATCTCGTGTTACATGGAGATCACATGAGAACAAAACTTTAAAATATTCATATTGGAATATGGAGTGCGATACCCATTGGTCTAATCACATCATCTAATCATTGTCATGACTCCAGGACACCAAGTGAAATAAATCAACAAATCAAAGCGTCTCCATTGTGACACACATAGGTTTGGAAGAGATTCAACATGCTAACACAAAAACTGAAATGAAAGAACTCTCCTATAGAGAAAATCCAAAACTAGTTGAAAATCATCAAACAAAATTAAACTAAAAGAACAAAAAATAGTGTAGCCACTCCACATCCTCCCAGTATTTGAAATATAGTCATAGAGTCGACCGGCTAAACTCAAACCTAATACAATTCGACAACTTGTATGCCTTGAAACTCCTATTAATCCCAAATGTACTGCAAAGTGGTTGTGTGTGTGAGTCAAAAGATGACGACTACAACGTTTTAAGGTGACAATTCCCTACCATAAACGCAAGAGGAATGAGAAAGAGAGAAGAGACCAAAATAATTCCGGAAGAAGGAATACGATTGAACCTACGGCCAATGTCGAGCCCCGCATACAAAATTTTCTTTGAAGTTGACACATTTGCTCAATCGGTTTGAGAGATAAGTAGTGTATCTTTCTTTCCATTTTTCATCTTAATGTCGATTGTCATAAGTTTTTGGCATAAATTAGCATCTTAACTCCTGAATTATGGCCAACCAGTAGGGTTGGGCACGGTTCGGTTTGACACCAAAAATATAATCGAACCAATTAGCATTTAATTAGTGGTTCTGTTGAATACGGTTTTGATCAAATATCACCATTGAAACTGAGCCAAATCAAATCATTGTTAATCGGTTTGTTCGGTTGGTTTAAGCCTATTCTAACACATAAATAAATAAAGTCCAATCATTTCAAGAATTTTAATCTTCCAAACATTCACACGTCTCACATTCCCAATTCGATCAAAAGATTACGTTTTTCAAAACATAAAATTTTTATCAAGTCAAATAGAACCAAGTTTCAATTAAATGAAATATCGTACTAGCAAGCTGTTGATGCACAAAATCAGTGAGGACTTTGGTACAACAGAAAGTGTTAAGTTTGTGACCTTCGCTAGATTGCTCCGGTCACTAGTGTGGATAAGTATGTAAGTGGATAGAGACAGGGAAGCAAACACAAGATGTACGTGGTTCACCCAGATTGGCTACGTCTACGGAGTAGAGGAGTTCTCATTAATTGTGAAGGGTTTACACAAGTACATAGGTTCAAGCTATCCTTTTGTGAGTACTAGTGAATGATATAGTACAAATGACATTAGGAAATATTGTGAGAGAATGATCTCTATTTATAGAAGAGAGTTTCTAGTTTCATTTTGACATTGAAACGTGTCGTGTTGTGATTAGCTTCTGATGTTGACACGTGTCGCGCTATGATTGGCTTCTGATGTCGACACGTGTCGTGCTATGATTGGCCTCCTGGTTGAAGGGAAACTCTTCTGGGTCATTGACGGTATAACGTTGTACTTAGTAGTTTCGGGATTGGTCAAGTATGGTACAAACAGTGCTCCTTTAAGTTCCTGAGTGAGGTAAACTCCTCGGTTGGGGACTTGCAAGATCCAAGCTGCGGAGTAATCACGAAACTTCAAAGTACCGAAGTGTGGTACCGTCTTCACTTGCCTTATCTGTCTTATAGGTATATGTGGCATCTTCTTTGAAAGTACTCTTCCTCCATCCAGGGTTGGTATCTTTAACCGGTGGAGATGCACAAGGTAATGTATCAATTTCACTTGAAGCTTATTTGTAGTTTCAGGCTTGGTCAAGCGCGATACAAACCATTTAGTAGGAGTCCTCCAAGTCGCCGAGCTAGGAGATCTGACGAAAAAAGTGACAGACAAGGTAAGCAATCAGAGCTCCAAGCAATCAGTCCTAAATCAGAAGTTTGATTTCAAGTTCTGGTTGATTGTTCTCATTCTCCCTATCTTGTAGGCAGCAAGAAGGATAAATAGAAGAAAAAGGAGAAGAGATGATATGAGATACTTTTGCTTTTGAAGAAGTAACTTTCCACAGGCTTATTCTTGAACTGGGATGAAAGGTTTTCTAATTTCCTCCAGAGTATAAGGTCGACTTAAGAATTTGAGGGTCAAAACAAGTCCATCAAATCTAGCGTACGTTCGACCCTGATGATATGGGATACTTTTGCTGTTGACAAAGTAGTGGATGTATTGGCACGTGTTCTGTTACGCTTGTCTTCACATGCTTCCTTGTATCCTTCTCACTTGCTTTATCTGTTCCTCAGGGAGATGTGGTATCTTCTCTGGAAGCATAAGATGTTGAAGATGAGTACTCGAGAGCAATGCCAGGTAAGTAATCAAGCAAAGGGTTCCAAGCAGTCAGTTCCTGACTGGAAGCTTGATTCTAAGTGCTGACTGATTGCTCTCTTTCTCCTTGTCTTGCATGTAAGAACAAAGCCAAAGGAAAAGACAGGGAAAAAGCATGATATGGAATACTCTTGCTTTTAACCCTGATGATATAAGATACTCTTGCTCTGGTATGGCTTGTTTGCAGAGGTATTATTGGGGGAAAAGAAGCTGAGTATTTTGAGAGACTCTGCTGAGAGTGCCCTCTCGGATGTGAAGAAACGTTGATCATATTTTTTTATTTGCAAGTCTGCCTGGCTGTGGAGGATGAAGGTTGACATTTATAAGAATTGTCTCAACAGCGAGTGGTAACGATGTTCCTTTACCCTTCTCAGTCATAGCAATGTAGTGGGAGCTGTAAGATTCACGTGTTTTAACTTTGTCAGAGCACTTTGAAAAAGTGGTTTGTGGTATCTGGAAAGCTGATGTTGCGTGTAAAGATTGCAGACAAGCTTTATCCAAGGAAATCTAGCTCTCGAAGTTCGGAGAGCGGTGCCTCTTCGATTTTTGAACAAGCAATCCTATCGGGGATATGGCTCTCGAGATTCAGAGAACGGTGCCTCTTCAATTTTTGAGAAAGCAATCCTATTGGGAGTCTGGCTCTTGAGATTCGAAGAGCAGTGCCTCTTCGATTTTTGAGCAAGTAATCCTGTTGGGAGTCTGGCTCTCGAGATTCGAAGAGATGTGCCTCTTTGATTTTTGAACAAGTAATCCTGTTGGGAGTCTGGCTCTCAAGATTCGAAGGGCGGTGCTTCTTCGATTTTTGAGCAAGTAATCTTGTTAGGAGTCTAGTTCTTGAGATTTGGATAGTTGTGCCTCTTTGATTTTTGAGCAAGCAATCTTGTTAGGAGTGTTTTCTCGAATGTGAGTAAAGGTTGGGCATTTTTTCCATTCTGCCTTGCCACAGAGCACAGAGGTTGACACACATAGGGATTTTCCAGTTATTAAGCAGTGGTGTTGTTCCTTTACCCTAGTAGGTAATAGTAGGGTAGCTGGACCTTCAAAATTTATATGTCTAAACTTTGTCAAAGATCTTTGGCAAAGTTATATGTGGTACCCGAGAAGCTGATGTTGCGTGTGGGGATTGTCGACATATTTTGCTCAGGAAAATCTGCTTCTCGAAATCCGAAGAGTGGTGCCTCTTCGATTTTTGAACCAACAGCCATGTTGCCCTTTTTTTATAGGGGCACCAATTATATGCAAGAAGTACGTTCAGAAAGTTATTGCTTGTAGGAATTTTCCCCTTATTTTTTTACTTCAAAGATTTATTGCACCTCATTTTCCTTCATCATTTCTGAGAATGTCTGGCCCATTCAACCGTCGTTTTGACTTGAACTTTGGTGAAGAGGCAACCATGCCCTCTCAAGACAACATATAGCGCCCATCCTTTTTATCCTCTACTGGTCCTCTTACCGTTGGGGACTCTGTGATGAAGAATGATATGACAGCTGCGGTGGTGGCCAGGAACCTTCTCACTCCCAAAGATAATAGACTACTTTCCAAACGGTCTGATGAGTTGGCTGTTAAGGATTCTCTAGCTCTTAGTGTTCAGTGTGCAGGTTCTGTGTCTAATATGGCCCAACGCCTATTTGCTCGAACCCGCCAAGTTGAATCATTGGCGGCTAAAGTGATAAGTCTCAAACAGGAGATCAGAGGGCTCAAGCATGAGAATAAACAGTTGCACAGGCTTGCACATGACTATGCTATAAACATGAAGAGGAAGCTCGACCATCTGCAGGAATCTGATGGTCAGATTTTACTTGATCATCAGAAGTTTGTGGGTTTGTTCCAAAGGCATTTATTGCCTTTGTCTCCTGGGGCTGTGCCGCGTAATGAAGCTCTAAATGATCAACCTCAGGTGCCTCCTCCTTCTAGGGTTCTACCCAGTATTGAGGCTCCGAATGATCACCCTTCGGTGCCTTCTCTTTCTGGGGCTCTGCCAACTGCTGAGACTTCTCTTAAGCAACCTTTATGAAGGCTCCCTCTTGTTTGTTTATTTTCATTCGTGCATATGTACATATTTGTAACTTATCGGAAATATCAATAAATAAGCTTTGCTTCATTCCAACTTATTGTGTTAAATACACCAAAGCCTTCTTCACTAAGTTCTTTGAATTTTTCCTTTTGGTGAAACTTGTATATTGAAGCTTTGTGAGTGAAGCATGTAGGTTGAGGTAATGCTCCCTTAATTTCCCGAGTGAGGAAAACTTCTCGGTTGGAGACTTGAAAAATCCAAGTCACTGAGTGGTCATGAGACTTCCGAGTATCAAGGTGCAGCAGCATATGGTAGGAGTCCCCCAAGTCTCCGGTCGAGGGAGTTGACGAATAAGGCATTTCCTTTCTAAGTGGTAGCCCAAAACTTCTCCTTCATATATATTTGTTATGAAAGTTGTTAGGCCCAAAGAAGATGAGGCCTAGGCAATTTTTTTTTTATATATATATATATTTTTTTTAAGCTTTGTAGGTAAAGCTTTGGTGTTGAAGCTTTGTAGGTGAAGCTTTGAGGTTGAAGCTTTGTTGGATACCATGAATTAATTTTGCTTCACACTATCTTGATCAAGATAGTGTGAAGCTTTTGTAGGTGAAGTTTTCGTAGGTGAAGCTTTTGTGGGTGAAGCTTTTGTGGTGGGTGAACCTTTTGTTTGTGAAGCTTTTATGGGTGAAGCTTTTGTGGGTGAAGGGTGAAGCTTTTATGGGTGAAGCTTTTATGGGTGAAGCTTTTGTAGGTGAAGCTTTTGTGGTGGGTGAAGCTTTTGTGGTGAGTGAAGCTTTTGTGAGTGAAGCTTTTGTTGGTGAAGCTTTTATGGGTGAAACTTTTGTAGTTGAAGCTTTTACGAGTGAAGCTTTTGTCGGTGAAGTTTTGGAGTTGAAGCTTTGTAGGTGAAGCTTTAGAGTTGAAGCTTTTGCTGGGTACCATGAATTGATTTTGCTTCACACTATCTTCATCAAGATAGTGTGAAGCTTTTGTGAATTTGTAGTTGTCCTCCATTGATGAAGCTTTTGTTGATGAAGCTTTTGTGGTGAAGCTTTGTAAGGTACCATGAATTGATTTTGCTTCACACTATCTTGATCAAGATAGTGTAAAGCTTTTGAGAATTTGTAGTTGTCCTCCATTGATGAAGCTTTGTTGAATTTCCTTTTCTTTTTGGGAAACTAGAAATTTGAAAATGTTAGAGAGACAACATATACAAATTTTGCTTCTACACTATTGAGCAAGAGATTGTGATGTAAGCCACACCTTGTAGTAGTCGAAGGTTTGGACGAACCATATAAATTGAATTTGCTTCAAATAGTCTTGATCAAGAGTGTATGAAGCTTTCTACGAGTTATAGTTGCCCTTCATAGATGAAGTTTTTGTTGGCACCACAAATTGGTTTTGCTTCACACTGTCTTGATCAAGAGTGTGGGAAGCTTTTGAGAATTGTGGTTGCCCTCCTTTGATGAATCTCTTGTTGGCACCATAAATTGGTTTTGCTTCACACTGTCTTCATCAAGAGTGTGTGAAGCTTTTGAGAATTGTGGTTACCCTCCATTGATGAAGCTCTTGTTGGCACCATAAATTGGTTTCGCTTCACATTGTATTGATCAAGAGTGTGTGAATTGGTTTTGCTTCACACTGTCTTGATCAAGAATGTGTGAAGCTTTTGAGAATTATGGTTGCCCTCCATTGATGAAGCTCTTGTTGGCACCATAAAATGGTTTTGCTTCACACTGTCTTGATCAAGAGTGTGTGAAGCTTTTGAGAATTGTGGTTGAACTCCTTTGATGAAGCTCTTGTTGGCACCATAAATTGGTTTTGCTTCACACTGTCTTGATCAAGAGTGTGTGAAAATTTTGAGAATTGTGGTTGCCCTCCATTGATGAAACTCTTTTTGGCACCATAAACTGGTTTTGCTTCACACTGTCTTGATCAAGAGTGTGTGAAGCTTTTAAGAATTGTGGTTGAACTCCTTTGATGAAGCTCTGGTTGGCACCATAAATTGGTTTTGCTTCACACTATCTTGATCAAGAGTGTGTGAAACTTTCTAAGAGTTGTAGTGTTTGCATTGTTACAGAGGGGAAATGTTTAAAGCAGATGCAAAATGGTTGAATAGCTAAATCTTCGCATGCCATGCACTGAAGTTGTTGTTGGCTTGCAATAAGACTTTGTTGGTGACTATAACTCTTGTTGGGCATAAGTGCTCCCCTAGTTGAGTTGTTAAGCTTGAGGGTTTTTTATTATTTGTGAATGCTAGGAGTTCACATGTACAAGTTGTACCACTCGTCTTCTAGTAGGTGGAATGAATGGTGAGTTGCTTTCATCACTTGGTTGGTGGTACGAAGGTGAGTTCTTTCATCATCTTTCATCACATTTCATCACCTGGTTGGTGGCACCAGGATGAGTTCCTTCTTCACCTAGTTGGTGGCATGAATGGCAAGTTGCCAAATGATATTAGAGTACAGGTTGTACATTTTGTCACCTGGTTGGTGGCATGAAGGAGAGTACGGGTTGTACATTTAACCACCTGGTTGGTGGTATGAAGATGAGTTCCTTCTTCACCTGGTTGGTTGTATGAGTGGCAAGTTGCCAAATGATATTAGAGTACGGGTTGTACATTTCATCACCTGGTTGGTGGCATGAAGGAGAGTACGGGTTGTATATTTCATCACCTGGTTCGTGGCATGAATGGCAAGCTACCAAATGATATTAGAGTACGGGTTGTACATTTCTTCACCTGGTTGGTGGCATGAAGGAGAGTACGGGTTGCACATTTCATCACCTGGTTGGTGGCATGAAGATGAGTTCTTTCTTCACCTAGTTGGTGGCATGAGTGGTAAGTTGCCAAATGATATTAGAGTATGGGTTGTATATTTCATCACCTGGTTGGTGGCATAAAGGAAAGTACGGGTTGTACATTTCATCACCTGGTTGGTGGCATGAAGGAGAGTACAGGTTGTACATTTCATCACCTGGTTGATGGCATGAAGATGTGTTCCTTCTTCACATTTCATCACCTGGTTGGTGAGAATAAGGGCAAGGTGTCGAGGCACTTTGTAGCATGTGTCGAATGACACAAAGTATGTTGAACCCTTTCGAAGCATAGTTGGCTTATGTATGAATGTGTTGGAATGTATGATTGAACAAATATACTGTGAAGCTGTTCGTTTATTTGTATAGTCTTGTTGACATAGACTTTGTTTCATGTTGGAAACATTCATGTTGAAGCTTTGAACCCGAGTGTTTCATTACGAGGAATGTAAGAGGATTAAGACCGAGTTTTCTAAATCACATCTTTATTGAACTCATGCCAAATAGTCTTCGTTACATAGGATACCGAACGGCTGAAGCTTAACACTTGTACAATGTGAGTTTACTTGTAATAATACTTCAAGTGATTAGCGTTCCATGGATGGCCAAGGGTCTTGCCATCGAAGCTTCTAAGCTTGTAGGAGCCAGGATGACTGATGCCAACAACTTCAAACGGTCCATCCTAGTTTGGACTAAGTGTTCCTTCACTCGGGACTCTGTCGCAGGGTAATCTTTTCTTCAATACCCAGTCCCCTCATTTGAAAGAACGAGGTTTGACCCTTGAGTCATAGTAGTTGGAGATGCGCTGCTTGTAGGCGACATTCCTCAAGTGAGCCTGGTTTCTGTGTTCCTCGACTAGATCTAAGTTGAGGGTAAGTTGTTTGTCATTTTCGCTTTGCACGTAGTTCTGGACTCGGAACGTTGCTTGCTCAAGATTAACTGGGACAACAGCCTCTATACCAAAGGCAAGTAAGAATGGGGTTTCTCTTGTTGATGTCCGATATGAAATGCGGTATGACCAAAGAACTTGGGGTACAAATTCTGGCCAACAACCTTTAGCCTTGTCCAAGATGGTTTTCAAAGTTCGCTTGATTATTTTGTTGATGGCTTTAACTTGTCTATTAGACTAGGGATGAGCTGGGAAGGTAAAACATAAGTTAATATTAAACTTAGAGCTGAACATCCTGAACTTATTGTTGTCGAACTGTCGCCCGTTGTGAGTGACTATAGCATTGGGAATGCCGAATCTACAAAGGATGTTCTTCTATACGAAGTCTTCTATTTTTACCTCAGTAATGGTTGCCAAGGGTTCTACTTCAGCCCACTTTGTGAAGTATTCAACTGCAACGATTTCATAGCGGACCTTACCCTTCCTTGCAGGCATTGGGCCGATCAAATCAAGTCCCCATTGGGCAAAGGGCCAAGGGCTAATCATATGAGTGAGCAGCTCGATAGGGAAGTGAGGAATAGTTATGTAGTGTTAACACTTATCACATGAGCGAGATATTCTGATAGCATCTTGGTAGAGTATTGGCCAGTAATATCCTTGGTGAAAAGCCTTGTATGCTAGGGATCGAGATTCAGCATGATCTCCGCAGACTCCTTCATGTATTTCCCGAAGGACAATTTTCGCTTATGCTGGCGTAAGGCATCTTAGGTATGGTAGGTTAAAACCCCGCTTGTAGAGTTGGTCATTAATAATCAAGTAACGGGTAGCCTTGTATCGAATCTGTTTTGCTTGGACTTTATCATTTGGAAGGGTGCCATAAACAAGGAATCTATAAATCAGGGTAATCCAACAATTCAACCTGAATTTTTCTAAGTAGTTGTGTAGCCTTGTATCAAATCTGCTTAGCTTGGACCCTGTTGTAAGTTGCATACTTCTACAGCCATGGTGCTTAGTGATGCCAACAATTCGACCTGAATTTTTCTCCTAATCTTGTCTTCCACCGCTGAGGCAAGGCGAGCCAAAGCATTCGGTAGTGGAAGTGCTTGAGCAACAATTGTGTTTGTGCCAGATATGCTACCATGTAGCTATCCTTAGTGTCAAAGTTGTTGGTGACCTGGTTAACCACTAATTTGGAGTTACCGAAGATATTAATTCGTTTAACCCCAAGGTGTTTAGCCAAATGTAAGCCTGCTATGAGGGATTCATAATCGGCCTCATTGTTCGACACCTTGAATTTGAAACAAAGAATACTCCATCGCCACTTTGTCAGGGGTCATAAAGACTAGTCCTGCTCCGCAACCCTGTTGGTTAGACGAGCCATCAACATATAGAATCTATCCTAGGGCTGTTGGTTCTATTTTCTGAGCTTCCGAGGGTAATGAAACCACTTCTTTAGGCGTAGAAACAATGTCAACAAGATATGTGAAGTCGGCGATGAAGTCTGCCACTGCTTGGCCCTTCTCAGCTGACTTTGGTTGGTAGGAGATGTCAAAATCACCCAATGCTATCGCCCATTTTATCATTCACCCTGACGTGTCAGGACTTTAGAGTATCTGTCGAAGAGGATGATTGGTAAGCACGATGATGAAGTGTGTTTGGAAGTAAGGGCGAAACTTTCGAGCAGATATGACCAATGCTAGAGCCAATTTCTCAATGTTGGAATATCGTGTCTCTGCATCTTATAAGGCCTTGCTAGCATAGTAGACAGGCCGTTCGACATTACCATCCTTTCGAATGAGAACGGAACTTACTGCTGAAGCCGATACTGACAGATAGATAATGAGAATGTCACCAACCTCAGGTTTAGATAGTAGAGGGGCTTTACTTATGTAGTCTTTGAGGTTCTTGAATGCCTTGGCACATTCATCAGTCCATGTAATGTACTTCTTACTTCCCTTAAGTGCTTTGAAGAAATGAGCACATCTGTTTGTGGCCTTAGAGATGAACCTAATTAAGGCTGCTACCTTGCCAGTAAGGCTCTGAATGTCTTTTAAAGTTACTAGTTCTTTCATGTCGATGATTTCTTTGATCTTCTCGGGATTAGCCTTAATGCCTCGTTGGCTTGTCATGAAGCCTAAGAATTTGCCAGAGCCTACGCCGAAGGCACATTTGTTGAGGTTTAACCTCATTCGATACCTCTTGAAAATGGTGAAAGTTCCAGATAGGTTGGCGATGTGTTGGTCAGCATGTTTGCTCTTGACTAGCATATCATCAACGTAAGCTTCCATGCTCTTCCCAATCTGTTTGGCGAACATTGAATTGACTAGTCTTTGATAAGTTGCTTCTGCATTCTTTAGGCCAAAGGGCATGACTTTATAGCAATATAGTCATCTGTCAGTAATGAAGGCTGTGTGTTCTTGGTCCGGAGGGTTCATAAGGATTTGGTTGTTTCTTGAGTAAGCATTCATGAAGCTCAGGAGTTCACACCCTGCCGTAGAGTCTATAAGTCTGTCAATGAGAAGAAGAGGAAAGCTATCCTTCAGGCATTATTTGTTTAGGTCGATGTAGTCGACACACATTCTCCACAAGACCTTTTGGAGCAAGCGACTTTCTTTGGTTGGATTTTTCTTAAAAATGACCACATTTGCTACCCATGTTGGGTAATTGACTTCGCGGACAAAGCCTATGCCTTTGAGCTTTCCAACTTCTGCCTTCATTGCTTCGTATCGTTCAGCATCATAAGATCTTCGCTTCTGTCTCACCGGCTTGGTCTTAGGGTCAATATTCAAGCGATGACATATGATATCGGGAGAGATGTCTGGCATGTCCTCGTATGACCAGACGAAGACCTCAGTGTTCTCTTGCAAAAAAGAGATCAATGCTAACCGAATGGGTGGTGACAAGGTGGTGCCAATCTTCACCATGTGATCTAGATAATCTTTTGATATAAAAACCTTTTCCAGCTCTTCAACGGTTTGTGCTTACTGGGTGAAAGAGTCATCTTGAAGATCGTCAAGTTGACTGTTGCCACCGTGAAGATCCAATTTGGCTTCGTCCGGGCTTGTTTTTATGACTTGGTCATGTATAGAAAAGGTTTCCTTAGGCACATGCAGGTGTTGTTGCTTGACCGAAGTGTTGTAACATGATCATGCACTAAGTTGATCTCCTCTGATGTAACCATTGCCATAAGGGATTGGAAATTTCATCAACAACATATGTGTGGATACCATGGCCTTGAGATCATTGATGCTTGTGCGTCCGAAGATGACATTGTATGCCGTTGGGCAATCAACCACCAGGAAGTTAGTGGTAATGGTAGCTGTGTAAGGGATTGTACCAATGGTGAAAGGTAAGTGTATGCTCTCCCAAGGTTGCACGATATCACCAGAAAAGCTTATCAGATGAGAAATCGAGCAATCGAGCAAGTGTTCAGCTACTTTAAGTGCCCTGAAAGCTTCAGCAAACATGATATTGACCAAAGCCCCCGTATCTACCAGGATTCGTCTTACTTCAAAGTTGGTTATATGAGCCTCCACGATCAATGAGTCGTTGTGAGGGTGGATGAGACCTCTTTCTTCCTCAAGGTAGAAACATATTGGATCCTAGTTAGGCTTTTGATACTTGCCTCCCCTGATGTCTTCCAAGTGAAACACTTGATGGCCAGGCATTAAAGCTCGTTTCCTGTTTTTCATGGCCCTATTGGAAGATTCAGATATGGGTATGCCGCCGCTTATGAAATATATCACATTCACTTGACATTGGTTATGGTTATTCCTTGAAAGGTGAATGAGGAATCGATCAATTTTTCCTTCACGCGCTAAAACTTCAATATGATCACGAAGGGTGATACACTTCTCGCCGTCATGGCTGTTATGCTCGTGGTAGCAGCAAAATGTGCCTGTGTTCATCATGGGCTTGTAATCTGGGTGCCTCGGCTTTGGCTTCGGTATCAGGTGTGCTATGCTGGGGTAAATGGCCACGCATATGGTGTTCAAAGGTGTGTATGTCTCATACCTCGGGGTAGGGCTTGTCCTGACACGTGCTTGGCCCACTGTGTTGACTACTTGGGGGCGGGTGTTATCGTGGCGATTCCCTTGGTTATCGCGATAGTGTCCCTTACTCCTTTTATTAAAATGAGACTGGTGAGGATGGAAATCTTTCCTTTTGCCCTAAGGTTGATATGTCTGTTGACTTGGCGAAGTATTAAGTAAGGCAGGGGGAGGCACCGATGCCGTTTGGAAGGTCAAGGTCTTCTCATTTGGTTGGATCTGGCTTCCACTCCCTACTTATTGATAAAGGGTGGATGTGGGGGGTTTCCCTTGATATGTCCTTGCCTCGACAGAGGCATGGTTGTAAGCCTGTGCCATCACCTCAAAGTAAGTTTTCCAAGTGTTGGCATTGATCATGTACTTGAAGAAACAATCACGTAGGCCTGCCGTGAAGGTTTTGAGGGCAGTCTTGTCGTCTGCCTTGGCACAACTGGAATACTCATAGCTGAAGCGGCCAGCATACATACATAATGACTCGTCTGGCTTCTGACGAATAGTGTACAAGTCATCCGCAGAGTGCAAGCGATCGGTCTGGAAAATGTGTTGAGAAACAAACAGTTTCCTCAATTCCTCAAATGAGTCTACCGTCTCAGGTGGAAGACAGCAATACTAGTTTAAAGCTCCGCCAGAGAGGGTGGAGGGGAAAAAAAGACATCGCTCTTTGTTGGTGTGCATCCGGTATGCCATGGTGAACTCAAAGAGGTTAAGGTGTTCAATCAGGTCCTCTTTTCCAGTATAGAGTTGTAAGCCAAGCTTCTGCTTTATCTTTGCTTGGAGAGGGGTGTCGAGGATCCTTCTTGTAAGAGGGCCAGGCCTAGGTTGTTCCAATCAGGTATCTCAGCTTGTCGTTCGGCCTTCAACTTGTTTACTTCCTTAAGAAGTTGTAGGACAAGAGGGTCATGAGTGGAGTCATGTATTACTGAAGCTTTCTTACGTAAATCTCCATCTCCTCTTGGAAGTATGAAGGTTTGATCAAGAACATGTGATGTTTACTTGGACTCGCCGTACTGACTTCCAAGGTATGTCTGTCGGAACATCTTTGAGTCCCTTATACCTTCGTGTTTCTCAAGGACTTGTTGCCCCTTCCCCAAATTGGTAGCCGGCCTGGGACATGAGAGGGGACCAAGTCTTAAATAGACCCTTGGTTTATTGATCTTCAAGCTTACATGGATGGGATTGTCTCGACGTTGCTTTAGGAAGTCTCGACAGTCGCGAAAGACGGCTTTAGATCTTTCCACTCCTTCTGTAAGGAGGTATCTTCCTCCACTTCTCCTGCTTCGGGACAAAGCAACTGGGTTAACAGAAGTCTCATGTTGGTCGCCATTTCGATGAGTAGCTCACTCCTCAACAAAAATACCCATGTTGAGGGCAAATGACCCTCCGTGTTAGGGGGCACCCAGTTGATGGTTGACTTCCACAAGGGTGACGAGCTCGTGTGTTTTAGTATATCTAGCCTCGTGGAGCATCTCGAAGACCTTCTCATACTGCTCTTGGAAGATCTCATTCTTCATCGCTATCTTGTTGTTCTGAGCCTCCAGCTCATCGACTTTAGCCTGAAGAGCAAACTTCTTTTGTTCTTTCTTTCGTTGCTTCGCACCAGGTGCAAGAAGGGTGTCATTCCGTTTGCTATGGCTTCCTTCGCTCCCCATGTTGGAAAAGGATGCCTGGTCAAAAGAGAGTACGAATGGTGGAAACCAGCTTAACAAAGCTGAAGAGAATAGGAATAAGTGTCGTTCCTACAGACGACGCCAAATGTTGATGCACAAAATCAATGAGGACTTTGGTACAACAGAAAGTGTTAAGTTTGTTACGTTCGCTAGATTGCTCTGGTCACTAGTGTGGATAAGTATGTAAATGGATAGAGACAGGGAAGCAAACACAAAATGTACGTGGTTCACCCTGATTGGCTACGTCCACGTAGTAGAAGAGTTCTCATTAATTGTGAAGGGTTTACACAAGTACATAGGTTCAAGCTCTCCTTTTCTGAGTACTAGTGAATGATTTAGTACAAATGACATTAGGAAATATTGTGAGAGAATGATCTCTATTTATAGAAGAGAGTTTCTAGTTTCATTCTGACATTGACACGTGTCATGTTGTGATTGGCTTCTGATGTTGACAAGCTATGATTGGCTTCTGATGTCGACACGTGTCGTGCTGTGATTGGCCTCCTAGTTAGAGGGAACTTTTCTAGGTCCTTCACGGTATAACGTTGATCCGTGCTCAGTAGTTTCGGGATTGGTCAAGTATGTTACAAACAGTGCTCCCCTATCATATCTTCTCCAGCCCAATTCAAGAATAAGCCTGTGGATAGTTACTGAGCACTGGTCAACGTTATACCGTCAAGGACCTAGAAGAGTTTCCCTTCAACCAAGAGGCCAATCATAGCACGACACGTGTCGACATCAGAAGCCAATCATAGTGCGACACGTGTCAACATCAGAAGCCAATCATAACATGACACGTGTCAATGTCAAAATGAAACTAGAAACTCTCTTCTATAAATAGAGATCATTCTCTCACAATATTTCCTAATGTCATTTGTACTAAATCATTCACTAGTACTCACAAAAGGAGAGCTTGAACCTATGTACTTGTGTAAACCCTTCACAATTAATGAGAACTCCTCTACTCTATGGACGTAGCCAATCTGGGTGAACCACGTACATCTTGTGTTTGCTTTCCTGTCTCTATCCATTTACATACTTATCCACACTAGTGACCGGAGCAATCTAGCGAAGGTCACAAACTTAACACTTTCTATTGTACCAAAGTCCTTACTGATTTTGTGCATCAACACAAATGATACATATACCTTCAAAACAAACATAAAATACATATAAATACCCTAATTATTAATAGGTAATAGGTTCTAAAAGATGCTAGCCACAAATCGAGTAGTAGGCTGGGGCTTAGGACCCAGGCAGATATAAGTAAATTTATTATATATCGTATAAACAAGTGTCTGCTTATACTGAAAATATACATACTTTCACTGGGATACATAAATTACAAAATAAAATGCCATATAGATAATAAAGTATTAGAACATAAAGAAAACAAGGGGAACGGATAGATAATGTGTTTTATCTAAGTATTCAACAAGTCTCTTACAATTCATTAAAATAATAAAATGCAAAATGAAAGTTATCTATTTTCTGTCTAAGTGAGAGTCGCAATCTAAAAGGGTGCCTATGCGGGTCTAAATGGGTTATGTGGGGGCCTAGGGGGTTTAGGCGGGTGCCTAGGAGTGTTTAGCCACCCTTTCTTAATTTTCAAACGCCTAATCGGGGCGGTGGTCAACCCGCTTAGGCACCAATAGGTGAAGATTTTAGAACATTTCATTACAACTTATAATATGCTAAGACTTATACTATGTTTATGGTAAAACCTCCTAAAAACCTACAATAATTAACATGTGTAAATTGAATAAATTAATAATTAAAAAATAGTCGGTTTAGTCAAATCAAACAAAACTAAAAATAATCGGTTTGGTTCAGATTGATGAAGGGGTGGGCACAGGCTGGGCCAGGCCGGGCCTAAATTTGTAGGAACCTGGCCCTACCCGTTATAAACTGTAACGGGGTGGCCCGAGCTAGGTAGAGAGATTTTGAGTTTTGGAATCGGACCTAACCCGGCTCATTTCTAATGACCCAGTACGGGGCCGGTCCACAGGTCCAAATCTTGTTTTTTTTTTAAAATACATTTTTTATAAAATTGCACTGCAGTGCACAGCAGCACAGATGCTTTCAAAAATTACAAGAGCTTCTTCAAGCTTCAAGCTTCTGCACAGACAGATTGCAGGAGCTATACCAAATCCAAAAAAAACAAAAACAAAAACATTAAAACCAAAATAACATCTGCATTCACATCTGCAATGACATCAAACATCCAAAAAGATGAGGTGATACATTATGGTCAAAGAAATTGCATTACCAGAAGGAGAACTACAGTCTCAGCTCCTTGTACATCATTGAAGGTAACATATTCAATTTGAGACAGCTAAGTATCACTACATGAGCATTCAATATGGCAGATTCAGACAAAGATAATGAAAGACAATAAATCCATTAAACTAAATCAATCATCGAACCTCATCATTTCGACATAAACAATATCACCAGAAAAAGAAAAGAACTCCTTTATGTCTCTCTTACTGGCACCCAAGGAAATATTGCTAACATTTATGGTTGTTACCTGCAACAAAATGATAACATGAATCCTTTATCCAAACATCCAACACTGAAAAACAACAAATTCGAAATGAATCAGATGGAAAAATTAACACACACGGCTAAAGATTAATTCTTTATGTAAAAGTGTAAAACTAATAGAAAAGTAGCTTGTTCTTATTTTGCATGTTTCAACAATTGTCTTTTACTGGTGTAATGGAGCAACGAAAGCACCAAACACATATTTCCAGTGATAAAGCTCTTTGTCCCGTCTGGTAGATCTAAAACCCATACATAATATGCATACTTCTCTTTACATCTCCACCCATTTTCTTCACCACAACTTTATCATATCTTCTCCAATAGCACAAAATCTAAATATTCGAAATTCATACAGTAGCAGCAAACCAAATTCAAAACTCATACACAAGCAACAAATCAAGAACCCAAAGTCCCAAAATCTAGAAAACCCTAATTTATTTTTCAATCCTAATCCCGAAAATCGAATACCTTTTGTGAGATAGACCGTCAGGTGATGGTTGTAGTTGAGAGGAGCTGGTGGTGGTGGTCAAAGTTGACTTCAGACATGAGGGAGCTCAATTATCGAGATTTGAAAGGGAGTCTGAGAATCAAAAGGGAGGAGAGTCAATTAGTTTGAGAAAGAGAGATTGAGAAAGATGAGAGTCACTGAGTCTGAGAATCGACGATCAGATCTGAGAGGGAGAACTGAGATGTGGAGATTCAGTCTGGGAATGAGAGATTGAGAAACAGAGAAGGTGAACTGACAGAACTGTGTGTGTGAATTGTTTGTGTATGTGTGTGTGAGAATTAAGCTGTGGAGAGTTAATCTCCATTATTAGACGGTGGATACGGTCCGGGTAAGGGCCCCATGTCCTTAAAAATGTGTACCCGCCCCACCCCGCCATTCATTTAGACTCGATCTACCCCGTCCTGTTTTTGTGTATCAAATATATGGAACCGCCCGGAACCTGGATCGAACTGCTAGGACCCGCTCCACCCTGCGTGTCTAGGACCCGTTTGCCCACCCCCACCTACCACCCAAAATACAATAGCTAAAACATAATAAGAGCAAGTAATCATAAATGTTAAAGTAATTCTTAGTTACCATACTGAAATTTTTTGGTTTTCAACATTTCATGCATCAAGTTTTTTCACCCCAATCTGGACAATGACTGGGCACCACATGTCAATCTTGGGCCCATATGGATATTAAAAATTAAAAAAATTAAAAATAAACCCAAGAAACCCAACACTTACCCTTCTCTCTTTTATCTCCCTCAAACAATTTCACCCTATCACTCTAAAACTCAAACCACCAAAAATGGAAACCTCCCTGACAATCTCAAGGCTCTTCACAGCCCCCAAATCTTGCACTTTCTCCATAGCCATGGCTGCACCTAAAACATCTATCTTCTCACAAAAATCTATCTCCTCCAAAATCTCTTACACCCTTCTCCCCCACCTAGAAACCCTCATCTGCTTCTCCACCTCCACCTCTAAACTCATCTCTGTGACCATCGCCGTAGGTAACAAGCATCCTGAAGCAACCCTTTCCCACCTCGACGTCGCTGAGGACGTTCAAACGCTTGATCGTCTCAGAGCTCACCAAATCCAAGAAGGTTGTCCTCTTTGCCGCCTCTGATGCCTTCACCCCAACCTTTTCCCAAAAGCATGTCCTAGGATTCATAGAGTAGTTGGCGAAGCTTAAGGTAAAAGGCGTAGAGACCATCGCCTGCATTGCGGTCAACGACATTTTTGTGATTAAGGGGTGGAAGGAGAATCTTAACATCGACGACTATATGTTGTTGTTGTTCGATGGGAACGACGATTCCATGACGACAATCTGGGTGGAGCTCGATTTGAGCGATAAGCCAGTGGGGCTGGGCGTCTAGTCTAGAAGGTTCTCGTTTTTGTTAGAACATGGAGTTGTTAAGGTCTTCAATGTGAGCTACGAGCGATAATGTGCGTGCAAGCAGTGGGGTTATGGTACGGTTTCGAATGAAGTCAAGGAACATATTTTTTAAGGTGTAGGGTCTCTAGTAACCAACAGGATCCTCTCCAGATCCTTTTGGTGAAGATCTTAGGGATCCGTGAATCGTGTCCATTCATCGTACATCATGCAGTCAGTTTTTGTCAGGTATTGTTTATGTTTAATTTTACATAAAAATATTTAAAATGATTATGATCGTACGATGTACAATGAACTGACACAACTGACGATCTCTGGAATCCTCACAAAAAGGATCCAGCAAGGATCCGGATTCCTCTAGTTACTAACGTTAAAGAATTGATAGAATCTTAGGGATGAAGAAACTAAAGAAATCGAAGAGATGAAGAAAAAGAGAGAAACCTTTCAGTTGTATTGAATGAGTAAAAATAATTATTACATCATAATCCACTAAGTCTCAAGGGCACTACTTATATATATACTATGTTGAACAAATTTATAATTTTACCCTTTACAACTAACTCTAACTAACTCTAATTGTTTTGAAGATAAACCCCAACTAATTCAAGTTTATTTGGTTAATACACCCTCCTTAAATAGAACTGGGATCTCCCAAGTTGTGTTTGCAATTATGTATCAGCTTGAGTGGATAGACTGATAAGCTATTACTGCAATGATGAATTGTTGAAGCTGTTATGTTATTTAACTACTGCACTTGAAGCTGTTTTCTCCTGTGAACTTTGCGGATCAACACCAGAGACTTCAATATGAAGATTATTACAATGTTGAATGAATACTGGACTATGTAAACCTTTAGTGAATACATCTATTACCTGTTCATTTGTTGATATGTATTGAACAAGAAAATCCCCCTTTTGAACTTTTTTCCTAACAAAATGATAATCCGTGTCCAAATATTTAATCTTTGAGTGGAACATTGGATTGGAAAACAATGCCAGAGCTGAGAGATTATCACAATGCAAGGTAGGAGGTTGTGTAAGAACTTGATGTACATCCTTAAGCAAAGATTGAATCCCAAATACATCTGCAGCATAGTTTTCCAAGGCTTTGTACTCGGCTTTTATGGAACTTCAAGATACAGTTGCCTATTTCTTTGACTGCCACGATATTGGATTGGATCCTAAGTAAACAACATAACCAGTAATGGATTTCCTTGTGTTGATATTTGATGCCTAATCAGAGTCAAAATAGGCATTGATCTGAAAGTTAGAGGATTGAGTGTATTTCAGCCCAAAGTTGTATGTACCCTGAAGATACCTCATAATTCTTTTCACCAAATACATATAGGACTCAGAAGGATTGGTCATATATTGACACAGTACATTGACTGAGTGTGCAATATCTGGCCTGGTAAAGGTAAGGTACTGCAAAGCCCCAACCAAGCTCCTATAATGTGTAGGATCAGATAATGGTGTTCCTTCAATTGTAAGTAGCTGTGAATGAGGTTTGGAAGGTGTTGAGGTTGGTTTACACTGCTCCATGCTAGCCTTTTTCAAAAACTCCTTAGTGTACTTTGATTAATACACAAACAAAGACCCATCTGCATTATACTAAATCTAGAGTCCCAAGAAATATGTCAATTTTCCCATATCTTTTAAATTAAACACATCTGCTAGATTATCAATGATAGATTGAATTTTCTCAATACTAAACCCAGTTAAAATGATCATCAACATATAAGAGGAGCAAAATAACATCACTTTCATCCACCTTCACAGACAAAGTTATATCAGACATTGAAGTTTTAAAACCAAGTGCAGGTAGAAAGCTTGTAAACTTAGAATTCCAAGCTCTTGGAGCTTGTTTCAACCCATATAGTGATTTTACTAATCTGCACACATGACTTGGATACTTTTGATCCACAAATCCTTAGGGTTGTTTCATATATACTTCTTCTTCAAGCTCCCTATGTCAAAATGTATTTTTAATATCTAACTGTCTTAAATTCCAGTTAAATTATGCTGCCAATGTTAGAATAAGTCTCATAGTTGAATGTCTAACCACATGACTAAAAGTTTCTAAATAATCCAGCCCTTGCTCTTGATTGAAACCTTATGCCACCAATCGAGCTTTGTACCTTGACACTGTCCCATCATGATTTCTTTTCACTTTATAGACCCATTTACTTCTTATCACAGCTCTATCACTTGAAGGAAATACCAATTTCCATGTACCCTTGTGCCTTTAGAGCATCATATTCCTCATGCATAGCTTTTTGCCATTGATTAATAGTAGATGCAGCTCTGAAATTCTTTGGTTCCTCTACCTTATGTATGTTAGCCAAAAATGAAAACCCACATGATATATGACTATTGGTATCTTCAATATCACCATCTTTGAACTGAATAGATGATCATTCAGGCAAAGCAGCTAGAAATTATGTGTAATCTCTCCTCATAATAACACTAGTCTTATGTCTAGTTTGAATAGTGTTATTGTGTGATTGAGGTTGAGTTTGTGCATTTTGTGGGGACGGAGGAAGAATTACCTGAAGTTGAGACGGATAAAGGACAGGAAGTAAGGGAACTGTATGTTAAGATGAGGAAAAAGTTTATGTGGATGCTTGAGTTTCAAATCTCTGTGTTCCAATGCCAGATTGTAATGAAGAACTACTCATGTGTGAGGAAGAAACTGGTGAATGTGCACCATTTTGAATTGCAGATGATGATGAGTAATTGATATTCCCATTACCAGAGAGTGATTCCATAATACCCTTTTGATGAACTATATTCCCATGATCTGAAGATCTGTGTTGTACTGGAATATGTACTACTACAGTTCTATACTGAGATTGACTTGGAGTGACTTTATGTCATTGAACTTTAGTCTTTAACAATGCATAAGGAAACACAGTCTCATCAAAGATAACATGTCTCAAGACAATACATTTTTGATTTTGTACACTATCATAGATTACACCTTTGTATCCCATAGAATAACCCAAAAATACACATTGATCAGACCTGGGTAGTAACTTGTCTACAAAATATGGTCTTAACCAAGAATAGACTGCTGACCCAAAAACTTTCAAATTATGCACTCAAGATCCTTACCATATAGTTTCTTGTAAGGTGACACCATGGACAACACTGTGCAAGGTATCCTATTAATTAAAAACACAACTTGTGCACATGCATAGTACCAAAATTCAATTGATAATCCAGCTTGAGCAATAAGAGTAATGGCAATTTCCACTATATGCTTATGTTTTCTTTCAACTACTTCATTTTGTTGAGGCATGTATGGACAGAAAATCATTTGTTCAACACCTTTTGCAGCAAGAAAAGCTTTAAAAGAATCGCTTATGTACTCTCCCCCACCATCAGATTGTATACATTTAATAGCAACACCAAACTGTGTATGAACAAAGTTGTAGAATTTCACAAAAATTGCATACACATCTGATTTGTTATACATTGGAAAAATCTAAACATACTTTGTATATTGATCAACAAAAGTTACATAGTATTTACACCCCTATATTGTCTTGACTGGATAAAGGCCCTATACATCTGAGTGCACCTTATCAAATGGTGAGAAGTACCTATCACTGCTTGTAGAAAAATGAAGTCTACACATCTTTCCTTTAATACAGTGAGTACACATACTATGACTTTCATCTAATTCTAGTGGTATATTTGATTGTCTCAACATGATAGACATTATTTCATTAATAGGATGACCAAACCGTTGATGACACAATATTGACTTTACCAACTGTCCAAGAAAACCAGAAGGCTTCTTAATCACAGATTGAACTCCTCTTGAATGCTTGATAACAGAGATTTGAAACAACTGTCCTACTCTACTCTTTCTTCTGTACAGTATGCCCTTGTCTTTTTGTACTGCACAAAAAACTCATTCTCATCACAAATAAATCAACTATGATTATCACCACATAATTGTTGTACAAATAACAGACTTCGAGCAATTTTGGGAACATGTAAAACATTATTAAGAACCAGGCTATAAGAATTAGTTTTAATAGTAGTTGCACCAGTATTCTCAATTGATAAACATGTTCTATTGCCAATTATAATTGTATTAGAACCTTGGAATGGTGTAACTTGGTTCAATGTATTGACATCAGCAGGGATATGGTGAGATGCACCAGTATCAACAATCCATGCACCTTGAGGAATATGTTTTCTGCTTGCTGTGTTGTCATAACTGTTAAATTTGCAGGTGGTTGTTGACCTTGGAACATATAATTCCCTCTGTGATAACACTTAAGAGCTGAGTGGCCACGTTTTCCACAAATCTGACACTTCATTTGAAAACCAGTACTTGGTGCACTAGCATTTCTATGAAAACAATTAATAATAGTATGTCATCTCTTGTTGCAGATTTGACACTCAATCACAGTAGTAGATCTGTTTTTTGTATTCTTATTCCACACATTTGTACCATATTGCCTTGTATTGCCAGATGAAAAACCAAAAGAAGTGCCTGTATTATACCATTTGCCTTTAAAACCAGCATTTGGCTTAAAACTGTTATTACCCTTATAATTTGGTTTCTGCATAAATGGAGCTCTTGGACCAGAATTTGAAGCATTACCCATATACCTAAAACCATAAAGAACTTGATGATAAACAGATTCAGGAAATTGTTGAGGCATAAGAGGTTGTGAGTATGGCTGTGGTAAGACAAATGGTATGGATATTGCTATATATAAGGCTCAACTGAATATGGATATGGATTAGGAGTTAGGACACCCCCAGTTGTTGTAGGTAAATGACTATGTCCTCCAGGATTGGACCCTAAAGCAGATAAAGCTCCCTGAGTCGTTTGTGAACCTTGAACATATAAGGCATAAAGATTTTGAGACACAACACTTGATTCACCTTCAATTTCTTTTTCAGCTCCAAGCAACAGAGCCTGAAATTCTTTCATAGAAATAGATGATTCTCTGGATAATATCACTGTTCGAATTATTGCCTATTCTTTTGGTAAACCAGCCAAACCAGCAATTATCACATCATTATTAGAAATTAATTCTCCATCAATAGTTAACGATTCCCTTATATTCTTCAATCTTAACAAATATTTATCAATTGAATCCCCTCATTTCTGAATTGTATGTAGTTCAGTCTTTAAGTGATTTACTCTAGACTTAGACACTGAAGCAAACTGATCCACAAGATTTGACCAAGCCTCATAAGCAGTCACACATCCAAGAACATATTCAATAGCCTCATCAGTGAGTTCAGAAGTAACTCTTCTCTCAGTATGAATTACAAATTTCGATGTACAAATAGTAGTGCCATCAAAGTGCCCAAACAATTTATGATCCTTCAACACAGACTTGAACTAAAATGCCCATTTTGCAAAATTATCATCCTTCAACTTTATAGTAAGCATTCCCTATAGATTTTCAACTTTAACAATATGATAAACTCACAACGGAAGAACTATGATCGACAACGGCAATGAGCCATTGCCGGCGATGATACCATATTAATGCTAAAGAATCGATAGAATCTTAGGGATGAAGAAACTAAAGAAATTGAAGAGAGGGAAGAAAAAGAGAGAAACATTTCAGTTGTATTGAATGAGTAAAAAGAATTATTACATCATAATCCACTAAGTCTCTAAGACACTGCTTATATAGAGACTATGTTGAACAAATTTACAATTTTACCCTTTACAACTAACTCTAACTGTTTTGAAGATAAACCCCAACTAATTCAAGTTTATTTGGTTAATACTAGTAAAAAGTTTTTTTACCTAAATATTTAGGTTTTTAAAATTCTAATTTTTTTTAATTTATTAATATCCATGTGGGCTGTTGACATGTGATGCTCAGTCATTTTCCATGCAGACGCCACGTCACAAGTTAATGACTATTTTAACAAAAAGCTTAACGAATGTATGAAAGTGTCCTAGAATTATCACTTTAGGTACCAGACTGGGATAAAAAAATAAATAAAACACAAACTTGATGCATGAAATGTTGAAAATAAAAAAAATTAGAATAGTAAGCTAAAAGTCACCCTAAACTTTATACAAAGGTAAAAGTATGTGTGTTGTCCATTTGTAGCCATAGAATACCATTTTCCTCTAACCAATAGAGGGTGCCCATTCTTATGTCAATTTCCATCTTTTCAAATTGAATATTACCTTCATAATTCAAACATGTACAATTGCACATCTGTAATTTATCGAACTATATAAATTACAAAAAAAAAAAAAAGGTATAGTGACAGCATTGCTGAATTATAAGATTCAAAAACAAAAAGCACTATTTTCCTCCTAAAAAGACTTGTTCCTTTCACAAAGGACCCTTATCTCATCCATACCTATAAAGAATTCTAATTTTTAATAGGCTTATTATATTAACACTCTACAAATTGTTGAATAAACCCTACATACTTAATACCCCACATTTTCTTTTTTAATTAAAAATTATCTTAATACACCCCACATACTTCCCCATAATACTTTCACACTCCACATTCTTAATATACACCTTACATTTTCTATATGCACCCCATATTTTCTATACACCCCACATTTCTCAAATCTTACAAAGCTTTTAATTTGGACAAATAATGTGTCACATCCTGGCCCAGGCCCCCACCACATCCCAGGCTCTACTTCACCGTAGCAAGATATTGTCCGTTTTGGGCCCTGACCACGCCCTCACGGTTTTGTTTCTGAGAACTCACACGAGAACTTCCTAGTGGGTCACCCATCATGGGATTGTTGTCGCACAAACTCGCTTAACTTCAGAGTTCCGATGGAACCCGAAGCCAATGACCTCCCAAAAGACCTCATGCTAGGTAGAGATGAGAATATACATATAAGGCTTATAGGATCCACTCCCATGGGCGATGTGGGATGTTACATAATGCTGACTAAAAGTTTGACAAAAAATGCTTCCTAGGATTTAAAGCATATGTGGGTTGTTTTTAATTCCACCATTAAAACTCATGTCGTCTGTTTTTCATATTTGGTGGTAATTTTAGGTGTTTAATTTTTCATATAATCCCTAAAAGATGAATATGAACATAGAAGCTTGAATAACGCATCAAAAGTAAGATTAAATAACTATTGATGTTGTCAAAATCACTAAAACAATAAATAATATGAAGTCTACTGCATGTAAGGCTTCTGAAATATCGATTTCGTGTTTCATTCGTTAAAAATAAATTTTCTCAATCAACATGCTTGTAGTTTCATTGGTTAGGGCTTTGTTCAACAATGGAGGGTCAGATGAGTTTTGATAGTTGATGAAGATAAATAATATGTTAAAAGTGATTTGGGGTGTATATAGAATTTTTAATTTTTTTTTTAACCTAACAAGGTCAAAACTATCATTGCATAGTAAGATAAATAAGTTATTAAATATTAAATTTTAATATGGGGTGCATTCAACATTTTATGGGATGCTAATATAAAAAGTAGACCTGGCATTCGTGTTGTGTTTTTCGTTTTTGTGTCGTTTTCATGTCATACCCGATATCTTAACGGATCGTGTCGTGTAACACTCGTTAAAATAAAAGGGTAAAATGACCCGACTCGAAATCGACCCGATAATATTAACAGGTAATATGACCCGACCCGTTACCCATTAAGGAAAATATGTTTTAAACCAATAAATAATCAAATGAAAAACATAATACTAAATAAGTATATACATACCATATTATCACATCCAAAACATTAAAACGCATTTTTTACATTTTTTACACTTCTACAATAATTATTATTAATTTTATTAATTTTGCCCTCAAATAAAAAACATTATTCATAAAGGTTTGGAGGATTTTAAAAATCTAAACGATAATATAAGTGTAATCATTATCTACTCGTGAAGGAATAATGATGAATCACGAGTGTTTATATATTCTTTCACATTTTTCATACTTGTAGGTATATCTTCTTAGTTCTTGCCTATACAAATACTATATTAGTTTATTTTAATTTGGACAACAATATGTTAAGTAAAATTTATCCTAGTAATGATAATAAGGAACTCTTATAATAAAAATAAATAATGACTAAAACTTTTTTTTTTAAACTTATATAGAATAATAATACAAAACTATATATTTAATATAGAATATATTGTATATGTTAATATGGTTATTGTATTTTATAATAAATCTTTTAGTAATTAAACTTTAAAATTATCAAAATAAATTTTTTCTTAACAGGCCGAAACAGGTTACCCACGTGTTATCTGCGTGTATACCCATTAAGAACCCGTTATTAACGGATCACATGATAATGATCCAATAAATTATCGTGTTGATCCGAAACCATTATTTTTGAGTCGTGTTAGAAACTGCCAGTCCAATAAAAAGCCATATATTGACCTGCTGGAAAAAAAAAATTATTTAAATTTAAAAATAAGACAATAAAATCACACAAACCAGTCCCACAAACCGCACCCGCCTCTGTACTTACTGAAGAAGTGAACAAAGTCACTCACTCCAGCTACTCCCCCCCCCTTTCTTCCCTCCTCCGCACACAGCCCGCCCAAACACCACCAAAAATGCGGCTCCTTTTCCTCCTCTTCCTCCTCCACCTCCACCGCTCCCTCTCCGCGGGCGCAATGTCCGACTACCGCGCCCTCCTCTCCCTCAAATCTTCCATAACGTCCGACCCCAACTCGGCCCTTTCCACCTGGACCCCCACCACCAGCCACTGCACTTGGTCCGGCGTTACCTGCGACTCCTCCCGCCGCTACGTGACCTCCCTTGACCTCTCCGGCCTCGACCTCACCGGCACTCTTTCTCCTGACCTCGCCCACCTCCGCTTCCTCTCCAACCTCACCCTCGCCGAGAACCAGTTCTCGGGTCCCATCCCGCCCGATATCTCAGCCCTCTCGGGCCTCCGCCTCCTCAACCTCTCCAACAACGTCTTCAACACCACCTTCCCCCGTCAGCTCTCCAACCTCACCCGCCTCACCGTCCTCGACCTCTACAACAACAACCTCACCGGCAAACTCCCCGTCTCCGTCACCCACATGACCTCCCTCCGCCATTTGCATTTGGGCGGAAACTTCTTCTCTGGCCAGATCCCTCCCGAGTTCGGCCGCTTCCCATTCCTCGAGTACCTAGCCGTCTCCGGCAACGAATTGGGCGGTTCAATCCCTCCCGAAATCGGAAACTTAACCACCTTGAAAGAGCTCTACATCGGCTATTTCAACAGCTACGAAGGCGGAATACCGCCCGAAATTGGAAACTTATCCAACCTCGTCCGGTTCGACGCCGCCAACTGTAACTTAACCGGAGAGGTCCCGCCGGAACTGGGTCGGCTGCAAAATGTCGACACCCTGTTTCTCCAGGTCAATGCCCTTTCCGGGTGGTTGACTCCCGAGCTGGGCTACCTCAAGAGCCTGAAATCCATGGACTTATCCAACAATATGTATACAGGCGAGATTCCGGGTTCCTTTTCGGAGCTCAAAAACTTGACCCTTTTGAATCTCTTCCGAAACAGACTCCACGGCGCCATTCCGGAGTTTATCGGCGACTTGCCGGAGCTCCAGGTTCTGCAGCTCTGGGAGAACAACTTCACTGGCAGCATCCCTCAGGGTTTGGGCAAAAACGGGAAGCTTCAAATCCTCGACCTTTCGTCAAACAAGTTGACCGGAACTCTCCCTCCCGATATGTGTTTCGGGAACAGTCTCCAGACCCTCATCACTCTCTCCAACTTCCTTTTCGGGCCGATTCCCGAGTCGCTTGGCCGGTGTGACTCGCTGAGTCGGATCCGAATGGGCGACAACTTCCTCAACGGGTCGATTCCGAAAGGTCTGTTTGGTCTGCCCAAGCTTACCCAAGTCGAGTTGCAGGATAATCTCTTGGATGGTTCGTTTCCCGAGACCGATACAATCTCGGGGAATCTCGGCCAGATTAGTCTTTCCAATAACCGGCTTTCCGGGTCCCTGCCACCTACCATCGGCAACTTCTCCGGCGTCCAGAAACTTCTTCTCGACGGGAACAAGTTCTCGGGTCGAATCCCACCGGAGATTGGGCGATTGCAGCAGCTATCCAAGATGGATTTCAAGCACAACAAGTTCATGGGTTCGATAACCCCCGAAATCAGCCTATGCAAGCTCTTGACATTTGTCGATCTCAGCCGAAACGAGCTCTCCGGCGAGATTCCGAAGGAGATTACCGGTATGAGGATACTGAACTACCTCAACCTTTCGAGAAACCATCTTGTTGGCAGCATTCCGTCGTCTATATCCACAATGCAGAGCTTGACATCCGTGGACTTTTCATATAACAATCTTTCGGGTTTGGTTCCGGGCACTGGTCAGTTCAGTTACTTCAATTACACTTCGTTTTTGGGCAACCCCGACCTCTGCGGTCCCTATTTGGTTCCCTGCAAAGACGGGGTGGCCAATGGCACTCACCAACCACATGTAAAAGGTGCACTCACTGCTTCTCTGAAGCTATTGCTTGTTATTGGGTTGCTTCTGTGCTCGATCATATTCGCGGTTGCAGCAATAATCAAGGCCCGGTCATTGAAGAGAGCAAGCGATTCCCGAGCTTGGAAACTTACTGCATTCCAACGCTTGGACTTCTCGGTTGATGATGTGTTGGATTCGTTGAAGGAGGACAACATTATTGGGAAAGGAGGGGCTGGGATTGTGTACAAAGGAGCTATGCCTACTGGTGACAGTGTGGCAGTCAAAAGACTCCCTGCAATGAGCAGAGGGTCCTCCCACGACCACGGATTCAACGCCGAAATCCAAACTCTTGGTCGAATTCGACACAGACACATTGTTCGATTATTGGGTTTCTGTTCAAACCACGAAACAAATCTTTTGGTTTATGAGTACATGCCCAATGGGAGCTTGGGTGAAGTTCTTCATGGCAAAAAAGGGGGTCACTTGCATTGGGACACAAGGTACAAAATTGCCATTGAAGCCGCAAAGGGGCTTTGCTATCTTCACCACGACTGCTCACCGTTGATCGTCCACAGAGACGTGAAGTCGAATAACATCCTCCTCGACTCTAATTTCGAAGCTCATGTAGCTGATTTCGGGCTTGCCAAGTTCCTGCAGGATTCTGGCACGTCCGAGTGCATGTCTGCAATTGCTGGTTCATATGGATATATTGCTCCAGGTATGATATATTCACTCAACCTTTGAATTTTCGAGTATTTTACTACTGTATAAAACTGTATTAACTGCCTAATCTTTTGTCTTAATTGAGTTCCTTTACTCCAAATAAAGATGTACTATATGTGTGAGGTCTTTGCATTTATTTCTTGCAGAAGCTTCTTTGTAATCTGGTGAGATTTGACTTTTGGTTTCATAATTTCATATAAGCTCTTGATTAAGCATTTAATCTGTTGAAAATTTGATATAGTGGTTGGTAGGCTTCTTTTTAAGTACATGAAATTTAATGACTTTTTACTGTAACAAGAAAAATGACAATTGAACTGGTTGAGCACCTTAATTAATTTGTACATGGCTTTTGTTTGTGCAGAGTATGCATACACATTGAAGGTTGATGAGAAGAGCGACGTTTATAGCTTCGGTGTGGTTCTCTTGGAACTTGTTAGCGGGAGGAAACCGGTTGGTGAATTTGGGGACGGAGTGGACATAGTCCAATGGGTGCGAAAAATGACTGATTCAAACAAGGAAGGAGTCCTCAAAATCCTTGACCCTAGACTCCCTTCAGTTCCTCTCCATGAGGTTATGCACGTATTTTACGTGGCAATGCTGTGTGTGGAAGAACAAGCAGTGGAACGTCCAACAATGCGAGAAGTGGTTCAAATTCTGACCGAGCTTCCAAAGGGGCCCGGCTCAAAACTGGTAGAGGAATCAGCCATCACAGAGTCCTCGCCTCCACCTGCCACTGCTGCATCGGAGTCTCCAGGTACAACGTCAAAAGACACGAAAGACCAGCCACCACCGCAGTCACTGCCGCCCGATCTTCTTAGCATATGAAGTGTTAGTTTGTTTTCTGCGAATTCAAATGTTCGTTCTAAAATTGCACGAATTGTATTAGCGTTTTTACTGTATGTGTTCTTTTAGTTTTCTTTGGGTGGGGGTCGATTTGGTCTAACTTTTACGTTTGAAGTTTTCGGTGTACAGTTGGATCTTGGGCGGGGTATTTTCTTATGAGTTTGTCTTCACCATGTAGTAGTACTAGTGAATGCTGATTTCCACTTCATCTTCTGATGCTCACTGTTCATGGCATTAGCGGTTTGCTGATTTTAGCCTGCAAAGTGCAAAAGGCAAATTCGCAGGTGAAAAGGTCAAGGGGCAAGAAAGCACTCTTTTTTCTTTGAGTAGAAGAAAGAAAGAGAGGAAGCACTTTTTGAACCGAGTGTTTTGATTACTTGTGAGTGAGTTATGAGAGGGAAAGGTGAAGCTTCAATGACATTGACATTAACATTAACGGCTTCAATGACATTGACTTTAACATTAACATTAACGACAAGGGGAAGACAAAGTGCTTTTTAAGTAGTGGTTCGCCATCCGTGCGTCAACTTCCATGTCATGTTTTTACAATCCACTGCATTTGGATTCAAAAGTAGTATTTGGACATGCTGAGTGAAGATTAAAGACATGCATGCATGGGCTGGGTATAGAAAGCTGTGTTTCTTTATGTTTTTTACTTTTAAATTAAAAAAGTAAGATTTTTATAAAAACTTTTTAAAGGAAAAGAATTAAATTAAAGAACAAAGCCCCGAGGGCCACTAATATAATAAATCATTATACAAGTAAGAAATCTTAGATTTGATTTTCGTTAAAGACGAATTTAAGCCATATTATTACTAGTCTTGTGTCCAAAAACAAAAACAAAAAATGTTCTTTTTTAGTATAAAATAAATGTTTTTTTTTTTAATAGAACACATATAATATATACGCTAAAAATAGAAATTTGGGTTAAGCCACACAATGAGCAGTCATAACAAATTAGTATACAACGTGCATCCTCTAGAGTCAAATCTAAAACCTCCTAGGCTCCCATTGAGGAACAAGGGGGTCACCTAACCCTCCGCTTATGAATCTCCATGGTTGATTTGGGTACTGCCTCTATGAAGGTTGGAGTTTCCCTTTAAATATGCCCTCTAATTGCTTGATAAAATGTCTCAAAGAGAAGTTCCTTTTTTTTTCCCTAAAATATTACCTAGCAAAACTACATCTTTTTGGGCCAGGTTACTTTATAAAAAATTTGCGGCCAACCCCAAACTCAATTCTAATTCCAATTCTCAAATCCTAATCCCACCAAACTCAATCTCAAATGCCCAAACTCCTACCACCTCGTTCCGGCGATCATCCTGACGACCACCTAAATTTGTCTTTCAAATTCAAAGTAAGTTCTTGATAACTTATTCAAATTAAATTTCTAATTGTTTTATTGAATGACAAGTTGCCTCTTTTATGAATAATTAGATTTGATTATTGACGTTGATCATATATGGTTTTTATTTTGATTAATTGATGTGTGTTTATACTATATGTAGACTATTGAATGAGTTGAATTTTGTGTGAGGAGTTGGTTTGTATGAATTTACCAAATTTGAGTAGCTCTTAACAAAATTGGTGTGTACTTTAATTAAATTATTCAGTTATGCTGCGATATTATAAGAAAAAAGTGTACAAATATTATCGTGGACGATCGGGTAGTTCAAGTTTAAAAGAAAGTAAGTGAGAATAAATTTTAGTTACTCTTCTAGCGGATCTTGGAACTCGACCTCCAATGTCAGATTATGAGCCTAATATTCGATATCAAGTCCGAATAGCTTATTTACAACAAGTTTATTGTCAACCTATACTAAAGTTTTCCATAAAGACCTTTTTTTGGAGTTCCTCGACGCTTTAATTCTGAATGGTATGATGAGGTTCACTGGGTAGAGTATAGTATAAAAAATGATGCCGCATATTCTACCTATTGCTATCTATTTAGAAACAATTTTCAACAAGGAACTAATAATGTCTTCATTGGGAAAGGGTTCGAAAATTGGAAGAAAAGGTTAGAATTACTTAGGAGATATTGAAATTGGTACCAAGTGGAATAACTTGTATATAAAAACTATAATCCACTGGACTAACTAGTCAAGCCTGCTAGTCAACTAAGATAGATTTGTTAGCCAATAAATCTAAGATTCAAATACCAATTTCAGTTTCCAAAAACTATCCTAGTCAGCAAGGTTGTAGTTCGTTGCAAGCTATCAATGTGTCTAGTGAGCATAACAGTGAACACATACCGTTTAGATGTTCAACAGATATATGTACCATGTATATGTGTATGGGATGTGTGATACAATAAACATAACTTGAACTCAATAAACGTAACTTGAACACAAGATATTTTTGGTCGGAAAAACCCACCTCTTGGTTAAAAATTGAGTACTCTCCACTAAGTCCAATCCACTAGTGTAAACAAAGGTTCATACATAGATCACACAAGCTCAATTCCTAGATTTCTATCTACAGAGCAACTTTACCTTTTTGCAATCTTGCCTTACACGAGACGAACTCCTTCGGTCTTCACGAAGTAGTAGCTCCTCCTGAGCTCATCACCTAGTGGCAACAAGATCAACATGATCAATGATACGATATGATTTTATGATGTGCACATGAAATCTGGATTCAAATTACTAGTCAGATTCTCTAGTCAAATTGTTGAAGGAAGAATCTAACTTGAATAAAAAAACTTGGTCTAAAAATGAATTTAAAGCTTAAAACTAGATCAAGACATACATGCAAAACCTTAAAAACAATGCAACCCTAATAGACAATGATTGGATGTTTAATGCATGAGGAAGGTTTGGCAGTTAGGGTTCATAAATAGAGAAGATGCAAGCTTTAAAGCCTTAAAGCAACTATTTCTCTAAAACTAAGTTATAAACCCCCAAAAAACAAATTGAAACCCTATAAGCAAATATACTCCAAGGAAATCAGAATTTCCATCAGCTAATGTGTCTCAAGGACACTTGTCGGCTGCAAAAGAGATCTAGCTAGATCAATGGCCAGAAATTGACTACCATTAGAAAGGTGTCAGTCAGCCTATGTGGGCTGTCTTAATCTGTGTGCCTAGACAGCTAGAAGTCAGCACCCTAGACTGGCTAGACAAACAAACTAGACAAAATGTAACACAAATAAAGACATGAAATGCACATGTATGAACAAACTTTTGAGTTGGAATGTGCCACTTCTTGAACATTTATTCCAACAGCAACAGTCCATGATTTGAGTATATTCTAAAGCTAGATTGAACATGTGTGATGGTTCAATTAGAATATTTGACAAGAAAAGTCAAACACTAAGACTAGACTTTACAATCTCCCCCTTTGGCTTTCCTTGACAAAATACCCCAAGCCTATAACTAATTTCACTCAAAACCCACACTCAAGAGAACATCAATCAACAGAAAAACACCAAGTAACAACTTCTGCAAAAGAACAACCCTTGACAAGAACAAGTGAAATTTATAATGGGTAAAAGGCTTGTAAGATATAAAGCACAACGAATTTTTTTCTCCCCCATTTTGTCATGGTAAGACAAAGAAATGGTGGAAAATCAGACATAATAGTCAAATTTGCTGCAAAAGCATAGGACAAGAACAACAAGAGCACAACGGATAAAGAATATGCACTAAATCAGATGGATATGCCCAAGCAAAGTGTAGCAACAATTAGACTAGCAACAAGTAAGCACAAAAAGATGCATGTGTTGTGATTGAACTCCTCCATAATGGAAACTCTTCCAAAAAGAATGCATGCAGTGAAATTGAACTTTATGAAAACACACTCCCTCATAATTCCAAATCATAACTTCATTTATTTGATAAGGGACAATGACTCAACAGAAGAAAGAGATGACCATTGAAACATAAATTTGAGCATGGGCATCGACAAATATACCCAACAAATCGAAGACAACTCATTAAAATGATAGAGATCAAGATAGATTTTGAATCTTTGCACCAATAGACAACCAACTACATAACGACTAGATGAGAAAGAACCACGATGTAGCTTGAATATCTATGCTTCCAGAAGATATGTAATTTGAAGAGTACAAAAACAGACGTGCAATACGGTTCTTAATGGGCAAATCTTCAAAGGCATACACAAACATTAGTGATGAGATTAACATAAGCTCACAATCCTGCAGTGATGTTTCAAGGTATGGGAGAAAGGATTGTGGATAGCCATCTTAAAATCATAGAAACAAGCATTTAATCTCAAAAGCATTTTCAAGGTTAATCAAGCTTTTAATAATCCTTTGACCTTAGGAGACAACACTTCCTACATGGACAAGACTAGCAAAAAAAAAAAAAAAGGCATAAGCCTTGAAAGAACACTTCAACTTTGGTGAGGTACTTTGAGTGAGGCACCAATTTGAGAAATGCCAAGGTCATTTGAATGAGGGTAAAATATTGATGAATCACCATTGATATTTAAGAGAATTTGATACATGACCGACAAAGGGGGATCATGAAGCACTACTTATGACATTGCATGGAAGGCCAAAATGAAGGGATTTTCCCATTGATAATATATACTTTCTTTTGAAGACACCCCTTTAAAAAAAAACATTCTCCCATTTGAATTTTTTTTTTTGTTTTGATTTGGGAAGAGGATAAAAAATAGAATTGGCACATGGTCCATATTATAGAGTAAGTAAAGTCACTACCACTCAATTAGGACCAAATCAATAATAAATTCAAGAACACCACTAGATTTGGATGACTGAAAAAAATGATTTTTCAAAAGCCATCAAGATAATAGGGAGAACCTATGACATCAAAGTGAGTAATTAACCAAGGATAATCCCAAAAATATCATGAATGTATGACAGTTAAGATAAGCATATAGAGAGACAAAACGTAGGTATCTGATGAGCATGCTGACAAGACAGACAGTACTTGGAAGCGTAGTTATTGAAACAATTCAGTTCATTTCAAAGAGACTAATAGATTGTCAAATATCTTCATACCTTCGATTATCTACGGTTTTAGTGAATATGTCATCTAGTTGTTTTTCAGTTCGCACAAAGTTTAGTGTAAGAATCTTAGCTTCCACTAGATCTCTAATGAAATGATGCGTAATGAGTGTTAAGTTCTCGAATGTTGGACAAGATTCTTATAGATATCAATTGCACTCATGTTATCATAATAAACAAGAAAGGTGTATTGAGATATACTGTAGTCACTGAGCATTTGTTTCATCCACATCAGTTGAGTGTAACAGCTCTCGGCAACCACATATTCTACCTTGGTAGTAGATAAAGAAACACAATTTTGCTTCCTGCTGTGCCAAGCAACCAAATTGTTCCTAACATAGAAAGCTCATCCTGAGGTACTTTTTTTATTGTCAATGCACCCAGCTCAATCAACATCACTGTACCCAACCAGGTTTGTATTGATGTCATGAATATATTGAAGTCCATAATCAACGGTTCCACTCACATACTTGATGACCCTCTTGACTGCTTGTAAGTGAGACTCCTTGTGACAGCTTTGAAATTGTGCACACACCTCAACAGCAAATGTGATGTTTGGTTGACTAACAGTCTAGTAAAGTAAGCTTCCAATCATGCTTCTATACAGAGTCTGATCAATATCTTTGCTACTTGAGTCCTTGTGAATTTTGGCACAAGTGCTCATAGGAGATCTAGCAGCTTTTAACCCCTATAGACCGAACTTTTTCACCAAATTCTTGGCATACTTTGTTTAAGAGATGAAAATGCCATCCTTTTCTTGTTTCACTTGAAGTCCAAGGAAATAGTTTAATTCACCAACCAAACTTATCTAAAATTCACTTGTCCTTGTATCGATAAATTGTTTCACAAGAAAATCAGAAGTAGATCCAACAACTATGTCATCCACATATACTTGAGCAATCACAACATGAGATTTAACCTTCTTAACAAACAAGGTTTTATTAACAGAACCATGAGTATAACCATGAGTAAGAAGATGAAACGACAACCTGTCATACCAAGCACGTGGGGCTTGTTTGGGACCGTAGAGAGCCTTTGTCAGTTTGTACACCCCATCTGGCTTGTGAGGATCCTTAAAGCCGTTTAGTTGTTCCTCGTAGGTCTCCTTATTAAGATATCCATTAAGGAATATGGTTTTGACATCCATTTGAAAAAGTTTAAACTTTAAATGGCATGCAATAACACATAGAAGTCTGACTGATTCAAGATGAGCAACATGAGTGAATGTTTCATCAAAATCAACACCTTTAAGTGGAGAGTATCCTTGAGCAACAAGTCTGGCCTTATTTCTGATTACATTCCCTGAATCATCAGACTTGTTCTTGTAAATCAATTTTGTCCTAATAACATTAGTGTTCGATGGACGATCAATAAAGGACTAGACTTCATTCCTCTCAAACTAATTCATCTATTCCTACATGGCTACGATTCATTCATCATCAGTTAAAGCATCTTTGATATTCTTAGGCTCAATCTGGGAGACATAGCAAACATTTGCAACTTCATCAACTATTTGTCTTCAAGTTCTAACATCTTTGTCAATCGGATCTATAATTTCCTCATCACGATGACCTCTGGCTCACTTTGGTTTGTCCTTGAATAGGACACAAGAGTCTTGATCAATGCTTGATTCACTCTCATTGTCACTTTCTGACACCACACTTGATCCATCAGAAACATCACCATTATCATTTGACGACGGAAATAACACATCGTCATTTTCAGTTGCCAAAGAGGGAAAGACATCACTGTCATCAATCTTGACATTTATGGACTCCATGATGGTCTTTGTCCTCAGATTGTAAACTCTGTAAGCCCGACTTGTGTTGGAGTACCCCAAGAAGATTTCTTCATCACTCTTAGTATTAAACTTTGCAAGATGTTCTTGATCACGTAGAATGTAGCACACACTCCCAAAAACTTTGAAATACTTTTCCATTGGCTTCTTACTCCTCCAAAGTTCATAAGAGCATCTCCAAAGGAGATGCCAAAATGTACACATCAGCTATAACAGTAAAAAAAGATCACACTAATATTCTCCAACCGAAGTGCCAAATCCTATGTGGCGATGACATGGATTGGCAGAAAAAGTGGTTGCTGTCAAATTTGACAGCAGCTTCAAATGTTTTTTTATTAATTATTGAATGTATTTTATTAAATTTTAATTAGTTTAATCATTTATTATAACTAATGTTGAGTTGACTGATGCAATTATCTTACTTTTTTCTTTTTTTCAATCAAGGAAGGTGAACATATTACTGATTAAACTTTAAACGTTTTTTTATTAAATTTTAATTAGTTTAATAATTCATTTTATAAAATAATAAAATAATAATTTAATTTGACATATCGGTTGGAGAACAAAACTTTAAAAGATGTCAAAGTGCCACATAAGCTATCCAAATTTAAAATTTATGTTCAAAATTTAACATCTCCTTTGGAGATGGTCTAAGGAGTCATATTAGTGCCAGGTCTGAGGAACACACGATTTGAGATGTAGCAAGCAGTATTCATTGCCTTGGCCCAAAAATGCTTTGCCAAGTTTTTGCTATTAAGTAGCACTCTAGTCATCTAAATCAAAACATGATTTTTCCTATCCAATGCACCATTTTGTTGAGAGGTGATTAGAGCAGAAAACTCACAATTGATGCCGTTGATTGAATAAAAATCACCAAAATGAGCATTCTCAAATTCGGTTCCATGATCAGTTCTAATTTTGACTAGAGTAGGATGGCTAGACAGAGATTCATTCAACATTACTTGGTACACAATGAGGAATTGTTGAAAGGTATCATATTTTTCCCTTAAAAAAACATACCAAGAGATAATGTCTGAATTGGTCCAACAAGATCCATACGAATCAATTGAAGAGGCTTAGTTGTTTCGATGTCAGTCATTTTCTTGTGTGCCACTCTAGATTGCTTTCCCAGTTGACATGGTCCACAAACATATGAGTCAGAAATAAAAAGTGGTGGCAGCCCTCTCACAACTTCATGTTTGGACAACTTCTTGACGTCTTTGAAGTTCACATGTCTAAGTCTTTTATGCCATCAATAGTTTTGTGGCACTTGGAGTATTCAGCAATTTTAGAGACATCAAGAATGTAGCAATTGTCTTTAGATCTCAGAAGTAAAAGCAAGTTCTTTCCGTGTTCATCTACAATTTGACACCTTTTTTTTAGAAACACACTTCATTAGCCACATCATCACATAACTGGCTAATGCTAATGAGATTTGACTTCAACCCATCAACATAGCTAACATTTTCAAGCTTAGGTAATCTAGGGATCTTGACATCACCTTTCTCTGTGATCTGAGACTTGTCTCCACCACCAAACACAACACCATCGCCAATAAAAAGAGTAAGAGATGAGAAAGCCTCATTGTCTCCAGTCAGGTGACGAGAGCATCTACTATCAAGATACCATATCCAAAACAGATATAGCATTTAGAACAAGAAGACACCTGTTTGAGTCCTTCTGAACCCACTTCAAACTTTGCTTAATATTTCCAAATGAAGAAGAATGAAAAAGCTGAGCAATTCTGTTAACTTCGATGACCAGACGGTCCACTTGATCCTTTAGCAAGTTGGTCTTTCCAAAGTACAATTTTCTACATTTTGGATGAATGTGCCCAACTTCACCACACTAATGACACGTAGGAACATATCTAGTCTTTGGACATGGTTTGACATTCTGATATACAAGCCTAGATTCTCTCACAAATTTTGCTTTGGTGGGAATAGAATTTGAGCCACTTTCTACAAAACCAAAACCAATTTTGTCACCGTGTAGTTTTCCAAAATTAAGCATCTTGTCAATTTTTTCAGCGCCAATAGTAAGGCAAATAACTTTATCATTTGCCTCATTTAGTTCAAGTAGCTGTTTTCTGGTAGCCTCATGATACATCAAAATGTTTGTCTTTAACACATGAATTTGATTCGTCAAGTTTTCTTGAGATTTTAGCAAGTTCTGGACCTGAGCTTCAAGTGTAGAGATGACATCTTTATCTTTAACTTTGTCATTGCAATTATGAGCTTTCTCATTCAGCTCCTCAACATGAGCCTCGAGATAGCCAATCTTTTCATCCAATTCAATTTTGACTAGACGAAGATACTTGTTTTCCTTTTGTAACTAAAAAACTTTCTTAGATAGTTCAATCTTCTCCACTTTTGTAGAGCAAGTCTCATCAAATAGTGTATCATACCTAATGCACAATTCATCATAATTCATCTCTTCATTACCATTCATAATAGAATCATCATCACTTAGAGACACTTCCTTCATTAGAGCAACAAAAGCAACCACCTTTTCTTCATCATCTAACAACTTATCAGACTACATAAAACCTTGTTCATTGTCATCACTCCAAGCAACCATCATTGCCTTTTATCACTTTTGACCAAGGAGTTTAGTGTTAGCACAATTAGCTGCACGGTGCCCACTTCCACCACATGCAAAGCAGGGACCAGGTACTACATTCAAAATGTTGTTTTAATTGATTAAATGCGAGCTAGTGAGTGGTGACTGCAATTAAGTGTGTGCTCGAGGGTAAGGATAGCTAAAATCTGTGGGAGTTGTGATTTTTAATGTGTCATGTTTCATTGGAAATCCCTAAGGCGAACGTTGGAAGGTTTAGGTTATGTTTTGTTTGTTGTGTTTTGCTCGAGGACTAGCAAAAACTAAGTGTGGGGGAATTTGATAGGAGCATATTTATGCGACTTAGTTAGCTTGTTTTCTTGCATTTTCATAGCTAGTTTCTACTTATTATGTTGTCTTAAGCTATTTTCGTGTGTTTGTAGGTCCAAATGACAAAGTTGGCAAGAAAGTGCAATTTGGAGCAGTTTTGGGCTAAGAATGGATAGCATGCGTGGGGAGCACTTTGGATGGATGTTTTTGAAGTTCAAAATGCTAGGAATATGCTAAGGAGATGAAGAAAATCAATTCAAGACAAAGAAGATAAGGAATCAGCTAAAAGGAAGGAACATTATCCAAAACATTATCCAACCTTATCTTATCCAAACTAACCTTATCTTATCTTATCATTTCCTAATCTTATCCTACCTTAATTCTAGATGTAAGGGGGAATCAATTTAATATTAGATCACCTAAAAACATGGTTCTAGAAGCCCTATCACCTGTCCTAGATTAGTGCCGCACACCTTATCCCTTTCTTTCTAGAAACCTGCCACAAACCCTCTATCACCTATCCTAGATTGGTGCCGCACCCCTTATCCCTTTCTTTCTAGAAACCTGCCACAAACCCTTTCTAGAAGCCTTATCTCTTATCCCTAAAAGTGTGCCACACCTAGCCCTTCTAGAAGTGATGTTTCCTACAGCAAAGACCAATATTTTTCCTCCATGGAATCTGAAATTAAAGAGTCATTTTTCCTTGATGATTTAGAGTCCTGATTCCTCTCCTACTCACCCTAACTGTGCCTTACTTTCTCCCTATAAATGTATAGTGTCGTAGCACTCAGAAATGATTGTCAAATGAGAGACTAAACCACATGATTGAGAACCATGTATAATGGTGACGTCGTTATTCTCAAGGTTGCTTCTATGGATAACATATAGATATCCATTGTCTAGGCCTACTACTGAGCCATTTTTGAAATGACTACAGAAGAGGTATCATCATTGATGACCAAGCTGATTGGCTCTAGTGCAAGTGGGAGATTGTTGGAAATGTGCCCTAAAACAAATCATATGATGATACTTTACGGACATTTCACGTGTTAAACTAATATGGTTTAATATAAAGGGCAAAGATTATTGTTTGAAGCCGTCTCATATAAATGTCATACGCTTAAACGATAAGTCCAAGGAATATGTAATTGGGAGGATGCGATCTAAAGAAGTTAGATTCATGAGACCATTCTCTTCCGTATACATATCCTACACGTTCTTGATCATAGGATTGCCAATTGGGCATTGACAGTCTGTTAAGATCAGTATGTGTTATGTCTTCTCTTAGGGAGAGTGACTGGTCTCGAGTCATTGGTGTGGTTGACACCAAGATAAGCATGCAGGTGCTCAATAGAGAATGAGTTCACTGAACACAATCAACAAGGAGTTCTCATACTCAAGTCACATGAGAACTCATGGTTGGGATAATGCAAAGTAGTCATTTGACCTGAGGCATCATAGTTGTCTTGTGGTTAGGTCCTTGATCTTTGATTATGTCAAAGTCACTCCGTCAGAGGGTGTCCACGGCATAATTGGGGTTAAGCCACTTAGCCATGGAGGCAAGTGAATGCGCAACAAGGGATCTCTAACCTTTAAACCGTTTGAGGGAGAATACTCTATGATATGATTAAGAATCTCAGGCCAGAGTATGAATGAGATTTAGGAAATCGTTCCAAATCACATTCAAGGTAATCATATAAGTAAGAGAATCACATTGGATAGTAGACATGAATAAACTATCAAACCAAACAATGTGGTCAAGAGTATTGTATTAGAGAAAGACCGTATTGCATTGTAATCCTAAACTGAATAGGTTCTCCACCTCTTCTGATTAGCTTGGGTAACCATGACATACTGCTAGGTGTCACTCATGATTTGGGGAAGCCCTAAACGTGTATAATCACTAAAGGGAGAATAGAAAGTAAGTTTCAATTCACAATCGATTTGAAAGAGTTCTAATCGCCCATTGCCTCGCTAAAAGGAACCTAATGGATCGTACACCGTGTAAGGTAGAGATTGAAGAAACAACGGAGATGAGTAAGGATAATTAAATGGTTTAATTATTTATGGCAAAGATTAATTAATATGTTAATTAATCAAACGAATAAAGTTCGTTAAAGACCTCGGGTTAGTTTTGGGCCTCAAGGCCCAATGGGCTTCAAACGTCAAGCCCATTGACTTAAGTTGTATGACAACTTAATGACTAATAATTCAAAAAGGCCCAAACAGCCCAATAAAACCCTATGGCCGGCCATATTGATAAAGGAGTGGGTTTTGGACTTATTACAAGTTTGCCACTTCAATGAAGGTAAGTATAAATGTGACTTTATAGCCTTTTCTTCATTAGGGTTTCTTTTGGAGAAAAGATGAAAACACAAGCTCCATTTTCTCTCTAAGAGGTCGGCCACCCTAGAGGATTTTAGCTAGCAATCTTACTTCCTCTAGGTCACTCATCTCTTCTTCAAGTCCTATCTTGGTGCGAAGACTGTTGTAAATATGCCCTGAAAGTCAATCTTTGGAAGAAACCTTTCAGGACAAATGAATGGATGTATAGATGACTCTTATACATCAAATGGCAAAGATACTAATTAGGACTATCTCAATGAACGATATATGTCCTAAATAGTGAATTCATGGACAATGGATCGATTGAAGAAGTAATCTAATGATGTTAGACTACAGAGACCTTCTTCACATAATCATCATGTCCAAAAGGTTCCTGGTCATAGGATTGTCGGAGGGAAACTGACAATGCATAGACCGGTACACACTATGTCCGCTTCAATTGGAAGGATGGAAAGTCTCATCCCATTCGTGTAGTGACACTAAGACAAGTATGTAGGTGCTCATTAAGGGAATGAGTTCACTGAACACAATCGAACGAGAGTACTTGCATGGAGGTCTACTCACATGTCAAGCAAGTAACTCTTATGGTTGGAATAATGTAAGTAGTCTTTTGACCTAAGGCATCGTCGTTGTCTTGTGGTTAAGTACTTGATCTTTGATTACGTCAAAGTCACCCCATCCGCGGGTGTCCATGGCATAGTTGGGGTTAAGCCACTTAGTCATGAAGGCAAGTGAATGCGCAACAAGGAATCTCTAATCTTCGTTAAGAGAGGAAGAATACTCTAAGATATGATTCTGGAATCTTTGGCCGAAGTATCGAGCGTAATAAAGGAATGCGTTCCTATACGACTCAATTGAATCATATAAGAAGGAATAATCACATTAGGGGTTTGACATAATATATCCATACCCTAATGATGTGATTGAGAGTATTGTTTTGGAGAAGGATCGAATTACATTGTAATTCGAACTGAATAGGTTCTCCGAACAAATTCTACATTAGCTTGGGTAGCCATGATATATGGTTAGATGTCACTCATGGCTTGTGAGTTCTTCTAGATGATTAAATGTAGTAGTCAAAGAAGAAGGTGAATTAAAAGGAAGTTTTAATTCACTAAGTGATTAGATTAAATATAATCAATTGGATTGGTGCCAATCACCTCACTGCCTTGCTAATTAGAACCTAAAATGATTGTACACCGATACACTCTTGTAGTGAAACCACTAATGGATGATGGAAATAATTAATTGGATTAATTAAGTGTTGTGATTAATTAGAAAGTCTAATGAAATCATATAAGATCGTTTTGGGCTTAAAGAAACGTTCGGGTTTAATTGGGCCCATTGGGCCTAGACCCATTGGGCTTTTATTCAAGCATAGGATGACTTGAAATATTAAAAGCCCAAAGCCCAAACCAAACACTAAAGGCCGGCCACTTAAAGGGAAAGGGAGAGAGTGAAAGTCAAGTTGTTGACTAGGTTTCTTTTTGTCTATATAAGGAACTTTATAGAGATAATTTTCTTTAGGGTTTTTGTGTGTTCAAAACAACTAAAGAGAAAAAGAAAATTACTCTCTCTTCAACACCAAAGGCCGGCCACCTTAAGGGTGATTTTAGCTTATCATTTTTTCACCCTTTTGGTCATTCCTCCATCCATCTCACTACACTAGTGGGTGTGGATCTTTAGAGGTCTTCTACTTTGGAGACTAAAGGAGAACCAAAGGAGCACTCATACTAACAAAGTGGAGGAGGCAAGGAGGGAGGCTAGGTTCAAGGAGTTCAAGGAACAAAGGGCTTGGAAGTGGTCCATCCTTGGTTTAAAATCTAGATCAAGAGGTATAGATCTATTCCTACACTTTGTTCTTTACTTAAATGTTTTGATGCATTATATATAAACCTATGAACCTTGAAGGGGATTTGCATGACTATAGCTTTGATATTATTTGATAACATGCTTCCGTTGCTTTCTTATATAAATTTTGAATTGTATATGCATGCTAGTCATTAGAAATCCCACATGAATCTCATAGATTTCCCTTCAGAGACTTAGAGGTTCTCAACTTTGGGAACTTGGAGAATCCTTTCAACCATCCTCATCCAAGAAATCCATGGAGCTAAGAAGCAAGGAATGAAGGCCGTCTCCTTGGGTGATTAGCCTTTGCTTATGCAAAGAGGAATCAACAAAGGTATAAAATTTCTCAACTCACTTTGTTCTTGAGTTGAGTCTTGGTTCACGTAACTACTAGGCTTTGAATTTCGTGAGTAATGTTTTGTTTTGAGTCCATACAAGCATGATTCCGCCTTTAAATGTTAACTGCATGCCATAGATGTTGCTCAAATGAACATGTTTTTCACAAAATTTCCTTCAAATTTTGAAGCCCCGCTTCCATAATTGACATTCGTTAGTGAAATTACAATGTTTTAATATAGTTTCGTAGTTGACCACCGGGGGGTTCTTATATGAATTGAGGATCTGACCGTTGGATTGTCACCAAACTTTATTACCATATAGTACATAATATTTGAATATTATAGGAACTGACAGATCGAGAATCCAACGTACGGATCTTCCTAAATAGGATATGTAAGTTACGTGTTTTATTGATAAGAATTCTGAGACATGATTTGATAATTGTTCGAGGCGCCGATCGTTCGTGACACCTTGATGTTTGTGCTAAGGAGTTGTAGCGCGGACTCCAGGTGAGTGGGCTTTTGGTTTTCTATATATACTTATATATGTTTTCCATTTTCCCAGAAATGGTTTTAAATGGATTTACGTTTTTAAAAGCCATGTCAATTGCATTACATTTTAGTATATGCATTAGTATAGATATGCATATTATTGAATGACGTTGCGGATGCCCAGGTTAGCTTCAGGTGAGTGCATATTGATGATAGTAATTGCAGTGTGTATGGTTATGTTTAGATGCATTTAGTGCTCATTATCCTGCACCCTGGTGTTAGTGCTTCGCCCGAGGCCAGGGCCTAGCCTTCACGTGATCATTCACCTCTCGCACCACACGCTCACCTTGGATCCAAGGCAGGTGCCAGCCTGTCGTACATACCACATTAGGTGGTTCCAATTTATAGGTGACTTGTGATACTTCGCACAGCCTTCACGTGATCGTAGCACTTGAGCGTACCTATTTACACCTAGCCTGTCGTACATACCACAATAGGTGGTTCCGACTCGTGTGCAGGAATTGGTTTATAAGCTATAGATTCAATTGTACAGGTCACGTTACGTGATCTGACTGACATATCATTTTATATTGATTCACAACACCTGGCTTACATATTTATTATTGAGATACTTGACATGGCGCATATTTTGGTTTTCATTGCTCTCAAGCCTGATTTCTATATACGTATGTATTATTATTTTCTGGGAAATTATATGGGTTTTACAGTGAAAGGTTATTGTGTTCAGAAAAGAGAAATGTGTTTTCAAACGTTTTGTTTTTGCCCACTCACCCTTCTGTTTTTAGCCCCTCCAGGTTTAAGCTACTGAAAGTTCGTATCGACGAGGATTCTGGGCGAATCTCAGTATAGGTGGCTACCTCTGAGGGTATGATCTTTACCCACACTACTGAACTTTACTTATGCTCTGACATCGCGTGTGAAATTGGTTCATTCCCACTCACAACGCACTCTTGTCTTTAGGCACTTTTAGGTTTAAATTTATTCACATTTTCCACATCCCTATACTTTATGGCTTTGTCACCTTCCAAGTGTCGGCCAGCACAGTTCAATTCGGAATCCTAGTGGACATTTCGGGTCAGGGTGTGTCATATGAATTCTTGTTTAATCTTTTTTGTTCTTTCCGTTTGATTTGTTCATTCAAATAACCAGAATTAAAAAGAAATATGTGAGAGGCTAAAAGTGATGCGTGAATCAACACTCTCTTAATTTTTTTAAATGAACATTTTCTCTACCTTTATTACACTTAATTAGTGATGTGTGATGACTCACAAGTTTAATATTGTCCCGCACTTAACAATTTAAGTCCAAACCCTAGCTAGTATAGTTGAATTAAACATGGTAGAATACCATATATATAACAATATTTGCAAATTTCTTGTATATTTCATTAAGGAAAAATTGGATGCTGGAATTATTAACTTTCCATGTGTGGGATCTGAAGATCAACTTGCTAATGTGCTTACTAAGGTTGTGTCTAATAGTGTGTTTTCCAACTCGTTTGACAAGTCGAGCATGCACGACAATTTTGCTCTAACTCAAGAGGGAGTGTTGCGAGTTATATTTTATATGTTAGTTAAAGTGTAAATAGTAGTTTGTTGTCCCACATTGATGAAGTGCATATGTAAAACCAATTGGAACTTCTCTATATACTTCACTTTGGAGATTAATGAATCATGTGGCACTGGATTATGAGCAATCTCAATAGTAGCCTTGTTATCACAATGGAGTTTCATAGCACCCTTGGGTTTAAATCCAAGATCTCTCAACAATTTTTTCAACCACAACAACTCACATTTACCATGAGACATACCACAAAACTTAGCTTCAACACTTGACCTAGCCATTACTTTTTGTTTCATGCTTCTCCAAGTAACTAGATTACCACCCATCAAAGTAAAGTATCCAAATGTAAATCGCCGGTCAGTGATAAAACCTATCCAATCTGCATCTGTATACCATTCTACATTCAAATGACCATTTATGGAGAAAACCAAGCCTATGCCAGGAGCCATCTTCAAGTATCTCAAAATCCAAATTACTGCATCCATATGGGCTTCACTAGATGAGTGCATAAACTGACTTACCACATTATAGGAGCATAGTTATGCGACTTAGTTAGCTTGTTCTTGTGCATTTATGTTGTTAGTTCATAGTTATTTTAGTATTTTGAGCTATTTTCGTGTGTTTTCAGGTCCAAATAGCTAAAGTGGCAAGAAAGTGCATTTTGGAGCTTTTTGGAGCATTTTTGGGCATGGAATGGATAGCATATGAATGGAGGAAGGTAGATGGATGAAATTGAAGACCAAAAGAGGCTAGGATTATGCTAAAGTTATGAAGAAATCAATTCAAGAAAAGAAAGTCAAAGATCAAAGCAAGAAAGAAGGAATGTTAGCCAAGTTACCTTATTTGGTCCTAACCTTTCCTAATCCTAAATCACCTAAGTTCCAGCTACAAAGAAGGGTTCCTAAATACTTTGGGACACTTAAATAAATGTTCTAGAAACCCTAGTCCCATTCCAAGGTGGTGCCGCACCTTTCCTCCCTTTTCCTTCCCTTGCCGTGCAAGATATTTCCTTTCCTTTCCTTTTCCTTGTTTCACATACGCTTTCCCCTTTCCCTAAACGTTTGCCGCATATCCTTTGACTTTTCCCTTAGGATTCTGATTTTATTTCCCTTTTTCTAGTGGATTTGAATTAATTTCTGTTAACCAAAATAAGTTAGGGTTTTGATTTCCTAAAACCTTAAATAAAACCCCTTTGCCGCACACAAAGGTCATTCATCATCATTCATTTCCATACACTTTCACCATCCATCCTAAACCCTCAGAAACACATCAAACCACTTCTTGCCGCACCCTTCCATTCATCCACTCACCACTATACATTCTTTCAACCATTCTCCCATACAAACCACCACTCAAAACCATTACCCATACCTTGTGCCGCAACAAAGAAGAGGAAGGAGGACCATTAGATGTGCTTGTCATTCAAGTTGGATTGCTGGAACATTTTTAGGTGTTTTCAATCCTTTGTTTTCAATGTTTAAGCTTATGTATCTTTGTTTTGCAAACATGAGGAGCTAAACCCCTTTTAGCTAGGGGGAATTTCGAAACCATGATCATATTTGCAAAGTGAATTGATTACTTCCAGTTGTGATTCTATGAATCGTGAATGCAATTTACTTAACTGTTTGATTGATAACTTATTCTCGTTTGTGGATTAAGGATGCATACTTAGTTTGCATGCATGAATTTGAAACTAGAATACAAGGGAGTTTCACCTAATCGTTATGAACTTGTATTCATAAGTAGTGGAGGTTGCTAGTCACAATCGTGCTAAGTGAATTCCTGGCAGGAGTATCATGCTCATCATAGTTACGAATACTTTGTCAATGCTTATGATTTTCATAAAGCTTAATGATCTTTGATTGTATCTCTATTATGTTGTTCTTGTAGGGAACTTTTGAAGAATGCTTTGGGTTGTCGAATGATGTCATCCAATCCAATAACTAAAGGAAAATTTGAGGATTAATTTAAGCGTACCTAATTAATCTGGGGTGTTGAGATTCATGGTTTATTGAAAAGCAACTGGAAATCGTTTTGTATGCAAATGTGTCATGTGTGGAGAATGACCTTCTAGCTAGCCCATCATCCATATATCCCAAATTCGTCCAAAATTTGTCTTAAATCTTTAGTTACTTGTTTTTACTTTAAATTCGTCCAAAATCTGTCTTAGTTTGTGTTTTTAAGTATTTTGAGTCAAGTTTAATTCAATTTTCGTCCAAATCACTTCCTAGTGTATAGTTTGAGTCTATTTAGTTGTGTTATGTTGTTTTGAGTCATTCTAGTTTGTTTTTAGTCTTTTCAGTTTATTTGGAGTTCTTTAAGTCTCGTTAAGTGTTTTTAAGTTATTTTTGTGTTTTTAAGTCAGTTTAGAATAGATTAGCAATCCTTCCTAATCCCCGGTCCAAAACGATCCCTACTTATATCTTTACTACAATTGTCAAAAGAGAGTTTAAGCAATGTCAGGACAAGTGTGAGACAATTAAATGCATAAGCAATGTCAGGACAAGTGTGAGACAATTAAATTAATCTCCTCACAAGCCTCTGATACTGTTCCTTATAAGTAGGAACTTGATCTGGAAATAAGCCTAGATGATGATTTTGCTCCATTGGAGTATCAACATGTTTGCAATCTAACATACCCGTTTCAACTAATAAATATAGAACATACTTTTGTTGACACAGAAAAATACCATACTTGGATCGTGCAACCTCAATTCCAAGAAAATGCTTCAATTCACCCAATTCTTTCATCTCAAATTTAGTAGCTAGGTACTTTTGAAGGCATTATACCAACAGGATCCATATGAATCAATTGAAGAGGCTTAGTCTCCAAAGTAGAGTATATATATGAGTTACAATTGGTATTATATATGCACTTCCTTAATGTGGGACAATAAACTACTATTTACATTTTAACTAATATATAAAATATAACTCGCAACAGGTATAAACCCTAATGCACCAGATGTGTGAAATTTATCTTAAAATGTTTTGCAATTAGAAGTAGACTGTATACTAGATTATAGTTGTACTCTTAAGGCTGGTTTGGTATTACTGTGCTTTGAAAAAAAGCTTCTTCTGTTGTACTGTGGGAATAAGCTCATTTTTTATGTTTCAAGTTTTCAGATTTTTTTCACCAAAAACTGTGAAAATAAGTTGTTTTTAAGTGTTTACCAAACACTTTTTTGAGCTTAGCTTTTTATGATACGCATTTTTGCATAAACACACATCACATCAGTACTAAACCAGTACTTACAACGTGAGATCTTAAACCACACCATTAAGTTTGTATCGAGTCAAATAGTAGATTCTTGTACTCTTAAATTTTTTAGATCTTTGAATTCTTGACGGAGGACGTGGACAATCATTCTCATAGGAGAAATCTCATTAAAAAGAACCATAGATTTAAAAATCGATAATATCGGCGATATTTCGCCGATATTATCGTTTTTTTCATATAACGATATTTCGTGAGTATTTTTTTAATTATCGTTAATATATCGCGATAATATCGATATTATCGATAATATCGCGAGATGAACCTAAAAATATTTGAAAATTTCTGAAAAGTCTCAAACATGCACATAAAGGGATTCGAACCCCTCCCATCTAACTCCTTCAGCGACTTGACCACTATACCACTTACGTTTTTGTGAAAACATGCTAAACTATTTATATATATGGTTTTGTTTTGAATTCTTTTTGCAAGAAACAAATTTGCACATATTCCAAATTTTTTGTGGTATTATATTTTAAATTGTGTCAATTAATTACTTAGTCAATGACATGTGGTTTTTAATTTTTCTATTTTTTATTTGGTCACTTACATGTATGGTTGGAAAAAATTCCCAAAAATCCCAAACCAAACCGAAAAAGTCCCAAACCAAAACCATCCCGAAAAATACCGAAATTTTCGATATGGGATTGGTTTCCAAATCCCATTTGTTTGGTAATCCTGAAATCCCGAAAAATACCGAAGTATTCGGTTTCCTATTGACTTTTGGGTTTCGGTTCTTGAAAGCCATTGCCATGGTTGCTAACTACTCTTCACAATACACTTACTCTACACATAGTGATGATGAAGATAGTGAAAATTTTGAACCTCATAGGAACTCTATGTGGTACTTAGTCACTCATGTATCTTACCATGCAATGTATAAAGTGTAAAATATTGTACTAATTCATTATATATAAATGATTATGGTGTGTTTAAACTTCTTTCATTAATTATTATATATTTTCTACACTCACAATGTTTGCCAGCTCGCTATATAATCAACTTAAATCAGTTAAATCCATCATGCAATGCATTTCCTTCCAATTTTTTGTGATAAACTAATAGATAATTGACTAAATAAACATCCTGCAAAGTTTCAATAAAAATTTCCAAGTTTTTCTTACAATTTCCGTGGTTTCCATGTAATTTTTATCGATATCGATATTATCCCGATATTTCCATCGATATTTCTGTGTTTTCGGACTACCGATATTTCCGATATTACCGATATTTTCTTCCTTGAAAAGAACAAAAAGTTGAATTAGGGTTGGTTAATTAATCTAAAATCAATATGTTAAAACAATGATTTTTCTTTTGGTGTTGAGTAACTTCCCTCTAGAATTCACCCCAATTATGATCTGTCAATTACTTATAATCAAGGTCTAAAATATCGATGATATCGGAAATATCGGTAGTCCAAAAACATGGAAATTTCGATGGAAATATTGGGATATTATCGATATCGATAAAAATTGAATAAAAACCACGGAAATTATAAGAAAAACTTGAAAATTTTATTGAAACTCTGCAGGATGTTTATTTAGTCAATTATCTATTAGTTTATCACAAAAAATGGAAGGAAATGCATTGCATGATGGATTTAACTGATTTAAGTTGATTATATAGCGAGCTGGCAAACATTATGAATGTAGAAAATATGTAGTAATTAATGAAAGAAGTTTAAACACACCATAATCATATATATATAATGAATTAGTACAATATTTTACACTTTATACATTGCATGGTAAGATACATGAGTGAATTAGTACAATATTTTACACTTTATACATTGCATGGTAAGATACATGAGTGAATTAGTACAAGCCTTGCAAACATCGTAACGACCATATAAATATTACAAGCTGAATATGTAATCACAAACACATCTGTAATGAGTTGGATAAAGCCCAGGTGCGTGGTTGACAAAAGGAGGGGTTCGAACCCTCTATGCTCAAGATTGAGACTTTTCAACATTTTTCAAGTATTTTTGAATTTTATTGATAATATCGCAATATATTGCCCAAATAATACATTAAAATGTTAAAAATATTGAATATCAATATATTAACGATAATTAAGTGAATACGTGTGAAAATATCGTCGTCTAAAAAAAACGATATTTAGGTTCATGATTATAATCGACTCACTTTCACAAAAAGCTGCAAATGTTGAGGAATTTTGGTGAAAAAAATCTCATGTTTTATTGGAAGCAGATTCTTTACCATCCCACTTTTTGTGCTCTCCTGTTTTTTGTGGTCACGGTTAAGCTACGTCAACATTTTATATTATTTTTTTTATAAAGATAATAAGACAAAAATAAATAGTAATATAAAATATTAACATGACTTAACCGTGATCATATAAATAGAAGGGCACAAGAGGGCACGAAAAATGAGAGGGCAGAGAATCTGCCTCCCGTTTTATATGGTGCATTTTGTTGCTGGCTGTGTCTTCCCTGTTCTTTTACACGCAGTCAGTCCCTCTCTCTCCTATAAGCTGTAACGTACAAACCAAACTAAGATGCCATCTTGGTATTGTTCTTGATTTGACAATCCAACTCAGACTCCTTTATTTATTTAATTTTTTAATTACTGACGAACCCAACTCAGGTGAGAGATTTGATTGATTTAATTTTGAGTGCGGCTTTCTTTCCCTGCCGTGGCATGTCCCATCTTGTTTATAAGAATTTGAACCTCCGGAGGAAACCAAAAAACAAAAATACATAAGAGAAATCCATTGAAATGGTAACAAGAAAAACTTAGTAAACTTTTTTGTTTTTTTGGTAAACAAATTAGTGGGGAGAACGTTGGTTTTTCATTGGGGCGGGAAGGAACTATAGACATCGAAATTTCGGTGAAATAAATGTTGATTAATAATTAAAATTTCAACGTTCACGTGTCACATAAATTTTACACATAGCAGGTGACTCAACGAAAAATCGAGAATCATCAGAAAAGTCATCAAAAATGATACGTGTCAACACCTGGCAGAAACGATTTATTTCATCTGAATAATATATTCAAAATTAGGCTTTGGAAAATTCTATAAATAGAAGCCATTTCATTCATTTAGAAAGAAAAAAACCAAGTCATAACCAATTTACCTCACACCAAAACCTTGAAGCTTTGAAACTCCAAAGCTCCCAAGCAAATCCCGAAGGATCAAGAAAGCTCTCTTCGTTCTTCGTCAATCCAACCTTCAAGATCAAGCTCCAACGGCCCTTTGAAGGAACTTCCACCAATTCAAGATCAAGCCCCGACGATCCTTGAAGAAAGCGTTCATCGTTCATCATTCGTTCATCCTAAGATCAAGCCCCAACGGCCCTTTGGATCAACAACATCAACAAATCCATATATCCAACCGTTCTTCAAGATAAAGCCCAAAAGCCCTTGAAGATCCGTTCATCAACTGTTCATCAAGATCAAGCCCCAAAAGATCTTGAAGATCTGTTCATCAACAGTTCTTCAAGATCAAGCCCAAAAGCCCTTGAAGATCCATCCATCAACTATTCATCAAGATCAAGCCTCAAAGGCCCCTTAAAGATCCGTTCATCAACAGTTCTTCAAGATCAAGCCCAAAAGCCCTCCTTGAAGAAACTTCCAACCATTCATCCGAGATCAAGCATCGACGGCCCTTGGATCAGCATCACAATCCACAAATCAACGCCTTACGGAGATCGAATCAGAGGATCAAATTTGAGAGAGATTGTAACCCCTAAATCATTAATACAAATATTATTTTGTACACGTGTTCTTGTCTCATTCATTTCAGGAATTTCCGTGTGTTACAAATTTGACACGCCCAGTGGGACCATCTCTACCTCTCATCTTTTTCCTCGTTCAAGGAATCCAAACACGCCTCAAAGTCAATGGCATCAAGCAAGGGACAAGCCGTTCACACAACCACCAAGGGAAGGATCCTGAGCACTTCTTCCGCGAACGGACAATCCATTGGTGCCACAACTGCTCCTTAACATGCCACTTCAAAGTTGGTGCTACTAAAGGAGCAAGAGGAGCATCAAAAGCGCGAGTCCGTCACCAACCTGACCTCTCTCGGGGCACCGAAACATGCTGATGAGGCACACAAGATGACATCCCAAAGCAGCCAATGACGTTCTTCATCAGCATCCTAGATGTCTAAAGGAAAGTCACGTTTATTGGTTGCACAAGTCATGACCATCGGCGTTACTTCCATCGAAGAACAACTGGCTCAAATGAATAAAGCAATCGCAAGGCTAACACGGATTGTGGAAAAAAAAGACTTGCAAATCGCTGCACTCGTCAGCCGACTAGAGCCACAGGATAGCAACAACCCTGACCTAGAGGATGATCCCCTAAAGAGAGGAGCTGGCGAAGAAGATGAGCCTCCGGTGGATAAAGTCGATGTGAAGCCAGAGCCAAACCAAGCAACGGCACTCATGGGATCTTTTTCTATCCAGCAGCCGCAAAAGATGATCACCAACACCATCAAGACACAGTACGAATGGAGCTCACATACCTCATTGTTCTACTCGAAGCCCTATTCCAAGAAGATTGATGCCCTGAAGATGCCAAGGGGTTATCAATAACCAAAGTTCATGCAGTTTGATGGAAAATGAAACCCAAAGTAGCACGTTGCACATTTCGTCGAAACTTGCAACAACGCGAGGACGGAGGGAGACTACCTCGCCAAACAGTTTGTGCACTCGCTGAAAAGAAACGCCTTTGAGTGGTACACAGATCTAGAGCCTGAGTCCATCAATAACTGGAGCAATTGGAAAGAGAATTCCTTAATTGCTTCTACAGTACCCGCCGCACTGTAAGCATGTTGGAGCTGACAAGTACGAAGCAATGGAAAGATGAGCCAGTCGTGGACTACATTAACCGATGGCGCACTCTAAGTCTTGACTTCAAAGACAGACTTTCGGAGACCTCATCGATCGAGATGTGTGTTCAAGGCATGCAGTAGGGATTACACTACATCTTTCAAGGCATCAAACCACAGAGCTTTGAGGAGTTAGCCACCTGCGCCCATGACATGGAGTTGAGCATCGCCCATCATGGGAAGAAAGAACTGATCGTTGACTACAAGAACGATAAAGTTCTTAGGACAAAGGTGGAGAAGGCTACGTGGAAATCTACCAAGGAAGCAATGACAGTCAACACAACTCTATCAAAATCTCTACACGAGGCAAGGCGATTCAAGCTGAAGCTTTTCGTGATCAAGAGATGCGTAGACGTACTTTGAAGGAGCTTGAGGAGAAGATTTATCCATTCCCCGACTCTGATGTGGTTGCCATGTTAAAAGACTTGCTTGACAAAAAGGTGATCAACTTACCTGAGTGCAGACGGCCGGAAGAGATGAATCGTACTGACAGTCCAAGGTACTGTAAATTCCACCGTTTCATAAGTCTTCCAACGGAAAAGTGCTTCGTACTGAAAGATCTCATCATGAAGCTGGTTCAGAAAGGAATCATTGAGCTAGATCTTGACGATGTGGTGAAGTCAAATTATACCACCATCACTTATGGCTCTGTCGACTCAAAATCTTCACCTTCATCGCTGGGGGCATGCTCTAAAACCATGCCAGTCAAGCAAAGTAAAGTTGAGGGATGGACGCTTGTTACTCCAAAAAAACGGCACAAGAAGCATACGCTTCCTCCACAAGTTCACCAATTGGAAATGGGGCAAAACAGCTCTCGTCAACCTCCAAAGCTACACGAAAGTGTTGATGATGATGAAATTGAGACACAAAGATCGTCCGTTGCCATCACGATGCGCGACTTCTTGCCCGAAAACTTCTTCAATTACTTAGTTAAGGCTCCTTGCTATGAAGATTGCGAGGAACGACTCTCCAAGATCGCTTGACAAATCTACAACCAAGGCTCCTCGCCTACACGAGCCTAAACTGCATGGCACTAAGCTCATCGCCTGCACGAGCCTAAACTACATGGCACAAAGCTCCTGGTCTGCACGAGCATAAAAGGCAACACCAAAGCTCCTTGTCTGCACAAGCATAAAAGGCGACACCAAAACGTTCATTGCCTGCATGAGTTGAAACTGCAAACGGCACCAAGATGCTCCTGGTCCGCAAGAGCATAAACTACGTACAACACACACAAAAAAAAAATCCAAAAAATCACCTATTTGAACTACGTTATGACTTGATCTCTTCTTTGGAGGGGTACGTAGGCATCTCAAACATTCAACTTCGAGTTCAGTCACATCAAAATAAAGAATAAAATTTTTATTAAAAGTTTGATGTTATTACAATTTCTTTGTAAAAAAAAATATATATATATATATATATCAAAGTGGGGTATCTCTCCATTTTAAATGCCGTCCCCAAGCCAAAATGGATGAAATCAGTTCTAAATCCAGTCGGTGCAGCAATTAGGACAAATCCTTTTATTGGGCCTGAATTTGTGAGGCAGCTTGTCAAACTCCAAACAGGAACCGACTACCTCTCCGTGGACCAGGACCAGACCCAAGTGGAAGTCGACTTCTCTCTGAGCCCACAAATCAACTCCGTCAAAGCTTCCAAGACAGTAGTCATCACTAACCAGGGCACAGCTCTCGTGCAAGCTGGAATACCCGTCATTCGATTAGCTGGTGGCGGTTCCACTGCTTCATTTGAGGTTGTCAAGCTCTTGCCCGACGCTCCCACCGATGCTAATTACGTCAATGCTAACAGAAACAAGCACATTGACTTGATTGCCCCGACTTTGAAGTCGCTCTACAACTCAAGAAGGAGGGCTATGGAGATGCCGTTGAGAGGTGATAAGTCGGTTATGGAAAGCGACAAATTGCTATCAAAGAGAGAGACGAACAGAAGGTTTCAAGTCCCCATCAGTCCACAGCAGCGGAAGACAAAACCTCCAAAACTTCAAAACCTTGCTGCAACAACCTGGTAGGTCTCCTCAACTTTCATCATGTTCCTGTTATCGATTCTGATCTAGTGGGCTGGAACATGGCTGAGCAAGCAAGGCAGCAACAAGGAGAGCAACCATCATCCTAGCGAGCAGTACCAAACATTTAGTGCAGTAATCAGCAGCAGCGCAGCGAGCGGCAGTGTGCAGCAATTTCTGGCAGCCTGTTTTTCTTCATCACCGCTTGGCTCTCTCTCCTGATCCCCACCGCCGTTCTGCCGCCTGCTCATGACGACGGGTGCAGCATCATCACCGACGAGGTCCAGAAGGTCTTCAAAAGCTTCAACTTCAACGACTCCACCCTCTCCTCCGAGCTCAGCAACAACACCAAGAAGGCTGTACTCCTATGGATGCATAACTTCTCTTTCAGCACAACTTCCGTCATCAACCTCTCCGTGCCCTCCACCTCTGCCAGTAAATCTCAGCTTGATCAACATGGGGCGGCTACTGCGACACATGTGTGGTGTGCGTGAACCAGCTAGCGGAAAGTATGAACGAAGCGAGAGAGTTGCGGGACTGCAACTGTTTTGTCTTCTCCTCTGCATGGCACAGCGCCATCTCGTCATCTTTTCCTCTGCATAGCACAACAACATCTTGGATCATCCTCTCCAACATGGGGAAGCCGACGTCCAAGAGCTCCTGGGCCAGCATCACGAGTCGTTGGTCTCGGTTGCCACCAGCTCTGCATCCTCCTCCTCACCGGCTGCCGGGAAATGACCGACTTCAGCATGATTGCGTCACGCAGAACTGTAAGGATTTGAAGAAGTTCGTTGCGGCTCATACGTGTTCGACGTTAAAGCCATAAACGCCATCTCCTACGTGCATTCGGAAAGGGTTGTCTTTGTTGTGCTCCACCAGCCTCAGCTACAACTCCAGCACCCTCCTTTGGTAGATGCGAAGATCAGCGTTGCTGTTGCAACCGCCATCGAAGCCATCGGCTCTGGCAGCTCCACTAAGTGGTCGGGACTTACCCCAGCTCACTCGTCCTCATCTGCAAGCCTTCGCCTTCTACCCATCAGCTTCAGCAGCAAGAAACACGGCAGAACCATCAACAACGAGCCACACTCCCTTCCGCAGCAAGCGTTGTCCCTTGTAGCAAACAGGAATGGCAGTTTCAATAGCTCTCCGTCCATGGCAAACAGCAATGGCGAAGAACTTCAATAACCATCATCAAACGACTAGTCGGTCATGAAGCCTCGACTGCAGCTCTCCGTTCGTCCTCATCCTCCTCTGCATTTCCTCCTTGCACCATGTGGGGAATATATAGAAATAAATGAAAGGGGATAAACCAGTCTGGAAAGAATAAGAAATGGTGGAATCTTGGTGGATCAGCACCACCATGTGCAAGAAAAGAAAAGAAAAGAAAATAATGAATGGTGCATCTGGCACCATGTGCAAGAAAAGAAAAGAAAATATAAAAAAAATGGATGGTGCATCTAGCACCATGTGCAAGAAAAGAAAAGAAAAGAAAATAATGAATGGTGCATCTGGCACCATGTGCAAGAAAAGAAAAGAAAATATAAAAAAAATGGATGGTGCATCTAGCACCATGTGCAAGAAAAGAAAAAAAAAAAAATAAATAAATAAATAAAAAAAAATAAAAAAAAAATAATAAAAAAAAAAATATATATATATATATATATATATAAATGAATGGTGGATCAGCACCATATGAAATATATATCTATATATAGACACTAAATGAAATAAAGCTCATTTATTGATATTTCTGATAAGTTACAAATATGTACATATACATAAATCAAAATAAACAAACAAGAGGGAGCCTTCACAAAGGTTGCTCAGGAGAAGTCTCAGCAGTCGGCAGAGCCCCAGGTCGAAGAGGCACCAGAGGGTGATTATTTAGAGCCTCAGTACTAGGCAGAACCCCAAGAGGAGGAGGCATTGAAGGTTGATCATTTGGAGTTTCATTACGCGGTACAACCCCAGAAGACGAAGGTAAATGCTGTTGGAACAAACCCACAAACCTCTGATGATCAAGTAAAATCTGACCATCAGATTCCTGCATCTGGTCAATCTTCCTCTTCATGTTTGTAGCATAGTTATGTGCGAGCCTGTGCAACTGTTTATTCTAATGCTTGAGCCCTCTAATCTCTTGTTTAAGACTCATCACTTCAATCGCCAATGATTCAACTTGACTGGTTCGAGCAAATAGACGTTGGGCCATATTAGACACAGAACCTGCACATTGCACATTGAGAGCCAGAGAATCCTTAACAGCCAACTCATCAAACCATTTGGAAAGTAGTCTGTTATCTTTGGGAGTGACAAGGTTCCGGGCCACCACCGCAGCGGTCATATCATTCTTCATCATCGAATCCCCAACGGTAAGAAGACCAGCAAGGAATATGAAAGATGGACGCCATATGTTGTTTGGGGAAGGCATGGCTGCATTTTCACCAAGGTTTAAGTCAAAACGACGATCGGAGGGGCCAGACATTTTCAAAGGTGTTGAAGAAAGAAGAGGTCGAACAAATCAAGATCTTAAAAGTGCAAGAAAGGAGTTTCTATAAACGAAAATTCAAGTGTGCTTTGAAACAAACTGTGTGCCTATATAAAAATCAGTACTCGACGGGATTTCAGAGATCGAAGAGGCGAGCTCAGAATTCGAAGAGGCAAATTCAAAAATCGAAGAGGTGCTAGCTTTCTCAAAAGCAGGGCTTGCTCAGAAACCACGGGTCAATCTTCCTTTCTAGATTTGTCCGCACTTGTCACATGCAACCTCTGCACTCGACGGAGCTCAGAACTCGAAGAGGCAAGCTCAGAAATCGGAGAGGCATCTGCTTTTCCAGACGTGTCAGCATCTGTCACATGCACACTCGGCTTTGTGGAAATCACTGGCAGTTTGTCGAAGCGCCGATTCCAGATATCGAAGAGCCATTTGCTTTTCCAGACGTGTCAGCGCCTGTCACATGCACACTCAGCTTTGCAGAAATTACGGGCAATATGTCGAAGATTTCTTATGAAGTAGAAAGCACGTGAAGTTTACCGTTAAATCATCCAACGGTTGCTGACAAGAGTGAAAGAACAGTACCGGTTATTAATCCATATAAATGTCAACCTTCATCCTCCATAGCAAGGCAGACATACATAACCTTTCTTCATCTCCGAGAATGCTTTCCCAACAAAGCCTCTCGAGTCATTCAGTGTTCCTTATTCCTTGGGGTACCTCTGCAAACAAATGACACCAAAGCAAAAGTATCTCATATCACCAGGGTAGAAAGCAAGAGTATCTCATATCATGCTTTCTCCCTGTCCTTTCCTTTGTCCTTGTTCTTACCTGCAAAGACAAGGATAAAGAAAGCAATATGCCGGAACCTCCACTCAAACTCGGGTAAGGAATTAACTACCTGGAACCTTTGCTTGGTTGCTTACTTGACATTGCTCTCGAGTACTCGTCTTCAGCTGCTGATGTATTTCCGAAGAAGATGCCACATTTGCCTGGAGAACAGATAAGGCAAGTGAAAACGATACTTTGCAGCATGTGGAGACAACGTGCAGAAGAAACAAGCAGAGAAGAATGCAGCCTGCACAGTCAACTCAGCAGAAGGAGTCTGAGTTGAGGAACTCAAGAAGCTACCACATCTGCCTGGAGAACAAATAAGGAAATGCGACATGCATAATCAACTCAGCAGAAGGAGTCCGAGTTGAAGAATTAGAGAGAAGAAGGGGTCTGAGTTGAATCCAAGAGCTCGAGAAGCTTCAACAATATATTGACGGCACCATCGCCGAATAACAAAGCCTTGATGTGCAACGCTGTTAAATCGCCACCACTTCTTCGAAAGTAAGAGTATTTCATATCATGCTTTCCCCCTGTCCTTTTCTTTGTCCTTATTCTTACCTGCGGGACAAGGAGAAAGAAAGCAATCAGCCAGCACTTGGTATCAATCTTTCGATCTGGAACCGACTGCCTGGAACCCTTCCCTAATTGCTTACCTAGCACTGCTCTCGAAGTACCCATTGTCTCAACATCTTATGCTTCCAGAGAAGATACCACATCTGCCAGAAGAACAGATAAGGCAAGGGAAAATGATACATTGAAGCATGTAGAGACAAGCACAACAAAGCACGTGTCGATTCATCCACTACTTCTTTAAAATCAAAAGTATCTCATATCATCAGGGTTGCAATCACTCTGGGTGGAGGACTCCTTTTGACCCTTAAATTCTTGGGTCGACTCGCTAGGCGTTGTGGGCTGCACGTGCCGATTCACCACCCTTGAATCAAATCCTTAAAGATCAAGTCACTAACTGGAAGAATAGCCTATCAATCTTGAAGATCATACCGTTGACCAAACTTCTCAGGTGTGAATTAGAAAGATTGAACAAAGCAACAAGTCGTCACCTTCACCTCGTGCCTGCTTGCCATGTGTTCGAGTCAACCTTCAAGAATCAAGCCTCAACAACCCTTGTTCAAGCCAAATTCGAGATTAAGCCTCGACGGCTCTTGAGGAAATCACAAGTTCAATTCAAGATCAAGTGTCTACCACCCTTGAATCAAATCCAGTTCAAGAATAAGCTGTGGAAAGTCAACAATCGGAGAAAGCCAAAAGGTCCTCCAACCAAGTTCAAGAATAAGCTGTGGAAAGTCAACAACTAGAGGAATCCAGAAAATCCTCCAACCCAGTTCAAGATCAAAGTTGTGGAAAGTCAACAAGTGCAACAAAATACGTGCCGATTCATCCACTACCAAAGCCAAGGATCATCTACCACATGAAGCTCCTTGTGGTCCAATTTCAACCTTCAAGATCAAGCCTCGACGGCCTTTGAAGAAATTTCAAACAAAGTTCAAGAACAAGCCTCAACGGCCCTTGAAGAAATCTCCAGCCTAATTCAAGATCAAGCCTCAACGACCCTTGAAGAAATCTCCAACCCGATTCAAGATCAAGCCTCAACGGCCCTTGAAGAAATCTCTAGCCCGATTCAAGATCAAGCCTCAACGGCCCTTGAAGAAATCTCTAGCCCCATTCAAGATCAACCCTCAACGGCCCTTGGATCGACATTTACATTAAGGGACTTCAAAACGCATCTTCTACACGTGACAAGCACATGTATACGGCGCGCCTTGAAGTGGGGGCATTTGTAGACATCGAAATTTTGGTGAAATAAATGTTGATCAATAATTAAAATTTCAACGTTCACGTGTCACATAAATTTTACACATAGTAGGTGACTCAACGAAAAATCGAGAATCATCAGAAAAGTCATCAAACAGGACACGTGTCAACACCTGTCAGAAACGATTTATTTCATCTGAATAATATATTCAAAATTAGGCTTTGGAAAATTCTATAAATAGAAGCCATTTCATTCATTTAGAAAAAAAAACCAAGTCATAACCAATTCACCTCACACCAAAACCTTAAAGCTTTGAAACTCCAAAGCTCCCAAGCAAATCCCGAAGGATCAAGAAAGCTCTCTTCGTACTTCGTCAACCCAACCTTCAAGATCAAGCCCCAACGACCCTTTGAATGAACTTCCACCAATTCAAGATCAAGCCCCGACGGCCCTTGAAGAAAGCGTTCATCGTTCATCATTTGTTCATCTTAAGATCAAGCCCCAACGACCCTTTGGATCAACAACATCAACAAATCCACATATCCAACCGTTCTTCAAGATAAAGCCCAAAAGCCCTTGAAGATCCATTCATCAACTGTTCATCAAGATCAAGCCCCAAAGGCCCTTGAAGATCCGTTCATCAACAGTTCTTCAAGATCAAGCCCAAAAGCCCTCGAAGATCCATCCATCAACTGTTCATCAAGATCAAGCCTCAAAGGCCCTTTGAAGATCCGTTCATCAACAGTTCTTCAAGATCAAGCCCAAAAGCCCTCCTTGAAGAAACTTCCAACCATTCATCCGAGATCAAGCCTCGAGGCCCTTGGATCAGCATCACAATCCACAAATCAACACCTTACGGAGATCGAATCAGATGATCAAATTTAAGAGAGATTGTAACCCCTAAATCATTAATACAAATATTATTTTGTACACGTGTTCTTGTCTCGTTCGTTTCAGGAATTTCCGTGTTTACAGGAACTCTAGTTAACCAGTTTGCTGATGAAGTGGGTAGTTTCTGTTTGCAATGCATGCAAATATAATTGATCGGATGCAAAATTGACTGCAGTGACCTGGTCATCTGATCACTAACATTCAAATTTGAACTAGTCTAACAAATCAAAACTTCATTTCACTTTAATTTAAGAATAACCACATTTTAGTAACTATTGATTTATATTCCGGTCCCCGTAATTCAATTAGTAAACAATTTATATAAAATTAGTTTTATTCCTGCTTCAATTTCGTAAAATTAAAGTTAATTCTAACTCTGATATCATAAATCTTGTTCTTATTTAGGAACTTTTAATTTGTTTATAGAAAAAATCTAGGAACTTCTTGTTTCTTACTAACAAGCAAGACATGTCTTATATAAATCATCTCGGATACACTTTGTGACTAATTTACTAATAAGACAATTGTGAATAGGGTAAGGCATGTATCTATTCCATGTCTTATATGAAAAGGCCAATTAATTCCTGTATTAAAGAAAAGATCAAACACGAACACTAGGAATTTATTTTTCTACGTAAGTAAAAATAAGTGGTAAGAAACATGTTCATCATGCAATCGATTATTTTTTTTTTACCGAAAAAAAAAAAGCAATAGATTCGTGAGAAATAGAACTCGACATTGACATAGAAATTGACAATTCATCCTTTAAAATGGACGTGCAAGTTATATATGTTTACCCCAAAAATGAACGCATCATGGAGAGAAAAGGCCTTTTCCCCATGTGTTCGTTAAGTATTCACCTTTACATGCGAAAGGAGAAAACACTTATTTAGTAGTGGTTCGGTATGGGATACCGAACCGAAACCTGTGTCCCGATTCTCAAATTGAAATTTTTGGGAAATCCAAATCCAATACTGATTCCAAACCAATTTTTCGGGAATCCCAATTTTCTGAAATCCCGAAATAAATTCGGGATTTCGGGACAAATCAAGAATCCCGAAATGATTTTGGGCCTTTGGACTAAAATTTGACATATTATGTTTTGGGCTAAAATTCAACCTTTTATATTGGACTGCCAATCTGTTGCGACTAAATTTTCTTAATAAATTTCATAGGCCATTTTAAGTTACAAGTATACAACCAAACCAATCTGTTGCAATAAAAATAAATTTAATCTGTAACTTACAATTTAATCTGTGCCCAGATTAAATTTCATGGAGGACCTGAGCATGAAAATTCCCATTAGTCATTAGCGTGCATTTCACTCCTCCTTCCCCTCCTTATCTGTCCTAGTTATTTACAATGACAAATGCCAAACTTTTTCATGTTTCCCATGCACACACAGACACACATATATACATTCACACCAGGAAGGATAAATCATACACAATTTATATGCAACGGTTGAGATCAAATCTCAATAGAATCCAACGGCTATTAAAATTCCAAATATATATTTAAAAATTAAATAATATATATATATTTTTCGGTTCGGTTTGGGATTACCGAAATCCCAAAAACTTGGGACCGATTCCCGTACCAAAATTTCGGGATCCTTTCGGTATTGGGTACCAAAATTTTCGAGAATTTCGGTTTGGGATTTTTTTGATTTGGTTTCGGGAAATTTTTTATTCAGTTTGGGATTTTTGCGATTTTTTTCCAGCCCTATTTAGTACCCCTTTTCTTTGTCCTTTTATTATGTGAATCAATTTTTTCCCTGTTATTTATTCACTAGAGCTTTGCGTAATTGCGCATTTTATGGGAAAGAAAAGCTGAAGACTTTTTAATTAAAATTGGTTTGAAATTGGCCGAACTTTTTAATTTAATCATTGACAATGAAATCGATAGAAGTGATCTCTGAGTTTATCCACCGTAAATTATTTTAATCATTCTCTAAAAATTTGTTAAAATCCTGTTTAAGTGTAGGAGCTGGTTTGACAAAAATACTCGTAAAAAGGTGGTCATATTGTCATTCACATAACAATTTAAGTGGATATTGACACATTGTAACAAAAGAACCGACCACTTCTATCGATTTTCATTATTAGGAACTAAAGTGAGGAGTTATGCTAATTTCAGACTATTTTGACTAAAAAGTTAAAGTTAAATTAAAGAGCAAAGCCCCTTTGGGCAACCCGTGCAAATAGAGTCAAGTCAAATGGCACAACAAGCACAATGATGGCAATTGTAACCGTTAAACTCGATATCTGTGGATAACTGCCCGAATGGATTGGATTTGGGTATGAAAATTCGGGTATATTTTGGATATGGAGAAAAACTATGAATATTATTCGGATATGGTTATAGGAGTCATCAATCCGAATCTGAACCGAATAATATATAATATAATACTATTATATATGTATATGTATATTCGTTATTCACTGAGTCCATTACCTTGAGAATACAAAAGTTGCATTGTGTGCGTTGCATTTTGTGGCAAAGTTCGAAAGTTTTGATATCAATCAAAATTAATGAGAATTCAACGGTACTTATGGGAGATATCAAAAATTAGCCAACATCATCAATGTTTATCTTTAATTTTTATACTTCACAAGATCTATAAATCATTTTATACATCAAATATTTAATGACGAAATTAATATTTACTAAATCATAATGCGTCAATTGGACGAATATATTTTTTGTATTGACAAAGAAGGATATAACCGTTAACTGATAGAGAATCCGTTACCTGGTGGGTATGGTTATGGATAATAACCAATGGTTAATTTGCGCTTATAAATATGATTAATTTTCGTGATTATGGGGATGAATATAACATTTTCATCCCCAAACCAAACCATTGCCATCTCTAGGTGGAAGACTAGAGAAATCATTCTCACAGGGAAAACAGGATGCATAGAAAGAAAAATATAATACTTCTTTAGGGACTTAATGCATGAATCACTCATATGTATTGTCCTGTCTAAGTTTTCGGTGAACATTAATCAAGCTCAAATCCATCGAAATGGACAAGCAGATAAAAACATCTTGTATTTTCTAGGCTTTTCCACAGATCTGTTTAGGGATCTCAAATATAGGGTTTAGAGTTTCTAGAGCGTAGTTACGTAGTTGAACTTGTAATTTATTGGTACGTTTAAGGGCAAAAGACCAAAATATATGAACAAACCTAACCCACTTCTACCTGCCCACACTCGCTTTACATAATATAATCTGGTCGAAATTTTTATTTTATTCTCAGAATCTCAGTGCCCAAATAATTGAAAAAAGTTGGATTGAAGGTGTTTGGTGTCAACTGTCGAGCACAGGTAATGGACCAGTCGTCCGAAAACCCTAAAGAGAAATTAATTTACTTTTAAAATCCATTGACTGGTAAGTCCGACCATTCCAACTGTCTTTGTGTGGTAGACGGATCAAAAGAATGAGTGAATGAATTACTGCCCTTGTTTGATAATTGCCATATAATCTTGAGGAGTATTTGTACGTATTCAGACAGGAAAGTAGGAAACTATGAAAAATAAAAAATAAAAAATAAAAAAATAGGAACCCATGCATATTCATACAACCCCAAGGACGACAACAAACTTATGGAGGTCCATTAATGAATTTCAGCATATCACTAATCCTGTGGGATTTTCAAACGTATGTGCAGATATATAATGAATAAAGGGATTCTTTTTTTTTTTTAAATGGAGATTAATTATGGGATCCACTCTACATCGAATTTCAATGATCCGAACAATCTTTTTTGTAAGTCTTGATTCATAAATCGTCATTGCAAAAATTCAATTCATTCCAAAACCATTTGCCTATTTAATTGTCACAATGAAATCTCATTGTTTCTTATAGAACAAAGTGTTCATCAATGTCTTTGAACTCAATTAGATGTTTCAAATATTTCCTATTTATCTAATATTTTGTAAGGATGATCTAATTCATGCAGTTTGAAAAATAGACGGTTCAGATTGTTGAAGTTTGATGTGATGTGGGCTCCATAATTATTCCGTTTTTTTAATATAATAAAAAAGGCCCCACAATCAGTCATATTCATGCGTTCAAATAAGTTGGAATACTTGTTTGAGATAAGTAGACTAAGTGAAGTGCATTAAAAAAAATTGTGAGAAAGAAGAGTAGGGTTTTACCAGGAAAGGAAAACCTAAGTTCACAAGGATTTACATAACCAAGCCCACTAGAATCCTAGGTGGAATCTCCTACGCTGACAGAACCCCTTCCCTTAAGGAACTCCTTCCCTTAAGGACGTCCTATATTTTAGTTCAAAACATAAAAACACATTTGTCCAAATTTGCACATACCACATTGCCACATAAATATTACTTCAAAACATAAAAACACATTTGTGGTTAAGTACTACATACTCCAAAATATGAGCCTAATACAAAAAACATTAATATATCACTACAAAATATCAAATGTGCAACGATATGCAAAATGAAGGAGTTTTTCTTTTCAAGGTTGTGAAACCTGTCTCATAAATTAAAACCTTGCCAATGAAATTCAAAGCTTGCATGTAGTTCTTTTTACAAAATCCTTCAATTTTCATCGATCATCATGGGGAAATGGTATTGGAACTTTGGCTTGATTTATTATCTTCAAGAAATATATTGATGATGTTTGCAGTAGGCATTCAACATCAGAATTCTCTTTTGCATAAACTAAGTATAGAAAAACCACATTATAAATCATTCAAATTATGAGAAGTTTACCAAAAATAATTATGAAAAGAAAGAAAACATTGGGCAGCCGAGATTAAAGCTCAGTCGATCCAATGGTCATCAATTTTCTAATTTAATTTAAACAATATATATATATATATATATATATTAACTTCTAGTTCAGTTCATATTAAATCCTACTGCTGTAAATTATAGTATTTTTTTAGTGGTATAAAATTATTAAATTAATATTTTTCTTATCGTGTAACGAATTACCCATGTGTATACCTAGACCGACTTGTTATCTTAGCAAGTGCTTATTGGTTTACCCAATAACGACCCGATTCATTATCTTGTCAACCTGAAAACTTGTTAATTTCATGTCCTTTCGTGTCGGATTAACAAGTTATGTAAAAAATTGTCAGGCCTAGTGTGGTGGGGAGTTTGAATAAAACCCCTTTTAATTTTAAATTTTAAATTTTTTAAATACCATAAGGGCTCATTGTGGCACATGATACCCATTCATTGTTCACATATGTGTCATGTCACGCTTTAATGAGGTTTTGACAGAAAGACTAACAAGAGTATGAAAGTGTCACACAATCCTCATTTTAGGTATGAAATTGGTACCCAAAAAAAAAAATTTGATGTATAAAAGTTTGAAAAACACCACAATACTTGATGATAGTAAAATGAGAATTGCCCTTTTAGGTTCAAAAACTAAAACGAATGACTGTGACTTCCAACTATCCTTTACATATTTAATCTTAGATTCTCAAATTTGAATTTTTTTTTATGAACTAACAATAATATCACACTAAGGGGAGGGGTGAACTTAGTCTTACAATAAGATTGCAATAACGTGGTTTAAATTTGTCTTTAGCGAGAATTGAACCTAAGACTTCTCACTTACAAATGAATAGGAATACCTCTAGAATGTGCCTCAAATTTGAATCTTGTTCTCCCACTATATGTATATTTGTCTTGTGCTGCATTTTGCAATGCTAAGACAAAAGAGTAGTAAGTAATTAAATGCTTTAAAAACGCATATGGAATCAGCAAATGTTTGTCAATATCTCCCGTTTTACTTTTCCTTGATTTATGCCCCTTTATTTCCCTGAATCCAACGGATAAGAAACTTATCTGCCCTTGCAAACCTCCCACAATTAAGTCACAATACCTGTTTTTTCTTAAACGAGAGAAAAAGAAAAGGCAATTGCAATTAGTTAGTGTTACATTGGGTTTTATAAAAGGGAGTTGATATTTACTTCAGCAATGTTTGAAGTGGTAATAACAATTGTCTTCGTCGGTTTTTCGTGGTTATTTATTTTGAAGCGCTTGAGTGTGCGTGCCACTGAAATCTTCATCATTTTCTGCTCCCTGTACTATTGCCACAATGGCATTATTTAGATCTTCATCAATTAAATAAGCTTCATAACTTGTTGACAAAAGGTTTCCTTGTGTTAGTCGAAAAGTAACTAATAATATAGGTTGACTTGCATGCATATATGAAAACAATAAATCTCTTGTTAACAATAATTTCTAAGTGTTTGGTTAATTTTGAGAGATGTATGAGTGGATGGTAGAGGAACTACAGTTTCAGTTTTCAAGGACTCAAGCCTGACGATTTAGTATGTGTAATAAAAGTGGTAATTGAATTGAATTGAGAAAAAGGGAACTGCAACTGCAAGTCCACGGTGTAGGTAGGATAGTTCAATTCATGCATGGCAATTGGCAACCCTAATTTAATATATGTATGTTGCCTTCTCTATCTGCTTCTTTGACTTCATTCAATTTTATCTATCGGCCTCTGCTCTGAAGTCGCTGTAGTTCACAAGGCCAACTTGAAAGTTTCAGACACCCTCTGAAAAAATAAATTTAATACAACCACATCTTTATAAATTTAAAACTTTCAGCGAAGTTTCTTATCATAAACAAAGTGGACATACGACCATAGGTATAATATAATCTTAACTCATTATTTTAGTACGATTCATCTAGTGTGTCGTTTCCTTTTCTTTTTCTAAAATACTCAATTACGACAATATTAAAAGACTCGAACTCTAGACCTATCAAAATCAGAATTCATTTTCGTAACCTTCCTCACCACTTAATCATTTTGACTGTGTGTAGCAGTGCACTTAACTCATTTCACTTATGAAGAGTCGACCTAGTTTTCTGTGGTTTGTAAGACACAGTACTTGAAACCAAAATATAGATATAACTTATAGGTTACTAAGAGAATGAGCTAGATGTTGGAAGAAAGTGGAATATATGTGGATAGCGCGTGTGAATTAATTGAAATGATTTCCATCGTCCCTATTGTAAAATATAAAAAAATGATTCGAACTACTAAAAATATACTTGAGATTTCATATAAGAGAGTTGATAAAGAGGTTTTTCCTGATAATATAGATTCATTAAGATCATGTCCATGAAAATGTTTATATAAAAGATATGTACGATTTTTTCTTAAGGCTAGTTAGGATCACATCATTTGCTAGACGGATTTTGACTAAGCCTAGGTGGCCAATATTGTGATATTACGTTTGCATTTTGGTCATTTTGAATCACATACATTATTAATTGATTATATGCAAAAGTATAGTTACAATAAACATACATGCAACATACGTACCTAAAATACCTACCTGTATAATAAAAATATACTAATAGCTAGTATGACTTTATTACCTTGATATGAATATACCATTGTATGAAAAAAAATATAACAACTCCAATTTAATAATAAAAAAGGCCATCCTAATTTTGTAAGAGATGCTAGGCTAAATTAATGATTTCAAATCTTATTGATTTTTTTTCAGATTTTTATAAAATAATTTATAATATAAGGTAAATCGGATAAATGGTCCATGTGGTTATAAGGTATTCGGAAGCTAGCACATGTGGTTAAAAAATTTGGATTTAAACCCACGTGGTGTAATCCGTTAGCAAAATTAGTTAAAAAGTGATTTTTTTGCAAATGTCTGCTAAATGCTTGGATAAAACTGTACTTTGATGTGTCGTTGTGAAAAGCAATATTTTAGTAACAGTAAAAACATTTTTATTCCGATTCATCCATCATTTTTATTGTGAGGAACAATTGTATTCCAATTCGTCCATCATTTTTACTGTGGGGATTTTAGTTTTTTTTTTTTTTTTTGGATTATACTGAAATTTAAAAGAAGAAAAACAATCTAGCTTTGAGGACGAGGAGGAGGAGGAATAGCTGCTGCTTCCTTATTCTTTGTTGGAATGTTGTTATTCTGGCAGGGATTCACGGGTTTTGTCTCGTGAGTTTGATATGCCAAGTAATGGTTGCAAGATGTGTTGTGAATGCAATACAAACACTACCGGTATCGGTCCTAGATATCCCTGCCAAAGATGTGCATATGTATTTGTGGAAAGTGTATTCAGGGCTATGAGTGGGATGGCATCGAGATCAGTGATGAGGTTGAAATGAAATTACAGACCTTCTTCTTATCCATACTTTTCTGACATGTGTTTTGGTTAATATTTGAACATTGGGCTGCAAGTATGAGAAAACCCAAATATGCCAATTAAGAGAAGGCTTGTTGGAAGCCCAACACCAAGCCCAGAGACAAATTTGCGCCTTCCCATTAATGCATAGGCCATGTCCCTATGATTTAAATGTCAAGTGATGGGGACTAACTCACAATCAGCCAAAAAGCACATTTCAGTGGCAATACAAGTAAAAAGCTGATGACTCACTACTTTCCAATTATTTTCAGGCAATAGCAGAGCTACAACAGTCGGGTTAACTTGCCTATAAAAGGAGGAAGAGGCCCCAGAGACAAGGACACTCAACCAATCAAACAAACAAACATACAAACTCTGCTCTCAAGCCAGATTTGCATCTAAAAGCTGTAATCAGCCCAGATCTCAGTCCTTTTCTGGATCATTCCCTAACAAAAGCCATCTTTTGTCTAGCTTATAAGCTCTGCTATCACCCCTAGTGGCGTACTATCGATTCCCTTGTGTAAATTTGTTTACCGTCCATCCTTTTTTAGCATATAAACCTTGTAAACTCAAAAGATAAGTGATTGCAAGAAGTTCAACCTTGCCCGACAAGGTGAAATCTTGCTCAAAGCTCTTGGTTTGTTTTACAAGATAATAGACCTACTGCTTAATGTATTCTCTAGAATGTATTCAAGTCATATCCATCTGTTTTCTTACTGTAAGACTTTCATTTGCATATGGATCTGGTCAGTGTAATGAATATGCTTTCATTTAAAGCCAATCAAGAACCAAACAAATGACTTAAGGGATCTGGACTCCCCTCATTCAAATATACAAGACTATGAACTCAAAATCCTTGTTCGCAAGGCAAGAAAAAGAACTTAATGTGGACTTAACCCATCCACGACAATTTTTTGATAACAAGAAGTTCAAGTAACTTGGGGCGCAAGTAATCAACAAAACACAATCTTGTTCTACAACTACTATACTGAGATAGCAGTGGCACGCCTATCACTTGGTTAGTTTTGATTACGAGCCTCAAGGCCTACACCTAAGGCCCCATAAAGGCACCTTTCAAAACTAACTTTATCCTCTTCTTGCAGCACATCAGCAAGCAAAAACCCGACTATACATCCAAAGTACTAATCCCTTGGGGAGCTGTGCTGATAGCCGAGGAACCCTCTCCGGAGAAATCTTTGCCTGAACATAGTTTTGGCACGCCTAATGGGACACATTGGTCTTGTATGCCAAAAAGAAGAAGGAATGAGAAAACCTTAAGGTGGAACACAGAGTATAGGCTACCTAGTGTCTACCAAGATCAAACATGACAGATCACCTAGAGAATTTTCCCTCCTTACTAGCTGTTCTGAGAAGCCCAACCTCATCTGAGAAGTCAGGGGGAATGGTAACCAATGAAGACTTGCAAGCCACCATGGTGCAAATGTTAAGAAGTATGGAGAAGATTTCCCCGGAAACCAGGGGAGAAGTAAGCAGACTCTATTCTTTGACAGGGAGTTTGCAAAGAAGACTAAATCTGGAGTACTCTACTTCAAAGAATAGTTATGTGAGGGGGGCAAGCCCTGAGAAAGAACCAGTTATTCCATTCTTTCATTTGCTCAAGGAAAAGAATGGTAAAGATAAAAACAAGGAATAATCTGGAGCTAGTCAGCCAGTGTTGGAAGAAATCCTAGAAGCAGAGTTGCCTGACCCCCACTATTCTCACTTATTAGTAAGGGGCAGTACGGGCAAGAACGAATGAAGTATGGGATGCCCCAGTTAATCAGGGAATCTAGTGGAAAATGCGGGCTTACCAAGGCAGACAAGCCTCCTCTTTATAAGCTACCACCATTGGCCAGTAAGGGAGGGGATGCCAAGTAGAGAAAGCCTGAACCAAGAAAATAGACTTTCTCAGGCTAGCTTGAAATGGGAACCGCCTTATACTCTTCATGATAATATAACTCATTAACAGTTCAGGGATGAATTAGCTGAGTTAAGGAAGATGGTGGCCTGGAATGATTAACCATAAGCTTGCCCATTCTTTAGGATCACCTATCAGAAGCCCTATCATGAGTACGTTGACGAGCAGAACCAACTTCAGGATGCCCGCATTTCTAACATTCAATGGAGAAAACGACAATGTGTCTTCTAGAGATCACATTTTCAAGTTCTCTAATCACTGTGTGGCATTTGAAGATAATCCCAACTACAAGTTGAGATTATTTGGGAACTCCTTGGTGGGCTTAACATCTTGATGGTACTCTCTATTGCCCCTTAATTCTATTGCCGACTGAAGGCAAATGGAGATGGCCTTCCATGACCAGTTTTACAAGGTTGAGCCCAAGATAACTATCAACGATCTGGTGGAAGTCAAGCAATATGAGCATAAGTCAACTGAAGACTTCATGATAAGGTTCAGGAGGACAAAGATTCCCTTTGAGAGAGAAGTTTTATGATGCACAGTTCAATAAGCTACAAGAGTTGGTGATTGCTGCCACCAAGTATGAGAAGCTATTACTGGTAGAACAACATAAATCCGACTGTGAATCTGCAAGAAAGTAAAGAACACAAGATGTATCGTGGTTCACCCCCAATGTTTGGGCTACGTCCACACTGATGTTGATATTGTTTCACTCTGAATGGTGAATATACAAGAAGGCTAGAGGCAGTGTGCTCTCTAGCCTATTTTCTGTGTTTGCCCTCTCTGAGATGTTTTCCCTCTTCCCATGGCCTAAACCTTGACCTCTCCTAATGAGAAGAGTGAGGAGTCCTTCTATAGAATAAAGGCTCCTCACTTATTACATATTTGCCCCTTCATTTATTACATAATTACATTTGAGTCCCCCGAGTATTTATACGAGGTCTAAATACGGAGGCCCTAAATATGGTACAAACAGTAGTCCCCCAAGTCTTCAGTCAAGAGAGTCTTTTGGCTGGAGACTTGAAATTCAGTCTATGTGTAAGCCGAAGTAACTAGATGTCGTTTAGAACTGATACTCGATATGAGGCGGTGCTCAAAGTGAAATGATGCTCAACTAGAAGTAGCACATGTTGCGAGGTTGCTCGGCTTGTGGCTTATGTTGCCTTGGTTGGTTCGGCTTGTTGCGTTGAAGGTGAGGGAGTCCCTTTTATAGAATAAGGGCTCGCTCTTCAATACATAAATGATGGGCTAGAGTTAATGCTCATGGAGGTTGACATGAGTGATGCTCATGAATGTTTATGTATGATTGACATGAGTAATGCTCATGAATGTTTATTTACGATTGACATGAGTGGTGCTCATGTATGATGGTGATTGTCATGAGTGATGCTCATGTATGATTTTTTGGAGGACGGGTTGTACTTTTGATCACCTGGTTGGTGATAATAACGGCAGGCTGCTGAATAATTTTGGAGTACTGGACGTACTTTTGATCACCTATTTGGTGATAATAGCAGCAGACTGCCGAATAATTTTGGAGTATTGGACATACTTTTGATCACCTGGTTAGTGATAATAACAGCAGGTTTCTAAATAATTTTGGAGTACTAGACGTACTTTTGATCACCTAGTTGGTGATAATAACGGCAGGCTGCCGAATAATTTTGGTACAACAAGTTGATTCTCGACATGATTCGGGTCCGCTTGTCGGGTTCGCATATTGGGTTCTTTTAATCAGCAACAATGTTGATCAGTGGATCTAGTTGCTCAATAATTCCTGACAATAAATGACAGTATAAGTATGACCGTATAATTAATAAATCAAATTGACAAAGTTTGTCAAGGAAAAATATTGTACTATGTGCCTTCTATAAATAAATAATTTATTTAGTCGTGTGGTAAGTCACATGTTGTATAAGTGACATAGACAGTCACAATACTCTAGGCTATGAATAAATATTGTATAAGTAATTGGACACTCACATATTAATAAATATTGTATAGTTATGAGGCAGTCACAATTCATGCACATATAACTATGCATATTAGTTTGTACTTGTCACTTGTACCAGTAGTTGCATGACTCTATTTGTCATGTTGCACATACCATGTCATGAACTATTAATCAAATGCAAATAGTACTATCTAAATATCATGCTGATTGTCATTGCGACAAGATTGAAAAAGTGCATAAAGCAATTACTTATATATATATAGTGGCACTTAATGTATAGTGGACAAAATAGGCAGTATGGCGTGTATGACACATATATAGTAATTATGTATGAAAATAATATTTAAATAATAAATATAATCTTCATAATGATTAAAATTGCGTTATTTTAAAAGGGAGGTGGCTGACATATTAATAAAAGAATAAAGAATTCTTATCTTCTTCACAGTTGTCTCGTGGTTTTTTTTTTCTTCAGAAAGTGGGCATGGTGGGAGCATGCACTCCCCTTCATGAAGAAAGTCTTATCTTTTTCAGAAGTTGGTGGGCATCTTCTGGTACAATAGAAAGTGGAGACGGGGAACCTTGGTGCAGTGTAGTGGGAACCTTGCACCAATTCATATCTTATTCATGAGTGCTTCTGGTGGGTGTTTTTTCAGGCCACTAGTTCATTGATCTGCTCGTGAATGGCAGTCTCACTTTGGTCAGTGTATTTTTGGTGGGCCAGAGAGACTTGTGGGAGAGTAGGAATGAGATCGAGCTCATTCTTCACCTCCTCAAACGGCTCGAAAACTGCATCGGTAAGCAGCCAGTTAGTCGCATTCTTCGACGTGCAGACACGAGGTGGAGGCAAAGACGGAGTTGGAGAAGGAAGAAAATGAGGCTGCTTCTACTGCTCTATTGGCACTGTTGTTGGGCGATGTGTGTGGAACACGCATCGTCGTTGGTGCTGGAAGCGTTGGTATTTACGACGGACGAGGTGGACGTCCCTGACTCATCCATTTGGGCATCGCACGACTCGACATCGTTTAGCCCGAAAACAACAACGTTTAAGATCCCACAACAACATTTTGAATTTGCAGGCCAAACTGAGAGAATTCAGGGAGAAAGTACAAGCATTTCCCGTTTATGACACGTAGCCTTTCCCTTTGGACAGCCTTCTGCAGTAACTTTATAGTCGGTAAGACTCTAGCAGTTAGCGGCGGCGACGTCGTGATTAGGATTTGTGACTTCGCATGTGCAGACGTGATTAAGACAAAGAACAAAGTTTAAGGGGCATGGATACGTCTTGCAGTCGGCGCTAGAATTGCATCGTTGAACAGCCATAGCCGCTTCTACTCCTGTAGCCACGCAAATGAACCAGAAGATGACCCAACTAATCATACTCTTCTTAAACACAGCATTCTCTATGTTTTTCTTGTTATGTCATGCTGTGGGGAGGACGAAGCAGAAAACATGTGGTGGAGGACGAAGCAGAAAACATGATACGGTGCATTTTGGTATGCGTTGTGGAATTTGTTTTTTTGTAGATCCATGGTGGAGACAAGTGGTTTGATGAAAAAATGAAAAAGAACCGACATAGTTTTTCGTATCGATTCCCACAGACGGCGCCAAATGTTGATGCACAAAACTGGAAGGTCTTGGAATAGCGTAAATCCGACTGTGAATCTGCAAGAAAGTAAAGAACACAAGATGTATCGTGGTTCACCCCAATGTTTAGGCTACGTCCACACTGATGTTGATATTGTTTCACTCTTAATGGTGAATACACAAGAAGGTTAGAGGCAGTGTGCTCTCTAGCCTATTTTCTTTGTTTGCCCTCTCTGAGATGTTTTCTCTCTTCCCATGGCCTAAACCTTGATTTCTCTAATGAGGAGAGTGAAGAGTCCTTTTATAGAATAAGGGCTCCTCACTTATTACATATTTGCCCTTTCATTTATTACATAATTATATTTGAGTCCCTCGAGTATTTATACGAGGTCTAAATACGGAGGCCCTAAATATGGTACAAACAGTACTCATCTAAGGTGCCTCATTTCTACAAAAGCAAAGTTGCGATCCATCAAGTAGAGTTTGAAAGAGAGCCAGAAAAGATAATGGCCATGAAAGAGAGAGAATGAACATATGTGCGGCAGAGACGACTACCCCCTTCAAACCTTTGATAGTGAAAGGGTTAGTCTAGCAAGTCAAGTACTAGGAAGTGGTAATGAATGATGGTGGTTTTGTCCCCATGAAGCCCCCTAAATACCAAAGTTATTCTTTTGATTTAACCAATGCCGCAAATATGTATGAGGAGTTGGTTCGGGCGAGAGTGATTGTACTCGACAGCACCAAAAAGCTGCCTAAGCCCGAAGAACTGAGAATGAAGAAGTATTGCAAGCTGCATTACACTTTCAATCACTCTATAACCAATTGTGTCCAGTTCAGGGATTGGATACAAGACTTTATAGTGAAAGGAAAATTGTTGCTGGAGAAACCGCATGCGAATATGATGATTGACATTGACCTCTTCCCAGAAGCCCCAATAAACATGATCAACTTAACGTGGGTAAGAAAGAGAAAGGAAAATTTACATGGGAGGGGAATGTAGAAAAGAGGCAAGTTAATAGGTCGACTGAATGAGCTATCAAGTTGCTCGAGAAGCCCAAAACAATCATAATCAAAGGAGTGGTGTTGTGTAGTAAGTGCCAATGCGAGTGTGAGTTGGAAGTCCTAGCATCAAAAGCCATTATCGATCAGGACCTGATCAGAAAAAGAGAGAAAGAATAACAAAAAGCCCGTAGAAATGTCATGCGGAAGGTTGAAAGATAGACCCCAAGAAATGTTTTCCAGAGGTTGGGAGAAGATTCTCAACCAAAGAGCTTGTCATAAGTGTTCAGAAATTATGAAGCTTCTGAAGAGGTGGAGAAACCAAAGTGCCAAGATGGGTGGATGTAAGGCCACCCCAGCCAAGCTATGCCGGTAGAGATGTCAGAGTAAAGGGAAGGACAGTGAATCCAATCACGAAGAAAAATCAAGCTCGACTCGGGCAGAAATGGTATGTGGTTGGGAAGGATAGGAGGCCCGCCAAAGAAATGGGAGCCTCCATGATCAGGAGAGTCTAGAGGCAACACAAAGCCCACATGAACTCATTGAAAGTCCCTACTGCCTTAGAAACCTCTAAGAATGTAAAGTTTGAGAAGGTACCTGATGGGGGAAGAAATCAACTTCATTACAAAACCAAGAAAGAGGTGGAGAAAGCTAATAGTAAGACCAAAGGGGAAGGATACCATGTACCGCAAAACCTCTATCCTGGGAAATACAGAATCTTGAGGATAGCTCAAGATGATATGGTGATGATGCCAACCCCAAGATAGAGCCCATAACCAATATGCTTTCGAACTATCTCATCGGAAAGGGGGTTGCCCGCACCATTGTTGGTTGATACTCTTTGTGAAGTCCCACAAAAAGTGTCGAACTTTGGCATAACCCAAGAGGAAGCACTGCCTGAATTAATGTTGCCCGCAGAAGCATAGGCTTGGTTGGATAAGTTCATGGGCCACATTGGGAGCAAGAAGGAGGACTTATATAGACCTAAACATGACATATGTTTTATCTACTATGTTATGTGCTGAGCCAGATTAACCTACCACAATGAAGGGCTATTACTTGGCAACATAACCTATGATGACACATGTTAATGTTGATGAAGCAGAAAAATATGAGTTAGGAACAATAGGTTTGCATGAGCTTGCAAGGAAAGAGCCCGAGAGAGTGTACATCGACAGAATGGTCTTCAGTCGCCAAAGTTTGACCTTAGCCAACCACCTCAAGCCCATTTATATAACTGCTTATCTGGAAAGAGTGCCCTTCAAAAGGGTTTTGATTGATGGGGGAGCCATGGTCAATGTGTTGCCTTTCAAGCAGGTGAAGAGAGTATGTAGAAGTGAGGAGGATTTCATCCCCATGGACTTAACAGTTTCCAGTTTTTCTAGAGCCATCACTATAACTCATGGGATATTACCCTTGGAGGTTAACTTAGGTTCCAAGTAGATCATGTTAGCTTTCTTCATTGTGTATAGTACTTTCACATATGGAGCTTTACTGGGTCGAGATTGGATTCATCAGAGTTTCTCGGTACCTTCCACCCTACATCAACAAGTAGTAGTTTACCATGAAGAATGAGCATTAGGACCATGATTTTGGGAGATGGTATAGGCTGAATGATGGCCATTCTTCCTCATTGCCAATGTGGCAGAAGCCAACTTTCATAATTCTAGTATTGGGGTTCTCCAATGCTTAGGAGCTAATGAGAACAGCTGCCCGACTAAGGTGACGGCCAAAAAGCTTTTGGAGCAAGGACTGTCCCTCACTAAGGAAGAATGGGATAAACCCCATATTATCCCAACTCCCCAACACCAGTAATGTCAGAACAAAGAAGGAATGACCAAGTAATTGCAGTCAAGTCCTTAATCAAAAGATTGTTGGTGTATGGAAGAGAGAAAAAGCAAGAAAGGTAGAGCTTGGAAAAAGAACAAAAGGAAGTAGCCTCAAGCACCCAGAACAGAGGTAAAGAAGAGTTCTTGGGGAATAAGTTGGAAGTAGCCATACAAATGGCTAAATTTATATATGACCTGGATGGGCTAAAAGACTTACCCGAGAATCTAAAGTTAGTTGAGTTTTTGTGTGCAGAACTTGACAAGCCACCACCAGAGGTAGAATACCCCTTAGAAACCAATGATTTGGGGACTAAGGAAGATCCAAGGCCTATATAGATTAGTGGCCTGCTAGAGGTGGAAGATCGAGCAAAGATTGTCAGCCTTTTGCACGATTTCAAAGATTGTTTTGCTTGGCATTACACTGAGATGCCGAGTTTAGATCCAACCTTAGTATAACATAGGATGCCCATTACGGAGGGATATAAACCTGTAAAGCAAGCACCATGGAGGATGTCAAGGGAGATCGAAGGAAAAGTCAAAGAGGAAATTGAAAGACTAATGAATGAGGGATTTATGAGACCTACCAAATATGTCGAGTGGTTGGCCAACATTGTACCTGTATTAAAAGCTATAACTAAGGTGGTCCGATGTTGTGTTGACTATAGGAACATTAATGGAGCCATGCCTAAAGATGAATACTCCATGCCCATGGCTGACTTATCCATAGATGCAATTGCCAAACACAAAATCTTATCTTTTATGGATGGGAATGTCGGTTATAATCAGATAAAAATGCCTAAAGAAGATATACACAAAACAGCTTTTAGGTGTCCAGGTCATGTTGGAGCATACGAATACTTAGTGATGTCCTTCGGGCTCAAAAATGTCGGTGCAACCTATCAAATAGCGATGAATGACATTTTTTATGACTTGATTAGCCATAGCATGGAAGTATATACTTATGACATCATGATGAAGTCTAAAACTGAAGAGTAGCACTTGGTAAACCTCAGACAAGCCTTAACAAGAATGAGGATCCATAAGCTAAAAATGAATCCAAAGAAATGTGCTTTTGGAGTAAGGTCGGACAACTTCTTAGGATTCCTTGTTCATAAAAAAGGTGTAGAGATTGACAAGAAAAAAGCTCGAGCAATCATGGAATCACCTCCTCCTACCAATAAAGTACAACTGCAGAGGCTACTAGGAAAGATCAACTTCTTGAGGAGATTCATTGCTAACTTGGTGGGCAAGATTCAGCTGCTAACTCCTTTACTGAGATTGAAAGATAAGGAAAATTTTGAGTGGGGTCCACCATACCAAGAGGCTTTAGACAAAATAAAGGCTTACTTAGCCTCCCCACCAGTACTCATGCCACCTCAAAGGGGGAAGCGTTTAAAACTTTATATTTCTGCCTCTCAAAAGTCAATGGGAAGCTTGCTGGCCCAAAACAATGAAAGTGGGAAAGAACAAGCAATATACTACCTCAGTAGAATCCTTACTGAGGTAAAGACGAGATATGCACCAGTGGAGAGGTTATGTTTGGCTCTATACTTCACTGCCTGCAAACTAAGGCATTACATGTTGCCTTACCATATCCACATCATCGCCAAGACAGATGTTTTGGGCCACAAGGCGCAATGTGATTTGAATGTCAAGCCTATTAACATAAGTTGTATGACAACTTATTGACTTAAGACCCAAAAGGGCCCAAATAGCCCATAACTCTAAAGAGGTCGTCCATATAGAGAAAGAAAAGGGTTTTGGTTCTTTTAGTCACTTAATTGAAATGACTATATAAAGAACTTTATAACCATTTCATCATTAAGGTTTCTTTTGGAGAAAATATGAGAACACAATGCTTTCTTTTCTCTCTAAGAGGCCGGCCACCCTAAAGGAAAATAGCTAGCAATCTTACTTCCTCTAGGTCACTCATCTCTTCATCAATGCTCTCCTTGGTGTGGAGACTTAGAGGTTCCCTTTCTTGGGAACTTGGAGAATTCATTCCACCACCCTCCTCCAAGAAATCCTTAGAGCAAAGAAGTAAGGAATGAAAGCCCTATCTCTTGAGTGATTAGCCTTTGCTTATGCAAAGAGGAATCAATAAAGGTATAAGATTTCTCAACTCACTTTGTTTTAAGTTGAGTCTTGGTTCACCATAATTCTTAGGCTTTGAATTTCATGGGTTAAGTCTTGTTTTTTGGTGTGTACAAGCATGGTTCCGCCTTTTAATTGTCAATAGCATGCATAGATATTGCTCAAATGAACTTGTTTTTTATAAATATTTCCTTTAGTTTAAGATTAAGATGATCCAATCTAGTCCTTACTACCCCCAGTCAAATGGTCAAGCAGAAGCCAACAACAAAGTCTTGGTGAACATTATCAAAAGGATGGTGGCAGATAGTCCAAATAAGTGGCATGAGAAGTTGGGAGATACTTTGTGGGCTTACAGAACCTCCAAAAGAACAAGAACTGGAACTACTCCTTATGCCTTAACCTTCGGGCAAGATGCTATGCTCCCCATGGAGATAAATGTGAGTTCTGTTAGGATTCAAAATCAATTTAGGTTGCACAGTGAAGAATATATTCAGGCTATGTGTCAAGGAGTTGAAGATCTAGATGTAGCCCGAATCGAAGCTTTAAATAAAATTCAAGAGGGGAAGAAAGATGTTGCCCGAGCATACAATAAGAAAGTAAAGTTGAAGAACTTTGAGAAATGAGAGTTGGTGTGGAAGGCAATTATGCCGTTGGGAGCTCAGATTAGAGGCTTTGGGAAGTGGATCCTAACTTGGGAGGATCCTTTCATTATCAACCAAGTATTGGACAAATGAGGATATTACTTGGCAGATTTGGAAGGAAGTTTGCAGAGGAATCTAATAAATGCTAAGTTTTTAAAGAAATTTCACCCAACCTTGTGGGATGTTAGGGATTGTTACATTGAATAAGCTTAAACATTACAGGGGATCCGAGAATCAGTTTATATGCTCATCATAGTTAAGCTTCAAGGAGAAAATACAAGTAAAAAAGGATTAAAGAAGTCATTTTCATTTCATAAATGTTGTAATTACAGATCAATAGTTTTACATCCCTGGCTAAGGTAGCTATCCTAAAATGGCTAACTGAGCTTCAGCATCTTTAACTTCAACATTTACTTTCTTGACTTCTTCAATCTTCTGGTAAGGCTATTTCATACGGATGGTTACTCCTCCAAGCTTTTAATCGCAAAAGACACATATGTAATCCTTGCCTCTATAGCAGAACCTTCTTCCACAAGTCCTACCAAAGTCTTTGACATTGTCGTGGTAGTTCATTTTGAAGCATACATCTATGATGATGAAGTGATCAAGAAAGTAGAAACTATAAGGAAGTCTAGGCTTGTGGATACCAATGCAAGGGAAGATAGCTTTATATTCACAAGAGGAATCTACTGTGCGATTAAAGCTGCTCGACTAATCCCCAAGGCCATAGAAGTCCTGAAATAGAAACTGGACGTAATGCGCCTTTCTGAGAAAGCTGCAGAAACTAATAACTAAGAAGTCCATGTAGGTCTGAAAGAGGGCATTTCTCCCTCTTCGAAGAAAAGTTCAGTGTGCAGGCCTGCCTAAGAGCGATAAAGGCCTTTGAGAAGATAGTACATGGTGGAAATCCCTTCACCAATCTCGCATGGAGATTGAATTCGGGCAACTTTGGGTGTCATTGAAGACTTTGAGAGGATAATACGAGGAAAAGTTGGAATTAAGGGGGAAGGATTGAAGAACTGAAAAGGCAAGAGTGTACTAGAATTTCTGAGAATTCGAAGGCTCGAAATGGTTAAGGTGCTTTGCTGAAAAGGTTAAGTAAGGATCATATAATAAGTGGTTACTTAACGGTGGAGTTCGTGGGTTAGTGCAAAGGTCTTGATTAACCAATGGTTGCTTTAAATGGTGCGGGTCCCAAGTGAAGGTGTGCAATGATTGTTAATGTGCGACGGCTATTTAATCATTATTAGCACCTGGGATTGCAGCCTCAACAATGATTAAAGGGGGTACTGTTTAGGTTAATATTTGAACATTGGGCTGCAAGTATGAGAAACCCCAAAGATGCCAATTAAGAGAAGGCTTACTCGAAGCCCAGCATCAAGCCCAGAAACAAATTGGAGCCTTCCTATTAATGCATAGGCCATGTGCCTATGATTTAAATGTCAAGTGATGGAGACTAACTCACAATCAGCCAAAAAGCAATTTTCAGTGGCAATACAAGTAAAAAGTTGATGAATCACTACCCTCCAATTGGTTTCGGGCAAGAGCAAAGCTACAACAGTTGGGCTAACTTGCCTATAAAAGGAGGAAGAGGCCTCAGAGACAAGGACACTCAACCAATCAAACAAACAAACATAAAAACTCTGCTCTCAAGCCAGATTTGCATCTAAAAGTTGTAATCAGCCCAGGTCTCAGTCATTTTCAGGATCATTCCCTAACAAAAGCCATCTTTTGTCCAGTTTATAAGCTCTGCTATCACCCTTAGTGGCGTAGTATCGATTCCCTTGTGTAAACTTGTTTACAATCCATCATTTTTTAGCATATAAACCCTGTGAACTCAAAAGAAAAGTGATTGCAAGAAGTTCAACCTTGCCCGACAAGGTGAAATCTTGCTCAAAGCTCTTTGTTTGTTTTACAAGATAATAGATCTACTGCTTAATGTATTCTCCAGCATGTATTCAAGTCATATGCATTTGTTTTCCTATTTTAAGAGTCTCATTTGCATCTGAATCTAGTCAGTTTAATGAATATGCTTTCATTTAAAACCAATCAAGAACCAAACAAATGACTTAAGGGATATAGACTCCCCTCATTTGAATATACAAGGCTATGAACTAAAAGTCCTTGTTCGCAAGGCAAGAAAAAGAACTTAATGTGGACTTAACCCATTCACGACAATCCTTTGATAACAAGAAGTCCGAGGAACTTGGGGCGCAAGTAATCGACTAAACACAATCTTGTTCTACATCTACTATACTGAGATAGCAGTGGCATGCTTAGCACTTGGTTAGTTTTGATTGCGAGCCTCAAGACCTACACCTAAGGCCCTACAGAAGCACCTTTCAAAATTAACTCTATCCTCTTCTTGCAGCACATCAGTAGGCAAGAGCCCGACTACACATCCAAAGTACCAATCCCTTGGGGAGCTGTGCTGAGAGCCGAGGAGCCCTCTCTGAAGAAATCTTCCCCCGAACAACATGGTTTTATGAAAATACACATTTACATAGAAAGCATGAGGAAGAAGAAGGTTTTGGGAAAAATACAATTTTAGACATGTATTTAACGGACATTTAACGGAACAAATATTTTTTAACGAAATTTGCTAACAGGATCTATACCACAAGGGTTTAAATCTGAATTTTTTCACTACAGGGATTATCTTCTGAATACCTTATGACCACATGAATCATTTATTCAATTTGATTATAATTTAAATGATTTCGATCATAAACTTGAAGTTCTGTAATTTGGTTATAAAACCTCGAGTAGAAACTCCATTTATATAATTCTATATTTTCTAATTAAAAATAGTTATTCTTGTGTGAAATTACGTCCATCAAATGATAAGATATCAGATCCAGCTGTTACTATTAACCCATGTATGCAAATGATGGAGACACAAAGGGAGAGGACAATGAGATGATTTCGTAAAAAGAAAAAGGGAGAGTCGCTACTCTGCCTTCAATCCACATTTGCATAACATTTGAAAATTCAATGTGACAAAGTGTGGTAGGCCACGCAGAAGAACACAAAAGCTGTAAAGGAGATTGAACATTTTTTGGCAAGGTTAAATTAACTATAAAGAGCAGAATAATTCTAGCTGGTACTGAATTGAAAAGCATAGAAGATGCAGGTCCAAATGTATACTGTTTACTGTAGATATCGGTGGGGACTCTCTTGACTTGATTGAAGAAGATTCAACGTTAAATGTTTTTTACGAATACGAACTTTGCTGGAAGCTTTTAAGTTTGAATATCCTATCCTTGATGTAGCCTGATATGATCTAAGGCAATTGTCAATGAATTAGGTCATAGGGCTATGGACTGTTTGAGGGGCCCAATCTGCAGTACCCGTTGGATTTTAATTTTTTTTTTCTTTTTTAAGGAAAAAATTTTAAAAAAAAATATTCTTTTGGGATAAATTATATTTTACTTCCTTAGGTTTGAGGTCGATTGTGACCTTATACAATATCTTTAAAACATTTCAATTTCATACATTTACTTATTATTTATTTCAATTTCATACCTCCGTTAGAAATATCCATATGTTGAAACCACATTCCTTATAGAACCAACCTAACCCCACGAGCCAAATTCGAATAATTTGATTTGTGGTTGTTGAATTCAAGCATTATAGAAATATTCACACATCAATTAGGAGAAGTAACAAATCAAACAGTTCAAGAGGAACATCGACAAAAAAACGGTCGCACCGTTGCTACTTGCCATACCCGCACCACGACTGCTTTGCCCGCATCAATTCTTGATCTGTTAAAAGCTTAAAGCCAAGAAACCCGCCCATGGAATCCAAAATCATACGACCCACGAAGTACCCTAGCAGAAACCAGAGAAAATAGAAAACAAAAAAGGAAGGACCTCCGTTGAAGGCTTGAAGCCATGAAACCCGCCGATGGAGCCCAAAATATGACGACCTGCGAAGCCCCAAAATAAAAACTACAGAGACAATGGGGAAAAAAAAAAGGAAAATGACTTCCTAGAAGGCACTGACCAATCTCATCTCCGTAGCGCATTTCTCGACGAACTAGAGTACGATTGAGTTTTCCGCGTCCACAACAACCCCTTCATATTGGCGATGGACACCACGTCTACCAGAAGAGCTGGAACCAGAAGCGGCTGGAACTGGTTCATCGCGCCGCTCTTACCCTTGCTCCACTACGTCGCCTCTAAAAAAGCATTGGCGTGAATCGACATTGTCGTGAAAAGCACACCAAGCCGATCTGGGTGGTGCGAATTTAGGTTGTGAGTTTTTCTTGGGTTACGGGTTTTAGATGAAGGGAGGGAGAAGAAATGGTGGGTTTTCATGGTTACAGACTACTTATTACGAGTCTGAAAATTAGCATCTACGTTCATCGGAGGAGGTTTTTGAAGAAGAAAGATTGGGTGAAGAAGACAGGAAAAAAACGATGTGGGGTTCTTGTATATTTTTAATTTGTTTTAGATTAGTTAAAATTTTGGATTTTTTATTAAAAAATATTTTTTATTTACATGTTGTAAAGTTAGTAGCCACATCAGCATAAATGTGGATCCCATATTTGCCACGTCAGCACTTAACGGTTCACTTGACGGATTTTCTAACGGATGTATGAAATTGAAATAAATGATAAGTAAATGTATGAAATTAAAATGTTTTAAAAATGTTGCAAGAGGTTGTGACCGACCCTAAACCTGAGGGGGTAAATTCCCTCTTTTTTTTTCCTAAATACTTAAACCATTTCTACACCATTTCTCACATCATTTTCACCATTCCATACTATCTTACCTCATTTTATTTTAATTCTTCACATTCTATTCACCTCAAACACTCTTTTCATACACACCCTCACCTCTTCCGATAATCTAAATTAAAAAATTTCCAATATTTTTCAGATGACTACATCTTCAACCAAAGGAAAGGCTTGGACCCAAAAAGAAGATGAAACTCTTTGCAAGGCTTATAGATGGGTCATGGAAGATAGTATTAAGGGTATTTCTCAAACAAGTGAAGGCAGTTGGACTCGTACGTCCAAAAAGTACTACGAGTTCTACAAAGGTACCACTCCATCGAACCCCAGAAACCACGAGAGTTGTTCTTCACAATGGAAACAGCAACTTCATCCAAGGTTGAACAAATGGCATCAATCCTTGATAAAGGTCAAAAGGAGACATGCTAGCGGAGCTAATCTATACGACGAAGTAAGTGTTTTCACAAGTTCTTTTAAATATTTAATTATATTACATTTAATTCAATAAATTAATTTCCTTTAGTTCTTGTAATTATATTTTCTAGGTACGCCAAGTGGAGCAATTGTATATGGATGACATGGAAAAACCCTTTACTCATCAAGGTTATTGGGAAATTTGTAAAGGATGGGTGTTATTTCGAGATCCACCACAAGAAAAATTTGGCACTACACCATTGATTGGAAATGTTTCCTCAAATACAATTGGGGATGAGAAGTATCTCCTATCATTGAAGAAATAAGGCTAGAAACTTCGTCTCCAGGTCAGTCTTTCATACCTAGGGCTATGGGATGAAACAAGGCTAGAAAATTGAAGGAAGAGGGTAAGGAAAATGAGGAGTTAGCCTTTCGAGAGAAAATGGCCTCTTCATTGCGATTAATGGCGGAGCAAAATGCCATTACCGTGGAAGAAAGGAAGCGGAGACACGAAGAACGGGCAAAACAAATACAAGAAGAGATGAATGATAGGAACATGGAAAGGGACACCACGATTATGACTCCAATGAGTATGGCACATTTTGAAAGGAAAAAGAGGAAAATTATGGCCCGATAGGAGTTGTTTTCAACATCCGACTATACTCCTACAATGGCTAATTATCATTAATAGTAGTTGTTGTAGTTTTAATATCTAAGTTGTTGTAGTGTTTAATATTTAAGTTGTTGTAGTGTTTAATATTTAAGTTGTTGTAATCTTTAATATCTAAGTTGTTGTAGTTTTAATATTTAAGATGTAGTATTTCAATTAAATTGTGACCTTTGAATTAATGTCTAAGTTGTTAACATACAAGTAAAATTAAAATACTTATAACATGAAACTTAAACAACATTTAACAAATAACAACACAATCTCCACCCTAATACTACTTCGGGCAGTTATTGAAACTTAAACAATATTTAACAAATAACAACACAATTGCCACCCTAGTACTACTTCGATAATTATTTAAACTTAAACAACATTTGGTCCATTAGGCCTACTACATTGTTCTTTTGGCCCAAAGATGTGCAACATGTATTCATTGAAAGAGATGTTACCAGTTCTTAGATCTAAAGGCAAATTAGGCCCATCATATATCCTTGCACGAGTCCTCCTTAACCTATTTGGATCATCTTGGTTGTTATCAGACTCTCCATCAATATAGTCATCTCGCTCATCCTCCACAATCATATCGTGTAATATGATGCACAACGTCATGATGGAGTTCAATTTATCTAGACTCCACCCTATTGCGGGTTCTTTAATAATTTTCCACTATGCTTGTAGAATACTGAAAGCTTTCTTAACATCCTTCTGGTACGCTTCTTAGTGTAAGGTAAACCATCTTTCAGCATCATCCATAAGGTTTGCAATTGCTTGGACAAGTGTCACCACCTCGAGTAGATGTCATCTGCTAGGTAATACCCCAATTGTACTGATGTTCGTTGATGTAATAGTCCAGTTGAGGTGATTTACCCTCCGTCAAGTTAGTAAAAAAGGGTGAACGCCCGAGTACTGTAATGTCATTTTGGGATCTGGGACTCCAAAGAAAGCATGCCAGGTCCATATGTCAAACGAGGCAAATGCCTCTAACACAATAGTTGACTTTCTTGATCTTCCGCTAAATCCTCATTGCCAACCGATGGGACAGTTCTTCCACCGCCATGCATGCAATCTAATGACCTGGAAAACCATGATCTTCAGTTTTGCTAAAGAGCCAAGCAAGATCTGCTTGATTTGGTTCACAGAGGTATGTATCTTTGTAAAGCTAAACAATTGTGTGACAAAATTAAGAAGATTATTCAGGCATATAGACTCAGACATACCATATGTAAGGGTAGAAATTTTTACCAAATTACCATACCAACTACCCTACCAACCATACCATACCAAATTATTACCAAAAATTTGTACCAATTGGTAATGGTATGGTATTTCTACCGTACCATACTGTTTCAATACGGTACTGGTATCCAAAATCAGTACCGGTGGTATATCGTACCTACCAATATTATTAATATTGTATTATGTATTTATTCATATAATTATTTGAGGGCAAAATTAATAATAATTATTATAGAAGTATAAAAAATGTAAAAAAAAAAAATATATACAATCACTCATAGTGACAAGCTTTACAACTTTCATGAAGGAGTCAACTTCAAAATCCAACACTATAATCCATAAATATATTTAACCGTCGATTGTCATTTATGCTTTATTTTTCTTACTGAATTTCATTTTTTAAATTTTCTTTTTTGAAAATATGATCATCTGGCTGATGTAAGAAGATGAACGGTTCAGATCTTTGATATCATGTTTCGATATTTACGGTTAACTGAAATATGAGTCAATGTCATATAGTTTGTAGAAACTTTATAAACATCAAGCAATATTTTCACTAACCATAAAACTCTGAACATAATATCAACAATCCAAAACCTTCATCTTTCTGCATCCTCTAATAGATCATGTTTTCAAAAAAGAAAATCTAGAAAGAAAAAAAACAAAATTTGATGAGAAAAATGATGCGTAAATGTAAATAATAATCAACGGTTAAATTTTGATCTATGATTTATATGATTATAATGGCGAATTTCAAAGTTAAGCTCATCACGAAAGTTGTAAAGCTTGTCATTACGAGCGTTTATATATTTTTTCTATATTTTTTACACTTCTACATTAATTAAAAATATTAGATTTTGGGCAAACTAAGTGACGTAAAACAAAGTGGCAATTACCATTGGCATACCATACCAACCAAACTATTTGGTATACTGATATTCGGTATACTGAAAGTTTGGTACAGTAATGGTAATAGATTTTGTTGTACCAAATATTTTGTATGGTAATTGGTACAGAGGTTTTGGTATGGTAATGTACCAAAACCACCCCTAACCATATGTATCATCCATCACATCAGTTAGGGAGGCGTAGGCTATCACTCGGAGTACAACGTTAATCTTTTGGTAAGGCGAGAGGCCAGGATGGCTTACTCTATCAATCTTCTGCCAAAAGTACGAATTGATATGTTGGACATCATAAAGCAAATGCTAGGAGACATGATGCCTCATTCAAAAGTGACGTCTGAAATCCTCTTTTGGGTACACCGTGTTAAAGTTAAAGTAGTTATTCATCAAAGTTTCATGCATCATCTTTCTTTGTCGTGGTTTGTAAAAGCGACCAACAATAGAGCCATCCCATTGAGATTGTTGTTCAGTTTCCTCACACACCATGGTCCCGGCCATTGCCGCCATAAATATTGTGTTACGACATGCCTCATCTTCTTCATCAGACTCCTCATCTTCTCATCTCTGCTCCACCCATTTATCTTCTAATTTGAAATTGGATGAGGACCCCCAGTTGGGATGCAAAGAGGATCTAAAGTTGGAATTCATTGCAAACTTGAATTGAAATGACAAATTTTAGACAATGACAAGGGATATTGGAGAGGGCAAAGATAAAGGTGTGAAAATTTTACCCCAATATCCAACCAATTTATTAACATTGGAAGCTGAAGATAAGAAGTGTCACGTAGATAAGAATCCAATTTGAAATTTGCATAACCAATTACATCTCGACATGTGTCGCTTAAAAATCATATCCAAAAAATTATTAAGATTACATAATGATAAGAAATATGGAGAGTTACTCATTTAGCAACACGTGTCACTCGAAATACCATCCGAAAAATTATTGAGATTATATAAAAATAAGAAATATGGAGGCTTATTCATTTAGCGACAAGTGATTCTCAAATTCAATTAACTAATAAAGTTAAAGAACAAACTTGAAAATAATAAATTACTTGAAAGGGATAAAAATAGCTCATTTGGTTGGAGATGGTATATAAATATGGTATGCCACTATATTTAAAAATAATTCATGCAGGGCTATAACTCTGCATGGGGCTAAACATAGCCCCTTCCATTAGAGATAGCCTAACAAACATTGTTTAGACTTTTCGACCCAAAACGGTAAATATGATGTAGCTATATAGGTTATTAATTAATGTAGGATGGTTTGCTTCAATTATCCATTGAACTGCTTTGCAACTTGCAAGGTAGCCTATCATTAATTTACGAGTAATGCAATTATTACCACATTATTATACATAATTTATATACCACTTTATGTGGCAGCTTACTTTGATAATGCGATATTTTTAGTTTTATTTTTATTATGAATATAATTAATACATTTATTCTTTCAAAAAAAAATTATAATCGAAACACCCTAATTAGAATTCATTAGGTCTCACGCCTGTGCTCCACTCCATCTTCTTTCTCCCTCTTACCCCTAGTCTCCTTCCCTTTCAACCTTCTGCAATCTCCATTTTTTGTCAATTTTATTTGGTTTTTAACTGATCGTATTTGTTTTCCTTTTTACTGTCATAAAAAAAGGGTTAGCTAATCGTTTCTTTGAACAATGCCTGTATATGCATTTAAAAAAAAAATTGATGAAGAGTCAAAAGAAAGAAGTTTTCTATTAGATTGAAGGTTATGGGGCCACTATTCTTGTTCCTCAAATTTGTGATGCAATTGCTTGGCAATTGTTGAAATTAATTATGCTTTTTTTTCCTTTCTCAATTACCATTTTTTTTTAATGTTCTTTCTATTTGTTTTGGAAAAAGGAGGAAGGAGGATGAAGAAGCACAAGACAATTAGAGGAACTTCAAGGAGGGAGGAGATTGGGGATGATGAAAAGAGTATTTGAGGACGACTAAACAAGGAATGCAATCCAAGTATACTGTAATTAAGTGATGTGGCATGTTTAACTCAGCGGCCATATACGGTTGTATATAATTGTGGTATAATAATGCAATATGAATAGCTTGTTGTTAATTTGCATTTCTTTTAGAATGAAGATATCCTCACTTTCTCGTTATAATTGGTCATTGGGTATAAGTTCAATGGTTGTGATATTGACAAGTGTCATATAAGCTGTTGTAAGGATATCTTTATTTGTAAGCTATCATAGTTAGGATATATATTGATATTCTAAAGTGTAAAGTTCATTCTCTATTAGAGCAATTCCACCCTTAAAGACTTTGCGCCAGCACCCAGCGCATTTATCCACTCAAGTGAACAGTAATAGACCCCAGTGAACAGTAATAGGCTAAAGCATCTCCACTCCTTAAAAAATGCACTGGCATCCAACCCATTTTAAATTTTTTAAATTTTTTTATAAAAGAATAAATAAATAAAATAGTTTTAATTTCGGATAAGATTTTTAACCAATCTCGAAACGCCACGTGTCATTATCCGAACGTACTATTTTGTGAATAGATTTCTGCTAAGATTTGCAACCAATCCCAATGCGCCACGTGTCACTATCTGTTTACAATAATTTAGCCAAGATTACGATAAGATTTTCAACCAATCTTATTACGCCATGTGTCATTAACCGAACGTACTATTTTGTGGATAGATTTCTGATAAGATTTTCAACCAATCCCGACGCGCCACATGTCACTTCCTGTTTGCAATAATTTAGCAAGATTTCGATAAGATTTTCAACCAATCACATAGTGCCACGTGGCATTGTCCAAAACCTCATCCTTTCTTTTTTTGTCCATATAAACCCTGCATCTCTACATCCATCCTCACACCAAACTCTTTTTAGCTTAGAATCATTCTTCATCGTTTTCAAAATCTTGAGTTTTTTTTACAATGTCTTCTTCAAGGAGAGTGCATAAACAATTTGTGGAGCAATAGAAAAGATTGTTGGCACAACAAGAAGAATTGATCAATCTCGAAGAAGGTGGAGGTGGAGATGAGGCTTTTGCAATGATTGGAAGCATTGACTGCATGCACTGGACTTGGAAAAATTGTCCAAGTGCATAGCAAGGAGCTTATGGAGACAGAAAATGAGCTAAAAGTATCATTTTGGAAGCGGTGGCTTCATTTGATACATGGATTTGGCATGCTTTTTTTGGTGTTCCAGGAGCTCAGAATGACCTAAATGTCCTTGCTCAATCTCCAGTGTTCGACGATCTGCTGCAAGGAAAATCGCCGAGATGCACATATTGGGTGAATGGCACTAAATACGACGAACCATACTACCTTGTAGACGACATTTACCCAAGGTTGTCTACGTTTGTCAAAACAGTGCCACATCCATAGACTAAAAAAGAAAAACACTTCGCAAAATGTCAAGAGGGGTGTAGGAAGGATGTGGAGCATTGTTTAGGTATCCTACATGCTCGTTGGGTGATTGTCAAGTCTGCTGCTAGACTGTTTGATGTCGAGGCTCTTCGATCCATCATGCTGACGTGTATTATTCTCCACAACATGATTGTGGAAGACGAGTATGATTATGATGTCGTCGATGAATATGAGCCAGATTTGATGAACAACTCAATAACACGAATCTACTGTGCTCATGACTGGACTGAAGATCTTGTGCAACATGAGCCATTGGAACGGAATGGACGTTACAATGAATTGATCGTTCAGCGGTACACTGATGTGCAAAAGCCATACTGGCACGTAACCCACCAGAATGACTTGATTGAGCACCTGTGGGGATTGCAAGAAGGTGAAGATAATTAAAATGAGCTTGTGGTTGAAGAATAAAGTGTTTTTTTTTTTAAGTTTATGTAATTTTATTTGGTGTGTTTTTTTTTTAAGTTTATTTAGTGAGGTTATGTAATCTTATTTGATTTGTTTAAATAAAGTACAGAAAAAAATTTGAAATTGCATAAAGTTCTAAAAATAAATAAGAAATTACATAAAGTACTAATAATAAATAAGAAATTACACAAAGTACTAATAATAAATAAGAAATTACATAAAGTAATAATAATAAATAAGAAATTACACAAAGTACTAATAATAAATAAGAAATTACATCTATAAATAAAAATAAATAAGAAATTACATGAAGTACTAATAATACATAAGAAATTACACAAGAAATTAAATAAAGTACTACGAATAAATACGAAATTATACAAAGTCTCTGGAGCAAGGATATGTAGTGCTAGGATCTTCGTTGCTAGGATTTGTGTAGCTATAACCCCCTCGACTTGTTTCCGCATCTCTTTCACGCCTCCTTCGCACGACGTCTCTTTTTTCTGATGTCCAAAAATATTTTGAATTCGGAGAGAGTCCTACTAAAGACTTGTTCATAATGTCACGATCTGCTTGAGTTATCCTTTCTTCTCTAAGCATCTCATTTTCTCAATTACGTGCTTCTCTAATCATCTCATTCTCTCGATTAACTATTTCTCTTTGTCTCTCAGCCGCCGCATCATGTCTCTCAGTGGTTGCTAATATTGTTGCCATAGTAGCAGCTTTTTCCTCATCTCTAGTCGCTTCATGCGCCCTTTTCAGTTCACCTTGGTGAGCAAGTTCCTCCATATATTTAGTGTAGTCATTTTTGGAAGAACTACCTTTTTTCTTTGATGCCTTTTTACCTTGAGGCCTGAGGGACTGACGAGTCAGTTGGGTCTCCGGCACTTTTTCAGGAGTCCTTTCTGTGTCTTTAAATGTATCGCCTTCTTGTTCGGCCGTGTCTGGTTCTGGCGAACTGTGTAGACCCATGTCGTGCATGACAACTTCTGGACCAGTTGACACAATTTTGTTTATGGGGTGATCTTTGACAATTTGCCAACATTCCCATTTGTTGAATGATTTGTTGTGGTTCTTCGCATTGTAGAAAGCTTGTCCTTCTAGTGTCTATAAATGTGGGATAAGACAGTATTATAAAAAATGTGGGTGTAACACAAATAAATAAATTAAAATATTGATGCGGGTGGAATACGTATAAATAAATAAAAATATTGTCACATGATCCGCTAAACTTGTCCCACTACGTAGATTACCAAAAGCTTGAGAGATGGCATTTTTCCAACAAGTAAAGGATGCGTTGAGTTTTTTCCAATGACCTTGAAGACCTTCACTACTTATGGTGTCTTTTCCATGTACATCGCAAAACGCTTTCGTAATTTTACTCCACATTTCTCGCTTATCCATCTCATTAATCGGGTCATGAATTGTGTGAACCCAACATTCACACAATGTAACATCTTCAACGAGCTTCCACGAAGACATTTTTTTCTTTCTCAAAGTGTAGAAAATATTGAAATGTAGAAAGTGTAGAAAATATTGAAATGTGGTGTAAGGTGGAGGATGAGGGTTGGGTATTTATAGAAACAAAAAAAAATTAAAATTTTCTCTATTTTTTAATAATTTTTATGTATTTTTTCTTAATTTTTAATAAATTTTAATTTAGTTAATTAATCTGGACCGTTGGATTTGAAAAATATTCAAATCCAACAGCCTATAAGCTGCCACGTGTCCAACGATCATAATTCTAACCGTTGGGCCTTTTTATTTATTTATTTATTTTTAAATTTTGGGGGGGGGGGGAAACGTGGACAGTTGATCTGTGATCGGACAGTCCAAATCAAAAGTGAACTTCAAATTTTTTTTTACTGTTGGAAATCCAACGGTCCAGAAAAACTAGCCGTTGGAAATCCAACAGCAGAAAGTGGGCCACGTCACTGAAGGAATATTTTGTGAAAACATGTTCATTTGAATAACATCTATAGCATGCTAATAACAATTAAAAGGCGGAATCATGCTTGCATGCATTCAAAAACAAAACATTAACCAAGAAATTCAAAGCCTAGTAGATTGGTGAACCATTAATCAACTCAAAACAAAGTGAGTTGAGATTTATACCTTTGTAGATTCCTCTTTGCATAAGCAAAGGCTAATCACCCAAAGAGAGGGCCTTCATTCCTTGCATCTAAAACCTATGGATTTGGATGGAAGAATAGGTTTCTCCAAGTTCCCAAAATTGAGAACCTCTAAGTCTCTTCACCAAGGAGAGATTGGAGAAGAAATGAGTGACCTTGGAGTAGTGGGATTGCAAGATGCACCCCCAAGGTGGCCGGCCTCTTTAGAGAGAAATGGAGAGACAAGTTCTCACCAATTTTCTCCAAAACAAACCCTAATGAATTTTGGCTATAAAGTCATATTTATACCTTTATTCATTTGAGTGGCAAACTTGTAAATAAGTCCAAGTTCACTACCCTAAACATCATGGCCGGCCTTGGGGTATTTTTGGGTTGTTTGGGCCTTTGTGAATCATTATTCATTAAGTTGTCACACAACTTAAGTCAATGGGCTTGACGTTCGAAGCCCATTGGGCCTTAATGTCCAAAATTATCCCGAGGTCTTTAACGAACTTATTCGTTTGATTAATTAACATATTAATTAATCCTTGCCATAAATAAATGATTAAACCATTTAATCATTCTTACTCATCTCCATTGTTTCTTCAATCTCCACCTTACACGGTGTGCAATCCATTAGGTTCCTTTTAGCGAGGCAGTGGGCGATTAAAACCATTTTATATCGATTGTGAATTGAAACTTACTTTCAATTCTCCCTTTAGTGATTACACACATTTAGGGCTTCCACAAACCATGAGTGACACCTTGCAGCATATCATGGTTACCCAATCTAATCAGAAGAGGTAGAGAAAACCTATTCAGTTTGGGATTACAAATGCAATACGGTCTTTCTCTAATACAATACTCTTGACCACATTGTTTGGTTTGATAGTTTATTTATTCATGTCTACTATCCAATGTGATTCGTGTGCTTATATGATTACCTTGAATGTGATTTGGAACGTTTTCCTAAATCTCATTCATACTTTGGCCAAAGATTCTTAATCATATCATAGAGTATTCTCCCTTAAACAGTTTGAAGGTTAAAGATACCTTGTTGCGCATTCACTTGCTTCCATGACTAAGTGGCTTAACCCCAACGATGTCGTGGACACTCCAATGGAATGACGTTTGACATAATCAAAGATCAAGGACTTAACCACAAGACAACTGTGATGCCTCAGGTCAAAGGACTACTTTGCATTATCCCAACCATGAGTTCTCATGTGACATGAGTATGAGAACTCTTCGTTGATCGCGTTCAGTGAACTCATTCTCTACTGAGCACCTACGTACTTGTCTTGATGTCACACACACCAATGACTCGAGACTAGTCACTCTCCCTGAGAGAAGACATAGCACGTACTGATCTTGACGGACTGTCAATGCCCAATTGACAATTCTATGATCAGGAACATTTAGGATGTGTCTACGAAAGAATGGTCTCATGAATCTAACTTCATTAGATTGCATTCTCCCAATCACATATTCCTTGGACTTTATCGTTTAAGCATATAACATTTATATGAGACGGCTCAAACAATAATCTTTGCTTTTTATAGTTAAACTAGATTAGTTTAACATGTGAAATGTCCGTAAAGTATCATCATATGATTGGATTTAGGGCACATTTCCAACAGTCACCTACCCGGGGTGGGATGTGAATGCGCCTACGCTGCGGCCCTGCCTTTGAATGGCTGTTGGGTACCCGCGCCCATGCCTTAGTCAGTAAAATTTGGGCTGGCCTGGAGACCAGCTTGGGTTGGGTGCTAGGTAACTTTGTGGGCTGGAGTGGGTTGACAGAGTCCTAACCTGGTTTTTTAACTAAGTACTGGGCTATTCCACCTCCGGTGGAAATGCTCTTAATGATAATACAGTTTCCTTTCCTTTTTCTCTAAAAGAACTCTCAATCTCTCTTCTCAGTAATCATCTTCTCTTTCAGTTTGATAATCTTGATTCATCTTATCTTGGTCCACATGGTTTCTTCACTGGAAAAGCTATACGCTTGACGGATATCGATCTTGGATTCTCGCTTTTGCTTCCTTGCTGCTCTTTTCCTCATCATTTATTGATCTTCTGTTATCTCAATCTCCAATTCTAGGGTTTCATTCTCCCATCTTTTTGTGATTCTACGTGTGTGATACTACACACGCAAGATGTTTGATAAAACTCCTTAGTCATTGTATTTAAGACTTTTGATTCGTATCTACTGCAATGGTGACGACATCTCAATTGTAGATCTTGCTATCTCCAATTACGTCCTTGATTTCATCAATTTCGACTTCTGTTACTCTGAAACTTGATAATTCAAATTATTTGCCTTGGCATTTCCAGATGTAATTGTTACTTGAAGACCAAGGCATCATTAGATTTGTATGTGGTTCTTCTCCATGTCCTGCACAATTTCTTGACACTAATTCTCGTGATTCAGAGGTTAATTATGAATGCTCTTCTATGCAATTTGAATCTGATGATTTCAATATTTGAAAGATGCATAATAAGGCTCTAATGCAATTGACTACTGCAATTTTATCTCCTATTGCTCTCCCATGTGCTATCGAAAGCACCAGTTCTCAAAATCTATGGAATCGACTTAAGGAGCAATTCTCCAGAGACACTCGAACCAGTATTTTCTAGATGAAATCTAAATTGCAAACAATCAAGAAGGATAATGATCACTGTTTATTTGTAAGGAATTAAGTTAGGACAATTTGTCTGATGTTGAGGTATGTTTGATGATTGATACTGTTTTCAGTACTCCAATGCTTACTGCTTTAGTAACTAATACAAATGGGTTTAATTCAAAAGCTAGAGGTTCTTGCAAATCTCAGAATAATCATATTGATCTAAACAACTTGTCTTTTGCCACTCCATATCCATTAAAGGAGACTATTTAACAGGCTAATGGTGAAAGTTTATCAATATCACATATTGGTTCATCCATTATTAAATACTTCATAGCAGCCTTTGAAATTAAATTCAATATTATGTGTACCAAAATCGCCTCAAAATTTGCTTCTTAGTTCATAAAATTTGTCTTCATAATAACTACTGGTTAATCTTTTTTTTTTTCTTTTCGCTTGAAGACAAAACCACAGGGAGGATTTTATTCAAAAGATGGATTATACCACATACCTTCATCAACCCATTCTCGTTCAAAGAGGAAGATAGTGATTGGTGTTGCCTATCTTGGACAACAAGTTATATCAAGTGTTTGGCATAGCAGACTAGGTCACCCTTTAGTCCCATAATCTCTCACATATTAAGAAAGTCCAATGTATTTGTTTATAATAATATACCTATGTTGTGTCATAGATGTCTGGAAGGCAAGTTTACCAAACTTCATTTCAATAATGATGTGTCTACGTCTATATGTCCATTTGAGGTTGTTCATACTGACATGTGGGCCCGAGCTCCTTATGTTTCAACTGAATGATTTAAATACGATGTAATCTTCATTGATGAGTGTACTAGATACTGTTGGATTTTTCCACTATGCAATGAAGGTGAAGTTTGTTCCACTTTTGTCCCATTCTACATATTCATTTTGAATCAGTTTAATGTTTCAATTAAGATTTTACAAAGTGATGGAGGGTGAATATATAGGAAAATCTTTCAAATCATATATGTTGGATTGGGGAATTATCCATCATACGTCATGTCCCTATACACCATAACAAAATGGGCTAAGGAAAGCACATACACTTCATTGAAATCATTATTACACTTTTACAAGCAACATCATTGCCTTCTTCTTTTGGTCTTTTGCTTGCCAAGCATATGTTTATCCTATCAACAGAATGTCTACTTTTACATTGGATCATAAATCTCCATTTGAGGTATTGTTTAAATCTGCTCCTGAGATTAATCACCTTAGGATATTTGGGTGTTCATGTTTTCCATTACTAAGGCCATACAGTAGTACCAAATTGCAACCAATAACCACAAAATGTTTATTTCTAGATACGCTTCTAAGTTCAAAGTCTACATTTGTTATAAGGTGTCCAAAAAGAGAGTACATGTATCTAGGCATGTACTCTTTAATGAGTCTGAGTTTCCATACCAAGTGTCTCATAATGTCTCTCATACTATCTTTCCATCTGTCCAACCTTTGATACCAGTACCAAATCATAATAATGTTCTGGTTGTACCTTAGTCCAATGAAATCACTTCAATTACTCCTACATTTATTCAGTCTATGCCTCATACACCTTTTATGTCTAGTCTTGTATATGTGCCTATGTCATCTATGATGCGAAAATTAACTTAACACACAAATTAAACCCTCTTGTTGTCAAATTGAAGTATAAATGAAAGTAGGGATCGTTCTAAACCGGGGATTAGGAGGGCTCGCTAAAACCTCTAAACTGACTTAAAAACATATAAACAAAGTTAAAAACACTAAACTAGACTCAAAGAACTTAAAACAAAGTCAAAGGACTCAAAACAAGCTAAAAACGCTCAAATCTGCCTAAAAACACAAACTAGGCAGATTTGGACTCTAACACACTTTTGGGACACCTAAAAACACAAATCAAAACAGATTTTGACTAATAAAACACTTTAAAGTAAAGGGGGTTTTGGTTTTGACGAATTTGAAAAAAAAACAAGTAAATTAAAGAACTAATGAAATCTGCACGAATTTGAGTAAATTGAATGGATGGAAGGCTAGCTAGGAGGTTCTTCTCCACACATGACATACTTGCACATAAACCAATTTTTAGTTGTTCTTTCGATCAATCATGAAACTCAACACCCCAAGTTAATTAAGTCCGCTTAAATTAACCTTCAAGTTCTCCTTAAGTTATTGAATTGGATGGGAAAGCGCATACAACAATTCAAGCATTCTTCAAAAGTTCTTTACGTGAACAGCACAATAAAGATACAATCAAAGATCATTAAGCATTATGAAAACTATAAGTATTGACGAGGCATTCGTTACTATGATGAGCATGAAACTCCTGCCAAGAATTTATTTAACGCGATCGTTTATAAGCGACCTCCACTACTTGTGAATATAAGTTTGTAACTATTAGGTGAAACTCCCTTATACTCTAGCATCATATTCATGCATGCAAATTAAGTGTGCACTCTTAATAAACATACAGGAATAAGTTATCAATCAAGCAGTTAAACAAATTGAATTCACAACTTATGAAATCACAACTGAAGGTAATCAAATCATATTGCAAGCATGAACATGGTTTCGAATTCCCCCTAGCTAAGGGGGGTTTAGTTCCTCATACTCACAAAGCAAAGATAAACAAATTTAGACATTGAAAACAAAAGAATGAAAACACCTAAAAACGCTCCAACAATCCAACTTGAATGGCAAGCACGTCCAAGGGTCCTCCTTCTTCTCTTTGTTGCGGAACAAGGTGTGGTTTGATGGATGAGTGGTAAATTATGGTGGTGGATGGATATAGGTGAGTTATGGTGAAGGGTGGATGGGTGGATTGTGTTCTCTCAGCCAAGGAATGAAAGTGTAAGTGTATGGAGTTGTGAGATGTGAATGTAGTGTCTTTTGATGGATCTTTTTCTCCCCCCCCCTTGTTATGGTGAAGGGTGGATGTATTTATAGGCTAGGGAGAGGACCACCATCTAATTAAGATGGTAGTGGTGTATGTTGTGGTAATGAGTGGATGTAATGGGTGTAGTGGGTGAGTGTTTAGTAATGAGTGGATGTAATGGGTGTAGTTGATGGATGTTTGGTAATGAGTGGATGTAATGGGTGTAGTGGATGGATGTTTGGTAATGAGTGGATGTAATGGGTGTAGTGGGTGGATGTTTGGTAATGAGTGGATGTAATGGGTGTAGTGGATGAGTGTTTGGTAATGAGTGGATGTAATGGGTGTAGTGGGTGAATGTTTGGTAATGAGTGGATGTAATGGGTGTAGTGGATGGGTGTTTGGTAATGAGTGGATGTAATGGGTGTTTGGTAATGAGTGGATGTAATGGGTGTAGTGGATGGATGTTTGGTAATGAGTAGATGTAATGGGTGTAGTGGATGGATGTTTGGAGTTGTAGGTCAACACACTTGCACACACACATGCTGATTTCTAGCCTTCAAATCTTCAAAAACGTCCATCCTCATGTCTCCATGCTTGCACTATCCAATCTTGGCCCAAAAATGCTCCAAATAGCACTTTGTTGCTAACTTTGTTATTTGAACCTACAAACACATGAAAATAGCTTGAAATACATAATTGACTAAAAAATAACAACATAAATGCACAAGAACAAGCTAACTAAGTCGCATAAATATGCTCCTATCAATCTACTACACCTAGTCATAACTGTGCAACAGAAGACTAATCCATTACTACTTCTACAACTCAGTCTTCCTCTTCTCATATCCATGTGGTACTTGAATTCCATTCTAAGAGTTTACAAGTTGCCTTAATATATGCCATACATGAAAATTGGGGTGTTGATTTCACCAAGGTTTAGCCTGGAATCTATAAGTTAGCTTTGAAATCTCTAGTTTGGGCTACTACTATGCAAGAGGAATTGTCAGCCTTATATTCTTAAGGAACTTGGTCTTTGGTTCCCCATCCTCCAAAAAAGAATTTAGTTGGCCATAAGTGGGTTTTTACGATAAAAATGAAGGCAGATGGTACCATTAGACCATCTCCAACCCATGGGATAAAGCTTAAAATATAAGCTTTAAAATCCCCTAAACCATCTCAACCATTGGGCTAAAATAAGCCCTGAAGAGAAAACATATCTCTGAACTAAATTCCCTGTAGGATTTAAGCCTCGCTTAAATTATTTTGGACCCACCAAACTGTCATATTTCAAACCTTTTTTTGTTTGTTACTTATAATTTAACGGCTATGATCAAATGAGATCAAATCTAATGGTAAAAAAAAGATTTGACGGCCCAAAATTAAATCTAACGTCTAAAATAATTTAAGAAAATTATTTAAATCAAATTTAACTTAAAACTTTATAAATACCTATGCATTTATATGATTTTTAATACTTATCAGAATTTAAATATTTTTAGATTAAAATGTTCATAAAAATAAATTAGGATAATTTACATTTATTTTATTTTCAAAAAAGTTACCAAAAATAAAAAATTAGATTAAAATCATTATTTGATAATTTAGGGCTAAAATTTTAAGCCATAAGGGTTGGATGAGAAAAACAGTTTCTGGTATATGGCTTAAAATTTTCTGGGCTAAATTGTTAAGCTTTATCCCCAAGGGTTGGAGATGGTCTTAGGAGGTATAACGCTAGGTTAGTTGTTAAAGGGCTTAATCAAGAGAAAAGGATTTGGTTATGGTGAAACCTTTAGTCCAATAACTGGAAGTGCTACTGCTGTTATTACTGATGTTATCACTGCTCTTACAAAGGAAGTTGATATTAAGGATTTGGGATCTTTACTTTATTTCTTGGGGATCCAAATTGTTCACAAAAAGGATGGCATTTTTCTTTCTCAGGGTAAGTATGTTACTGAGTTACTTACCAAGTCTTTGATGTTTTTGCCTAAACCTTGTACCACATCATGTTTACCATATAACCGATTGTTAAAGGATGATTAACAATCCAACATTATACATACGCTTGGTAGGAGGCCTTCAAAATCTTACATTCATCAGGCCTGATATTACATTTACAATGCATCGGGTTTGTTAGTTTATGTAGTGACTCGTGTATTCTCATTTTGTAGCAATAAAAAGGATCCTTAGGTATCTCATGACACACCCCGACCCGAAATGTCCACTTGGACTCTGAATCGAGCTTTGATGGCTGACACTCGGAGGGTGACAAAGTCATAAGTGTAGTGATGTGAAAAATGTGAATAAATTTAAACCTAAAAGTACCTAAATATAAGAGTGCGCATGTGAGTGGGAATGAACCCATTTCGCACGTGATGTCAAAGTATAAGTAAAGTACAGTAAAGTAGGATGATAATTATATCATCGAAGGTAATCTCCAATACCAAAATTTGCCAAGAGTCCTCGTCGATATATAAGCTCAGCTACTAAAACCTAAAGGGGCGAAAAACAAGGGTGAGTGGGCCTAAAAATAAAGTTTTATAAAATCCTTTTCTAAAAACATTATAACCCCTCACCATAAAACAAGTATAGCTTTCAAAATATACATACTACGTATAGTATGACAATACTTATCATAGCCTGCAATATCTCAAGAATACAATACGACACAAAATTCGTTAATAAATACATGACTTCTGTAATCACATAATCTCACATAAGTAAACATATCATATCAAGTGCTCATCGACACATAAGCAAATATACCTTTCGTTTCCTCAGCCGTGGCTGGAGTTGGCCGAAAAAGGGCTTGTAAGCCATCAAAAAATAGGGGGAGAGTTTCCCCTAAATTGTTCTGCACCAAAACTTTGGCATTTCTCTCAAATAAGTCAAGAATCACAAACAAATCAACTATCTAAGATGATTGACGTTAATTTTTGGGTTTACCTTAGTCGGAAACGCCAAGTCCTTATTGGAATCCTCTCATATTCGAATGGAGCTCGACATCCTAGCCGTGAACGGGAAGAGTCCATGCGAGAGAAACTAACGAGAGGGAGAGAAAGAGAGTTTGGGCGTTGGTTTGGTGGATCTCGTCAGAGATGACGAGGTGGTGTGGCGATGCTTGTCGTTCCAGCGAGGGTGGTACGATGTGGGTGGCTTTCTACACTTGTAGAAAGAGAGAGGTGAGACGAAGCAGAGAGAGAAACAGAGGGAAACGAGTGAGGGAAAATCAAGAGAGTATGGGAGAAAAGATGACACGGGGACAGTAGGGATAGGAGACCTACGTGGGTGGGTTCCACCATGCAGAAAATCTACACAAAAAAATTAATAAAATAATGAAGGGTGTTTATCCAGAATAATGAATTTAGCAAAATGCCTTTGAACTTCGTAAGTCCATAAAATCTTCATAATATCTCCAAATTCAATTCCACATGTGCCCACGTGTTCGTAGTAATGAGCACTACGAGGATACACTAAAGGAATGTTTCATATGTCTCATAACACGCTGGTCAACAAAAGTCAACATCTACACCTATAAGGGTATTTTCATCAATTCACTCTCTTAAAATTAATAAAATCGTAAAATTAGAGACGGGTTGTCACAATCTACCCACCTTTAAAAAAATTTCATCCCCGAAATTTGAAATAAGTTGTTATACATAAAACACTCAAAGATAAAAAGAAATATATATAAAGAAGAAATCAAGGTAGAGCAGTTGCCATTCCATCGCGATCGGATTACAATGATTCCTCTTTCATGCCTCCAAACTCATAGTTTCCTTCTCCTTCAATACAATACTAAAATTTAAAATCATTTCTTAAAACATAAAGTCAAAAATAGATATATAGTAACATATTGTCAAAATACGTATATAATTAAATGAAGTTAAAATAATAGTACTGAAGTCAAAACCAAGCATAGAAAGATTTCACATATGCACTCGTAGTGTATCGTACTCCAAGAATAAGTGTGTAGTATCTTTGGGCCAAGCCCAAACAATAAATAAATAAACTAATGTAAACGGCCTAATTGTCCACTTGCTTAACGAATCCAACAAATAAGTTATCAATATTACGGTCTACAACCCGCAATACCAACAACTCACTGTTGTCACGATAAGTAAGCAGATAATTCCCGAGGGTGCAATATTACCATCTTGCCCCACACTGGAAAATACACATAAATCGTCTGACTAGCGCCTCAAAGGCGACAACGCAATTAGCACACAATTTCTTAAATTGTAATCTCGATCATTCGAATACCTGTTCGTAATATTTATCTGTCAAACATGTACTGTGCGTGAAATCTCTATACAACATCTCAAATGGTGCCATATCAAAAATTGAAATAGTAATCATAGTTACACACAACTCTAACAGAGATAAGTGTCTATTACAATCAGGCTAAAACTATAGAACGAATAAACACAACATGTCCATGAAATTATGGGTAATTCGTTCCGACTGACCGTTAGTCCAAAGGTGAAGTGTGGTATCGGACAACAACTTTGTACTTATAGCCTTCAAGAAGATTTCCCAAGGCTTGTAAGTGAAACACGCATCACAGTGAGATACAATAGTGTCATGCACACTATGCATCCGAACATTGTAATTCACATATACCAAAGCAAGTAGATTCATTATGAATTTCCACTCGAGTTTAGCAAAAAAACTATATCAAGAAGGCTAAAAGAACACTCAAGAATATGAGGGTCAAAATAAGTTCATCGAATCTAGAGTACCAAGTAACTAGATTAAATGTATAACATCTTGCTATAACGATAACTTTTGAAAAATTCAAACACCAACGGTAAAGATTCGCTTAACGGAGTATTTATTAGGTGATTGAGGAATTAATGGTCGCAACTAAAATTTCAACGTCCGAGCGATTTTTCTAGACGATTTGTTTGCCCCAGAAACCATACAAAGTGCAGTAGGGTAGACGTGTACCCAAGGTTAACTGGAATGCCTTCTGGCACAAATAGGTGAATATGGAATCACAATCAGAGTAGATGTTGATCGAAACGCCAAAAAATTTGATAAATTCAAGAATGAACAACTTTATCAAGAGATCTAAAATGTAGTCCCTCTGGACCAACAGAAAGTGAGTTAACTTGTCGAGTCGGTCAGTAATCATCGAACATTTTCATATTCTTCTCTTGTATGAGATGCCTCGTACCAAAAGCTTATGGTGGTATTTCCCCATCTCCATTTGGATACAGGAAGTGATTACAACCATTCGAATGATTTCTTTATGGTTTGTAGTTAATGCCATATCAATACTCATGAATTCCAACTGAAATGGAATAGGACAAGCTAAATCTGTTCAGTAACTACATTTGCACAACTGGGGTGATACACGATGGTGCAATCATAGGCGTTGATTTGGTATCTCCATCGTCGTTGTAAAAAATTTAGCTCTTCTCAAAAGAAGATGTATTTGAAAGGTCTAAGGTTGATAAAGATTTTGGGCACGTTTCTTCACAAAGAAGTGTCATCCAGTTTTCAAGTAAAGATGATAATTGTTGACTCTAGGTCATAAATAAGATGGTTCATTTCGAACGGTTCTAACCGTTGGAAAAATAAGCGACACTTCGTCATGTGGCATCTACAAAACCAAAACATCCAAAGAAAACGTCGTCGTGGATTTTGAAATGATCAATGTCATTGAAAGGTGTAAAACAAAGGTAAGGTGAGACAACACTTCGGTTGTCAGAAACTTTATTCATATCCAACATCCCAAACTAAATTAACTTTCCTCGATCGTAAGTGAGGAAAGACACTAGAGTCGAAAAATCGCTAACAAATTGTCAATAAAATCGACAAGACCAAAGATATCTTGAATTTCATAACACTTAGTAAGGATTTCAACTTTCTTCTGCTACAACCTTTTGAGAAAAAAGAAAAGAATATTGTCTACTGAGATCACGACTCCCAAGAGAAGTACCAATTTAATCAAAGTTAACAGTTGATAAATTTGGTATAAAGTTGACTATCGGTGTTTAGAAAATTTGATCTTGTTGCTGAAGTAGGTGGGAAAGTCATCAGTAAGACCATTACGAATTCGACAAGCTACAGAAGAAAACTCGAGTTTCAAAAGTTGGTCGGGTAGACCATCAATTCGAAGTATGGGTTAACAGTTTTAATCGTCACCCAATTAAGTTGCTAAAATCTAGGTACTATCCAAAGGTTCGGTCTTTCGCCTTCGTGAATAGGTTCGAGGTTCCCTAGATAAGGTGTTTGGTTGCATAAATTCCTAATCTGTAAGCTTTCGTAACTAAGTTCTCTCAACGATGTAGGAGATGTTTGAAAAGACACAAGGAAAATTGGTGTAGTACAAGAAAGTGGATCAATAGTGTATTTCACTTCACCATTTGGTGATATCCCAAGTAAAATTTGAGAATTGACACCAAAGGTATACGTACTCGAAACATACAATACTACTTCCTTTCTCTACGACACGTGCTAATAAGTCTTCATGTCTTTCTCGATACTCAATTCACCTTTACAGCGCGATTTCAACTCGTTCTTCAATTCTAAAGTTTGTCTGTGGAGGTGATCAGAAGGGTGACTGGTCAAGAATGTTCTGGTTACCTAGATTGGTAAAATGGTTAACACAACTGCAAGTTTACGGTCCTCCTACACAGCTTGCTCTTAAGTTTCCAAGATTTAGTTTCTTCGGCTCAGGTAGTCATTGTTAATCAATCTAACAATCGCGTCACTAACTAACGCATCTATGATACTTTTGATATTGTTCGTTACCCTGAAATTGTGAATCGGCGTTCTAGCATAAAGGTATCACTCCCAAATACTAACATGTGTCAGGTATCAGAAATCATACTGCCTAAATACTAGTTGACAATTCCTAAATATCGGATAATATCGTCAATTAGTAGTGCCACCTTAAGCTAATTATAGGTTAAAGCCCACTCGGGTGGATGGTTTCGAACGATTGGTAAATAACTGGTCCGGTGAGGTGGTTTCATTAATTCTAGGGAAAATACTTACTACTTCGGAGATTTCTACTGATCGTAGGTATAACAACTCGTACACATGTGCCTATGTTCGTCGAAATGATGAGTACATCACCAAAAAAAATTCTAGAGACTAGTATTGGTTGGAATATCTTAAGGCCGAAAATCTGGAATTTGGTAATAATCTACTTTAGAACGGACTAAACAGAAATCGATCTTCCTCCTGAATATCCGAAATGATAACTAGTACATTTAAGAAGATTAGTGCTATTAGGGACCAAAAGTGATTGTCCTCCAAATGTTCTTACATCAAGTGTTACCCATTTAGCACCACATTGTCATTCAGGACATTTCTGAAAATTTCGACGAAAACTAAAACTCCGTAGGAATTTTGATATATGGTATACTAACGGGTACTGCCAAGGAATCAAAACTATTTGTGATTTCCTAACTCAAAAGGGTTGGTAAAGATGACGAGATAATAATAGTGGAATTGATGAGCAAAGTCATCAGTGGTACACAATTACCGACACAATAGCCCTGCTTCAGGGCAACAAACTCATCTCCAAATTGGGATTTTCCTTGGCCGAAAGGTTCTTTGTTTATAGTCTAGAGGTGGTTGCCAAAATGTTCATCTAGAACGTCGATATGTCATCTAAAATGTCCAAAGCTTAAGGAAAACTAACACTTTTTTCGTGCTTGACGAGGTGGCAAGATTCGACATTTAGGTTAAGGAACCAAGAATGCTTACATCACGCACGTGATTAACACAATACTTCCTAAACTTATGCTCTGATACCAAATTGACAAACCCTGACCTGGAATGTCCACTTGGACTCCGAATCGGGCTGTGTTGGCCGACACCCGGAGGTTGACAAAGCCATAAAGTGTAGTGATGTGGAAAATGTGAATAAATTTAAACCTAAAAGTGCCTAAATATAAGAGTACGCATGTGAGCGGGATTGAACCCATTTCACACGTGATATCAGAGCATTAGTAAAGTATAGTAAAGTATGATGAGAATTATACCATCGAAAATAATCTCCAATACCAAGATTTGCCAAAAGTCCTCGTCAATACGTACACTCAGCTACTAAAACCTGGATGGGTGAAAAACAAAGGTGAGTGAGCCTAAAAATAAAGTTTTATAAAAACCTTTTTTTAAAACATTATAACCTCTCGTCGTAAAACAAGTATATCTTCCAAAATATACATACTACTTATAGTATGAAAATGCTTACCATAGCCTGCAATATCTCAAGAATACAATACGTCACAAAATTCGTAAATAAATACATGACATCTGTAAGCACATAATCTTGCATAAGCAAACATATCATATTGAGTGCTCATCGACACATGCTGACACACAAGTTCATGCAGAGATATTCTGACATGAACAGAACTGGGTGTAACAATGATATACGTTCCAGTACTACAATCACATAAAGACTGGAGCTATGCGTAGCACATACGAATCCTAATTGCCTATAGCAATCTAGGACAAGACTAGCACCTGCAATGGATTCAAAGTGAGCATACAGTGCCATGTGCACATACATGTGTAAGATTGGCCCTGGTCCGGGCGAGTACTAACACCGGTGCAGTAAACGATAAGCAGATAACATAAATATAGTCATGCCACAGTTATTCGATAATTCTAGTCCACATAATATCATTCATAGCTGTAAATATAATTACGACATCAATAATAATACGCATAACTGTGCATCCCATGACGTAGCATAACTTCATAATTTCTATCCATGTGCTAAGTCTTATAAACGTCACGCTAATCTAGGCGTATTGTAGAAAACTCTTTATGAAATGTATACATGGAAACTAACAATTATATATATGCTATATAAAAGTAAAGACCCACTCACAGTTACTTCTGAAGTCACATCTGTTCGAGCTAGGAAGTCGGAGTCTCTGATAGTAATCGCACCTAAGCATAATATTGGGACCCATTAGTAAAACTCAACTTAAATGATCAAATTTGAGAAAACGAAGCATGGATTTGGAATCAGGATGTTAAAATACGCTAAAGAAGGTCCTCGGCAAATTTTACAAAAAGTCAATGGTCAACCGAGACGTCGAGATTGTCACTATGTTAAAACTTCAAATGGATGTAAAAAAAAAAAACAGACTCAGAACGTCAAAATTAGCCTAGGAGGGTTTCCGAGAAAATTTCGAAAAAAGTCAACGTGAATATTCCTAGAATATTCTGAGCCCAATTTGAAACCAGGCTGGGCTGGAACATCGGCCCAAGGGTTTAGGCCGATTGGGCTAAAGATTTGGCCAAGATTTTGGACTAGGTTTGGACCTAAAGAACCTTTTTTCTTTTACTTTTCTTTTTTCTTCCTTCTCCGACCAGTTGCTGCTGCAACCGTCGAATAAATACCTGCTCCAACCACCCAAATTCTTCACCAAACCTAGTTTTCCAATATATCAAATCGAAGCTCGAAGAACAAGGAACCAAAATGTACCTTTGGTTTCCTCAGCCGTCCCTAAATTGTTCTACGCCAAAACTTTGGCATTTCTCTCAAATAAGTCAAGAATCGCAAACAAATTAGTTATCTAAGATGATTGACCTTAATTTTTGGGTTTACCTTAGTCAGAAACGTAAATTTTCTAGCTGAAATCTTCTCGGATTCGAATAGAGGTTGGCATCCTTGCTGTGAGCAGGGAGAGTCCATGCGAGAGAAACTAACGAGAGGGGGAGAGAGAGAGAGAGAAAGAAAGAAATAAATAAATAAAGAAAGAAAGAGAGTTCAAGTGTTGGTTTGGTGGATCTCGCCAAATATGACAAGGTGGTGCGGTGATGCTTGTCGTTCTGGTGAAAGTGGTACGGTGTGGGTGGCTTTCTGCACTTGTAGAAAGAGAGAGGTGAGAAGGAGCTGAGAGAAAGGGAGACGAGTGAGGGAAAATCGAGAGAGTATAGGAGAAAAGATGGCACGGGGATAGTAGGGATAGGAGACCCACGTGGGTGGGTTCCACCATGCAGAAAATCTACACTGAAAAATTAATAAAATAACGAAGGGTGTTTATCTATAATAATGAATTTACCAAAATGCCCTTAAACTTCGTAAGTCCATAAAATCTTCGTCGTAACTCCAAATTCAATTCCGCTTGCACCCACGCATACACACTAAAAGAATGTTTCATATGTCTCACAACACGCTGGCAACAAAAGTCAACATCGTCGCTTATAAAGGTATTTTCGTCAATTCACTCTTTTAAAATTAATAAAATCGTAAAATTAGAGATGGGTTGTCACATCTCAGAGTAACAAAGGGCTGTGTAGTACACTGTCTTAAAGGGGATTTAAACATCAGGGCTTTCAATGATGTTGACTGGCAAGTGATCCCAATGATAGAAGATCTACTACTGCAATGTTTTTGTTTCTGGGTTCCAATCTTATTTCTTGGTCCTCTAAGAAACTATAAACTGTTTCCAGATCCTCTGTTGAAGTAGAGTATAGAGCTTTGTCTACCATTGATGCTGAACTTAATTGGATTAAACATCTGCTCACTTTTTTGTAGGTTCCATTTTTTGTGCCTCCAAGTTTGTTATGTGATAATCTCTCAACTACAGCACTTACTTGTAATCCAGGTATACATAAAGATTAAAAAAAAAAAACATATTGAGATTGATGTTCATTTTGTAAGGGGAATAGTGGCTAAAAGATTACTGCAAGTTTAGTTTGTTTCCTCAATGAATAGTTTGCTAATATCCTGACAAAATGACTCTCTGCTCCATTGTTTCAGACACATTGCTCCAATATTATGATTCAATTCTCTACTACCTAGTTTGAAGGGGAATATTAAGAGTATAGGTTCAATGGTTGTGCTATTGACAAGTGTCAATTAATTAGATGGGCAGTTATAAGCTGTTGTAAGCCATCATAGTTAGGTTTTGCACTAATATTGTAAAGTGTACAATTCATTCTTTCTTAATGACACTACAGTTTCAATTCTTCTTTTCTAAGAAAACTCTCGATTTCTCTTCTATGCAATCAGCTTCTCTCTCTCTGATAATCTTGCTCTCTAGGGTTCATCTCATCTTCGTTGACAGTTTCTTGTCTTAAAAAATGAAAAGGAAAATGTAATATTTTGAATATTTTAGGGTTATTCTTTATACCATGAATTGGTTTGGCATAAGAATTTTATTTCACTAAAAACTGTATCTAGGCATACATAAAAAATTGTTATGAATCCATTCTTTTTTTTTTTTTTTTTTTTGTTCATACAAATATTTTGAAAACATACAAACTCCCAATAAAATGATATTGTTTTAAACTTATACAGGGTTTCATATTGCCATTGAAATCAATAGTATCCTAAGTTAAAGATAAGGAGTAAGTTATGTATAAAAAAAATAAAAATGATTGTGATAGTAGCTAAGCAAGGTATTTTAGTGATTGATGAGCGAATAATTCATTATCCTCGTACAAGATGAAATTAAACACTCTATAATCTCCCGGATTAATTGGGCAACCCCACCAACAATAGGTGAACTTGATTGATCTATAGTGTATGCATGTTTGAATGTTGTGATAGTAGCTGGTGAATTGAAAGAGATCATTGTCATAAAATGACAACAATTTGATGGATGTTCCACGGCAGGGGTTTGGTAGGGTAACAAAATTGAGAATTGAGAAAAGGGCAGTTCTTACTTTAATAATTAATTTCTAGAGGACCCTTAATCTTCATAGTTGTTGAACCAATCTTTCGATGTACCACTGCCACTATTTTTGCCCTATCAGTCCGTCCGAGGGGTCAAAATTTTTTAAAGATTCAAGTACATTCATGCATTCTGATTGCTGAACAGGTGACATATTGTTATCCTATATTACTATGTTCTTAATGCATCCACCAACCAACAATGTTACAAAACAAGAACATCCCACTACCCAATAGCAATATTCTTTTGTCTTGTTTTCTATTTGGCTAAATGGGCATGGATTTGTATGTTATTAGACTATTAAGTATTTGTCATTTTTCAATGAAATCACACATTTACATTGGATTGTTTTGTCTTACACACTCATGTTCAATTATGACTTATTTGGAAGAGCTTTTAAAATTATTGAAAGCGCTTTTGGTGAAAGTATTTTTAAGTTCCCAAATCACCTGAAATGCTCCATGCAAGAAGCACCACTTATGTGCATCTTCCAGAAAGTACTTAAAGTGCTTTTCCAAGATTCACCTACATTTGTAATAAGGATTAGTTCAAAAAGCACTTTAATCAAAATGCTTTCAGCCATTTGAAAAATACTTTCAAACGAGCCCTATTTTGTTTTTGGTTGATTTATTTAATCTTATGGCCAAAAACAAAAAAGGGTATGTCAAAATAGAAAAATGGTGTAATTATCATAGATGAACGGTTTGAATCTTTGATATTATATTCAAAGTTTTACGATTAGTCAAAATATTACTTGATGTTTATAAAGTTTCTATAAACTATATGACATCGACTCATATTTCAGTTAATCATAAATATCGAAACGTGATATCAAAGATCTGAAACGTTGATCTTCTTACATCCGCCAGATGATCATGTTTTCAAAAAAGAAAATTTAAAAAAATGAAATTCATTAAGAAGAATAAAACGTAAATGGCAATCGACGGTTATAAATTTAAGGTTTATGAATTATAGTGTTGGATTTCGAAGCTAACCCCTTCATGAAAGTTGTAAAGTTTGTCACTATGAGTGATTGTATATTTTTTTTTTACATTTTTTACACTTCTACAATAATTATTATTAATTTTATTAATTTTATTAATTTTGCCCTCAAATAAAAAACATTATTCATCAAGGTTTGGAGGATTTTAAAATTTTAAACGATAATGTAAGTGTAGCCATTATCTACTCGTGGATGAATAATGATAAATCACGAGTATTTATATATTCTTTCACATTTTTCATACTTGTATGTATGTCTTCTTAGTTCTTGCCTATACAAATATTATATTAGTTTATTTTAATTTTGGACAATATGTTAAGTAAAATTTATCCTAGTAATGATAATAAGGAACTCTCATAATAAAAATAAATAATGACTAAAACTTTTTCTTTAAACTTATATAGAATAATAATACAAAACTACATATTTAATATAAAATATATTGTATATATTAATATAGCTATTATATTTTATAATAAATCTTTTAGTAATTAAACTTTAAAATTATCAAAATAATTTTTTTCTTAACGGGTCGAAACAGATTACCCACGTGTTACCCACATGTATACCTGTTAAGAACCCGTTATTAACGGGTTCTTAACCGGTCACCCGATAATGACCCGATAAGTTATCATGTTTACCCGAAACCCGTTATTTTTGTGTCGTTTTCGTGTTGTGTCATGTCACCGTATCGTGTCAAAAACTGCCGGGTCTAATTGGTGTACCTGCTTAAATACACCATCTGCAAAATGAGTGTTAGGCCTGCAAGTCAAGCAATTAGGCATAAATTGAAAATAAATCTTTGTATCTCCTCGTATGCTTAGTAGTATTCCACATTGTACATATTAGAAATATCGTGCAAACACATCAGATAAATCAAAATGACTTCAGATGATTATGAACTCCTCAAGATACTAAATCAAAGAGTAATTCTGATACCCACCACATTTTCACATATATCGTAAACTTGCAAGGAGTGTGATATCCACACCCCATTTTACTTCTCACACCTTAATTTTTTGTCGTTGGATTGGATGAATTGAGAAAGATCAATGGACAGAAATTATCAAACGGTGTGTGAGAAGTAAAATGAGGTGTGTGGATAGCACACCCCTTCATGCAAATGGCTCTCCTACCCCCACACAATTCGAGAAGTGTTCTCAAATTCACTTGACAAAACTCATTAGTGACAAGATATCAAACAGATGCTTCCAACTCAGAACAATAATTAGTATTATCATGCACATTAAAATCAACGAGTTCAAATTAGCCATAAGCACGTTTGGGTCGTAATCCTGTTGACTCGTACACACGGTTGACAAACACTTCGAAACTAACAGCTTTAACAAATTTACATAATCATGTGACCTATTAACCATAAAACACGAGAGTACATCTAAACTAAAGGTGAAATGACAGGTTTAACCCGTTTATTTGATAATCTGCTAAACGTGTTAATGGTGCCACTGTCGAGAAACATATTTAATAATCAAGTGTGTCATGTTTGAGTTGACCCTAATCTGTCCGTGTCGAAATCATGTCAACGCGAATTGACCCGTGTACAGAGACACCCCAAACTCTTGGGATAATTGTATTCTCTTCATAGTCCAAGCATGTTCAAAGTTAGGTTGCCCCTTGGATTCAGGTCGTCATTATACAAATAAAATGGAAAAGGACGAGGTTGGTTTAACATTTTCTACTCTTCATCTCTTCAGGCTTGTATTTAACCAGATAAGACCGAGCTGGACCGAGGACTCCTTTGTCCAGGAGAACCACTCCTCCACGACACATGCATCCCTTTCCCATTTTCAAACAGAGCATGCAAGCGTGGAGGAGTGGCGCTTTTCCCAAACAATGACTGGAAGGAAAACTCAGTTGCAAGCTACCCCCTCATTGAAGCCCAAGCTTATTTGAAAAAATACAGTCGAAATCCAAACAAAATCTCAACCCAAGGCAAGAACAAGAAAAATACCGTTTTCCTTTTTCTTTGGGTTACAACAAACATTACATCTCACTTAAATCTTAGATGGATATAAGTGAATTTAAAGAAGATCAATTGCTACCTGCATACATTTTATTTTGAGGAACGTGGTCGAGTACCATACCATATATGCCACAACTCAAACACCTATTGGGAATCTCGATGCTCTAAATCAAGGAGTTGTAGAGAGCCTCTTAGTTCGCATTTAATTGATTGATTACCTACGGTTTATTTTCAGTCAACGTGATGTTGAGAAAGGGTATCAAGGGACCATCTAAATTCTAAAACGGTTTCATCTCCAACGTAAAGTAGTAACCACACCTGTTCATTTTCTGACGAAAGAAACCCCCTTCTGAATGCTTGTTGCTAGTTCTCTCTTTGCCTTCTCCAAGCCGGCCCTGTTTTGTATACTCAGAAAAATGTAAAACTTGTTGAAGGGAATAAGGCAAGTCAATTGCAAGGGCTCAAAACAGGTAAAATTACAGACCTCTCATACTCATTCAGGGGACCAAGAGGGTATATTTCCTCAGCTCCAGTACGGCCAAGCCGTACCTTGGATGCAAAGAAGGGAAGTTCAGTAACCTACAGTAGGAATGCATTCCTTGTTAGGTATAAAAGAACAGAGACAAGTTTATGAGATACACTCGGTCCACGAGAAATCAGATAAAATGCTAGCAACATGCCTGAGAAGCCACAAATGCACATTCGACTACGCCAGCATCTCCTCGCAAGCCTCGGAGGCATGCATCTGCAAATTTAACAGCAGCATATGCCTGTATTTTTTTTTCACTTGTAAGATTAACATGGATCCAAACAGCTAGAAACAAGGACTTTGTGAAGAAAATAGTGAACCAAAAATAAACTAAGCCAAAGAAAGAACTGTTAAAATTACTAACCATTGATAATGTTGCAGAACCAGCTCCAGCTTTTGCCTGAAAACAATGTCAAAATTGCCTAGTCAACTAACACTCTTGAGTCTCAAAATAAAATAGCAGCATGAGATTGCAAAAGGTTTTGAAGCAAGGCACGATTTATTAAACTTCCAATCATGTAAAAGAGATACTTAACTCTTCTAAAAGATGAAACTATAGTATTATTGTCATCATGGACTTAACTAAACAATCAAAAGAGCTAAGTAGCTTGTCAAAGGACCATTTGAGTATTGAGCACACTTATTAGTAGCCTAGAGAGAGTAAAGCAGGTTTCTATACGAAGCAAAAGAGAATTCCAAGACTACTTAACCCTTTGCATAAGATCATATTACACACTTCAGGAATCCATGCCTACACACACTGAGGGAATAGCCAAAACTCTCAATACCATCTGCATCCATTTACCAGAGCATTATTTGTTCGCGTCCTAAATGGTAACTCGTTGAGGAGCTAGCTCGTGATAACTAAAATACCTTATCCCACCCTGTTCAATGAATATCACGTTGCATACCCTAATTTGCACCTATTGCTGTACCATAACAGCAAACAAATACAGTCACTCAGTTTCTCAAGATCCTTATGGCTTTTCAGCCTCCACTTCATTCAATTATCCTACCTTTTAAAGCACCTTCTGAGTTACTTTGTCAAAGTATAGAACTTATAATTCTTCCAAACTACCGCCTACCAGGTGTTGGAGCTGTATAACTAATTTCTAACACTTGTTCTTCGAAATTATTCTATAAATCCTATTCATTAAAAAAATAACAAATAAGAGGACAAATCTATGATTATTTCCTTCACTTGAAGTAATGTAGAGTGGTGTCAATGTGATACCAAATAACTAGCAACCAGTCAAGAACCTTAGCATTTTGTTACTCACCTCCACAACCTCAGTCCCACCATTCTGAATGCGATATGTTAGATCATCAACTTCTTTCGGGGTGAAAGAACATGGAGGCTTAACCTGCATAAAGCAGTAGCAAGAATGGATTCAAATAAACTCTATGCCAACCTGTAAACAGACAACAACAACAACAACAAAGCCTTTTCCCACTAAGTGGGGTCGGCTATATGAATCCTAAACCCTAAACAGACACATAGTTGAAAATCTGAAAATGAGCAGTCCCTACCTGAGACAGAAGAGGCAAAATTGTAACCCCTGCATGACCCCCAACAACGGGAACACCGACATCCCTAGGATCAAGTCCCAAAACCTCTGCCTGCAATCATATTTCATAATCTGTAACCAAAATGCGCAATTGGGTATCAATAAAAACATGATAATTGAGTTACTAAATGCATACCACAAAAGTATTGGCTCTAACAACATCAAGCATGGTAACTCCCAACAGTTTCTTAGGGTCAAAGGTACCGGCTTTTTTTAAAACTTCAGCAGCAATGGGAACAGTGGAGTTCACAGGGTTGCTAATCACGTTAACAATGGCGTACGGACAGCACCTGGCGATTGCTTCGCTGATCGTCTTGACAATTCCGGCATTGATGTTAAACAAATCGTCCCTTGTCATTCCGGGTTTTCGAGGCACGCCGGCCGGGATGATCACCAGTTCCATTCCGGTCAGCGCTTCGTCCAGCTGCTGCTGCCCCAAAAACCCGCGCACCTACAAAACCCAATAACCCAATTTTTTAAGTTTCGAAATTTGTGAATTGAAATTGATGAATCAAAACAAACATGAAATTTTGAGTTTGGGAGCTTACGACGGCGCCGGTGTCCATGTGGCTAATATCGGAGGTAACGCCGGGGGTGTTGACGACGTCGTATAGGTGGAGAACGGAGACCAAAGGGTTCATCTTCATCAACATGGCGAGAGGCTGGCCTATGCCGCCGGCTGCTCCGAGTATGGCTACTTTGTAACCAGCGGTACCACCTTTGGCGCGGCAATTCAAGCGGTTAACAGTGGCAGCGTTCTCCATCTGGAGATTTGGAGGGTCCAGATGGGCGGAGATTCTAGCAATCCGTTGATTCGCGTTTACTTCTGAGCTAGGATGCTGCTGCATCGTATGATCTTGTGACGGGAAATTGATCTGATCGTCGATAAATAAACGAACAGGCTTGGGAGATGGAGAGGATGAGTGATGACCTGAAAGCTTTGCTGGGAAATTGGGAAGCGTGGAATATGGAAACTGATCTTATCCCAAGTTGAAGTTCCCAAAACCCAATAATATGACCGATCCGAACTTTCTGACTTCTGGCGCTTCACAGCACACCCATCTTCTAATTTTAAACTATATTTTATAAACCACATGATTTAGCAATTGATGATTTTTTTTATTTTTTATTTTTTTATTACTTTTTTTTTAAACTTGAAGAAGCAATTCAACGATGAGCTGACAGATCATGTGATTTAAAGTTAAAAAAATAAAGGGTGTCCCTACCATCACCTATACAATGGACAAGGATTGTTTGCCCTCCTTCCTTGTTCTTGTGCCCTCCTGTTTTGTGTGGTCACGGTTAAACCATGTCAACATTTTATATTGTTTTTTTATAAAAATAATAAGACAAAAATGAATAGTAATATAAAATGTTGATATGACTTAATCGTGACCACACAAACAGGAGGGTATGGGAGGGCACGAGAACAAGGAGGGCAGACAATCCTTGTCCATTTTATAGGTGATGGTAGGGACACCCTTTATTTTTTTTACCGGAAATCACATGATTTGGCAGCTGATCGTTGAATTGCTTCTTCAAGTTTTTAAAAAAAAGTAATAAAAATAAAAAATAAAAAAAATCATCAATTGCCAAATCATGTGGTTTATAAAATATAGTTTAAAATTATGATCTTTCGCATTTTCTATAGTACGTATTTTGAACAATGTATTTGTGCTTATATTGAACTGTGTTGAACTGTGTTGCTAGAGGTGAATCTTAAAAGAGTGTATTTATACTAGAGGTGAATCTTAAAAGAGTGTATTTATACTAGTCTACATAGAGTTTTTTTAGGATATAAAATCCGTATTAAACAAGGAGAATCCAAGAGGAATACTAGTCTACATCGTTAATTGGATCAGGCTTCTGTATCTTGTTGAACAAGAATTGTCAATCTTAGCAAAGTCAGCGAACTTCGCCTACCTTTTCGGAACACAAGATGATAGTTGCATCACCGGTTTATTTGTGCAACTAAGTTTGATCAGAGCTGTTGAGTCTATTGACCAAACTTCTGAGATATTGTATTTTGATCCGTCTTTTGCGGCCCTACAAAATCATGGTCTCGCAATTACTCCTAACTATGTATCTAAATGGGTTCTTGAGGATGCATAGTTATCCAAAAACCATACATGTCGGAGTAAATCAGAATACATACTGTTTTATTTCTTCTGACACGTGGCATTCTAACCTCGTTACTATTGCATGGTAATTGAGGTGTTCCGGATTTAGATGTAGGGCCTCTAAAGTTGTGACTTTAAGACGACAATGATGAAAAAACTTCACTTCTCACACACATGAGGAGCAAAGGGTTGTTTTTCGCCATCTCCAAGTAATTCTAGCTATTAGACAATAGATGTCAACGTAAAAAACTCTTTGGATTCAATGCTGAGATTACTCATAAAATCTTCTATAAGTAGCACATGTTCACTTTTCTTTTCCATATTTTTTATGAAAGCATGATTTTTTCTCAATATTTTTCATGCTTCACCGATTGAACCCATCCCTCACTTTGAGTCTTCAATGATTAGGATACGTAGCCAAGAAATTAGCTATACTCTTATTCGTTGCTATGAGGAATTATTGAATGGAATAAGGATGATCAACAACCCTTTAAGGATGAATTTATTTCCCTTATCAAGTTTCCCTTTCTTTGCTTCATACTATGCTCCTTAGCCAAAACCATCATCCTCCTCGCAATCTTTGCATGCGAATTTAACTTGAGCAGAGTGTCGAGATTCTTGAGCAGGTTCTTCTTTATTGAAGCCATCTCGGCATCCTCTTAAAGTGAGCTAGGCAAGCTACAACAACAAGGATCTCGATTGGAAAATAATGGATTAGAGAAATTTTGCGTCAGGGGTGAGGGCTTATCTCCCCTGAAATTGTCCTCGTTTTTCCCTGTTTATGGGACTTTGATTATTCTATCTAATAAAAGCTTGGGTAAATTACATAATACCCCCTCAGGTTTGAGGTCTATTACAACCCCATACAACATCTTTAAAACCTTTCACTTTCGTACCTCACGTACTATTTTATTTCAAAATAATACATTCGTTACATTTTACATCCATTGGTCTGTTAAATGTTGACGTGGCATTAGTAGACCCTATTACACATCAGCGCACTTCCTCCAAAACTTGCACATGTGGATATTCATCTGCCACGTCATGCCAACTCAACAAAAAGGGTCACGTGGCCAAAATTTCAAAAAAAAAAAACTTATTCATTTAATTTAAAAAAAAAACAACCAAGGGTGGGTTTCGCCTGAATTTGGATGAATGCTTTCTTTCCTCTGCAAAAAGCTTTGTCACTCAAGCAACAGCAAGCAACGATGGCAACGCTCTCGCATTCCATCGCAAAGCTGTCGTTACCTCCCAATTTCTTTTCTTTTCCTTTTCTTCCTCTTATTTTCCTTTTCCTTTTCCCTATGCATATGAGTGGTGCAGGCACAACAACAAGCTTCTTGGTTTGGTGCGGCGGTGGGGTTTTCAACAGTAGCGGCAGCGACTCGAATTGGTGGGGAGGAACAAGAAAGCCTCACCACCCCGTTCTTCCTTGCCCGGAACAACTTTGCCTCCTTCCTTCACTCTCGACTTCGAGAACCATGGCGGCTTTGACGGCCTCCACGCCTTCATTGCCGATGTTGGCTTCGTGGTCAATGATTGCCTCTCGTTCTTCAAACAAAAAGCAGATACTCAATTTCAAGGATCCCCACCATGGCTTCCAATTCCACTAGACGTTCTGAACTTCTAAGATTTCAATTGTCATCGTCTGGGTCGCGGAGCTTCAATTCCACTACAGCAAAGATTTAATCTTTTCCCAATTTTGAAAACGGAAGAGAGAAATCATTTTTCCCACATTTTCTGCAATTTCTAGGGTTTACCTTCGTTTGGCTTCCATGGCCGCATCTCCTACTGTTGCTACACTTGTCGTTGCATAGTCAAAACCTCTTCTCCTCCCACTTCTTCACCGCCTTTTCAGCTCCGGTGACGATGGTGGCTATGTGATAGGCGATGATGGCGATGGATGACACATGTGCCATGATCTCTCTCGTGTGAAGTTGAAAAAAGAGATGCAGATGAACACTTGAAGGGTGGGGCCGCCAAAACCCATAAAGATATAAGAATTAAAAAAAAATTGGGTTAGAATTTTAAATTCAAAATTTGTGAAATTCGAAATTTTGGCCATGTGGCACTTTTTGCTGAGTTGGCATTATGTGATAGATGGATATCTAAGTGTCCAAGTTTTGGAAGGAATGGGCTGATGTGTAACAAGGTCCACTAATGTCACGTCAGCATTTAACACACCAATGGATGAAAAATGTAACGAATGTATTATTTTGAAATAAAATAGTACGTGAGGTATGAAAGTGAAATGTTTTAAAGATGTTGTATGGAGTTGTAATAGACCTCAAACCTGAGAGGGTATTATGTAATTTACCCTAAAAGCTTGCTCACACATTTTTGTTGAGTGTTATTTACTCAAGTCATTGATCTTGTTAGGGTAAAATACTTAGGACATTTCATCCTCTACTTTCTTATCACGGAATAAAGTTTAATCGAACAATTTTTCAAAGTAAACCAACTTCGGAGTTTGAGTCGTGGAGTTAAACACGATTAAGCTTATATGCCTATGATAGAACTCTAAGCCCACCTTGATAACATTGCAACGAAAAATGGTATCTCCTAAGTTTAGTGTTTACAAAAATTTTGACTACGATAATCGGATTACCACCCTATTTGGACTTCAAGTCTAAGACCCATGAAAAATCTTTTACTCTAGGACTTGCTTTTGACACATTGATCAGATTAAGGATGAGAAAGTGCAATTCGTGTTCGAATGGTCTCCAGATCTTAATGTCAATCCTACATGTTCAGATTGCCTTGCTGGCTAAGTAAGAATAATTGTTAAAACTTGCAGAAGATTAATAAGTATTTGTGATAGGTTATTGTTCAATTTCCAGGCATATTATTGGAAATAGTTTAATTCAACTAATCAAATACGCAACAAAAAGTAATAATAAAAACATACAATATGTTATGCCGATTATATATTTGGTTCATTGTAATTGATCAAGCAACACACAAAGAAGCAGAAAAGATTAACGTAGGAATATCTAGCCACATGCATGATGCATGATTGGATCATCCCTATGCTTGCAATCTTCCTCTTCATGATTGATCACGTGAAACTACCCAAGTGTTGAGTCTCTAAGAGCATCCACACTGATAAATCTAACGATGGATGATAGAGTGATTGATTTAAATCTGAGAACAATATATCTCACTTGGATTAGTATAAAATGGGCGTACTAAGGTGTTTTGGCATAGGGTTTTCTCTCTCTTTTATTTGAGGGAGAAAACTGAACAACTTTTGCATTGCGTGCATTGAGAGAACACAAAGAGTATTTATTGCAGCACCCCCTTAGGGTTTGGCGGTTGGGTTTTATCCCACACTCCAATCCCACTCACTTACCCACTTTGGATTTATGACTTGGACCCCTTTGAATTAAATAAGGCTCAATGCCTATTTAATTTAAACCATGTCCAGTAAACCAAAGTAATTAATCCAATATAATTAACAATTAATTATTTGTAATCATCATCCATACAACGTTCTAAGAACTTATCGTATGTGTGTGACGTCTTAGGTTCTAGCTAACGCTGACAGTGAAATTAATTACACAAATAATGAGTGACATTTAGCAGCATGTCATGGCTACCCAAATTAGTAAAAGAGTACACAATTTAATCATAATACTATTTCAAACTTAATTGTAGTTACACTGCAATTCAGTTCTTTTATCATTCATATCCTGATCAAGATTTATGTGATGTGGAATTAAAGTCAAATCATGAACAGTCATCTATGATCGCCATGATGAATCACATGTTAAAGGATTTCTTACCAATATAGATTGATCAATAGTTACTCTGGCCAGAGATTTCTAAGATGAATCTTCAAGTGGCTTTAAGGCATATCTCATTCTATCGAACAATTATTTGAAGTTGATAGATTCCTTATTACACATTCATGTACCTTCATACATACTCATATGAACCCAAATATCACACTATCGGGCCATGCGATCTCATTAAGGGCTTTAAGGAAAATCAAAGGTCATATCTACAAATATAAGATACCTATGATGTTTTTAAGTCTAAGAATTATTTAGATACTACAACCAGAAGTTTTGTACCATTATATATACGTTTAAGCTTATTGGATGGTCAGTTTTTAGTGACCTTGTCCAACAGACAAGCACATGTATATCCATCACATGTCCAACATGCATAGCATGAGACCATTCTAACATTAATGCGATATACACCAGCCTTTTTTTCCAGATAGTCAACGTCTAGTTCACTTTCTAAACAACTAAGAAATGTATCTAAGGACTAAGTGACTATGTAATACAAGTCTCCCTACCCTAACCTCATTTAGGACATTGTTTTCATACCTTAAATGCTATGGACTCATCTATAGTATATTATCATTATAATATCAAGCCAAACTCATGAATGAATAAAACATATACTTTTATTAATTAATTAATGTGGAGTTATTACATAAAATCCAATATTACATAAACTGACTTTTAAGGCCTAACTCCAACAATCTCCCACTTGCACTAAAGCCAATGACGTCAATTACGCCAATGAGGCACATCCATACTATCTAAATGTCGATCAAGCTGCTTTTATGTCATCGCCTTAGTGAACGGGTCCACTACATTTTCTGCAGTGTCAACTATTTGTACTTGAACCTTCTTGTTTTTCACAAATTCTTTAATCTTGTGAAAATGCTTTTAGATATGCTTGGATGATGGTGGCATCATTGGTTCATTTGTGCAGCACATTCTAATCGGAGTTCATAAGTTAATTAAATGTACTTCTAAGGTATTCATATTCCAATATGTCTTACTCTAGCGTTGGATTATCATGGCCCCACATTTATAACATGTGGTGTCATCATTTAAGTGGATAAACATTGGAAAATATACCATAAAGTATGACATATTAGTTTCGTTAACCACTTATATTATAACATGTGGTGTACCACCTTATGTTTAGAGACATAAAAAAATGGGAAATTAGCTATAATAGAAAGAATTCAAAGTTTGGTTGCTGAAATAGAAAGAAAGTATAAGGACCTATTTCGAAATTTTCGTTTTAATTAGTTAAAATTACGAAAATACCCCTAGAAAGGTTGACTTTTGTTGATTTTCGTCCGTCGACATGTCAAAATTTTTTGTCTATTTTATTTCCGTAGCTCTCGTCAATACGAACACGTAGGCACAATCAAAATCTAATTTGGAGCTAAACCAAAACTTCTACTATTTTTGAACGACAAGGGCATTTTGGTAATTTCACAAGTGGAGATATTTCTCCACTTTGGACTCTACATGGCTGACACGTCGCATTCATTTCACCCCATTTCTGGTGCCCTTTTCTCCCCACTCCCGTTACATCTCTCTCTTTAGAATTTTCCCTTCTCTTTCTCGTCTATACTCTCTTCTCTCATTTCCGACGAGCACACATGCCCATATACATACAGACAACAACCACACCATCATCACCATCACATGGACTTGCTCTTCTCTACCTTGCTCCTCTCCGATTTCACTCTCTCTCTTCCTTGCTCAACACTATAGCACAGTTACTGTGTTTGCATTTCATCGGCAAGTTCCGTTGTTTGCAGCTAAGGTAAGCATCCTAGAACCCCTTTAGATCGTGTTTTAGGTTAGATTAGGGTAGTCTTGAGAACTTGGGTGATGTTGGAAAGCAGAAAGAACTCGGGGAAGCATTTTTTCAGTTATTCTGGCAAAAAACCATAGGTTGCAAGCCATTTTCAAGCCGATCTCGACCTCGACTCAACCCCATCTTGGTATGACTCGAATCCTTACTCTTTTAGCTTCATTTTGGTTTTTGAATCATTGTAAATGGTGTTGATTTGAAATCAAACGGAGCTCAGGAAGTATTGCCCAGATTCCGGCCGAACCCACAACTTGAAAACGAATCGACTCGACCTGTGAACCAAAAACCCAACACAATATCTGACCCAAACCTTTGGGCCAGATTCAAACCAATAACCCGACCCATTAACCTAGTAACCCAAACTAGAACCAGGCTCAACCCAATATCTATAACCTAGATCCAACCTTATAACCAGGCCCCAACTCGATCAAAAAACTAGCCCAATCCAGTTATCCAAGCCTAGACTTGACCCAGATTCAAATCGACCCAGACCCAGTCCTAGATCCTGGGCTGGCGTGTGGCCTGTGCGTGGGTGCGCATTATAGCCGGCACGTGGAGCACACACGCCTCTGCCGAAAATACTGTGATTCACCGCCTTCCACAGCGTTGTCAACGACTTTTCTGACGAACTTTCTAGCGACTCAATTAGGTGCGTGTGGCCTTTCGAGCCGCCACCCTGTGGGGTCACGTAAGGGAACCCAAGGTCCCTTCTTAGGTTTTTCGACTTGCCGAATCCAAATTCGTTGTCCATTTTCCGAAATTCCATCGTTTTAGTAGAGTTTTATTAAATGGTCTCTATTTGTGTTTAGGTAGATCGTTAGGAAGTGATCTAGTCCTCCCTAGTTCGAGTGGCTCTCCGGTAGCGGAATACTTGTGAGTTGGCCCCTTTTTAACGTGCATGTTTTTATAAAATATTAGGATTGTATTTACGAAAAGTATGCTTTCATGATTTTACGTTTTATGCATTATTTATGATTTATCGCACTTACGTTTTATGAAAGGTTATGAATTATTATATTTTCGTATATGAAATTCTATGGATTACGAATATCATTTATTTTACGGATTTACGATTATGATTTACTATGATTTATGAAATGAGGTTTTAAGCCTTTGAGCTCCAGTGTTTTAATACGAGGTTTTGAGAAATATTTTTGGTACTTACCTAGTGGGTTATCATACGGCACATACACACAACACAGGTATGACGCCTATGGTCAGAGGTTATTCAGCATCACCTTCAGGTGAGGGACAGGTTACCCAACTTCACCTTTGGGTGACTATGAAACCCCTAGTGAGTACAGCATTATCGAGATTTACGGATTTGCCTTTGGGCGGCGACATCACATTCTTGAGCATTGTTTTATACATACATGTTTACGAATGTTTTTATGGCATGTAGAGTTTTCGGAAAACTACCATGTAGTATTATATATGTGTTTTCAAAACGGAAAAGGGGTTAGTATGTTTAGAAATAAAATGGTTTACCTATTATTAGTATTATTATAAATTATGGTCCACTCACCTTTTCTATTTTTGCGCCCCTTCAGGACATAGTGACGAGGAGTACGATCCAAGCATCAAGGCTTTTCCCTACTAGTGACTTTGCATCCTTCTACTTGAGTATGGCTTCCTTTTATGATCATTTGTTACTTGCTGTTTTACCTTTCTCTAGCACTTTCATATAGTGGTATGCTCTTTACATATTCGTACATCCTATATTTTGGAATCGTGACCGTTGGATACTCTATCTCGTTCATGTTTAAATTGGATTATTGTTGTTGCATGATTTCTGGTTTACTTGTCCTTCCATATTTTCACATATTCATTTATTCATGACTTTCGTCACCCTTAGATGTCGGCCAGCATGTGCCATCCAAGTGTCATTTAGATATCTGAGTTGGGGCGTGTCAGAAAGATACGAGAGATATAAACAAAAGACATGAATGATAGGGGCGGAAAGACGAAGTGTCCAAAGTACCCATATATAAAAATGATATATTGAGATAGCATAGATATTATCAATACGATGTCTATACAATATTGATATAGTATAGATATTGTTGATAAGATGCCTTGTATTAGCTTAATAAAGACATTTTTCAATGATATTGCTGATATATTTTGAACACAACGCATGTTTATATGTTCACACAATATTGTTTAGAATATAACTATAGATAGTTGCCAATTGGAATCATATGTTGCTGATATCTCCTGAATATTTCCCCCAAATTCTTCTATAACCTTTGTCTTCTTCATCTTCATCCCATAGATTTCTCGAGCACCTCCCATCTTTCATCGTCATCCATGGTTACCAATAACGAATATCTCTACCCTAACAAACCAATTTCCATATTAACATATTGTAAATTTCAAGAGGACAACGGATGTCGAGAGACATAAAAAAATATATCAATTCCTCCACTTAAATACTCTGTACTTGAAAAAATCTCTCATCTTCCTCCATATTCATCTCTGACTCTTTGGTCCCCTCCTCCCCATATCATACCACCTCAAACCTCACCTTCTTCCTCACCCAATACAACCCCAACCCCCACCTCATTATTCAGCCCTGCCCCCTAGGCCTGGCAAACGGGTCGTGTCAGTCGTGTTCGTGTCGTTTTCGTATAACACATGTTATCTTAACGGGTCGTGTCGTGTCACACCCGTTATCTTAACGGGTCCTTAACAGGTCGTGTCACTTTACCCAACAGGTAAAGTGACTCGATCCGTTATGACCTGTTATGACCCGTTAAGAAAAATATATTTTTTTTCTTAAATTTGCACATACCACACATTGCCACATAAATATTACTTCAAAACATTAAAACACATTTGTCGTTTAAGTACTACATCTACACTCGAAAATAAGAGCCTAATAAAAAAATAATACATACACTACTAATCTATTACAAATTTTAAATGTGCAAGGATATGCAAAATGAAACAGTTTTTGTTTTCAAGGTTGTGAAATCTTTCTCAAAAGTTTAAACCTGAATTTACAAAATCCTCGATTTACATCGATCATCATGAAATTGCATTGGAACTTTGGCTTGATCTATTGCCTTCAAGAGTTATGTTAATGATGTTTTCAGTATGGTTTTCCACGTCATAACTATCTTCTGCATAAACTAAGCATAGAAAAACCAAACATTAAAAATCATTCAAATTATGAGAAGTTTACCAAAATAATTATGAAAAAAAATAAAACAATAGTACTTACCATACTTTTATTAAGTATAAACATAAGATTTTGTGGTATCCACTAGTGTAAATATTTGAAATTGAAGATCAAATTCAATCATTGTATTCATATAAGGTTAAGGAGTGTAGTTGTAAAAAATCATCCAAATCGGAGTTAAATTAACCGTTAAATCGTGATTTTTCGTTTATAACCGTCGAAAAGTTTTGTCCCGTTACGTGCTCTCTGAATGTTTGTTTTTTGCAATTTTTGGCGTATGCGATCTCGAAATATATACAAACATGTTTGACGGTTGGATCATTGAAAATAGTTTCGTAGAATGAGTATCCCATCAAAACAATAGATTCACTAATACTTAAGAGTTTATTCATACTTTTATTAAGTATAACATAAGATTTTGTGGTTTCCACTAGTGTAAATATTTTAAATTGAAGATCGAATTCAATCATTGTATTCATATAGGGTCAAGGAGTATAGTTGTAAAAAATCATCAAAATCGGAGTTAAAATGACCGTTAAATCGTGATTTTTCGTTTATAACCGTCGAAAAGTTTTGTCCCGTTACTTGATCTCTGAATGTTTTTTTTTTGCAATTTTTGGCGTATGCAATCTCGAAGTATATATAAACATGTTTGACGGTTGGATCATTGAAACTAGTTTCGTAGAATGAGTATCCCATCAAAACAATAGATTCACTAATACTTAATAGTTTATTTATACTTTTATTAAGTAAAATATAAGATTTTGTGGTATCCACTAGTGTAAATATTTTAAATTGAAGATCGAATTCAATCATTGTATTCATATAGGGTCAAGGAGTGTGGTTGTAAAAAAACATCAAAATCGGAGTTAAAATGACCGTTAAATCGTGATTTTTCGTTTATAACTGTCGAAATGTTTTGTCCCGTTACTTGATCTCTGAATGTTTGTTTTTTTTTGTTTTTGACGTATGCGATCTCGAAGTATATACAAACATGTTTGACGGTTGGATCTTTGAAACTAGTTTCGTAGAATGAGTATCCCATCAAAACAATAGATTCACTAATACTTAATAGTTTATTCATACTTTTATTAGGTATAAATAAGATTTTGAGGTATCCACTAGTGTAAATATTCTAAATTGAAGATCGAATTCAATCATTGTATTCATATAAGGTCAAGGAGTGTAGTTGTAAAAAATCATCAAAATCGGAGTTAAATTAACCGTTAAATCGTGATTTTTCGTTTATAACCGTCGAAACGTTTTGTCCCGTTACTTGCTCTCTGAATGTTTTTTTTTTTGCAATTTTTGGCGTATGCGATCTCGAAATATATAAAAACATGTTTGACGGTTGGATCATTGAAACTAGTTTCGTAGAATGAGTATCCCATCAAAACAATAGATTCACTAATACTTAAGAGTTTATTCATACTTTTATTAAGTACAACATAAGATTTTGTGGTATCCACTAGTGTAAATATTTTAAATTGAAGATCGAATTCAATCATTGTATTCATATAGGGTCAAGGAGTGTAGTTGTAAAAAATCATCAAAATCGGAGTTAAATGACCGTTAAATCGTGATTTTTCGTTTATAACCGTCGAAATGTTTTGTCCCGTTACTTAATATCTGAATGTTTGTTTTTTGCAATTTTTGGCGTATGCGATCTCGAAGTATATATAAACATGTTTGACGGTTGGATCATTGAAACTAGTTTCGTAGAATGAGTATCCCATCAAAACAATAGATTCACTAATACTTAATAGTTTATTCATACTTTTATTAAGTAAAATATAAGATTTTGTGGTATCCACTAGTGTAAATATTTTAAATTGAAGATAGAATTCAATCATTGTATTCATATAAGGTCAAGGAGGGTAGCTGCAAAAAATCATCAAAATCAGAGTTAAAATGACCGTTAAATCGTGATTTTTCTTTTTATAACCGTCGAAAAGTTTTGTCCCGTTAATTGATCTCTGAATGTTTGTTTTTTGTAATTTTTGACGTATGCGATCTCGAAGTATATACAAATATGTTTGACGGTTGGATCTTTGAAACTAGTTTCGTAGAATGAGTATCCCATCAAAACAATAGATTCACTAATACTTAATAGTTTATTCATACTTTTATTAAGTATAACATAAGATTTTGTGGTATCCACTAGTGTAAATATTTTAAATTGAAGATCGAATTCATTACTTGTATTCATATAGGGTCAAGGAGTGTAGTTTTAAAAAATCATCAAAATCGGAGTTAAAATAACCGTTAAATCGTGATTTTTCGTTTATAACCGTCGAAAACTTTTGTCCCATTACTTGATCTTTGAATGTTTGTTTTTTTCAATTTTTGGCGTATGCGATCTCGAATTATATACAAACATGTTTGACGGTTGGATCATTGAAACTAGTTTTGTAGAATGAGTATCCCATCAAAACAATAGATTCACTAATACTTAAGAGTTTATTCATACTTTTATTAAGTATAACATAAGATTTTGTGATATCCACTAGTGTAAATATTTTAAATTGAAGATCGAATTCAATCATTGTATTCATATAGGGTCAAGGAGTGTGGTTGTAAAAAATCATCAAAATCAGAGTTAAAATGACCGTTAAATCGTGATTTTTCGTTTATAACCGTCGAAATGTTTTGTCCCGTTACTTGCTCTCTGAATGTTTTTTTTTGCAATTTTTGGCGTATGCGATCTCGAAGTATATACAAACATGTTTGACGGTTGGATCGTTGAAATTAGTTTCGTATAATTCGTATCCCATGAAGTTCAATGGTGTGTGTGTGTGTATATATATTTATTTATTAAGTAGATTTAAATCTATTTATTTTGTATGTATAATTATTATAGTTTTTAGGGGTATAAAATTTAATATATATATATATATATAATTATTATAGTTAATATTTTGGGTATAATTATTATAGTATATATAGTTATTATAATTATTATAGTTAATATATATATATATATAATTATTATAGTTTTTAGGGGTATAAAATTGTTAAATTAATATATATATATAATTATTATAGTATTTTTTTAGGGTTATAAATTATTAAATTAATATTCTGCTTATCGTGTATCGTGTTACCCACGTGTATACCCGAACAAACCCGTTATCTTAACAGGTGCTTATCGGGTTACCCGATAACGACCCGTTTCGTTATCGTGTCGACCCGAACACCTGTTAATTTCGTGTCGTGTCGTGTTGGGTTATCGGGTTGTGTCAGGAATTGCCAGGCCTACTGCCCCCTTCCTTTCACTTAACGTGGAAGCCAACTTACCTCGTCCATCCTCCCTCACCAACGTCGCCGTACAACCCAACCAACCCTTTTTTCTCTATTTTTTAGTTTTTAGTTTTCTATTCAATTTTGCGAGGTGAAATTACTATGTCGTCTCCATATTTGACAGAAAAACTAACAAATTAATAGATGGATTAACTAAGCGGCACTAGGTGGAGTGGGAGGACCCTTGGAGCTATTATTAGAGTTTATAGGGACACAACTAAATTCGCCAAGTTCAAGGGTTATTGCTACAATTAAGCCTATCTGTAATGCATGGTAGAATTCCTTTGTGTACTAAGTTCGTTCTTTATTAAGAAATGGTCATTTTTATAAGAGAAAATTGGATCATTAGTACATAGACTTTGGACCAATTGGAGTTTTGACCACTGTACTAAAAATCTATGGATATTGATCTATGAACTTGTCAACAATGTAGATCAACTATCTATTTGGATAACATAATTAGAACTTTCAATATTCTAGGGTGTTAGGATAGGACAAAGCTTGTCTGCCCTCCAACTTCCGGTGCCCTCCCGTGCCCTCCTGTTTTGTGTGGTCATGGTTAAATCACGTCAACATTTTATATTGTTTTTTTTATGGAGATAATAAGACAAAAATGAATATTAATATAAAATGTTGACGTGATTTAACCGTGACCACACGAACAGGAGGGCATGGGAGGGCAAACAATCCTTGTCCGTTAGGATATCCTCCATGAGGTCACCTGTCCCATCCCCATTTTCTAAAAAAATAAAGATTTAAATGGGCAAATAAAGGATGAAAGTTCATACTAAATTACACAAAATGATCATTGCTCCATATAGTGATAAGTCCAAGGATACGAGTTTTAGTTTAATGAACAAAGCTCAAATTCGACTAAAGTTTGGAGGCCAATGCTCTAATTTTGTCTTTGGATAATTTATTTGTTACACGTCAATTCTTTTTGCTGTTAGATACAATAATAATGAAGTTATCTCCAATCGATCATAAAGTTCAGAGTCAAATATATACTTAACTTTAAATTTGATTATTTGTCTTCAGTGCACCAAAATCGCTAGGGTAATATTTGACTTTTGAGTTATATGCAAATTCATATTTAACTTTAGATAAAACTCAGGAGTTAGGGTATTTCAGTGAATTGGAAAAGTTAAATAAAAAAGTTATATTTGACTCAATTCGTCTCAAAAGTATCTATTAAGGTGGGGTCATATATGACTTTTGAGTTGATGTAAAGTTATATTTGACTTTGAATATACTCTAAACCTAGGGGTGGGCATTTGAAATCATGATGCCAAAACCATACTAATATCCTCACATGATGTCTCAATACAATTGATTTTTTTATATAACGAAATATTTACACTAAGGGGTGGGAAATTAGTTTCAAACTCGTCATCCACAAGATTTGAACCTAAAACTTCTCTCTTACAAGTAAAGAGGAATACAACTAAATTATAATACTAAATAACAATACAACTCAATTTTCTTAAAGAAAATTTCAAAAATTATCGTACTTTAGATTCTAGAAATGATTCATTCAAACTCATAAGCCCACAACCATTTTTTGGGCCTCCAAAAAATACGTCATTCTTCATTCTTGTATTTCATAAGATGGAGCCCAATTTTCTAAACCCTAAAAATAAAGACTAGTTAAAAAATACTTTTTTTTAAGGCAAAACGATATTATCTACACTAAGGGGGTGGGGGAGTGAACTAAGCCTTACAATGGGCTAGCAATAATGTGATTCAAATTCTCCTTTAGTGAAAATCGAACCTAAGGTCTATTACTTACAAGTAAAGATGAATATCAGTAGAATGTAGTACTAAGAGGCGACTAGTTAAGAATTAGATATAAGGAGATTCAAAGTTTGAGGAGAATAGAACACACTTCACACCAAGGTTTAGGAAAATAGTTGAGTCCTGTCTTTGGTGGCAAGGCTTTGCCCTTGATTGCCAATCAAAAGATAAAACCATCCTCGAAAATTGTCTTTCATACTTGGGCTATGTTCTAAATGACTTTTGAGCTCATTGGACGTGATGGGTTTCTTCTTCTTCCTCTTCTTAGGCTTGCTGGTAATTATTCTGCTCTTCGAAAAATTTGTATCAAAACCTAAAAAGTTACTTAAAAGAGAAAGATATATAATTGTCTTGAATCCAACACATGCAATCGATGAAATTCGAGCTCAAGACATCCTTTATGAAGGAAACCGGTTGAAAGAACATATTGCACATCTTGTGGCTTTGTAATGTCGCCTAAACCATCCTTTAATCTCTTTGATAGGAATGTTTTTGGGTTGCATAAACCATCATACCAAATATGTGTCTTAGGTTCATCTATCTAATGTTTTGTAATGCATTTCTTATTAATTTTGCTTGAATCGTTTGGTACATGATAATCGCTCATCCAAACATAACATAATTAATATTTAAGTGCCCTAGTAAATTTAATTTTAAATTACTAGCCTAAGTTCTAAGAGTAAGAGGAATGGTAAATCAAAATGCAAGCACAAATTCAGTTCTTCCCAGCAGGCTGTAAACTGTTTTGTCTGCCTTTTTGTTTCCATTGGTAGAGGCACTAAAATAATGAGCTTCTAGATTAACAGCACGTCGCTTTTGGTGTCTTATATTGTGGAGAACTTTTTGATGGGTTCCCTTGAAAATGTTGGTACTAGAGAATCATTGATGTTTAAGGCACAATACCACCACCAGTCGTGCTCCAATTTTTTTATGGATGAACTTTAAATCATGATTTCATAGCAATTGAAGATTATTTAATTAGTAAAAGTAAGATGTTAATTTTAATTAAGTTGAATATTGATTGTTTAACTCTGTATGAATATATTGTCTAAAGAATTATTTTTTTAAATATAAAAAAAGGCCATTTTATTAGATCCGCACAAAGCTCCTAAAATGTTAGAGACGGCCCTGACCACCACCACCCTTTTATTGTCCATGGGGTGGATAATGGATATATCATATAAGTCTCCACCTTGAGCCTATGCTTTATTGTTTTATTTATTTATACCAACTTAAATAACTCACAAATGTCACTTAGTACTACGGTGTAGTGATATTCTTCTTCAATTGTAAGTGATAGGTCTTAGGTCTGATTATCGCCAAAGACGAGTTTGAACCATATTATTGCTAGCCCATTGTGAGGCTAAGCCCACCCTCTCCCTCTTAGCTTAAAAAAAATCATTTGTTAAAAAAAAAAAAAAAAACTCACAAATAATCCCATTATTTCTTTTGGAAAAAGTACTATTTTTTGTTCATCCCTCATAGTACATTAGGTCGGTCTTTTCCCTCTTCCTAATATGAGAATAATCATAATTAAATGGGTGAAAGGCTTACTTTCTGTCTTACCAGAAAACTAGCCAGAGGGTAAGTTGAAAATGGTGTTTTCAAAGGAGATATTTTTTAATGTATCCGGAATACGGGACGGAACATCACATGTCATTGTACAATTGGAGTTGCAGGGACACTTGAAAAAAAAAATGTTTTCCACCAATTGTATAATAACATGTGGTATTTCACTCCGTGTTATGGGCACAATGAAAAGTTTTGCGTTTCACAAGCCAAATTTAGCCGCATGGCCTAAAACAAATGCTTCTTCATCTTCCCATCTCGTTCTTCTGGCCCCAATCTATATAACCGTATCTCTCCCTCTCTCACTCTTCTCCCATAGTCTCTCTCTCTCCCTCTCTCTCTGTGAAGGAGAAATAAGCTAAAGGGAAGAAGCCAGAAGAAGAAAATAAGGGAAGAAAAGAGACGGACTAAGTGGCGGGGTCCAGCTTTGGGCAAGCAAAGTCATCTCATCAGTAATGGCGCAAGACATAGAAGACAATGACTACTTGTTTCTTCACCACCATTGCCCAATATTTCAAGTGCATTGACCAAAATGCCCTACCCTACATATGAAGACATTCGATTGATCCATTGGGGCATGATCAGAGGTCACTTTCAAACAAATCCCTAGAAGGAAGAAGTGGTGGATCAATTAATGTAACTGATCTCTCATAGGTTTTGTGTAGAAAGAGTACCAACTCAAACAACACCATTCCTTGCTAGAAATTTTAGAGGCAGACAGGATGGAGCCAGGCAATTCTAATTACAGTTTTCTCATGTATTTTCTATTTGGTAGATTCCAAAGTAATTCTACATATTATTATTGTTTAAGATTTATATATACATATACCAACTACCCTTCAATTTTTTCTGTGTGTGATTCTTCTGACTTTGTTGAATCTGAAGAAGGTGAAGAAGGGAATAAGATGGTTAAAGGGTTCGCCGGTTCGTCATCGTCTTCATGGGTGAAAAGTTCATGGAAAGAATAAACAAATTATAATCGAGGGATCTGGTTTAGTTCAGTATCTAATCTGATTTTTTTTTCTCTTTTATTGTAATGATGATCGATATATGCTGCTGCTTTTTTAGCATTCTCTTTCTGATATTCACTTGAATTTCATCTGTTTAAATATGTATATGTAGTTAGATGTACTGGATTTATGTAATGAACTGGAGGCTCCTATTGCTACCTAACAAATTAAGTCATAATTTTCTTATCATCCAAGTCATTATTGTGTGTTGATTAATTGTAATTAGATGATTGTGTGATCAGTTTGTTGGTTTTCTTTTAGATGAGATTTTGTAGTATTTATTCCAGACTAGAAAATTTCCAGCAAGTTTTCTTGAATCCCTCTACCTCCCTCCACCGGCTAGTATAGTTCCGAATTGAATGCAATATTTTTTGGGAGTAAAGGTTTTGTTGCGGGCACCAACTTGTTTCAGCCTCTAGTACGTACATATAGATCGTTCGTCGTTGTTATTGTCAATATTTATGTTTCATATGAATCAAATATCAAGTAAATTATACATACTCGGTACTGTAGATTGGTAATCAGTACAGTGAGTGAATGACAGTCCAATTTAGATTCATTAGCCTTGGCACTGCAATATGTCTGCACAGGATCGGTTTAACATTTTGAAAATGAAGTTAACCTCACCGACACTTTTGGGATTCTATTTCTGTAGAATGGATATTGTGCAAGTGTAAATGCATAATTTAAGTTTTTTTTTTTTTACCTGCATCTCACGTGCTTTATAATAGGTTATATATTTTTCATGGGAGAATTTGATTTGATGATATTCATATATACTACAGTTTGGTATATACGTAGGGTACCATTGGAAACTGGGAAAATATATAGTTTGCTTCCCAGCTCCTTCGTTTGTTCAAATATTTCTGCTGTCTACATATATGTTGGTGTTTATTTTAGGGTTCTTGATTCTTTCAAGTATTTCAGAATTGAAAGTGGCCATCAATTGTTGAGACTTTGTTATTTATTTTGAGGAATAATATATATATATATATATATATATATATATATATATATATATATATATATTATTCATATGCTTGCTCTATTCCAGCCGTGTGTTCTAGGGCAGTGCGTATGTGTTTTCTTGTCTGGCATCTTTCTATCATGTTGTGTATATTTCAGGGAATCCACGGTCAAGAAATGCGGCAATTTCCAATAATATTTTGCGTACGGTGATATGTGTAGAAGCTGAGAATCTAGAGAGAGATTTCAGTTAGAGAGAGAGAGAGAGAGTAAAATAAGATTGTGATTTCATTAACATCAACAGATCATTACACAAGGTATTTCTACATAAATATCCTATCTCAACCATATGTGCCAACTAAGCATAATGTACAACTAATCACTAACCATGCTAAGCTTAATAGCTAAGTAAACATCTAATCTGGTACATTGTTGCTGTAAGAGGTTGTACTCTCAACACACCCCCTCAAGCTGAAGGTTGGAGACTGAACTGAGAGCTTGTGAGTAAGATCTGCAAATCGATCAGTAGCTAAAGACTTGGTAAAAATATCAGCAATTTGAAGAGCTAAAGCAACATGATACACACCAATATGACCAAGTAAAACTTTCTCTCGAATGTAGTGATAATCAATTTCAACATGTTTTGTCCTAGCATAGAAAACAGGATTGAATGCTAGCGCAATTGCACTTTTGTTGTCACAGTATATGGTTGGAGTCTTTAACAAAGGAAATGAGATATCCTGGAGTTTGCACACCCAGGTTATTTCAGCAGCAGTTTGAGCAAGAGACCTATATGCAGCTTCGGTTGACGATCTAGTTACTGTTGCTTATTTCTTAGCACTCAAAGAGATGAGATTAGGGCCTAGAAAAACATAATAACCACTGGTGGATCTTCTGTCCACAGGACAACCTGCCCAATCTGCATTAGACCAAGCAGTGAGGCATTGAGTACCTTTAGTGAACCAAAGACCAGAATCAATAGTGCCCTTGAGATATCTCAAAATACGCTTGACTGCCTGAAGATGAATAGTTCTTGGAGAATGCATATGTTGACAAACTTGATTGACAGCAAAGGCTAAATCAGACCTTGTCCATGTGAGATACTGTAAAGCATCAACTGTGGACCGATAAGAAGTATGATCAGATAAGAGAGTGCCTGAGTGATCAAGTTTTGAGGCAGACACAGATGTTGCACAAGGTTTAACTCTAAGCATGTCTGTTTTCTTGAGTAAATCTAAAGCATACTTAAATTGGTGCATAAACAGACCCTTGAATGACCTTTGAACTTCAATGCCCAAGAAATAATGAATATCTTCCAGATCCTTAACAGGAAACATAGCTTGAAGTTTGGAGATGATGGATTGACACTCAGTGGTTGAACTTTCAGTGATGATTATATCATCAACATAGATCAAGATGAAAGTAATGGAAATATCTCTTTTGATTAAGAGACTTGTATCATAGTAGGAGGAACTGAAACCCAAAAAGACAATAGCATTGTAGAAGGTTTCATACCAAGCTCGAGGAGCTTATTTAAGACCATAGAGTGATTTCTTAAACTTGCAAACATGATGAGGTTTGGAAAGATCCACAAAACCAGAAGGCTGGATCATGTACACATCTTCCTTCAAATGACCATGCAGAAAAACATTACTTACATTCAATTGATGTACAAACGAATTATAGGTGACTGTAATAGACAATAGAATCCTGATAGTAGTAAGTTTTGCAACAGGACTAAAAGTTTCTGAGAAATCCAAACCTTCATGTTGATAAAAACCTTTGGCAACAAGTCTTGCCTTGTACCTTTCAATGGTACCATCTGGTTTGTGTTTAACTTTGAAAACCCATTTGCAACCTACAAGGTTGTAATTGGAGTTGTGTGGAACCAAATCCCAAGTTCCAGTCAATTGTAAGGCTTGAAATTCAGATTGTATAGCTTCCATCCAGTGAGCATGCTTGGATGCTTGAAGAAATGTAGATGGAGTAAAAGGTAACTTTGTGAGATGATCAACCGTGGATGGAAGGTGGTGTTTAGTTGCAGTAAACACCTTGGGTTTACGAATGCCTACCTTTGCTCTTGTAACCATTGGATGAGTATTAACAGGAGCTAGAGGCTGTGAAGAAGATGATTGAGAAGCAGCGGAGGTAGATAAGATAGGATGAGATGACTCTGTGTTAGAAGAAGCTGTTGATGAAGAACTTGATGCCTCTAAAGGAGTTGCATGTGTATAGGGCTTTGTAGGATACAACACAGGCAATGGAAGAGACATAGAAGCAATGGTGTGATGATGTGAACATGTATTCTGAACTGAGACCTGAGAAGTGAGTTGATAAGGAAACACAGATTCATCAAATACCACATGTCTCAAAATGTAGAGCCTATTAGTGACAGGATCGAAACATCTATAACCACTGTGATTCAAGTTATAACCCAGAAATACACACTGTTTACTCTTGGCATCCAACTTGTCACTTGCATATGGTTTTAGCCATGGATAGCAAGCACAACCAAAAGTCTTTAAGGTATGATACTTGGGAGAGGCATGAAATAGAAGTTCTCAAAGACTGATCACAGAAGACTGAGGATGTAATCGATTACTAAGATATATAGCAGTTTGGAAAGCTTCAACACAAAACTTTGCAGGTAAACCACTGTTAGATAATAGGGTTCGGCCCATTTCAACAACATGACGATGTTTCCTTTTTGCACACCCATTTTGCTTAGGAGTGTGAGGACAACTCAACTAATGGATGATACCTTGATCATTAAGAATGCTTTGTAATGATTTATTTAGAAATTCACCCTTGAATCAAATCTTATACATTGAACTTTGAGCTCAAGTAAAGTTTGAACCTTTAAGATAAAAGTCTTGAGAGTGGAGAAGACATCAAACTTAAAGTATAGAGGATAAAGCCATCTATATTTAGTAAAGTCATCCACTATTATTATGTAAAACTTGTATCCAGTACATGAAGATGTGGGAGATGGACCCCATACATCAGTGTGAAGTAATTGAAGTGGCCTAGTAGATGTACAAGGTAAAGCTGTAAATGGTAGTCTAGAAGTTTTGCCTAATTGACAAGTTGTGCACACGGACAATTTATTAACAGAACCAATTATAGGCAGATGATTTGTATTCACCACAGAACTTAAAATGCCACTAGAAGGATGTCCAAGGCATTGATGCCAAATCTGGAAATCAGCCTTAGGAATCATCAAAGCAGTTGGTGAGATTGCAATCCCAGAGACACCATTTGAAGCATTCCAGTAAAAGGGGTACGAGCCTCCTTCACTGGGGCCCTGGAAAAGCATCTTCCCAGTTCTTAGATCCTTGACATAGAATCCAAAAGGATCAAATGTTAGAGAACACCAATTGTCATATATAAACTTGGAAACAAATAGCAAATTATGATATGCCTAAGGAACTAAAAGCACGTCATTTAATCTAAAGGTAACATTATTTGTGTGAATAAGAATAGATCCAGTATGAGAAATGCACAGACCTTTTCCATCACCAACAAACAGTTGATCATTGCCAGAGTATGGAATTGCAGAATTGAGTGCAGAAGGGTCAGGTGTGAAATGATGAGATGCACCACTATCAATAAGCCAATAGCCAAGATGAGCAGAAGCATTCATAGCAGACATTGCAATGGGAGTTTGTGCATTTGAGTTCAAGGAAAATTGAGAGAGACGATTGCATGTAGGAGCCCAGTAACCATATTGAAGACATAACTGACATTGAACAGAGCGCCCAAAGGAGTTGGATTGACCAAATGTTTGACGAGAAGGGTCAGCACCAAGAATACCACCAGAGTTATGATTCCATTTGTTAGGTTTATTTCTACTAAAATTAAAATTCTGATTGTACCGATGTCAATTTTGGAAACGACCACAAGAATTACCTTTGTTTGACTAAGCACCAGAGGTGTTAGATCGTGTCGTATAAACATGAAATGGTGCAGTGGATGAGGAGAAAGCTTTGGTTTTGCGTTTTTGGAGCGAGATCTCTTTGCTCACTAGAAGGTCATGAAGTTTATTAGCCATCACAGACTCATTGCGAGTCTCAATAGAGTTAACAAATGACTCATAGTCATCAAGAAGACCAGATAAAATGTATGCAACGAGATCAGATTCAAAAATTGGTTCACCAGCAGTAGCAAGTTTATCAGAGATATCTTTGATTGAATTAAGATAATCAGTCATGGAAGAGTCACCTTTCTGAATCATTTGGATCTTCGATCGAAATCTGTGAGCATGTGTACATGAAGCACCAGAAAACCGCCGCTAAAGAGACTGCCAAAGGGAGCGAGAGTCTTCCATTCCAATAGTCAAAAGAAGAAGATCTTCAGAGAGTGTTGAGTTGATCCAGATCATCAGAATTTGATCATGCTCGCACCAGGTCTCATAGAGAAGATTAAGAACACGAGATCGAGAGGAATTGAGAACAAACTCAGGAGGGCAGAGATCATCACCATTAACAAGGCCAAGAAGCTTAAAACACTTTAGTACAGGAATGAAGAGACTGCGTCATAGTTCTAACGATTGAGCTTTGTTGGAATCATTCCAGCAACATTTGCAATGGAAATTGATCCAATCGACGTGATCGAATGATTAGAGATCTCGCTGGGAGGGTGATTCACTGGGGGAGTAGGTGAATAAGGAGAATTGGAAGAGTTCGCAGCAGTCGCCATAACCTAATTTGGTGAATTAAGGACGAAAAGAAAGAAATCCAAGATGCAGCGACCTGTTTGGGAGATAGGAAAATTCAAGAAATGCAAGAAAGTTTCAAGAAAGAGAGGGAAGCAGAGGATCGAAGTCAATTAGACAATGGTGATGATACCATGTAGAAATTGAGAATTTAGAGAGAGATTTCAGTTATAGAGAGAGAGAGAATTGTAGAGAGAGAGAGTAAAATAAGATTGTGATTTCATTAACATCAATAGATCATTACACAAGGTATTTATACATAAATATCCTATCTCAACCATATGTGCCAGCTAACCATAATGTACAACTAATCACTAACCATGTTAAGCTTAATAGCTAAGTAAACATCTAATTTGGTACATTGTTGCTGTGAGAGGTTGTACTCTCAACAATATGAATCAACCATTTAAAAAAAATAGGATAACTAGTAGTAAGCCACGGTTATTCATTATTTTTGGACCCAGAGAGGTTATAGAGAACTTCACCTTATCCGTGGCCTCAGTCAATCATTTGCACGTATAAGCATAAAACTCGTCATTTTATGTGTTTTTGCTATTTCTCAAGACAATCTATATATGTACGAACATCAACAAGGACATTTTTGCATAAACATCAGGGAACTAACTCCACTTTTAACAAAAAGATACATGAAATTCTAACTTAAATATGTAACATGGAAAGTTGATCAAACTATCCCCCTGGATAAAGATAAAACCCTTCTTTCTTTTTTTTTTTCTTTTTTTTGTGAGGAAACCCTCTCTCTGCGGTATGAGGTGAATTATTATTTTTTAAGATACAAGACTTTGCATCTACAATTTCTAATGATTTTATTGGTCATTGTAGTTTTTGAGTTTTCCTAAAGACCATCAAGATGATAGGACGCCAATAATCATTTAGTCTAGCAGCAGTAAATTTGTATTCATTATAAGAGGTCTACGATTCAAATTTATTGGACCAAAAATTGTTGAATTAAAAAGAAAAGAACAAACAAGTGATTGATTGTTCTTGTGGTTAGGGTCTTTTTTTTTTCAATTCAATGTGTTTTGGGTGTTCAAACCCTTTACTCCTTATTAGCGTAGATTATAATACTTTGTAACGCCCCGACTCCGAAATATTTACTTTATTTCGGAAAATATTAGTATTGGTGATAGGCCCAAAATAACTCTTATTTAATTTATCATCATTAGTTACGTTCTTTCACTTCAATGATTTACTTTCTTACAATACTATCCACAATTTTTCTTTTTTATATACCAAAACAACAAATTAAAATACTAACTTAATCCACTAGGATTAGTCAACAACTCCTAATAAATTCCTACATCCCACAAGCAAAACAATAATCATTATTCATTTACCCAAAACGTACAATTCAACTTCCAATTTAGAACCATTTTCTTTGGTGGACCAATTTCCATTATGTAACCATAATTCTCGAATTTATTTATATTTAACCTCACAAAATTTTATGGCTGCATCTAACGTCTCGTTAGACTGCCTACGTACCCTAAACAGGGATCAAGCCATTCGTAGTTCACATTTCAAAACTTCAACCAAATCTCGAATATATTCAATTAATCCAACATATACAACAATCGTATTAATGTCCAAACCTCAGCAATTAGTTTTCAGAAATACAAATTAAAAATTTGAATTTTGGCATAAAACATAATATTGGCTCCCTAGTCGTGCGCTGCTGCACGCACCGCCGTGGGTGGCGATCGGCCGCCCCAGCTCGCCGAAAAATTTAACTATTTCTAAAAATTCCCAAAAATTACAGAAATGAAGATCTCAAGGCGTAGAGCAAAATTTATACCTGTGGCCAAGCCCAATTTAGCCTGGAAAGGCTCCAATTTGCCTTTAACCCGTCGGAACCCTAGAATTTGGGTGTCCACGATTTGTTATCTCCAGTGTTCCGCCGCTCCAATCAAGGCTTGGGTTTTGTTCTAGGGCTCAAGGGGAGTCTAAAAGTGGTTGTAATTGAACCAAAACATTTCAGATTTTGATGGATTTCGAGCAAGGAAAGTTGCAGCACTCATGAGGTGTTTTCTCGAATTCTAAGACCAATTAAACTCCAATTTGTGGTGGAATAGGTAAAAGAGATGATTAGAGATAATTTTCAGGTCGTGGGGGACCTTAATTTCGTCGGAATTTGGCCGGGAGAGGATAAATTTCGCCAGTTATGCCTCACGGGTCAAAAGACCTGTTTTCCCCCTCCCATTTTCTTCTCTCCTTTCCCTCCTTGTTCTTCCCCCTGATTCGTCCCCCCCTCCTTCCTTTCTTTCCTTCCCTTTTCATCACAACCGTTCCTCCTTTTCTTCCTTTAATCTTAGCCACACACGTGGCTTTCCCAGATTTGGCCTAAAAATCTGGAACCTTCTCAAGATAATCAAGTTACCATTTTGTCCCCGACTTTAAACGTCAATAACTTCTTCGTCATAACTCCGTTTCACGAACGGTTTGCGCCTACATGTTCGTGAGATCGAGCTCTATTTAAAAGTATAAATTGTGACCTTGTATGGTCAAATGATTTTAAATAATTAATTCCCAAACTTCTAACTTCTTAACTAGTTTAGTTCAAAACTAGCTCAAATGAATTAATAAAATTTCTCAATTCTTTTTCACATACTCATAATTTTGAATATTTCAATTCCTATATTTAAATTTTTCAGGGTATTACATACTTCATACTAAGAATATGATGAATGAAATTAATATTCATAAACCTGAGTGTTCTGACAAAAATAAACCTTAGTACTATTAAGCAAGTGTAATTTGGGCCTTTCCACAGGACCTCAGAGAGCAAGACAACAAATGTTGGCCCAATTTTTTTTTTTTTTTGGAAATTAGCTCAAATTTTGTTTCGGAAGTCTTTCCCCGAATCTTTTGCTGTAAGAAAATTGAACTGTTGTTTAGAGAGCATCTGGCCACAAACAAGAACAAACAACCGTAGTTAACCCAAAATACCGGCGTGGTACCGATCAAAGGCTCTCTAGTTGTATAATTCTTAGAACTCAAGCAATGGAGAAAAGAGTAAGTATGCGTTATAGCCAAGGCTGGCCCTGAGGGTAGCCCAAGTAGGCAACCGCCTAGGGCCCCAAAAAAAATTTATATCTTGTAATTAACATATAAATATAAAATAAAATAAAGTAAGAAATATCATAACTCATTTGTTAGTGCAGTGGAAATGTTGGCTTCATTTTTCTTTGGGGTGTTGAGTTCGAAACACGAAGTTGCCTTTCAGTCACTAAATTTTTCTTGTTTTTCAAATTTACTGCAAATCCATTTGTCCAAATGCATATAAAGTTATAAAACTCAAGTCTCTTTGCAATCTTTTTTCTTTCAACTTCTCATTCTCTCCATTTCTATCGAATGTTTAAACCAACTTCTCATTCTTTCCATTTCTATTGAATGTTTAAACCAACTATCATATGGTCTTAAAGATTGTACTTTAACATAATCAAAACTTTGAATTTTATATTTTTCTTTTCAATAACTTTTTATTCAATGGATTATTTTAATATTCAATTCGTTAGTGTGATGTTGATTTTAGAAGAAAAAAAAACACAATAGAAACAATTGGCGTTGAATTAATTATACTCGTTAATCAAGTTTTATTATTATTTAATCTCTTGATCATCAAGTTTTATTGTTCTTCACTCTCAATCTTAAACTCTTGACTACAAACATTTAGTACATTTATGTCTAAAAACATGAATTGTGTAATGTTTAAATAATATTTGTATATTTATCTTCTTTTGATATTAATTTTTAATGATATTTGATGTGAAAATAGAACTTTTTATGTATTTAGCGAATTCTTTTTTATACAAATCAATATAAAAATAATCGGAGATCAGAGAATTTTAGGGCCCCACTTCGAAGGCTCGCCTAGGGTCCCTAAATTTTCAGGGCCGGCCCTGGTTATAGCGTTACCATATATGAGACCTAGATGAGGATATTTATACTAGTTTAGAGAAACCCTTTTTGGGTATAGAATTTGTAATAATCAGGAGAATTCTAAAGGATATTTAGCATAAGATATTGTTCCCTTTTATGATTTTGATTACTGGCAAAATTTGAAAATCCCTAGATTGTAGGAATCTCCAAGAAAATAGAAAACCATACCAGGTTTCCGTATCTTACGAATAAGCATTGTCGATCTCAACTAATCCTGCGGGCCTTGCCTACCATTCCAAATCCCAACAGGGTGTAGTGGTACCATTGGTCTGTTTAGGTAGCTTAGTCTGATTTGGAGCCGTTAAGTCCATGACCGGACTTATGAGCACTTGTATTTCGATCCATTTCACTCTAGGCCTTGCTGTTCGAAATTCATTGACCCATGTCAATCCAGTTCGGTTACCAATGCTAGGTATTGGAGACGTTTGATCTTGACAGTCATGCAAAAGACAATGAGCCAACACATCGCGTGTGCACGAAGCCTGAAAGGTTGCTTTTTATGTTCTGAGAGGTTATACGTGAATCTCAAGATGAATTGTTCTAAATCAAATGGCTACATGATTCTGAAGAATTCTCTATAAATATCTCACCTTTTCTCTCATTTCACTCCATTGCATCCAAGTCTACTGAATACTTTCTATGCAAAAAAAATTTAGGGCTTAGGCTTTGAAAATTCCCAAATCCTTTCGAATCTTAAAATTTTTCGTCTTTCTGTTCATTTGTTCAACGAAAATAATGGCCTGTTTCAGCAGCAAACTATTATACCTCATATTTTCCACCAATGCCCAAAGTTTGCAATGAAGAAGACTGCAAGGCTTTCGCTAAACAGAGGTGACATTTACTCAACAACTGCATACTCTGGTAGGAAGCCTGTGAACATATCCATGCTCTACTACCTAATCTGTCAATTCTTAGATGACCATGTACCAATTCACCCTTGGTATTTGGATCTGGGACTGAGGTTCCCAATCTTGAACTTCACAAAAGAGGTTATGGTCATCTATAATCTCATCCTGTGCAATTTAAAGCCACCATCGTATTGGATTATTACCAGTTTTGAACTCCTCAACGAATGGTATAGGGTAGAACTCGGCATTCAAAAAATTTGCAAGTTGTACACGATCCAACAAAGTTCGAAGTGTCGCTACTTCTTCGAAGCTCGTGCGAGTCTTCAATGGCAGACTTATATCACTAACTTACCTAAACAAGATAAAGATTGGTATAATGACATTCTTGTTATCGAGGGAGAATGGGAAGGCAAGATCATCGAAGTTCGAGTCCCACACATTCCAACCAGGACCTGGTGATTGACAAAAATATGAAGAAAGTTGGAGTTTGTTGCCCCTAACTTATTGACAGAGCCTTTGCAATCATTCTTGAGGAGCACCAAGATCCATAGTGGAATAAAGATAATGGCACAGATGCCATTATGTTGCCTTATTTTGAGTAGCCGATTACGGATCCACTCTGGATCAACGGAGTTGGAGAAGAAAGAAGTGCGGTGCATTGAGAAACCCAAGAAAAAGAACAAGAACAAGAAGTTCGATGAAGCAGTTTCAAAAAAAAAAAGTCCAGCTACAAGGCTTCACGCAAAAGAAAGTATGCTAATGAGGGAGGTTCTAAGTCTTTGTTTGAGGAAGGTTGACAAATATACCATCGTTGGAGAGACGACTCTGGACGAAGTAAGAGCTCTCATAATGGTGATGCTCAGTGTCTAAGCTATTGAATAAAGATGAGAAAGAAGAGAAGAGAGAGAAACACCAACCAATGATTGTGAAGGACTCCTAGAGATCCAGGATGAATCCGCTAGATGAGAGTAGGGGAGAGAAAAGAAGAGGTAGCAGAGAATTAGTAGCAGTGTGATCATACTGCAAATCGGATGGTCATGACGCTAAATCCACCAGGAGTTAACTTGCGTTCCTACCACTATTCTAAAAATCTTCGTCTAACACCGTCTATGACCTAGGCGGCTGGCCACCGCCCGATTAATCCCTAGGCATTTGAAAATTAAGAAATGGTGCCTAGACCTCCTTAGGCAGGCACCTAGACCTCATTTGGCTTCTACCTAGCCTGCCTACCTCGTCTAGACTCGCCTAGGCACCCTCCTAGGTCGCAGCTCTCATTTAGACAAAAAATCGATAACTTTCATTTTAGATTTTATTTTTATTTAATAAATTGTAAGAGACTTATTGAACAATTGGATGAACACTCATTTTAGGCTTGTTCCCCATATTTTCAGTATGTTACATTACTTTATCTATATGTCATTTTATTTTGTAATTTATGTATCCCAATACAATTATGTATTTTGTAGGTATAAATAAACACTTATTTAATACAAAATAATAAATTTACTTGAATCCGTCTAGTCCACTTAGGTCCCGCCTAGGTGCTAGGACTCAACCCACCGCCCAACTAGCATCAAGCATCTTTTAGAACCTTAGTTCCTGCTCCCTCGTATGTGGCAACACCAACCATTCTTGCACCAACTCTCTAAAGGTAACAATTTCTAGAGACCCAACTCCACTGCAGTTCTCATCGCACCTATTTCGAGAAGTTTTTTAATGAGGCCCTAATTATCAGAGATGCAAGCTCTTCCGCTGCTAACATAGCTGGAGTTAAGCAGTCGGAACAACAACCACTTCTCTTAAAACCAATTTGGAATAAGGGGCAACCTCCGGCGAATGCCCGCGGACTTGATAATGTAAAGCATGCCCAAGCCATTATTCGTGCAGCAATAGCTCCAGCGGAGAAACTGAAAATAAAAACAATGAAAAATAAACAAAAGAAATTCAAACGTGGAAAAAGGCTGAAGAAAACTCCACCATGTTCTATACAAACCAGTTTTCCTCGAACTGTTCAACTTCCATAAATCCCATCTCAAGCAGTTTCACTCTTATTTGATTTTCAATCACATCTAGATCTAATGTGTGCAGGACAATTACACCTATCCTACAAATCATGCAAAAAAACGGAAGAGAAAATCGATCGAAATTCGCTGAAGGTTAAATCTGAATTGGGGGGTTCTTCAATCACCATTCTGCAAGTTCACCTTTTTCATTCCATTAGCACCATAATTTTCTTCAATTTTGAAGAATTATGAAGAAGGACGAGGTTTTATAGAATAACAGCAGGTTCTGCAAAATTTTGGATCAATATTTTGGTGATTCTATTAGGTAAGGCCTGAAACTTTTCTTATCTTTCTCTTCTTTATTTTTATTCCATCGAAAGGTATTCTTATTTCGATACACCTTGCAAGGGACAAATAAGAAAGCAAAGTGGTGATGGGAAGTGAAACATTAAGCATGAAGTTCAGTTGTTGGGCAAAGCAATGGTGGTTTTAGTTCTTTCTTCTCTTTACCATTTGACATTCTGTTTGTTACTACAATTTCTTCTCTATTTTCCTATATGCATGTTTTGTTTAAATTCATCATGAATGTGTGTGTGTATGTGTGTGTTATACATCCCAATACATAAGGGTCAATTGACAAATTTGCACATCGTATGCATGTCATGTGTTTGACGGGATTAGGAGTGGGATGGATTCTATTTAATCTGACCAATACTTTATACCTTCCTCATCGACTTCCTATTGGAGAAAACATCCCCAAAAATGTCACTTCCAGGTACTGAATCTTCATATAAATAATTTTCTGAAATGGTATTGTTTCCCTTTACTTTCTTTATATTATTCTTTAATTTTTTTGGTGATTATTTTGATCTTACTCTTCGTATCAATGAATGTAATGAGATGCTTATGAGGTAATTCTTCATACACTTAATTGGTTCGCGCAGAAGATGAAGTACACAATATTTGTACAGTGTAGACTTCATTATGAAGATACATATGGTTAAATTTTTATTCTCTCTGTTTTATGTGCTTATTTGGTTTCTACACTTCTCTTTCTATCCTTTGTAGGTTTGTCGGGGAAACGTCATGAATTATTCAGGCATGCCACATCTTTTTTAATTTAGTAATTGTATGTAGAGTTTACCAATTTTGCTTATATATGTGTGAAGAGTTTGCCAATTGGAATTGTAATTCATAATTTGTGATGGGAGTACAATTTCGTGAATATGAAGTGGTTGTCTTTCACAGCTTAACAATTAATGATCTCTTTGGTGCATATGTTGATTTCGCGATTGTTTAATTGTGTAGGGTTAAAAAAACATAAGTGTTTTGAAAGAAGAAATGCACATTAGAGCTGTACATGAAGTAACACTTGAAAAAAATTAACATTATGTTTCTTTTCGGTTTTTCCTCATCTTATGCAAATTCTTATCATTTTCATTTCTTGGAGATTATTGAGTTTGTAGAGTTATGTAATTAAAACTGAATCATAAAAAACCCACGCACTTTAATTTCAAAATCGTAATTTTTACTCATTACTTGATTTAAAGGATTTTAACTTTTTTTTATGAATTTGTTTATGGAGTTTCAACCAAGCATTATGTTTGCAATAACAATTGGATAATTTAATTGAAAACTACCCGTTTCTTTGAGACATTTGGTAAAATTGAGTCAAGGGAGGGACTAAATTCAATTATGATCTCTTAATTTGACAAAAAAAACATTACTCTACATTCATGTATGTTCTACTAGGGCTGGTTTCGATTTGGTGGCCGAACCAAAAGCCTTATACCAAAAATCAAACTGATAACTTTGGTAAAGGCAAAAGAAAAATTGAACCCATCTTTCCGTTTCACCAAAAATCGGGAAAACATAAAATAAAAAAAAGGGTATTCGGTTGGTTTAGGTAAACCGATTTTTACATGTTCGTCGCCTGGCGTTGCCGGCGGTGGCGTTGCCATCCACCGCCCAAAGACTCTAGCTATTTCTCCAGATCTAGAGCCAATTCCCGTTTGAGGTAGGTGGAGTCCCAAACCCATCAATCAAAGCGCCAATTCAATTTACAATTCCCGTTTGGGATGTAATTAATATCTTACCTTGAACGCCGGATAGAGATCACACATATGTGTGGTCGACGACGAGATGACAGAGGAGTTGGTGGTGGGAATGACATTAGAAAGGAGAAACAGAGAGGGTAGAAGGTGGTGTGGTGTGGTGTGGTGTGGTGTGATGTGGCAGGAGAAGTTGCAAACTGAGTCAAGGGAGGGACTAAGGGAGAGAGGGCACCAAGTGTTGCGAGTTATATATTAGTTAAAGTGTAAATAGTAGTTTATTATCCCACATTGGTGAAATACATATGTAATACCAATTGTAACTCCTATATATACTCCATTTTGGAGATTAATGAATATATAAGAAATTCTCAAATATTGTCATATATATTTTTGGTATTTACCATGTTTAGTTTAATATAGCATCAAAGCAATTCGCTCTTGGTGACCTGTGTGCTTTAATTTTGTGCCCACATTTTTCATGATTTCCTTCGTGAAAAAAAATAAATAATGAATAGTGTCGCGCTACAGTACAGTGCGTGAACAGTGGTCTACCATGAATAGTGCTCTGTTATAGTGCCGTGAACAGTGCTCTCTACAATATTCTGGTAAATTGTTTTCATTCTGCTGCGTGTCTTTTATGCCTTTATTGTTCGTGATTTTGTTCAATGGCTCAATATAATCATATTGTTGTTATGCATCTTGGTGGAACAAATAAATGGATAATTGATACTGGGGCCACTGATCATGTGACTAGTGACCCTAGAGTGGTTGATGAGCTATGTGACTATGTTCGTGATCCGTATATTACTAGTGCAAATGGAGCACATTCCGTTGTGAAGGGTGAATGCACTATCTCTCTGACTCCAACCTTATCACTGATCCGTGCTTTACTTGTTCCTGATGTTAAGTGCAATCTTTTGTTGGTAGGAAAACTTCTTGATTTTCAGACACCGTTCGATGTGCTGCAAAAACATGTTTCTCTTGTTTCTGTATCAAAGCTTCCTCCGAAAGTGTTTGGGTGTATTGCGTATGTGCATGTCTACTCTCATCAGCGGAGTAAACTTGATGCATGTGCTCTCCGATGTGTCTTTATTGGGCATGCTAACAATAAAAAAGCTTATAAGTGTTATCATCCTCCGACTCAAAAAACTTATATTACCATGGATGTCACCTTCCATGAGGAAGTTTCGTATTTTGTGAAGCCCTCTTCCGACTCTCCACTTCAGGGGGAGAGGGGGAATGAAGTGCAGATTCGAAGAGATGGTATGGATGATGTGTTACAGGCAAAGTTAGGAACATAACCTATTATGTTGTGTGATATTGATCAGTCGGCTACAGATAGTGATCGGTCACCTGTTATTCCCGGAACTATTTCTACTGACGACAGATCAGATGTGCCCAACGAGTTGCCTGTTAGTATGTCTGACAAATTACCTTCTGATGATCTTGCCTGCTACTGATATGTCTAACGAGTTGCCTGATGATGGTTCGTCCAGTGATGATTCTTCTAACAGTTTGGTACAAGATGGTGGCATACATGAGGTAAATTCTGACGATTCTTCTACTTATCAGTTGCCTCCACAAGCTAATCGTGGAAAACCTAAAGTACAATATGAGCCTGATATGCATGCCAAAGCCAAATATCCTATCAACAATTATGTATCTACTCATCGTTTGTCTAAACCATATGCATCTTACATATGTCAGCTATCTAGTGTATCAATTCCAACAAAATTGCAAGATGCTTTGTCTGACCCTAAGTGGGTTAATGCCATGAAAGTTAAGATGGAAGCTTTGGAAAAGAATTATACTTGGGATTTGGTTCCTTTACCAAATGGGAAGAAAGCTGTTGGATGTAGATGAGTGTTTACTATTAAGCACAAAGCAAATGGTTCTATTGACCAGTATAAAGCCAGATTAGTTGCTAAGGGTTATACTCAAACCTATGGGGTGGACTATCAGGAGACCTTTGCTCCTGTTGTCAAACTTAATATTGTGCGTGTTCTTCTGTCCTTAGCAGCAAACCATGATTGGCCTCTGTTGTAGTTTGATGTTAAAAATGCTTTCCTTCATGGTGATCTTAAGGAGGAAGTGTATATGGATCTCTCACTGGTATTGGAACATCTCCTGGAAAAGGTGTTGTATGCAAGTTATGAAAGGCCTTGTATGGTTTGAAACAATCTCCTAGAGCGTGGTTTGGGAGGTTTACAAGTTCAATGAATAAGTTTGGGTATATCCAGAGTCATTCAGATCATACTTTGTTTCTAAAGCGACAAAATGGTAAGCTAACTACATTGATTATTTATGTTGATGACATGATAGTGACTGGTGATGATCAGAATGAGATACAACGCCTTCAAAAGTACCTAGCTACTGAGTTTGAGATGAAATAATTGGGTGAATTAAAGTATTTTCTTGGAATCGAGGTTGCACGATCCAAGCATGGTATTTTTCTGTCTCAACGGAAATATGTTCTTGATTTGTTAGCTGAAACAAGTATGTTAGATTGCAAACCTGTTGATACTCTGATTGAGCAAAATCATCGTCTGGGCTTATTTCTAGATCAAGTTCCTACTCATAAGGAACGGTATCAGAGGCTTGTGAGGAGATTAATTTATTTGTCTCACACTCGCCCTGACATTGCTTATGCAGTTAGTGTGGTAAGTTAATTTATGCACTCGCCTAGTGAAGCTCATATGGATGCAATAACCCGTATTTTGAGGTACTTGAAGATGGCTCCTAGCAGAGGCCTGGTTTTCTCCAAGAATGGTAATTTGAATGTCGAAGGGTATACAGATGCAGATTGGGCAGGTTCTATCACTGATCGGCGATCTACATCTGGATACTTTACGTTTGTAGGTGGTAATTTAGTTACTTGGAGAAGCACGAAACAAAAAGTGGTGGCTAGGTCAAGTGCAGAAGCTGAGTTTCGTGTTATGTCTCATGGTGTATGTGAGTTGTTGTGGTTGAAAAAATTGTTGAGAGATCTTGGGTTTAAACCCAAAGGTGTTATGAAACTTCATTATGATAACAAGGCTGCTATTGAAATTGCTCATAATCCAGTGCAACATGATCGAACAAAACATGTCGAGATTGATCGACATTTCATTAAGGAAAAATGGATGCTGGAATTATTATGTTTCCGTTTGTGAGATCTGAAGATCAACTTGCTGATGCTCTTACTAAGGCTGTGTCTAATAGTGTGTTTTCCAACTCACTTGACAAGTTGGGCATGCGTGACATCTTTGCACCAACTTGAGGGGGAGTGTTGCGAGTTATATATTAGTTAAAGTGTAAATAGTAGTTTATTGTCCTACATTGGTGAAGTACATATGTAATACCATTTGTAACTCATATATATACTCCACTTTGGAGATTAATGAATATATAAGAAATTCCCAAATATTGTCATATATATTTTTGATATTTACCATGTTTAGTTTAATACCAAGGTCCCTAAAATTAAATTCAAATACCACCAGAAATTCCTAATCTTAGTAATATGCAATATCTTACCTTGAATGTCGGAGAGAGAGCACACATATGTGTGATCGACGGCGAGATGATTGAGGAGTTGATGGTGGAGAATGACGCTGGAGAGAAGAAATAGAGAGGGTCAAAGGGATATAAAGAGAGAAGGTCGAAGGTTGTGTGGCATGGCATGGTGTGGTGTGGCCGGGGAAGTTGCAAATTGAGTTGAGAGAGGAAGAGAGAGGGTATTGAGATAGGGATTGAGGGAGAGAGGGTGTCGAGGCTTGGAAATGAGTGACGAGTGAAGACCTAAGAGAGGGGAAATTTTTAATTGTGATGGGAACACGAATGGTACACTACGTGTTTTTATGTAAATGGTGGAAAATTTTAATTTTTAAGTTATTAACCTTTTAACATACATAACCCATCATTTATATAGGGACATATGGTGTACCACCTCATGTGACGGTCACACTGAAAAATCTCTCCTAATAAAGAGTTGATTTTAGAACGAGATTTGAGATTCAATCTCAACGAAATCCAACAGTTAATATTAATTCATTTAATAAAAAAAAAACAAAAACCATTGTCGGTTAAAACCCTTTATGAAAATCGAATACCATACCAAAACTTTCGGTAAGTTTCAATTTTAAGCTATAGGACGTTTAGGGATTTGGTTTTTTTTCGCATCGGGTTTGGTATGGTTCGAGTTGGGTTTTATCGGGTTTTTTTCATCCATATGTTCTACTAAATTCTATTTTAGTAACTAGCGAGACAATGTATATTCTACCAAATTTGACAAGTCAGTTCTTCCATGCGGAGAACACAAGAAAATGTTTGTGTTCCCTCCATGGAGGAACTACTTGTCCCTCCACTTATAATTAACAAATCTTCACCATGCGAACATCTTAACCAAAACCATTCTTTTTTTATTATCATTTAAAGATCATATATGCAAATAATCCATTAGTTTGGAGATTTTTTTAGTCATTCATAGGCATAAAATAAATGAATAACTAATCATAAAGATGTTACTTGTTACCAAAATCGTTGATTAGTTTAATATGCATGAATGACTAAATATGTATAAATGCATGCAGATATGCCGGTATATATATTTTTGGAGTGTGATATTCACATACTCTTTTTTACTTCTCACATATCCTTCTAATTTTCGGCTGTTGGATCGGATGAATTGAAGAAGATTAAATGATATATATTAACAAGAAATGTATAAGAAGTAAAAATGAATGTGTAGATAATACCCCATATTTTTCAGCATATAAAATTCTCTGTCCAGAAGTGTCAAAAATTGCACTCGATGAGATGACTACAAAATATATTTAATATTATTACCAATTTATTGCATCTGTAACCACACATCTCATGTTTGCCCAATTTCAATGGTCAAATATGCTAAAGCAGTCCACAAAGTAGCATAATCATTTTCTGCATATAAGTCAAATGGGCCACACCCACCCGACACTTACAGTTGGACTGGTTGACTAGAGTGTCCAAGTAATCTTTGTTAGTCGCAGCAATAGTGATCTGTGAATTTACTATATCTAATACATTATTGGTTGAAAGCATAATGTGATTTTGAAACTTGACCTCTAACAATGAAATGGACAAAACCAAATGGTGTTTGCTCAACTACCTCGCTTTGTATCAAGCCCCACTGCTAGGCACTAGAAAGTGATGGCACGTATATAAACATGTACACAATAAATTTTATAGATCACCAGAAAAAATTGGTCCACCTATGTTCATCAGGAAATATATATTTGGGGAGACATTTTTAGCCTGTTTAAATTCAGGGGCTTAGCTAGAATACATACATTTACTTAATATATTCACTATCTATCAATTAGATATTCAACTAAATAAATAATTAAATTCACATCTTAAGAATATAAATAATTTGACAAAAAAAGTATTACTCTCCACTCATGTATGTTTTACTAAATTCAATTTTAGTAACCAACCTGAATAATGAATGTCTTTTTGACTGAATTCCACATAGTAACCAACCAAACTACATAACTTAATTAACATTTTTTTTAACATGCAACAAAATTTTATGCCAAAGAGTAGGAGATTTGATTTAAGTCACACAATGAAGAAACGTAGTAAATTGTATCAAACTCGCTATTTACGAAAATCGCTCATTTGTTGCTGGCCGCATCAACCGTAATTCGTTTGAAGTTCTTATTAAGCATATGTACGGGTGGTGTGTGTACATTTGATGCATGCCGTAGATGAGGCTTCAGGTCTCTCTAAAGGGAAAGTTCTAGAGTTTCATTTCTTACATGAGATAATTCAACGTGGGGGTGACTTTGGGGAACAGAAGGTTTTGACAGCTTCGAACCCAAACAACCGAGCCTTCACGGCGACGTTATAGACCATATTTCAACTGCATGGCTGCTAGCCTGCTAGTGTCTGCAACTTCCAATGCAGCAACGTGTGTAATTTATTCAACAAATATGTATGCACATCCAAATATAAACGATCATATATATATATATGCTGCCCTTCACCAAAAATTCTATATATGCTCCCTGAAATGTAAATGGTTGGAACCACAGAATTTTTTTTAATTAATAGCTCCATGCACAATGCGCATGCTTTGTAGGTATCCTGGTTCGTTAGGTTTTTAGAATAGAGAAGTTAAATTCAGGAATCAGGTTCCTATTTGTTCAGGCTTCAGCCGTTGGAGAGACCATCCGGTACAAGTAAAAAGATACTGGAAATATCTTCTTCCACTAATATAATGATAGTTGGTGTATCAGTTGTGTTCTGAGTACATTAAAAATGATCTCTCCACCTGTCAAGGTGAGGCTCAACATGAGTCGATGCATGTCTTGAAAATCTCAGTATCCTTGAAACTTATACATTCCTTGAAATGTAAATGAGATGTAAATGGGAAGTAAAATTGATTTTTAAATTTCAAATTTGCATCTCTCAATTGAATATGTTGTAAGAGAATGAAAAATGCTCGTCATGGCCAAAATCTGTAAAGAAAGCAATTGCCTTGTGAGTTCAAAAAGAAGTGGGTCAAATGGGAGATGCAAGCAATAACATTTTAGATTTTCTTTTGTTTGTAGGAAATCTGTAGACAAATTTTAAGGGATGTAAAATGTTCATCTTGGCTGAAATTTTGTTTTTGTTTTTATTGTAAGAGTTTTACTCCTAATTTGAGTGAGACCAAACTATATTTAGTGTATATGTGTTTTGATATGTAAGTAATTGGACAGATATTAGTATTGGACTAAATGTTTAATCACTAGTACATAACAGCATATTTACCACATCAATTCCATCACGGGCATCAACAGCTCGTGGTAGAACTATTTAATTACCACGATTAAATGTAGCCCGTGGTAGATAATATTAATTCACCACGGTCAGATTTTGGCCCGTTGTTAAAAGTGAATAATCTACAACGATTTTTAATTCCGTGATGGAATATCAAAACCACCACATGATATGCTTGTTGTGGTTACTTCAAACAACCACACCGCCTTTTGAAAATTCACCACGCCATCGGCCCGTGGTGGATGTTTTTTTGTGTTTTTTTTTTAAAATATTTTGGAGGATATTAAAATCTAAAATCCCAATTATTTCCCCCTTGCGTGAAACTGTGAAACCCTAAAAAGAAAACGTCAATCCTTTGTCTCCATCTCTTCCGTCTCCGGCCGGTCTCGGTTTGGTCGTCTCTTCGGTCATCTCTCCCTCAATCAGCGGCAACCTCTCTGCATCACTCAGGTTTCTTTTATCCTATATCTTTTGATTGCGTTTTCTTGTTTTGAATAAGCATTTAAATTATCATTGATCATCAAATTTGGAGATGTGTATGCATTCTTGTGGCTTACAGCTCGTAAATTTCTCTTCCGGCGTTTTTCACTGTAAATATTTTAAATTGAAGAGCGAATTCATTCATTGTATTCATATAGGGTAAAGGAGTGTAACTGTAAAAACTCATCAAAATCGGAGTTAAAATAACCGTTAAATCGTGATTTTTCGTTGATAACCGTCGAAATTTGTTTTCTCTTTATTTGACCTTTGAATGTTTGTTTTTTGCAATTTTTGGCGTATGCGATCTCGAAATATATACAAACAAGTTTGACGGTTAGATCGTTGAAACTAGTTTCCTACAATGCGTATCCCATCAAAATGATAGATTCGCTAACACTTAAGAGTTTATTCATACTTTCATTAAGTATAACATAAGATTTTGTGATATCCATTAATGTAAATATTTTAAATTGAAGATCGAGTTCATTCATTGTATTCATATAGGGTCAAGAAGTGTAGCTGTAAAAAATCATCAAAATCGGAGTTAAAATAACCGTTAAATCGTGATGTTTCGTTGATAACCGTCGAAATTTTTTGTCTCGTTACTTGATCTCTAAATGTTTGTTTTTTGCAATTTTTGGCGTATGCAATCTCAAAGTATATACAAACAAGTTTGACGGTTAGATCGTTGAAACTAGTTTCGTACAATGTGTATCCCATCAAAATGATAGATTTGCTAACACTTAAGAGTTTATTCATACTTTCATTAAGTATAACATAAGATTTTGTAATATCCATTAATGTAAATATTTTAAATTGAAGATCGAGTTCATTCATTGTATTCATATAGGGTCAAGAAGTGTAGCTGTAAAAAATCATCAAAATCGAAGTTAAAATAACCGTTAAATCGTGATGTTTCGTTGATAACCGTCGAAATTTTTTGTCTCGTTACTTGATCTCTAAATGTTTTTTTTTTGCCATTTTTAGCATATGCGATCTCGAAGTATATACAAACAAATTTGACGGTTGGATCGTTGAAATTAGTTTCGTAGAATGCGTATCCCATCAAAATGATAGATTCGCTAACACTTAAGAGTTTATTCATACTTTCATTAAGTATAACATAAGATTTTGTGATATCCATTAATGTAAATATTTTAAATTGAAGATCGAGTTCATTCATTGTATTCATATAGGGTCAAGAAGTGTAGCTGTAAAAAATCATCAAAATCGGTGTAGCGACAAAATCGCCAGCATTAGAAAAGGGAATTTCTATTGGTTAAGGCTCTAAAACTGCAGGAAATAGTGTCGGATATATGTGACAATAAATACTGACAACTCTTGTCAGATATAATCAATGCATGTCATTCATAATCGCCAGGAGTTTCCACCTAACCGCCAGGAAGTTAATCACATCGTCGGATAATTCAATTATCATGTCGTTCCTAGCTGACATAAACATTTAAAAAATAATAAAATATATTATAAACAACTATTTTTTGTCGTCCACAACCGACAGAAAAATATTAATAATTAAAAAAACGAAAATATCGGTTTTTATTTTTATTTTAATTTTATTTTTAATGAATGAATAAAATAAACAAAGCTCATAACAAACATAATATGCATTCAAATATATAAATTAACCTATAATAATGTCTTTTGAATCTGCCATGATACATAAAGTACACACACAAAAAAACCTGTAGTAGGCAAAGTGTCATAGATCTATAAGGAAAACCAACAAATTATTCAAAAGAATCCGAGCCTGAATGTGCTCCAAATCCTTCTGATGATCCTCCCTGTGCCCATATCGTTTTGCTGATCCTCCCTGTGCTCCAAAATACCTAATCATATCCCCATCAAAACTACCTGACAACAATCCGGAAAACAAACCCATGGGAACGCTTGGGGATAATCCACCATTGGAAACACCTGGAGACATATGTGAGTCACTAGGAGAAGGCAACTGAGCTCGATATACTGGCATTAGAAACGGTGTTTGCTGCATGTAAGACATGGGCTGCTAAAAAGGCATTTAGTGCATAGGATATGAAAGTGCAAGTGACTGACTAGGGGCCGAATGTTGTGTTGCCTAAGGGCTGAGCGACGACTGCTGTAAATGTGGCATAAACATCATTTATATTTGTTGTTGCTGCATCAACATCTGCTAGTTCATCGCCTGCTGCTACAAGGTCTGTGACTACTCAAGCTGAACCTTTACTGCCGCTAATTGTTTGGTAGCTTCTTCCTCATTCCTCCTTAATTCATTATTTTCATATAGCACGTTGGCCAATGCACCCTAGATGATTTCTTGGAAGAACTTGCATATGACACCATCTTAGGTGTCACCCTATGACCATAACCTAAAACCCTATTTCTAGTCTCATAACCCATCGCCTCGACATGAACCTGTGTTCTAAGTCCAGGGGTGTCTTCTTCTCTAGACTCAATCATTGACTATAGGTGATTTTCTACAGATGCCTTACATTATAATATTTAAAAAAAATAATAATAAAAGATTAATAGTCATAAGACAAAAATAAATAAATTGAAAGATAAATAAGAATGAAATATAAATAGAGTTATAAATCATTTACCCCTCTTTGCTGTGATGATTCATCAATCCAAGATTCATCTTTCTGGGTATAGGTTGTTCGAAAAAAAAGAGACGGGATTCGACTCTTTCCCATGCTTATTCTTCTTTAAATATGTCAGTGTAAAAACAACAAACAATTTCAAACATACTAAATATGTTAAAATAGAACACCACAAACATATTAACTAGATTGAAAATCAAAAAATGGAAAACACTACATATATTACAAATTAACAACACATACATATTCCTCGCGCACCTGAGCAAAAATTTTTGAACCAGTTGTATGGTTCATAGTTTTTAACTCCCAAGTAAATTTTTTTTTCTCAATAGCCTCTTGAAAGTAAAAAAACAAAAAAAAAAAAAAAACTTATAAGACAAACATAATTCAATACCAAATATCAAATCATAAATGTTTTACATGTGTTCTAGGATTATCCCAATAAGTCAAGATATCCGCCCACTGACCAAAATCCACATCAGGGGGAGGTTCTAAGCGCTCATGCTCTTGTCTTTTGGTATAATATTATGCCTTTAAAGCGTTCTGGTATTCCTTATATGAATGATCCACAGTGGAGAGAGTTATGTTACGAATTAGTGGCATTTTGTCAGTCTTCATCAAGAAAAATAATGTTCTCCTATATTCATAAAAACATACATGTTAGTATAAATCCGAAAATATGGACTTGAATTCTACAAGTAAAAAAACGAAAATATTACTTTAATTCTTTCCCACAAAACTTCCTTATCTTTTTTCAGAATCAAGCACCAATCCCTCTTCAAAGGAAGATTTCTTGGATCCCTAACCTCAACAACTATTAATTTTGAAAATTCAGCAGCATTTGAACTATCACATTTCCCCGTCGAATCAAATGAACAAGGTTGTCTCTCTTTCCACTTCAGAATCACAACTCTGCAGGTTCTACGTTGAGTTGTTCCTCATCAATGAAAACGACACATTTGTCATGTATTTCTAAAACAACAAAGGAAAAACAAACATTTGTCATGTATATTCAATTTATGCACAATATAATTAATTTAAAATGCACCGATTTCAGTTTGTTCCTAGAATTGATGGCCTTCAATTTTTTCCTCCATAGAGGCAGAGGAGAAAGAGGAGAAATGAAGGAAGGAGTAAGGAAGGAGAAAGGGAACAAATGGAGGAGAAAGGAAGAAATGAAGAACAGCCCACGAAGTAAAAATGCGAAGTAGAATTCTTTTAGCTAGGGTAATAAATATGTCATTCATAATTGACAAGATGAATAAAAACCACTAGTGCTTTTATATTTTTGTTGGAGTAGTGTCGGTTATAGCCGAGAAAATCAACCAAAAATCACCAGGGTAATAACTATTGTCAGCTATAACGGACAATATGAATGAAAACCCCCTGTGCTTTTATTTATGCATGTTAGAGTAGTGTCAGTTATATCCGACAACATCAACCAAAAACCACCAGAACATTTATCTCCTTCGGATTTTAGTCAGCCATTAATCTTTTTTGAATCAAAGTGGCGGGAAATTTCCTGCCCAAAATAAATAATAAATTGAAAAACTTTTGGCGTAAAAATTTGAAAATAATAAAATAAATCACTTATGTCAAATTTAACTGACATTACATTTACTATAACCGACATAATACTAAAATAATAAAATAGTCAAATTATGTTGGTTATAACCGCCATTATTAACTTTAAAACCGCTAGAATGTGTTGAAAATATTAAAAAAACACAAAATATCCACCAGAAATTCTTGTTAAGGGTGGGATTTTTGGAATTCAAAAATCCTGGCAGTTATACTTATTTTATGTTGGTTGTATCTGATATTTGTGTTTGATGTTAGATATAACCGATATTAGTTCTTTGTTATCCGACACTAACTGGATGACGTGTCAAATATGTTTTATCCGACATAATGGCTTATTAAACTGCCACCATCATCCGACACCTAAAGCTAGTTTTGTAGTAGTGAGTGTTCCCCCAAGTAGGAAAAATAATATGTTGTGGGCTTTTACCCACATCAAAATTTCAGTTGTAAAGATAAAACTTATATTGTTTTGTTTGTGTTTTATCTATAGTTTATATGTTATTAACGAATGAATAATTTGCCCGAAAGTGTCCTATTTAGTCCAACTATAAATTAAAGTATAGTAGAAACATGGAATTGACAAGTTTATATATACTTAGTTGGCTCAAAAGGGTTGAAGCTATATATGTGTGCCCTTATGTTTTATATTTTGGCTATGAAACCGAATATAATAAGTCCCTGTCCAAAGATGATTATGGAATTAAGTCTTTTGTTGCACTAAAAAAACATTTAGCTAAAATTTTATGAATCTTTCAAATGCATAATGTCAAAAACTGACTAGAAATGAAGTCAGAAAGTTAGTAAATGTCTGTTGAGCTCACAAATTCTACTATTTTAGATCCCATGACTAATACTTTATCAACGAGAGAATTTAAAAAAAAAAATTGTTTCATTTTAAAAATGTATGTTCTGAGAATGGGGCTGCAACCTTCATTTGATCTGCCTTGAATGTTGGAGCTAGGTATTGTTACTTTATTCAAGTTTATATTATGATTAGTTCTTATGAGTTGTTTCACTAATCATGTTAATCTTTGCAAAGTAATAATATGAAGTATGTTGCATAATTTGATGGGATTAAAGACATGTGGGAGCTGTAATGGTCCTAACAAGCTTCCATTTTGAGTTCTCCTAATGTTAGTCACTGATCGCCTTTAATTATATAACATATATAAATAGTTTGATCACACTCATATGGGAGAATGTAATACTTTTACTCCTAATGTGAGTGAAACCAAACTATATTTTGTGTGTATGTGTGTTGATAAATAAGTAATTGGACAAATATTAGTATTGGACTAAATATGTTTAATTACAATTACAATTTATGGAGAAATGTTTTGAACTCATTTTGTACCAAGAGGTGGTTAAAACCTCTCAGAAAACTGTTGTAATTGACTGCATGATAGGAGGAGCGGTTACCAATACAAATATAAAACTTCATTGACATCTCTTCTTAAGTTAACGGGTTCAATAAACGCTTGTCTTATTGAGAGGAAGAACTGTAAGGAGCTAAGAGAAGAACAGATCGAAGCACAAACTCGTCCAAGATGAATTCTTATCCATGTACGAACTGTTCTTAATCTAGGTTTATTTTTTACTAGTCATTCTGACTATTGGAGCGTGGTTTAATGACTTTATTGATTTTGTTAGGGCTCCGTATTATGAATTCATTCACATCTTTAGGAATTGAGTCTCATTAATTAAAGAGACAGGCAAACGGGATCCTAAATTTTGCATCTTCTCCTTTGGAGTAGAACTTCTATTTAAAGAAACAAATGTAAATGAGATGTAAATGTAATTCTTATATCTCAAATCAATTTTTTTTTAATTGCCTACAAGAGAGTGAGATCTATATGCGTATACATTTCTATGTACACCACTTACTTGAAATGCTCTTATGTTAAAGTGCATAATCGTAATAATATGTATCTCTTATTGATAATCTGACAACATATACAAGTTATGCGTTAAATTTTTTAGAAACAAACTCTTATTTGAATACATATACCATACGTGATCACTGATTTGTCAATTTAATTGTATATTTTAATAAACTATTATAGGAGTCTAGTTTACTTTGTCACCTGATAATTAAAAATTTTTAGTCACCCATACTTAAGATTTGATATCAAAGATTGAAACTAAAGTACTAAAACACATTAAATTATCTTTTAGTATTCATAGTCTCATGCCAGCTTTCATTATTTGATGTTGTAACTATTTGTTGTCGTGTTTTTCTTAGGAGTAATGTTATTTATACCATGTTTTTATACCACATTCTATACCACCTGAGGTGATGTGGACAACCGCATCATTTGAAAAATTTGAAAAACCCAAGAAAATGAAGGAGAAAAACTCCTCGTATACTACAATAATCATTTAATTAACTAATTTTTTTTAATTATTAGTTTATTAAATAATGAACTAAATTTAAAAATATGATTAATTCAAATGATGTGGATATCCACATCTAATACCACCTAAAATAATATGAAAATATGGTATAAATAACATTATATTTTTCTTAATAGCAATATTCTAATTACTGCATCTACCATGATAATTCGAATGTGGTACCCCATTACACACACCACTTGTTTCAGGAGGTTTTTTTTTTTTTTTGAGGAAACTTGTTTCAAGAGTTCAGTCAAATAAATTCACAACTGTCCTACAACCATGGCTATTCTTCTAACAAGTTCCTCCATTGTTTGTCTGTCCTCCATCACAAATATACAAAAGGTTTAAGCCTCATTTGAATGTACTTTTAAAATAATTAAAAGCACTTTAAGAGAAAATCTTTTTAGATTCCAAAAGCACTTGAACTGCTTTCTACAAGAAGCACCAGTTATGTGTTTTCTGAAAGAAGCACCAGTTATGTACTTCTTCCAGGAAACACTTTAAGTGCTTTTCTAGAATTTACTTGAATTTTTACTAAGAATTGGTTCTAAAAACATTTTCACCAAAAGTGTTTTCAATCGTTTTAAAAACACATCCAAACAAACTCTTATTCTTTTTCTCCCAATGTTCTTAACAACCTATGGAAGAGTTTACAGAGTCGACTACAATATATACATTTACTTAATATATTTATTCTAATTAGATATCTAAGGGAAATGATTTTCATATATCTTTTTAGTTTTTCACACACCTCTCTTTATTTATGGTTATTGAATTGAATAAGTTAAACAAAATCAACTACTAGAATTAAACAAGGGCGTGTAAAAGGTTAAAAATTATGTGTGAAATTCACTTTCCTTTAAGTAAATTCATGTACAGTACCAATTCCTCCGTACGTTAAAATGTCATTTCTAGTCAATGTGATTACAGTAATACCGCTCCTAAAAAAAGGAGAAAATCAAAACTATAGACACCGAGTACTGCCGATTCTAAAATTGACGTGAACCAAACATTTTGCCATGCTTGCTCCTCAAGCTGGCTTTATCCTTCAGAAATATCACACTAGTGTTTGACTGTTTGATGCTTAATTAGCTAGGTAAAGCATAAATTCCCAACCATGACAAACATGACATTGTTTCCCCACCCAAGGAAAAAAGGGAAATAACTTTTCCCAATTGATTCTCATTCCTATCCTCCTCTTTTCCAAATCCAATGTCCCTCCCCAAAAAAAAAAAAAGGAATCACATGGAAATAAGACCATACTAGCGTCATGCAGTACTACGGTCTGTTGATATTTCTCTTCACTTGTAAGTAAAAGGTCTTAAACTCGAATCTTGTAGATGACGAATTCGATACCAGATTATGTTGCTCATTACATGACTTAGCCAAATTCCTCCCTCCTCTTAGTGTAGAATATATTATTATAATACTAAAGAGAGAGAGAGAGAGAGAGATACTACCAAGGTATTAAATATCGATGATATCGGAAATATCGGTAGTCCGAAAACACGGAAATATCGATGGAAATATCGGGATAATATCGATATCGATAAAAATAATATGGAAACCACGGAAATTGTAAGAAAAACTTGGAAATTTTTATTGAAACTTTGCAGGATGTTTATTTAGTCAATTATCTATTAGTTTATCACAAAAAATTGGAAGGAAATGCATTGCATGATGGATTTAACATTATCAAGTTGATTATATAGCCAGCTGGCAAACATTGTGAGTGTAGAAAATTGTACCATTCCTAAAAGATGTAAAAGTTGAATTATTTAGATGCTTTTCTTTTCTCACACCGTCACACACCACCTACACATACACACGCCACCGACACACACACACGCACACACAGGGATCACACACGCCACCACACACGCCACCACACACGCACACCACACACGCACAACAACACACGCACACAGAGACGTCAGTCGTCTCTGGATCCTTCTTTCTTCTCCCTCTCCCTTCTCCCACAAACACACACACAGATCTCTCGAATTCTCGATCCTTCTCTCTTCTCCCTTCTCCCACACACACGCACAGAGACCTTTCTCAATCCTTCTCCTACATGGCCTTCTCCTCCTCCTTCGCCTTCCTTCTCGTCCACGTTTTCTGCCTCGTCGGCAAACCAAGGAACTCTCCAACGAGTTCTCTTGATCCTTCTCCGCCTTCCTCACCGATCCCACCGACAACAACCCCACCTCTGTCGTTGACTCCAGCGACGACCACCACGACCCCCAATCGCCCCCAAACCCCAACCTCAACCTCCACAACAACCACCCATTCTCCTCCTCCCCCCGGAGCCTGCCCCGCCGGCGCCGCGCTCGTCTCCGTCTCTGTTCCACGTCTGCTTCAACCAAGACCACGCCTGCTTCGCCGTGGGGACAGACCACGAGTTCTGGATCTACAACTACGATACGTTCTGCGAGCTCTTTCGCCTCGACTTCGACAACGGCGGGGGAATCGACGTCGTTGAGGCGCAGATCTTGGGTCTGAGCCTGGATTGAAGAAAGAGATCTGGGCAACTGGGACGACGCAGCCTCGGCTGCCTTTCCGACGACGGAGCCACGACGAATTTTTCGATAATATCGAATATATCGCGATATTATCGATAATATCGCGATATTTTGACGATAATAAGACGGATACGTGGGAAAATATTGGTGTCTTTGAAAAACGATAATATCGTTGATATATCGCTGATATTATCAATATTTTAGTTATTGGATACTACAACGAAATCTCTCTATCTTCTAGACAGAAAATACAATGGCCCTAGTTCCCTATTTTCAAATTGTTTCTTTACTTTTCCCATTTCATTTTATTAATTTTTCTTCTTTTTTGAAAATATAACCGCCCATCAATTTTTGTCTTCTACTTTTAAAAACCTTTGCCAAGTTCCAACTCACTACTAAATATGTCACTTTCTCCTAATAAACCCATATCGAATCACGTTTCATTTGCTCCACTCAGCAATAATATCCTTCCAAAATTAATTAAACCGTCTATTCAGATTGTTTCGAATACATTGAAAAATTTCTTGCGCACAGTTTCGATTAACCTACCAATTACCAAACCCTTCTTTCTCTCACAATATCCTAAAGGATGAAGCAATAAAGCACCTTCCATGTGAAGCCCTTTGAAAATTCAAACCCTTCTAAAACCTCCCCTCCCTCCCTTTTAAATCTCCCTATTAAGTCTCAACCCCTCAACCCCTCAAACCGTTACTTATGTTTATAACATGAACTTCGTTTCCTCACTCTTCAAACTTTGATTTGTGCCTCCATTTTTCTTAAGATGACACAATTAACACCCCTAATGCCCCTTTTAGTATTGTTTTCTGCACTGTCATGCATTTTAACAGTCGCAGCATCTTTGGCCGGGGATACTCAGAACTTGATTCGGGTCAAGGCACAACTGTCCGACCCGGACGGAAAGCTCGACGACTGGGTTCCGGGCAGCGGCCACAATCCATGCAATTGGACGGGAATCACCTGCGACCGGGACAACCACTCTGTGCTTGCTGTAAACTTATCCGTGTTCGGTGTTTCGGGCGGGTTCCCGTTCGGGTTTTGTAGCATTCGGACTCTCCAGAACCTCTCTCTGTCCGCCAACTTAATCAACGGCTCTCTCCAAACCAACACCCTCTCTCTCTGCTCCCACCTCCATGTTCTCGAGCTCCACGATAACCTCTTAGTCGGAACATTGCCGGAGTTTCAGCCGGAGTTCACCGACTTGCGAATCCTGAACCTCATAAACAACAACTTCACCGGCGATATCCCGGCGAGTTTCGGCCGGTTTCCTTCCCTGCAAGTCCTGATGCTCTCCGGGAACTTGCTCACCGGTACAATCCCCAAGTTCTTGGGCAATCTTACCGAGTTGACTCGCTTGGAACTCGCTATCAATCCATTGAAGCTCGGCGAGTTGCCTTCCGAAATTGGAAACTTGACGAAGCTACAGACCCTCTTCGCCCCGCAATGCAACATCAGAGGCCGCTTACCAGACTCCATCGGAAACCTCGTCTCGCTGATGAACCTCGATTTGTCTACGAATTTCCTATCCGGTCCGATTCCGGCAAGCATTGGTGGATTGAGGAGCGTGACGCAGATCGAGCTGTACGAAAATCACCTGTTCGGCGAATTGCCTGAGAGCATTGGAAACCTGACCTCTCTCCGGAACTTAGATCTCTCTCTGAACGCCTTCACCGGAAAAATCCCAGAAACAATTGCAGGACTGCAATTGGAGTCTTTGAATCTCAACGACAATCTCCTCTCCGGCGAGCTTCCTCCGATCTTGGTCTCCAATCCGAAACTGCGGCAGTTCAAGATCTTCAACAACAGCTTCTCCGGTTCCCTCCCGGAAAATCTCGGCCGATATTCCGATTTGGCAGAAGTCGACGTCTCGACGAACACGTTTTCCGGAGAGCTGCCGAAGTTTCTCTGTTACCAGAAAAAGCTCTGGAATTTCATCGCAATGGCGAACCATTTTTCCGGAAATTTACCCGATACGTTAAACGAGTGTCATTCTCTCGGATACGTTCGAATCGAATTCAATGAGCTCGACGGCGTCGTTTCAGACAAGTTTTGGGGTCTGACTGGTCTCTATTTCGTCACTATGAATAACAACAGATTCAACGGCAGCGTATCGCCGTCGATATCGGCGGCTACTAAATTCTCGACACTTAAGATCTCCAGCAATTCATTTTCTGGCGAGCTTCCGTCGGCGATTTGTAAGCTTACGAACCTCTCGAGCCTCGACGTGAGCAGAAACAAATTCTCCGGCGACTTGCCGCCGTGCATAACGGAGCTGAAGATTTTGCAGAGGCTGAAAATGGAGGAGAACATGTTCTCCGGTGAAATTCCGAGTGCAGTGAGTTCGTGGACCCAGTTGACGGAGCTGAACCTATCTCACAATGGCATAACGGGTCGGATCCCACCCCAACTCGGTTACTTGCCGGTATTGAATTACTTGGATCTCTCGGAAAATATACTCACCGGTGAGATTCCGTCGGAGTTGACCAAGCTGAGGCTCAATCAGTTCAACGTCTCGAATAATAAACTGTACGGGAAAATACCTGCTGGTTTCGATTGCAGTCCCTTCAACTTGGGGCTAGTGGGTAACCCGAATTTGTGCAGTCCGGATCTGGATCACTTCCCTACCTGCTCCAAACCCAGATCTCCGACCCCAATTTTGATAGCCATTTTATCCGTGTGCGTTGTACTTGTCCTCGGGTCGGTTCTTTCGTATTTGAAATTCCGGTCCAAAGCTTTTGGCGGTAAAACGAAGCGGCTTTGCAGGGTTACCACTTTCCAACGGGTCGGGTTTAATGAAGAGGAGGTGATGCGATCTTTAACGAAGGAGAATCTAATCGCGACGGGCGGTTCGGGTCATGTTTATAAAGTTAAGCTGAAGACGGGGCAGACCGTGGCGGTTAAGAAGCTATGGGGCGGGGCAAGGAAACCTGAAACTGAATCCGTTTTCCTGTCTGAGGTGGGGACTTTGGGTCGGATCCGGCATGGCAATATTGTAAAATTGGTGTTTTGTTGTAGTGGTGAGGACAGTAGGATTTTGGGATATGAATACATGGAAAATGGGAGTTTGGGTGACTGTTTGCATGCTGAGAAGGTTGGGCCTTTGGCGGATTGGGCCAAACGGTACGACATTGCGGTCGGGTCAGCCCATGGGTTGGCCTATCTACACCACGACTGCGCTCCGGCAATCGTCCACCGGGACGTGAAGAGTAACAACATACTATTGGACAAGGACTGGACCCCGCTTGTGGCAGATTTTGGACTGGCCAAGACTTTGCACCCTGACATGGGGGCCGGAGGTGGTGCGATGTCACGGATTGCTGGGTCCTATGGCTATATCGCTCCAGGTAAGGTTTTTTTAAAAAAAATTGGTTGGTTGCTTAATTTTTCTTTTTGGGTGTCTTAATAGATTCTCTGGGTGTCTTACTATCTGCGATGACAATTTTAACTTTGCATGTATTCTTATTATCTGCTTTCAAACGAAGTTTTATCGACAATTGTCAAAAGTTGATATGAACAACTGTTAACTATTGATGTATTTTAGTTCGTGATAAAATATGTATTATAGCATATTTCAACTTATTGTTGGGACTAATTGTAATTTGATTGCTTTGGTTTAAAGGAACATTATATGAACAGAACATATATGCTAAACCTAATTGTGTTATATTTGGTTTGAAGAGTATGCATACACGCTTCAAGTAACTGAGAAGAGCGACGTCTACAGCTTCGGTGTGGTGCTGCTGGAACTGATTACTGGCAAGAGTCCGAATGACTCGTCCTTTGGTGAGAACACAGGCATTGTGAAGTGGGTTAGAGAGGCTGCAATGTCTTCTCCTGAAGGAGGAGAAGGCAGCAATGACGAAGGTTTCTGCGGCACCAATCTCTGCCAGATAATCGATCCAAGGATTGATCCGTCAACATGCAACTACGAAGAGATTCAGAAGGTTTTGAAGGTGGCTCTTCTTTGCACTGCTGCATTCCCAATTAACAGGCCCTCCATGAGAAGGGTGGTCGAATTGCTTCGAGATCAGAAACCATCTCGACCGTCCAAAATGATAAGCCTTTGATTCATTGTTGAATAACTCAGTTACTATCAGTCTATGGGATTTCGTAGCATTGTGTGTAAAGATTGGTGGTTCAAAAATGACCACCTTGCTTTAAGATATTGCTCCTTTTCAACAGTTATAAAGTAAGAACTAGAAGAAGAGAAAAAGTTCACACATTTATGAAGTAAACATCTAGTTTTTGATAGCCACTCACCACTCACTCATTTCGGGTTTAAATTCTCTTCCTCCCTTCTCTTAGTATAGCTTAGAATAGTAATATCATTTATGAAGAAAATGATTAAGAGCTAGAGCTTCTAGTTGTAGGCAAGGTCTTAAATGCCGATAATATCGGCGACATTTTGCCGATATTATCGGTTTTTCACGTTAACGATATTTTAATAAGTATCCAACGGGTTTTCGTCAAAATATTGTGATATTTTGGAATTGTGTTAATCGGAGAAGAACGTCGGAGCTTCTATAGCTCCGACCGATTTTAAAGAGCACCCTAGACTCCGATCTAGGTATCAAAATGAAATAGAAGACGAGATGAATGTTTTTATAAATTCCGTTTGTCGTGAAACGGTTGGAGGTGTTCTGAAAGTTCGTCGACACCCACGGCCTCGCCAGAGATGGGTGTGCCTATTCCCGAGCCGATTTCATCCTAAAAACCTTGCAAAAACACGATTTTGAACTTAAATTTCACATATAAGCTTCAATCTAGAACAGAAAGAGGCAAACCCGAAGCTTACATAACTAGAGAAATTTAAGAAACTCGCCGGAGTTCCTGCGTTCGCCGAGACGAGAAGGAGAGGGAGAAAGACGAGGTTGCTGATGATGATGGGTGTCTTCCTGAAGCAGGTGCGATGGTGTGCGTGTGTGTATGTGGGTCTCGGACCCTTGGTGCAGAGAGAAAGGAAAGAGACGGCGCCGACGAGGGAGGAGCAGAAGGCGATGTGGGAGAAAGATCGAGAGACCATGGGTCTCTGTGCATGTGTGTGGGAGAAGGATCGAGAGACCTTGGGTCTCTGTGCATGTGTGTGGGAGATCTGTGTGTGTGTGTGGGGGAATGGAGAAGGGGGAGAAGGGAGATCAGAGAAGACAGAAGAGAGAAGGATCGAGAGAGAGAGACTGTGTGCGTGTGTTGTGTTGTGTTGTGTGCGTGTATGGTGGCGTGTCGGTGTGTGTGTGTGGTTAGGTCATCTAACTCACACTCACCTGACAACTTTTACAATCACTTTTTACAATTTCAGACCATGGACAAAAATAATAGTGCTTTCATAATGAAACCGTGTGCCACTGTGAGTCTGTGATATTCTTTCACATTCAAAACCGTGTGCCACTGTCTGTGATATTCTTTCACATTATCAGAGGTGGAGTATCAGAGCCATCCAGAGCATTTTCGTTTCTTCTTCTTCCCTTACCCCTTTCAAAGCCATTCCAGATCCATTCCAGAGCTTGAACACAAAGGGTTCCATATTTAAAGTAAGTTTACAAACTTATATTTATATTATTGTAATTTATACAACAACAAAAACATTTGTGTGGACTCGTATGTTAATTTTTTTAAGTAATTAATACTTGCATGTTAATTTTTGTAAGTAATTAAGTAATGTTAACAATTACATGTTAATTTTTTTAAGTAATTAAGTAATGTTGTATAATTATTCCCTAGGATAATTTTAATATGTTTAATGTTATTTATTATTTTATTAATATTAGGTTTTATTATCAAATTGGATTATTATTCATTAATATTAGGTTTTTTTATATTATCAAATTGGATTATTATTCATTAAATTGGATTATTCATTAAATTGGATTATTATTAAATTGGATTATTATCAAATTGGATTATTATCAAATTGGATTATTATTCATCACTATGTTTTATATTAGGATTATTTTTTTATCAAATTGGATTATTATTCATTAATATTAGGTTTTATTATTCCATATTATTTTTATAATTACTTAAATTTTACAATCATTTTCTCTACTTCGTATTTAATTCTTATGTAGAATAACTTTATTATTTAGGTTCTCTTATATAACCGTTATCACTACTATATTTTTTGGCCAAAAAATAATTGTCTAATTTTCATGAAAAATAAATATAGGTACGTTTAAGATGTCCAGTGGAGTTACTAAACGTGATCCAGCTTGGGAACATGGAGACCCAATAGACGGAAACAAACATGGCACAATTTGCAAATATTGTGGTCGGGTAATGAAGAGTGGCGGAGTGACACGACTTAAGTACCATCTTAGTGGATTAGATCTAGCAAAAAATGTCCAACGATGCGATAATGTCCCCCCAGAAGTGAAGGCATTCATCAGAACATTATTAAAAAATAAAAAACAGCAGAAGGAAAGGATAACACATGGAATGGAAAATATTCGAGTTGGGCTACGAGGAGAAGTCATTGGCTAAGCGGTTGACAGTGATGATGATGACGATGAGGACGAATGTGATGATGACATGGGACCTGAAGAACGACGCAGTTTGAAACAAGCATTACGTGCCTCCAAACAATCAGCATGGGAAAGAGAACACCTTCATAAAATTCCTAATAGAGCACAAGGTTCCGGGACAAGTGGTGATGCACAAATGAGACGGTGAGGCAGTCTTAGAGAATCACAACCAACACCACCAATAGCCCCAAGTTTATATAAGTCATCCAAAGCACGTCAAAAGAGTGTTTGGAGTTATTTCACTGGAGGTAATGTGAATGAGGGAATGGGGCGTCTAATTAGCAAGTTCTTTATCTATGAAAATGTCCTTGCTGAGAAAGCATCATCACATCATTTCAAAAATATGGTAGTGGGATGTCAACATGCCGGTGTTGGAGTACAACCTCCCATTCCCTATGAGATAAGAAACAAATATTTGGATATGGAGTATAAAGACATTGTCGAGTATGTTAACAAGTTGAGGTCAAAGTGAGAAACTAATGGTTGCACAATCATGTGTGACGGATGGACTGGCTCTACCAGATTGTCTATCATAAACTTCATGGTATACTTCAAGGGAAAGATAATTTTTTTGAAGTCTGTTGATGCTTCAGACCATATAGAGAACTACAAGTATATTTACAAATTATTGAGGGATGTAATCATGGAGGTGGGAGAGCATAATGTTGTCCAAGTCGTGACCGACAACGGTTCTGCATTTGTCAAAGTTGGAAAAAAGTTAATGAAGCATCATAATGTGTTTTGGACATCATGTGCAACACATTGTATTGATCTCATGTTTGAGGCAATGGGGAAGAGAGAGAATGTTGCTACTGTGGTAAAAAGAGCTAGAACGATCACAAATTATATTTACAATCACGGTTGGTTGTTGGCAAAGGTGCGTGAATTTTGCAAAGAAGAAATTATTCGTCCAGCTACCACTCGATTCGCCACCAACTATATTGCATTAGACAGCCTACTTAAGAAGAAAGCAGGGTTGAAGCAACTATTCACTAGTGACGATTAGGCCAACCACAATTTGAGCCGCTCAAATGCAGGTTGTATGGTGGAAAGTATAGTGCTTGATCATGCTTTTTGGACACAATCAGAACATGTGTGCCAAGTGTTTGAACCTCTTTACAAAGTTTTACGGATTGTTGACACAGAAGTGTATCCTACTATAAGGGCAATATATGAGTTGATGCGTGTAATGAAGGATGAATTGGAAAGAAAACATGGTGCAAGGTGGGTCATAAAGATAATTGAAGACCGATGGTATAAAACATTATATCACGATTTGCATGCAGTAGGTACAAATTATGTCATAATTTGCAATTCATTTCTTTAGTCGCATAAGTATTATTTCTCTTATTAGAGTATGTGTTTCTTTGAACAGCATATTCTTTGAATCCTCGATACCAATACAGACCCGGTGTTGGAGATGATGGTACCCTTATACGTGCTGTACATAATGTATACTCTAAATTAGACCCTGCATCACCAGCAGTTGGCCAATTTGGAAATGAGGTAAACAATTACTTAAATTATAATAATTACTTTGTTGGATTAAACTAACACGATTTATTGAATTCAGCTAACATGGTTTAAAGATGCAAGAAGAACTTTTGGAGAACCAACATCAATTGCTGCTCGAACAAAAATGTCTCCTAGTGAGTGTAAACATATTTCACGATAAGTTTATAATAGAATTTGTTGGAGTTATTAGGCTTATCAACATTGTTTTTCATTGTAGCTGAATGGTGGATCATGTATGGGACCGATACACCAACTGTGAGAAAGTTAGCAATCAAAGTATTATCACAAATAGCTTCATCATCAGCTTATGAAAGAAATTGGAGCACATTTGCACTCATGCACACAAAGCAAAGAAATAGGTTGGCTCATAGTAGGTTGGAAAAATTAGTTTATTGCTACTACAACATGAAGCTTCAAATTCGAGATAAGGAAGCAGAAATAGATCATGTCGACCGTGGTGACCCACTAGATGTGTTTGATATTGTTGCTGAAGATGATGATACAGAGGGTAACCAACTTTATCAATGGATTAGACCTCTTCATTTAGATGATGATGAAGGCAACCCCGCTCCCAGAGTTGCTGAAGAAGCACGTAATGAAGGGATAAATGTAGAAAGAGTATTAGCGGAGGAGGTGGGATCTAGCAGCGCTGACTCTTTGGAAAAACTTTTGCGCCCAAGACCAATAAACACTGGAATTCCACCTTCTTCCAATCCTACACAACCACAACATCGTGCTGATACTAATGATAACTCTAGTACAAGATCAGGAGGAGACTCACCTACCACCGGAGGTAGGAATGATGAAGGATATAGTAGAGCTGGAGGTAGTGGTGGTGGATATGGAAACTATGTTGGACCACCTCCCGGATTTATGAGCCCCTTCACTGGTAAGGCAAACTTCACGCATGCAACACAGGATAAGGACCATGGCAGTAGGCGGGCAGGACCAGGAATTGGTGCCATAGGGAAGGACTATACTCGTAGAGAAAGAGGCAAGAGGATTTTGTCAAGTCAAGAAGATGACTCGTTATCTATAACTTCGGACTCTGTTGGAGTAGGAAGTAGTAACTATGGTTATACTCATAACTAACCATTTCCCTACCCTTCATATCCCATTCCTGTTGGGATGAAATTGAGCGACTTATGGAAACAATCCGAGACTCAATCTTCAAATGATTTTGCTTATGGACAAGGTCAACCAATCTCGGATCCATATAGGTGGCATGTTAACAATTACATGCAAAACTATTTTGGGGATTTATCATTTGATAACTACACTTCACAATACACTAACTCTACACATAGAGATGATGAAGATAGTGAAAAATTTGAACCTCATAGGAACTTTATGTGGTACTAAGCCACTTATGTATCTTACCATGCAATGTATAAAGTGTAAAATATTGTATTAATTCATTATATATAAATGATTATGGTGTGTTTAAATTTCTTTCATTAATTACTACATATTTTCTACGCTCACAATGTTTGCCAGCTCGCTATATAATTAACTTGATAATGTTAAATCCATCATGCAATGCATTTCCTTCCAATTTTTTGTAATAAACTAATAGATAATTGACTAAATAAACATCCTGCAAAGTTTAAATAAAAATTTCCAAGTTTTTCTTACAATTTCCGTGGTTTCCATATTATTTTTTATCGATATCGATATTATCCTGATATTTCCATCGATATTTCCGTGTTTTCGGACTACCGATATTTCCGATATCATCGATATTTAATACCTTGGTTGTAGTTAGTGGTTGCAGTTTCTTTAAGACAAGGAAAAAAGAAAAGAAATGTAGAAATCTGTGAAGCATGCTTACAACTTACAAATTGGTTCTCCTCTCGTTATCAAACATGCTAGTTTAAACTAATACGTGTTAATCATTGTAATAAGGTGAGTAAATGTTGGGGATAAACCTACTTTTTGTATGTTTGTATGTTTCTTTTTTATTTTCTTTTTAGTTGTGGGGAAAATTAAATAGCACTTAAAGAAGCTTATGTAGGCTCCACGATTCGAACATATGGAATTTTTCTAAGTGAAGTTTATAAGGTTTGAGTTTCAATCCTTGGGGCTTGAGGAACTCAGCTGTAATCCTACATGCATCATTAGAACACCTTTGTGCGTTCTGCCATTGAAGCTAAGAGCTTCAAATCTCTGAAACTCGAACTCGGGCAAGGCTCATTGCTCTATTCTGTTTTGTTGAGTTGTTCTCAATCCAAATGGAAGGTTCTAATCTGTGCATGCACTATTTTTTGTTTTCCAGAACCCGACGAGTTCCGTGATCAACCCAGCCATTCTCGACCACGGTCGAGACTCACAGTGGTATATTCCAATTCCTATCACTTCAGCTGTGTTTTCCTCTTCATTTTTGGAGCTTGGTTTATATGTTTGTCATCGGCCGGAGCTGTAGCAGCTCTGGCATTCTTCCCCGACAACATGCAGGCCACCAGGCCATCCATGGTCCTTAGCTAGTATTTGGACCAGCCCAGTTTCTTATTTTTGGTTGGTTATTTGGCCTGTGGGCCGTGCCTTGCATGGGCTGTGCGAGTGTGTAGTGTGTGTGTGTTATGCCGTGCGTGTGTGTGGGTGTGTGCATGTACTGTGTATGTATAGTGTGTGTGTGTGTGTGTGTATGGTGTGTGTGTATGGTGTGTGTGTGTGTGTGTGTGTGTGTGTGTGTATGTTATGCCATGCGTGTGTGTGGGTGTGTGCATGTACTGTGTGTGTATGGTGTGTGTGTGTCTGTGTGAGAGTGAGAGAGTGTGTGTGTGTAAGCGTGTGTGAGTGTGTGTAGTGCATGTGTGGGTGCTAGCGTGTATGTATGTGTGTTGTGTGAGTTTGGGCTCAAGCCCAAACCACCCCCTATTTTGTTCCTAAACCTATCCAAACCCAAAATCCAATAGGTTCTAACCTTATTTAACCTAAACCTAAACCCTAATCCGAATCAAAACCCAATACCCATTTCCATTTCTTGAAATTCTATAATTGGGTAGTTTTATAAATTGTACATTTTTGTGCTTAGGTGAAGTTGCTAGTGGGGATTTCTGATAGGAGCATATTTATGCGACTTAATTGGCTTGTTCTCGTGCTTTTACGTTGTGTTTCTTTAGTTATTTTAGTGTTTAAAGTCACTTTTGTGTGTTTTCAGGTTTTAAGGTCAATGGATGCAAGATGATGCATTTTGGAGCCTTTTGAAGCAAAATTAAGCTTGGAATGGTGATCACATGCTTGAAGCAAAAGGAATGGATGAATTGAAGACTTGAAGGAAGTAGGTTTCCTAATCAACGAAGGATTCCTACTCCAAGAAGCAAACACATGGCAAAGAAAAGAATGTTGCAGCACACACATGGGAGCACACGGTATGGGCAGAAATTGTGTGTGTTTTGTGGTTGAAATGATGAAGCATGTGTGTGTGTAAATGTAAAGGAGAAACATGGCAGAAAATGTGTGTGTTTTGTGGTTGAAATGATGCAAAGAACATGTATGTGTGCAAGTGTAATGGCAAAGCAAAGAAACATGGCAGCAAACCCACATGCAAAGTGGAAGAAAAACACACGGCATGGGCAGAAAATTGGTGTGTTTTGTGGTTGAAATGATGAAGCATGTGTGTGTAAATGTAAAGGGGAAACATGACAATTCACACCCACACAAGCTGCATATGCAAAGGAAATGGAGTGGTCCTCTCTCAAGCCTATAAATACCACCTCCCATATTCATCAAAGAAAACAGATTTTTGATCCCTTACCTTAGCCGCACCTCTCCATCACCATTCTCTAAAAATTCAGCCAAACACCACCCCTAGCCACACCACCCATCAACCCTAAACCTTTCCATACCATTCCCCATCCATTCTACACCATAAAAACCACCCAAAACCTGTTCTAAATCTCTTATGCCGTGACTATTGCAAGGAAGGAAGGAGAATGAACATCTTGTGCCGTGCCTATGCCCAAGCCTTGGGAGTGTTGGAGCGTTTCTAGGTGTTTTCTATCTTTGATTTCAATGTTTAATTTAAGTTATCTTTGTGTAATTGTGAGCATGAGGAACTAAACCCCTCTTAGTTAGGGGGTGATTCGAAACTATGTTCATGCTTACAATATGATTTGATTACATCCAGTTGTGATTCATAAGTTGTGAATTCAATTTACTTATCCGTTCGTATAAAAACTGATTTGTGTATGTTGGTTGAGAGTGCACGCTTAATTTTCATGCATGAATTTGACGCTAGAATATAAGGGAGTTTCACCTAATCGTTATGAACTTATATTCACAAGTAGTGAAGGTTGCTAGTCACAATCACGTTAAGTAAATTCTTGGCATAAGTTTCATGCAAATCATAGTAACGAGTGCCTCGTCAATGCTTATGTTTTTCATAGAACTTAATGATTCTTGCTTGTATCTCTATTATGCAATTCATGTAGGGAACTTGTAGGGAATGTTTTGGGTTGTCGTATGCAATCATCCAACCTAATAACTTGTGGAAAAACTGAGGGTTAATTAGTGCAATTCACGGTTAATTTGGGGCGTTGAGTATTCATAGTTTATCGAAAAGCAATTGGAAATCGTTTTGTATGCAAGTGTGACATGTGTGGAGAAGAACCTCCTAGCTAGCCTTCCATCCATAAGTTTCATTCAAATTCATTTACAATCTGTTTTGTTTTCAAATTCGTCAAGAACCAATCTCCCATTTATTTCAAAGTGTTAGATTAGTTAGTAATCACTTTAGTTTGTGTTTTTAAGTGTCTTGAGTCAAGTCATAACCCAATTTCGTCCAATTTAGTGTTAGGTGTTCAAAACTGCCCAGAAAGTGTTTTTAAGGCAGTTTTGAGTGTTTATTTGCTGTTTTGAATCTTTTTGTTTATCTTAGTATTTTAAAGTATAGTTTTGCATTCTTTGAGTCTAGTTTAGTGTTTTAAACTTTGTTTTTACGTTTTCAAGTCAGTTTCCAAGTGATTTAGCAATCCCTCCTAATCCCCGGCCTAGAACGATCCCTACTTACATACTTTACTACATTTGATAAAAAGAGGGTTTAATTTGTGTGTTTATATATTTCGCATCAATTTCCTTAATCATTTTCCGCACAACTCTGCTATTCAAGAGTATCTGTGAGTGGACCCCTTTTAAAATTTGCATAATTTCATAGTTTAATTGCATAAATGAATAGCATGCCTTACGAGTTTATGAACTAATTTTATGTTAAGCATGTTTATGGAATATGTTTGTACCATACTTGACCAATCCCGAAACTACTGAGCACCGGTCAACGTTATACCGTCAAGGACCCAGAAGAGTTTCCCTCCAACCAAGAGGCCAATCACAGCACGGCATATGTCGACATCAGAAGCCAATCATAGCACGACACGTGTCAATATCAGAAGCCAATCACAACACAACACGTGTCAATGTCAGAATGAAACTAGAAACTCTTTTCTATAAATAGAGATCATTCTCTCACAATATTTCCTAATGTCACTTATACTAAATCATTCGCTTGAACCTATGTACTTGTGTAAACCCTTCATAATTAATGAGAACTCCTTTACTCCGTGGATGTAGCCAATCTGGGTGAACCATGTACATTTTGTGTTTGCTTTCCTGTCTCTATCCATTTACATACTTATCCATACTAGTGATCGGAGCAATCTAGCGAAGGTCACAAACTTAACATTTTCTGTTGTACCAAAGTCCCCACTGATTTTGTGCATCAACATTTGGCGCCGTTTGTGGGAACGACACTTATTCCCACTCTCTTCAGCTTTGTTAAGTTGGTTTCCACCATTCGTACACTCTCTTTTGACCAGGCATCCCTTTCCAACATGGGGAGCGAATGAAGCCACAACACACAGAATGAAACCCCTTTTGCACTTGGTGTGAAGCAACGAAGGAAATAACAAAAGAAGTTTGCTCTTCAGGCTAAAGTCGATGGGCTGGAAGCTCAGAACAACAAGATAGCGATGAAGAATGAGATCCTCCAAGAGCAGTATAAGAAGGTCTTCGAGATGCTCCACGAGGTTAGATATACTAAAACACACGAGCTCATCAAGGCTGTTAAAGTTAACCATCAACTGGGTGCCCTCTAACACAGAGGGTCATTTGCCCTCGACATGGGTATTCTTGTTGAGGAGCGAGCTACTCATCGAAATGGTGACCAACATGCCACTTCTCTTAACCGCTGCTTCGACCCGAAGCAGGAGGAGTGGAGGAAGGCACCTCTTTACAGAAGGAGTGGAAGGATCGAAAGTCGTCTTTCGCGATTGTCGAGACTTCCTAAAGCAACGTCGAGACAATCCCAACCATGTAAGCTCGAAGATCAATGACCCAAGGGTCTCTGAAAGATTTGGTCCCCTCCCATGTCCCATGCTAGCTACTAATTTGGCGAAGGGGAAACAAGTCCTAGATGAACACGAAGGTATAGAGGACTCAGAGATGTTCCGACAAACATACCTTGGAAGTCAGTACGGTGAATCCAGGGAAAAATCACATGCTCTTGATCAAACCTTCATACTTCCAAGAGGAGATGGAGATTTACGAAAGAAAGCTCCAATGGTACATGACTCCACTCAGGACCCTCTTGTCCTATAGTTCCTTAAGGAAGTAAACAAGTTGAAGACCGAACGACAAGCTGAGATACTTGATTGGAACCAACCTAGGCCTGGCCCTCTTACAAGGAGGATCCTTGACACCCCCTTCCAAGCAAAGATAAAGTAGAAGCTTGGCTTGCAACTCTATACTGGAAAGGAGGACCCGATTGAACATCTTAACCTCTTTGAGTCCATCATGGCATACCGGATACACACTGACGAAAAATGATGTCTTCAATTCCCCTCCACCCTCTCTGGCAGAGCTCTAAACTGGTATTGCCATCTTCCACCTGAGACGGTAAACTCATTTGAGGAATTGAGGAAACTGTTTGTTTCTCAACATATTTTCCAAACCGATCGCTTGCACTCTGCGGATGACTTGTACATTATTCGCCAGAAGCCAGACGAGTCATTACGTATGTATGTTGGCCGCTTCAGCCATGAGTATTCCCGTTGTGCCGAGGTAGACGACAGGACTGCCCTCAAAGCCTTCACAGCAGGCCTATGTGATTGTTTCTTCAAATGTATAATCAATGCTAACACTTGGAAGACTTACTATGAGGTAATGGCACATGCTTACAACCATGCCTCCGTCGAGGCAAGGACATATCAAGGGAAACCCCCCACAGCCACCCCTTATCAACAAGTAAAGAGTTGAAGCCAGATCCAACCAAATGCGAAGACCTCGAACTTCCAAACGGCAGCGGTGCCTCCCTCTGCCTTACTTAATACTTCGCCAAGTCAACAGACATATCAACCTCAGGGCAAAAGGAAATATTTCCATTCTCACCAGTTTCATTTTAGTAAAAGGAGTAAGGGACACTATTGTGATAACCAAGGGTATCACCACGATAATGCCCGCCCCCAGGCAATTAACACAGTGGGCCAAGCACGTGTCAAGACAGGCCCTACCCCGAGGTACGAGACATACACACCTTTGAAAGCCACATGCGTGGCCATTTACCCCAGTATAACACACCTGATATCGAAGCCAATGCCGAGGCAGTCGAGTTACAAGCCCACGAAGAACACAGGCACGTTTTGTTGCTACCACGCGCATAACGGCCATGACGGCAAGAAGTGTATCACCCTTCGTGATCATATTGAAGCTTTGGTGCGTGAAGGAAAAATTGATCGATTCCTTTTTCACCCTTCAAGGGATAACCGTAACCAATGCCAAGTGAATATGATATATTCCATAAGCGGCGGCACATCTATATCTAAATCTTCCAATAGGGCCATGAAAAATAGTGAGCGAGCTTTAAGGCCTAGCCACCAAGTGTTTCACGTGAAAGACATCAAGGGAGGCAAGTATCAAAAGCCTAACCGGGATCCAATATGTTTTTACCTTGAGGAAGAAAGAGGTATCATCTACCCTCACAACGACCCACTAATCGTGAAGGCTCATATAGCCAACTTTGAAGTACGACGAATCCTGGTAGACACGGGGGCTTCGGTCAATATCATGTTTGTTAAAGCTTTCAGGGCACTTAATGTAGCTGAACACTTGCTCGATCGCTCGATTTCTCCTCTGATAAGCTTCTCCGGTGATATCGTGCAACCTTTAGGGAGCATACACTTACCTTTCACCATTGGTACATGCCTTTACACAGCTACCATTACCACTAACTTCTTGGTGGTTGATTGCCCAACAGCATACAATGTCATCTTTGGACTCACAGGCATCAATGATCTTAAGGCCATGGTATCCACACATATGTTGTTGATGAAATTTCCAACCACCTATGGCAATGATTACATCAGAGGAGATCAACTTAGTGCACGGTCATGTTACAGCACTTCGGTCAAACAACAACACCTGTATGTGCCCAAGGAAACATTTTCTATACATGACCAAGTCATAAAGACTAGCCCAGACGAAGCCAACTTGGATCTTCACGGTGGCAACAGTCAACCCGACGATCCTCGAGATGACTCTTTCACATAGCAAGCACAACTCGCTGAAGAGCTGGAGAAGGTTTTTATCTCAAAAGATTATCCAAATCGCATGGTGAAGATTGGCACCACTTTGTCACCACCTATTCGGTTAACATTGATCTCTTTTTTGAAAGAGAACACTGAGGTTTTCGCCTAGTTATACGAGGACATGTCAGGCATCTCACCTGATATCATCTGTCATCGCTTAAGTATTGACCCCAAGACCAAGCCAGTAAGACAGAAGCGAAGATCTTATGACGCTGAACGGTACGAGGCAATGAAGGCAGAAGTTGAAAAACTCAAAGGCATAGGCTTCATTCGTGAAGTCAATTATCCAACGTGGGTAGCAAATGTTGTCCTTGTTAAGAAGAATCCGACCAAAGAAAGTCTCCTACTCCAAAAGGTCTTGTGGAGAATGTGTGTCGATTACACCGACCTAAACAAATGATGCCCGAAGGATAACTTTCCTCTTCCTCTCATAGATAGACTTATAGACTCTATAGTAGGGTGTGAACTCCTAAGCTTCATAGATGCTTACTCAGGATACAACCAAATTCTCATGAACCCTCCGGACTAGGAACACACAGCCTTCACTACTGATAGGGGACTATATTGCTATAAAGTCATGCCATTCGGCCTAAAGAATGCAGGAGCGACTTATCAGAGACTAGTCAATTCAATGTTTGCTGAACAGATTAGGAAGAGCATGGAAGTTTACATTGATGATATGCTAGTCAAGAGAAAACATGCTGACCAACACATCACCAACCTATCTGAAACTTTCACCATTCTGAAGAGGTATCGAATGAGATTGAACCCCAACAAATGTGCATTCGACGTAGGCTCTGGAAAATTCTTAGGCTTCATGATAAGCCAACGAGGCACTGAGGCTAATCCCGAGAAGATCAAAACAATCCTCGACATAAAAGAACTGGTAACTTCAAAAGATATCCAGAGTCTTACTGGCAAGGTGGTGGCCTTAACTAGGTTCATCTTTAAGGCCACAGATAGATGTGCTTCTTTCTTCAAAGCACTTAAGGGAAGTAAGAAGTACATTACATGGACTGATGAATGTGCCGAGGCATTCAAGAACCTCAATGACTATATGAGTAAAGTCCCACTGCTATCCAAACCTGAGGTTGGTAACACTCTCATTATCTATCTATCGGTATTAGCTTCAGTAGTAAGTTCCGTACTCATTCGAAAAGATGCTAATGTCGAATGGTCTGTCTACTACGCTAGCAAGGCCTTACAAGATGCAGAGACATGATAATCCAACATTGAGAAATTGGCTTTAGCATTGGTCATGTTTGCTCGAAAACTTCGCCCTTACTTCTAAGCACACTCCATCATTGTGCTTACCAATCATCATTTTTGACAGATACTCCAAAGTCTTGACACTTCCGGGCGAATGATCAAATGGGAGATAGCATTGGGTGAGTTTAACATCTTCTACCAACCAAAGCCAGCTGAGAAGGGCCAAGCAGTGGTAGACTTCATCGCCGATTTCACATATCCTGTTGACATTGTTTCTACACCTAAATAAGTGGTTTCATTACCTTCGAAAGCTCAAAAAATAGAACCAACAACCCCAGCATGGAGTCCAACCAACAGGGTTGTGGAGCAGGACTAGTCCTTACGACCCCTGACAAAGTGGCGATAGAGTATGCTCTTCGTTTCAAATTCAAGGCGTCGAACAATGAAGTCGAATATGAAGCCCTCATAGCAGGCTTACGTTTGGCCAAACACCTTGGGGTTAAATGAATTGATATCTTTAGTGACTCCCAATTGGTGGTTAACCAGGTCACCAACAACTTTGATGCAAAGGATAGCTTCATGGCAGCATATCTGGCACAAACACAATTGTTGCTCAAGCACTTCCACTACCAGATCACCTAAATTCCTCGAGCGGCAAACAGTTATGCAGATGCTTTAGCTCACCTCGCCTCAGCGGTGGAAGACAAGATTGGGAGAAAAATTCAGGTCGAATTGTTGATAGCACCAAGCACCATGGCTGCGGAAGTGTGCAACTTACAACATAGGGATATTTGGATTACCCCGATTTATAGATTCCTTGCTCATGGCACCCTCCCAGATGATAAAGTCCAAGCTAAGTAGATTCGATACAAGGCTACCCGTTACTTGATCATTAATGACTAACTCTACAAGCAGGGTTTTAACCTACCATACCTAAGATGCCTTACACCCGCAGAAACGGAAACTGTCCTTCGGGAAATACATGAAGGAGTCTGTGGAGATCATGCTGGATCTTGATCCTTAGCACATAAGGCTTTTCGCCAAGGATATTACTAGCCAACACTCTACCAAGATCCCATCAGAATATCCCGCTTATGTGATAAGTGTCAACGCTACGCAATTATTCCTCACTCCTCTCCTGAGCCGCTCATTCCTATGATCAGCCTTTGGCCCTTCGCCCAATGGGGACTTGATTTGATCGGCCCAATGCCTACAGGGAAGGGCAAGGTCCGCTATGTAATCGTTGCAGTTAACTACTTCACAAAGTGGGCCGAAGTAGAACCCTTGGCAACCATTACTGAGGTAAAAATAGAAGACTTTATATGGAAGAACATCCTTTGTAGATTCGGCATTCCTAATGCAATAGTCACTGATAACGGGCGACAGGTCGACAATAATAAGTTCAGGATATTTTGCTCTAAGTTCAACATCAACTTATATTTTGCCTCCCCAGCTCATCCCCAGTTTAATGGACAAGTTGAAGCTATTAACAAAATAATCAAGCGAACTTTGAAAACCAGCTTAGACAAGGCTAAAGGTTGTTGGCCAGAATTTGTACCCCAAGTTCTTTGGTCATACCGCACTTCGTATCGGACACCAACAAGAGGAACCTCATTCTCACTTGCCTTTGGTACAGAGGCAGTTGTCCTAGTTGAGCTTGAGCAAGCAACGTTCCGAGTCCAGAACTACGTGCAAAGCGAAAATGACAAACAACTTACCCTCAACTTAGATCTAGTCGAGGAACACAGAAACCAGGCTGACTTGAGGAATGTCACCTACAAGCAGTGCATCTCCAACTATTATGACTCAATGGTCAAACCTTGTTCTTTCAAAGTGGGGGACTAGGTATTGAAGAAAAAATTACTATGCGACATAGTCCCGAGTGAAGGAACACTTAGTCTAAACTGGGATGGACCGTTTAAAGTTGTTGGCATCAATCGCCCTGGCTCCTACAAGCTTAAAAGCTCTGATGGCAAGACCCTTAGCCATCCATGGAATGCTGATCACTTGAAGTACTATTACAAGTAAACTCACATTGTACAAGTGTTAAGCTTCAACTGAAGGAAAATTTTTGTCTTAGCTAAGAACAAGTAAGAACATTTGAATACATATGCAAACTATTAACACTTTAAAGTAGGCATGCATTCAAAAACAATTCATAAAACCCATGACTTTCAAAGCCTAGTATATGGTGAACCAATAAACTCTTTAAAAACATTAAAGAGAAGTAAAGATTTAGAGTTTCTTTACCCTTGAAGCTCATCCTTGTTTACACAAGGGATTCACCCAAGTGGAGGGCCTTCAAGTCACCTCCAAGCTCCTTGAATATTCCTTGTGATTTTCCTCCTTTTACTGCTCCTTTGATTCTTTGAGGATTTGAGGATTTGTTCTCCAAAACACCAAAAGTTTGATGTCTCTAAGTCTCCACACCAAGGATGTATTTTGTGAAGATAATATGGATGACTTAGGGAAGAAGAGATTGCTAGATATCCCTCCCCTAAGTGGCCGGCCTCTTTAGAGAAAAATAAGAGAAAGTGTTTCACCCAATTTCTTTAAGAAAACCCTTAAATGAAAATAAAGCTATAAAGTTGAATTTATACTTCATTACAAGTGAGTGGCAAACTTGTAATTAATCCAAGTTTGCCCATCCACCCTAATGGCCGGCCTCTTTGATGTTATTGGGCTATTTGCCCATTTTGCTTTAGTTGTCATACAACTTAAACATAATGGGCCTTTTGGACCAAAACGCTTTTGAGCTCCGAAACCCAAAACCAACATATAAGCCCAACACGAACCTTTTCGTAAAATTAATTAACTAATTAATTAATCTTGACCATTCTTCAATTAAACCATTTAATTGCTTATCCATTTCATTTGATTTCTTCACATACATCCTTACTCGGTGTACGATCCATTAGGTTCCAATTAGTGAGGTAGTGGGCGATTGTTACTCTTAACGATCGATTGTGAAATTGAAACCACATTTCAATTTTCCCTTAATGATTAGTGTTTGCTAATCATTTAGGGCTTCCACAAACCATGAATGACACCTAGCAGTATGTCATGGTTACCCAAGCTAAGTAGAATTGGTTGGAGAACCTATCCAGTTGCAACTACAATGCAATACGGTCCTTCTCTAATACAATACTCTTAATCACATTGTTTGAGTGATAGTTTGTTTCATGTCTATTATCCAATGTGATACATCTTTATATGATTCCCTTGAATATGATTTGGAACAAACTTCCTAAGTCATATTCATATGCTTTGGCCAAAGACTTTAGAATCATATCTTAGAGTATTCTCCTTCCACCATGGAAGGTTAGAGATCCCTTGTTGTGCATTCATATGCCTACATGACTAGATAGCTTGACCCCAACAATGCCGTGGACACTCCGATGGAATGCCGTTTGACATAATCAAAGATCAAGGACCTAACCATTAGACATCTATGATGCCTCAGGTCAAAGGACTACTTTGCATATTGCAACTTTAGAGTTCTTACATGACATGTATGTTCGAACTCTCTTTTGATCGTTGTTCAGTGTACTCGATTACTCTTTCGAGCACCTATGTGTTTGTCTTAGTGTCCAGCACCAAATGACTTGAGACTAGTCATGCTCACGCTTGAGTCAACATAACACATACTAACCTTAACGGATTGTCAATGCCCAATTGGCAATCCTATGGCTAGGAACGTTTTAGGAATGAACATAAGAGAATGGTCTCGATAATCTAACTCACTTAGATCACTTGTCTCTTAGATCAAATACATTCCTTGGATTCACTTATTGCTTAAACACATGATACAATAAATAGTGATTAACAATAAGCTTTGGCCTTCATTAAACATATAAAAGTTTAATACATTAAGTATTCCAAAAGCTATTACATCAAATGAGTGGCTTTGTGGGCATACTTCCAACAATCTCCCACTTGCACTCAAAGCCATCCTCTCATGTATCTAATACCCATCTTTTCCATATGACGGTCAAGCTGGATTTGAGACATTGGCTTTGTTAGTGGATCTGCTACGTTATCGACTGAAGCAACTTTGAGGATGTTGACTTTCCCCTCGGCAGCATATCTTCTAATGATATTAAAACGCCTGTCAAAATGGTTATTCTTTTGATGTGCCCTGGGTTCCTTGGCTTGAGCTATCACCCCACTATTATCACAGTACAAAGTTACTGGTGATGTAATGGTTGGAACCACTCCAAGTTCAGTGATGAACTTCTTCATCCAGAACGCTTCTTTGCCGGCTTCAGCTGCAACGACATATTCAGCCTCTGTTATGGAATCAGCAATTACACTTTGTTTCTTGCTTTTCCAACTGAGAGCCCCACCATTCAGAGTGAATACATATCCGGAGTTGGAACTTCTATCATCGACGTCAGATTGGAAATCTGCATTTGTATAGGTTTCCACTCGCAACTCTGCCTCTCCTCCATATACGAGGAACATGTCCTTAGTTCTTCTTAAGTACTTAAGGACCGTCTTAACAGCTGCCCAGTGTTCTGGTCCTGGGTTAGATTGATATCGACTAGTAATGCTCACAGCATATACGATATCAGGCCTTGTGCATATCATGGCATACATGAGACTTCCTATGGCAGAAGCATAAGGAATAACATTCATTTGCCGTATCTCTTCAGGAGTCTTAGGTTCCATGGACTTAGAAAGGTGAATTCCATGTCTAACAGGAAGAAAACCTTTCTTAGATTGTTCCATCTGGAACCTACTTAGCACCTTATCAATGTACATAGATTGGGATAATCCAATTAATCTTCTGGATCTATCACGATAGAGCTTTATCCCAAGTACATAAGATGCATCTCCTAAATCTTTCATGTGGAAGGTTTTGGACAACCACACTTTTACAGAAGAAAGTATTGCAGTGTCATTCCCGAATAGTAATATGTCATCTACATATAACACTAGGAATACTACTGCTTCCCCAACGACCTTTTGATAAACACAATTGTCGTCTTTGTTTTGAGTAAAACCAAACGTTTTGATTTCAGTGTCGAAACGAATGTTCCAGCTCCTGGAGGCTTGCTTAAGTCCATAAATGGACCTTTGAAGCTTGCATACCTTAGTCTTTTCAGACTTGGACACGAAACCTTCGGGTTGAGTCATATAGAGCTCTTCCTCTAGGTAGCCGTTCAGAAAGGCCGTCTTCACGTCCATTTGCCAGATTTCATAATCATAGTACGCAGCTATAGCAAGCAAAATCCGAATGGACTTAATCATGGCTACAGGAGAGAAAGTTTCTTCATAGTCAATCCCTTCTCTTTGCCTGTAACCTTTGGCTACGAGTCTAGCCTTATAAGTCTCCACGTTCCCATCAACGCCTATCTTCCTCTTGAAGACCCATTTGTTTCCAACAGGTACAATACCTTCTGGAGGGTCTACAAGAGTCCAGACCTGATTTTGATACATGGAATCCATCTCGGATTTCATGGTCTCTTGCCATCTCTTTGAATCAATGTCGGACATTGCTTCAGTGTAGTCCCTAGGGTCCTTATTTGTGTCATTGTCACCTAGAAGGTGCAATTCCGCAAAGTCATTGTCTAAGCCATACCTCTTAGGTGGCTTACTAACCCGTTCAGATCTACGTGGAGCTAGGGGTTCAGGAACAGGGTTGTCAACTTGTTGAGTGCTGGTTTGTGGTTCATCATTAATCTCATTAATTTCTTTCAATTCTATCTTGCTAGTTCCTTTAAGAACGAATTCATCCTCCATGAATATAGCAGTTCTGGCGACAAAGACTTTCTGGTCGTCAGGGTGATAGAATTCGTATCCATAAGTCTGTTTAGGATACCCCACAAAATAGCATTTAACGGATCTCGCTTCAAGCTTTCCAGCATCTTGTTTCTTAACATATGCTGGACAACCCCAAATCTTAAGATGTTTAAGACTTGGCTTCTTCCCATACCATATCTCATATGGTGTTTGTGGAACAGATTTAGAGGGCACTGCTAGTGCATATCCCTAGAATGATATTGGTAGATCAGCGGAACTCATCATAGAACGAACCATGTTCATCAATGTTCGGTTTCTCCTCTCAGAAACTCCGTTATGTTGAGGAGTTCCTGGTGGAGTCCACTGTGATACAATTCCACACTCTTTGAGATAATCTAGGAACTCGTTACTCAGATATTCACCCCCTCGATCCGATCTTAGGGTCTTTATCTGTTTCCCAGTTTGCTTCTTAACTTCATTCTTGAATTCTTTGAACCTTTCAAAGGATTCTGACTTGTACTTCATAAGATACACATAGCCAAACCGAGAGTGATCGTCGGTGAATGTGATATAGTAGGAGAAGCCTCCTCTCGACGTAGTAGACATAGGTCCACATACGTCAGTGTGGATTAACCCTAGAATTTCAGTGGCACGCTCTCCTTTTCCAGTAAATGGAGATTTGGTCATCTTCCCTTTCAAGCAACATTCACAAGTACCCATCCGGTCATTACCTAATGGGCGAATATATCCGTCTTTCGACATCTTGCGAATCTTATCAAGGTTCACATGTCCAAGTTTAAGATGCCACATCTTTTCTTGGTTAACTTCTTCTCTAGCCCTTTTGGGTTTTGAGGTATTCCCGCTTTCAATACAGTGCGTCCCACTATTCGTCTCTAGGTGAAAAAGTCCCTTTATCATATTACCATGAGAGATAATACGACCGTTCAAGTATAAAGTGCAGCTCATTTTGTCAAACAATACTGAGTGCCCATCTCGTAAAAGCTTAGAGATAATAATCAAATTCTTTATACATGAAGGAAAATATAAACAATTTTTAAGTTCCAGGACTTCCCCAGAGGGTAGGTTAAGCATGTAGGTGCCTATTGCTTTTGCAGAGATTTTAGTGCCGTTCCCAACTCGCACAACCATCTCCCCATTGCGCAGTGACCTACTCCCTGCTAGTCCCTGCAACGTATTGCAAATATGTTGACTAGCGCCTGAATCAAATATCCAGGAATTGGAGCTCACTGTAAAAGCACTCTCTATGACAGAAATAGTCTCTTCAAAAGTTCGTGTCATAAGGCTCGCAATGTGCACCCTGTATTTATTCTTCCAACGTTCATCCTTTCCACAATGAAAGCATGTTCCTTTGGATTTCTTTGCCTTCTTCTTATGCAACCTTTTCCTTGTGTTTGCATTCTCACTTCCACTGTCCCTTTTGAAACCTTTTTCAAATTTACAGCACATGTCAATCATCTCTTTCAAAGAATGATCGAATCTATTCACTTTATAGTTTACAATAAACTTAGTGAAATCATCCGAGAGAGATGCAAGGAAAAAGTCTTGGGCCATTTTCCCATCGATGGAAGTTCCTAAACTTTTAAGATCTTTAAATATCTTTTCCATCTTTTGTCCATGTTTATGGACCGACGCCCCCTTTGCCATCTTGGCATTCATTAGACTACAAACATTTGAGAATCGTACATTACTAGTCTCAATGTCATGCATCTTATGCAAACTTTCAACCATGGCACAAGAAGTGTTCATGTGCTTATGTAGCTTCATAAGCTCCTCACTAAGTGAAGTGAGGATTAAGCATTTGGCTTGTAAGTCATCCTCATAGTGTCTAACATAATTTTGACACTCCTCCTTTGAAGCTAGTTTCGTAGGAGGTACATGAGGAGGGGATTGCTTAAGCACATACAATATGTCTTTCACCTTTGAGACATTCTCAATATGGCGATACCAAGCAAGGAAACGTTGGCCCTTAAGGCCCCTTTTGTCAAGTACAATGGTGGGTATAATTTTAGGCATGTCGTTCACTACATAACATAACAGAAATCGTATTAGATTGTTTGTTTAAAACTATTTGATTGGGTCTTTGAATCAAATAGTACCACCCACTATTTTTGGCAAATTCCACATCCCTCAATAGAATTCGAGAGTTATATTGAACTCTTAGCGGGGTATGGGAGACTCACCATTACCAAGCCCACCTCAGAATTATATCATGTTGGTTAGCAAAAATAATGATGAGAGAATAACGCATTATTCATTTACAACTCTTGTAATTACCCATCTTGTTTGGCCTCTAGAGAATGAACCTCAGAATTATATCATGTTGGCACCATTGCACTTAGTTAAGTCATTCCCACCATGCTTAGTTTATGTAGAGGTTCAAGCACAACCTCAGAATTATATCATGTTGGTCATACTCGTTGTCTACACTCACCTCATCATATGTTTATGGGTTCCTCCTGGATGTAAGCACATACTTTGAACTTCCCCATTATAGGGTGAAGCCGGTGCATGAGTCACAAACGATTGGATCCCACCACGGTGGAAGGCCTACGAAGAGATGTTCAAAACATCTCTCGCTTATCAACTTAATATTCGTTTTGAGGGAGTAGTTTTGGGCTACATCAAAACATTTTAATCACATTAAAAGAACTTGGGCCTATCACAACCATTGGTCCAAGTTAATATGAATTAGTAGTTTATAATACTCCCACTATTTCGAAGAAACAAGCGAGACTATATAGAACTACTAACGAATGCATTGCATCCTCATATGGACTATATAGTCATATTAGGTTTTAGGATGATTATGAACCGTTCGATTTGATCCAACACGAGCCTTGTGTTGGACCTTGGGTTTAAGGTAGATAGTTGTTGATTTTAGTTACGCGTTTAATCCAATTAAACCGTTATTTCCTATTGGGCGTTGGACCCAACTATTCCATTTTGCATATAAATAAACAAAAGGAATACATGAAATAATAAGAAGGGCTTATGCCCTTTTACAACACAAATCAAATGATGGACTTATGTCCGTTTACAACAAATTGAATTAATCAAATTACATTCAAATCTACACTACTAAAACCCAAACATTCATAATGTAAAGCGGCCAATCACATAGCTCAATTATCGTGGTCATTGGTTCATAATCACCCTTTTCTTAATCAATCACATTAACTAAGAAAACAACTTAAACAATTGGTTTTTGGATCCATAGAATTGATTTAAATGGAACTAAATGAAATGAAAATCCAATTCTCATTAAAGAGACAAAACAATTTTGTTCTCATCCTTTTGGGCCAAAAGGAAACTATGACCACAACAATTGGGCCATAATGCAAATACAAAAACTTTTGGGGTCACTTTGTAAAAACACAATAGTCCAAAACTTCATGTAATTACAACTAGATCCCAAAATTTTAATAATGTAAAAGCATCATTAAAGGATCAAAACAATTTGTCCTTTAGAGTTTTTGGGCCTTAACGTAAAAACGTAAACTTTTGGGCCAAAATGCAAATACACAAAAGTATCTCAAACTTTTTGTAATTGCACAAAAGGCCCCAAAAGTAACCCCACTTGGGGTGGCCGGCCATTGGAAGAAGTTATGAAAAATTTTCTAAAAAGTTTTTGCAAGTTGATTTTGGTGGGTGAGGAAAAGGGTGAAAGTGATGGTTTGTATGGAAAAATTAAAATCTATGACAAACATTAAAACATTTCATCACATCTCACCTATAACCATCAACCATCAAATAATAAACCAAAACTTTATGAAAAAACATAAAACTTTTGAATCAAAACTTCAAAACTTTATGTTCTTGGCAAGAACTTCAAGAACATTGAAGAACACCATGAAAACTCATAATGGCTCCATGAATGTTTTTTCACTTACCAAAACTCAATTTTTCACCACTCAAAAGAGGGCTAATATCCTAGGGTACTTAGGGGTTCCAAAAGTCACCTTAAAACCATTTTAACAAGACAAACATGAACCCAAAAAGTCACCCTAAGGATTTGGCCGAATTTCCCAAAATACATAGCACCAAATTTTAGTTCCAATATTCATGCTTGAATGAAATACATCTACAACATTTTTTTAATCAAAGCAAAAAATACATCTACAACATTTGAGATGCTAAATTTTCTAGCAAAATTTACGTATTCAAAAGCAAGAACAAAGCTTGTAACATTTACAACATTTAAATCACATATTATGGAAATCACAAAACCCAAAAGGATTCACCATAAACTAGGCCTAGGCTCTGATACCACTTGAAGGAAAAATTTTGTCCTAGCTAAGAACAAGTAAGAACATTTGAATACATATGCAAACTATTAACACTTTAAAGTAGGCATGCATTAAAAAATAATTCATAAAACCCATGACTTTCAAAGCCTAGTATATGGTGAACCAATAAACTCTTTAAAAACATTAAAGAGAAGTAAAGATTTAGAGTTTCTTTACCCTTGAAGCTCATCCTTGTTTACACAAGGGATTCACCCAAGTGGAGGGCCTTCAAGTCACCTCCAAGCTCCTTGAATATTCCTTGTGATTTTCCTCCTTTTAGTGCTCCTTTGATTCTTTGAGGATTTGAGGATTTGTTCTCCAAAACACCAAAAGTTTGATGTCTCTAAGTCTCCACACCAAGGATGTATTTTGTGAAGATAATATGGATGACTTAGGGAAGAAGAGATTGCTAGATATCCCTCCCCTAAGTGGCCGGCCTCTTTAGAGAAAAATAAGAGAAAGTTTTTCACCCAATTTCTTTAAGAAAACCCTTAAATGAAAATAAAGCTATAAAGTTGAATTTATACTTCATTACAAGTGAGTGGCAAACTTGTAATTAATCCAAGTTTGCCCATCCACCCTAATGGCCGGCCTCTTTGATGTTATTGGGCTATTTGCCCATTTTGCTTTAGTTGTCATACAACTTAAACATAATGGGCCTTTTGGACCAAAACGCTTTTGGGCCCCGAAACCCAAAACCAACATATAAGCCCAACACGAACCTTTTCGTAAAATTAATTAACTAATTAATTAATCTTGACCATTCTTCAATTAAACCATTTAATTGCTTATCCATTTCATTTGATTTCTTCACATACATCCTTACTCGGTGTACGATCCATTAGTTTCCAATTAGCGAGGTAGTGGGCGATTGTTACTCTTAACGATCGATTGTGAAATTGAAACCACATTTCAATTTTCCCTTAATGATTAGTGTTTGCTAATCATTTAGGGCTTCCACAAACCATGAGTGACACCTAGCAGTATGTCATGGTTACCCAAGCTAAGTAGAATTGGTTGGAGAACCTATCCAGTTGCAACTACAATGCAATACGGTCATTCTCTAATACAATACTCTTAATCACATTGTTTGAGTGATAGTTTGTTTCATGTCTATTATCCAATGTGATACATCTTTATATGATTCCCTTGAATATGATTTGGAACAAACTTCCTAAGTCATATTCATATGCTTTGGCCAAAGACTTTAGAATCATATCTTAGAGTATTCTCCTTCCACCATGGAAGGTTAAAGATCCCTTGTTGTGCATTCATATGCCTACAAGACTAGATAGCTTGACCCTAACAATGCCGTGGACACTCCGATGGAATGCCGTTTGACATGATCAAAGATCAATGACCTAACCATTAGACATCTATGATGCCTCAGGTCAAAGGACTACTTTGCATATTGCAACTTTAGAGTTCTTACATGACATGTATGTTCGAACTCTCTTTTGATCGTTGTTCAGTGTACTCGATTACTCTTTCGAGCACCTATGTGTTTGTCTTAGTGTCCAACACCAAATGACTTGAGACTAGTCATGCTCACGCTTGAGTCAACATAACACATACTAACCTTAACGGATTGTCAATGCCCAATTGGCAATCCTATGGCTAGGAACGTTTTAGGAATGAACATAAGAGAATGGTCTCGATAATCTAACTCACTTAGATCACTTGTCTCTTAGATCAAATACATTCCTTGGATTCACTTATTGCTTAAACACATGATACAATAAATAGTGATTAACAATAAGCTTTGGCCTTCATTAAACATATAAAAGTTTAATACATTAAGTATTCCAAAAGCTATTACATCAAATGAGTGGCTTTGTGGGCATACTTCCAACATCAACTGTTCGACATCCAATGTAACGAAGACTATTTGGCATGAATTCAATAAAGAGGTGATGTAGACAACTCGGTCCTAATCCTCTTACATTCCTAGCAATGAAACACTCGTGTTCAAAGCTTCAACATGAATGCTTCCAACATGAAACAAAGTCTAAGTATATGTCAACAAGACTATACAAATAAACAAACAGCTTCACAATATATTCGTTCAATCATACATTCCAACACATTTATACATAAGCCAACTGTGCTTCGAAAGGGTTCAACATACTTTGTGTCATTCGACACTTGCTACAATATGCCTCGACACCTTACCCTTATTCTCACCAACTAGGTGATGAAATGTGAAGAAGGAACTCATCTTCATGCCACCAACCAGGTGATGAAATGTACAACCCATACTCTCCTTCATGCCACCAACCAGGTGATGAAATGTACAACCCGTACTCTAACATTTGGCAACTTGCCATTCATGCCACCAACCAGGTGAAGAAGTAACTCATCCTCGTGCCACCAACTATGTGATGAAAGGTGATGAAGGAACTCACCTTCGTACCACCAACCAAGTGATGAAAGCAACTCACCATTCATTCCACCTACCAGAAGACGAGTGGTACAACTTGTACATGTGAACTCTTAGCATTCACAAATAATCAAAAACCCTAAAGCTGACAACTCAACTAGGGGAGCACTTATGCCCAACAAAAGTTATAGTCACTAACAAAGTCTTATTACAAGCCAACAACAACTTCAATGCATGGCATACGAAGATCAAGCTATTCAGCCCTCTTACATCTGCTTCAAACATTTCTCCTCTGTAACAATGCAAACACTACAACTCGTAGAAAACTTCACACACTGTCTTGATCAAGATAGTGTGAAGCAAAACCAATTTATGGTGCCAACAAGAGCTTTATCAACGGAGGGCAACCACAATTCTCAAAAGCTTCACACACTCTTGATCAAGACAGTGTGAAGCAAAACCAATTTATGGTGCCAACAAGAGCTTCATCAAAGGAGTTCAACCACAATTATCAAAAGCTTCACACACTCTTGATCAAGACAGTATGAAGCAAAACCAATTTATGGTGCCAACAAAAGCTTCATCAATGGAGGGCAACCACAATTCTCAAAAGCTTCACACACTCTTGATCAAGACAGTGTGAAGCAAAACCAATTTATGGTGCCAACAAAAGCTTCATCAATGGAGGGCAACCACAATTCTCAAAAGCTTCACACACTCTTGATCAAGACAGTGTGAAGCAAAACCAATTTATGGTGCCAACAAGAGATTCATCAAAGGAGTTCAACCACAATTATCAAAAGTTTCACACACTCTTGATCAAGACGGTGTGAAGCAAAACCAATTTATGGTGCCAGCAAGAGCTTCATCAATGGAGGGCAATCAGAATTCTCAAAAGCTTCACACACTTTTGATCAAGACAGTGTGAAGAAAAACCAATTTATGGTGCCAACAAGAGCTTCATCAAAGGAGTTCAACCACAATTCTCAAAAGCTTCACACACTCTCGATCAAGACAGTGTGAAGCAAAACCAATTTATGGTGCCAACAAAAGCTTCATCAATGAAAGGCAACTACAACTCGTAGAAAGCTTCACACACTCTTGATCAAGACTGTTCGAAGCAAATTCAATTTATATGGTTCATCCAAACCTTCGACAACTACAAGGTGTGGCTTGCATCACAATCTCTTTCTCAATAGTGTGCAAGCAAAATTTGTATATGTTATCTTTCCCACATTTTCAAATTTCTAGTTTTCCCAAAAAAAATAAAAAAAATTGGGAAATTCAACAAAGCTTCATCAATGGAGGACAACTACAAATTCTCAAAAGCTTCACACTATCTTGATCAAGATAGTGTGAAGCAAAATCAAATCATGGTACCCAACAAAGCTTCACCACAAAAGCTTCACCAACAAAAGCTTCACCAACAAAAGCTTCATCAATGCAAGTGTGAAGCAAAATCAATTCATAGTACCCAACAAAGCTTCACCACAAAAGCTTCACCAACAAAAGCTTCATCAATGGAGGACAACTACAAATTCTCAAAAGCTTCACACTATCTTGATCAAGATAGTGTGAAGCAAAATCAATTCATGGTACCCAACAAAAGCTTCAACTCCAAAGCTTCACCTACAAAAGCTTCAACACAAAAGCTTCGCCTACAAAGCTTCAACTCCAAAGCTTCACCTACAAAGCTTCAACACAAAAGCTTCACCTATAAAAGCTTCACCCATAATAGCTTCACCCACAATAGCTTCACCTACAAAAGCTTCACCCACAAAAGCTTCACCTATAAAAGCTCCACCCATAGTAGCTTCACCTACAAAAGCTTCACCCATAATAGCTTCACCCACAATAGCTTCACCTACAAAAGCTTCACCCACAAAAGCTTCACCTACAAAAGCTTCACCCACAAAAGCTTCACCCACCACAAAAGTTTCACTCACAAAAGCTTCACCTACAAAAGCTTAACCCACAAAAGCTTCACCCACCACAAAAGTTTCACTCACAAAAGCTTCACCTATACAAAAGCTTCACCCACAAAAGCTTCATCCACAAAAGCTTCATCCATAAAAGCTTCACCCACAAAAGCTTCACCCATAAAAGCTTCACCTACAAAAGCTTCACCTACAAAAGCTTCACCCACCACAAAAGCTTCACCCACCACAAAAGCTTCACCCACAAAAGCTTTACCTACAAAGCTTCACCTATAAGGCTTCAACACAAAAGCTTCACCTACAAAAGCTTCAACACAAAAGCTTCACCTACAAAAGCTTCACACACTCTTGATCAAGATAGTGTGAAGCAAAATCAATTCATGGTACCCAACAAAGCTTCACCCACAAAGCTTCACCTACAAAGCATATTTTCGGAAATGCCTCATAACAACTTTCATAACAAATATATATGAAAGATGAGTTTTGGGCTACCACTTAGAAAGGAAATGCCTCATTCGTCAACTCCCTCGACCGGAGACTTGGGGGACTCCTACCATATGCTATTACACCTTGATACTCGGAAGTCTCACGACCACGTAGTGACTTGGATTTTTCAAGTCTCCAACCGAGAAGTTTTCCTCACTCGGGAAATTAAGGGAGCACTACCTCAACATACATGCTTCACTCACAAAGCTTCAACATACAAGTTTCAACAAAAGAAAAATTTAAAGAACTTAGTGAAGAAGGCTTTGGTGTATTAAACACAATACGTTGAAATGAAGCAAAGCTTATTTATTGATATCTCCGATAACTTACAAATATGTACATATACATGAATCAAAATAAACAAACAAGAGGGAGCTTTCATAAAGGTTGCTCAGGAGAAGTCTCAGCAATTGGCAGAGCCCTAGAAAGAGTAGGCACCAGAGGGTGATCATTCGGAGCCTCAGTACTGGGCAGAACCCCAGAAGGAGGAGGCACCGAAGGTTGATCATTTGGAGCTTCATTACGCGGTACAGCCCCGAAGACAAAGGCAATAAATGACTTTGGAACAAACCCATAAACCTTTAATGATCAAGTAAAAACTGACCGTCAGATTTCTGCAGCTGGTCAAGCTTCCTCTTCATGTTTGTAGCATAGTCATGTGCGAGCCTGTGCAACTGTTTATTCTCATGCTTGAGCCCTCTAATCTCCTGTTTGAGACTTATCACTTCAGCCGCCAATGATTCAACTTGGCGGGTTCGAGCAAATAGGCGTTGGGCCATATTAGACACAGAACCTGCACACTGAACACTGAAAGCAAGAGAATCCTTAACAGCCAACTCATCAGACCGTTTGGAAAGTAGTATGTTATCTTTAGGAGTGAGAAGGTTCCTGGCCACCAACGCAGCGGCCATATCATTCTTCCTCACAGAGTCCCCAACGGTAAGAGGACAAGTAGGGGATAAGAAGGATGGGCGCCATATGTTGTCTTAAGGAGACATAGCTGCCTCTTCACCAAAGTTTAAGTCAAAACAACGATCGGATAGGCCAGACATTTTCAGAAATGATGAAGGAGAAATGAGGTTCAATAAATCTTTGAAGTATAAAAATAAGGGGAAATTTTCTACAAGCAATAATCTCTTAATGTACTTCTTGCACACAATTGCTGCCCTTATAAAAGAAGGGGCAATAGGGCCGTTGGTTCAAAAATCAAAGAGGCACCACTCTTCGGATTTCGAAGAGGCATCACTCTCCACACACAACATCAGCTCCTCGGGTACCACAGATAACTTTGCCAAAGATCTCTGACAAAATTTAGATACATAAATTTTGAAGGTCCAACTACCCTACTATTACCTACAAGGGTAAAGGAACAACACCACTGCTTGATAACTGGAAAGTCCCTATGTGTGTCAACCTCCATGCTCCGTGGCAAGGCAGACTAGCAAAAATGTCCAACCTTTACTCGCATTCGAGAAAACACTCCCAACAAGATTGCTTGCTCAAAAATCGAAGAGGCACCGCTTTCCGAATATCGAGAGCCAGACTCCTAACATGATTACTTACTAAAAAATTGAAGAGGCACCGCCTTTCGAATCTCGAGAGCCAGACTCCCAACAAAATTACTTTCTCAAAAATAGAAGAGGCACCGCTCTCCGAATCTTAAGAGCCAGGCTTCCAACATGATTACTTTCTTAAAAATCGAAGAGGCACTGCTCTCTGAATCTCAAGAGCCAGACTCCCAACAGGATTGCTTTCTCAAAAATTGAAGAGGCACCGCTCTCTGAATCTCGAGAGCCAGATCCCCGACATGATTGCTTGTTCGAAAACCGAAGAGGCACCGCTCTTCAAAGCTTGTCTGCAATCTTCATACGCAACATCAACTTTCCAGATACCACAGACCACTTTTTCAAAGTGCTTTGACAAAGTTAAAACACGTGAATCTTGCAGTTTCCACTACATTGCTATGACCGATAAGGGTAAAGGAACAACGTTACTTCTCGCTGTTGGGACAATTCCTATATATGTCGACCTCTATCCTCCACAGCCAGGCATACCTGCAAATAAAAAAAAATGCTCAACTTTTATTCACATCCGAGATGGCACTCCCAGCAGAGTCTTTCGAAATACTCAGCTTCTTTCCCTCCCCCCCCCGATAATACTTATGCAAAAAGCCACACCAGAGTAAGAGTATCTCATATCATTAGGGTTAAAAGCAAAAGTATCCCATATCACGCTTTTTCCCTATCTTTTCATTTGCCCTTGCTCTTACCTGCAGGACAAGGAGAAAAAACGCAATCAGTCAGAACCTGAAATCAAACTTCCGATCTGGAACTGAGTGCCCGGAATCTTTGCATGGTTATTTACCTAACATTGCTCTTGAGTACTCATCCTTAACTGTTGTCAAGGTCACGAAGTCCTTCGGCAAATACCTTAGAATAGTTGATACGATATTGACGCTTTACATTGAAGTTGGCACGCATGGATGAGTCGTTGAGAAGTAGTGCTCTGAAGGACCATTTAAATGCAAAGGTTGCATTCCACTCCTGCATCGGGGACAAAAGTTGTAAGAGATTGAAGCAGAATGATCAATGATGAGCTGGAACAGATCACTATAGCACGATGCCTTTCCTGCAGAACTACACAACCTAGACAGAGGAGTTTAAATCAAATCCAAACCCAGCATCACTGCCCTATCCGAAGAACTCGAGAAGCTTCAACAACCTTTCGCTGACACCATCGCCAAAGAGCAAAACTTTGCCATACCACACCCATTACTTTGTCGACAGCAAAAGTATCCCATATCATTAGGGTCGAACGTACTATAGATTTGATAGACTTGATTTGACCTTCAAATTCTTGAGTCGGCCTTATACTCTGGAAGAAACCAAAAAACCCTCCAGCCCAGTTCAAGAATAAGCCTGTGGAAAGTTACTTCTTCAAAAGCAAAAGTATCTCACATCATCTCTTCTCCATTTGCTTCTCCTTATCCTTGTTGCTATTTACGACACAAGGAGAAGGAGAACAATCAACCAGAAGCCGAAGTCGAACCTCTGATCCAAGTTGCTTGCTTGGAAGTCTAATTGCTTACCTTATCTATTACCTCCTTTGGCAAATCTCCTAGCTCGGCGACTTGGGGGGCTCCTACTATAGGGTTTGTATCATACTTGACCAAGCTCGAAACTACAAGTAAGCTTCAAGTGAAATTGATACATTACCTTGTGCATCTTCATCGGTTAAAAATAGCACCCCTAGATGGAGGAAAAGTACTTCAAGAGAAGATGCCACATCTACATATGAGACAGATAAGGCAAGTGAAAATGATACCACACTTTGGTACTTAGAAGTTTCGTGATTACTCAATGGCTTGGATCTTGCAAGTCCCCAACCGAGGAGCTTCCTTCACTCAGGAACTTAGGGGAGCATTGTTTGTACCATACTTGACCAATCCTGAAACTACTGAGCATCGGTCAACGTTATACCGTCAAGGACCAAGAAGAGTTTCCCTCAAACCAGGAGGTCAATCATAGCACGACACGTGTCGACATCAAAAGCCAATCATAGCGCGACATGTGTTAACATCAGAAGCCAATCACAACACGGCACGTGTCAATGTCAGAATGAAACTAGAAACTCTCTTCTATAAATAGAGATCATTCTCTCACAATATTTCCTAATGTCATTTGTACTAAATCATTCACTTGTACTCACTAAAGGAGAGTTTGAACCTATGTACTTGTGTAAACCCTTCACAATTAATGAGAACTCCTTTACTCCATGGACGTAGCCAATCTAGGTGAACCACATACATCTTGTGTTTGCTTCCCTGTCTCTATCCATTTACATACTCATCCACACTAGTGACTGGAGCAATTTATCAAAGGTCACAAACTTAACATTTTATGTTGTACCAAAGTCCCCACTGATTTTGTGCATCAACAGAATATGTTGTTTATCGGCTCGCTTTTGGTAAGGAATTAATTGTTGGCTTATATTGAGCTATATGTTAATATATCGTATTTTCTATAAAAATCATGAACTGGTAGACTATCTGATGGATGACGATAGGATGCTAGAACATGTTTTAGAAACCCCTCTTTATAATGTAGACGATTGATGACTTTATACTATGAAGTGGTTATTTATGAGAGGCGTAACTTTTTGTGTGTACCTAGTTAACACTATGCCGCCTGGGGCGAAGATTTGGTGTTGGCAGATAGGCAGGGAGTAATAATCCCTAGCTACGAGTTGAGGGACACAGAGCAAGCATTGGGCTGGGAGTTGGTAATCTCTAGCTACGGGCGCAAATACCATGGTGCTAGCATAGGGTCGGGAGTTATATTTATGTAGTGATCTTACTAGTAGTACATCGCGCTACGAGACGATCTGTGAGACGTTTGATATTTTGTTTTCCACGACATGTCTTTTGAGATATTTTTGGCATGCTAGGGTTTTCAGTAAAACTATCACTTATTATGCTAGTAGTTTTCTTTATATAAACTATGGGGGTTAGTATCTTGATAACTGTTTTATTATTATTGTATATATGAACTTGGTCCACTCACTTTTGTTTTGCGCCCCTATTCAGGTCTTAGAAACAAGGACTACGACACGACGTATAAGGCATTCCCTTACCGGTAACTATCTATCACTCATTTGTGTGATATCTTGTAATGATCTTCCCCTTTGTGATTTTAAATTTGAACGTATTCTGTGCACTCTAGACTTTTCCTTAAACTTTATTTATTACCTTTAGATTCTAATGATTATTCATGTGTATTTTTCCTCCTAATCATTACTTTTGTATTCAATAAATGGCTTTCGTCACCCTCAGGTGTCGGCCAACACGTGCCTATCCGAGTATTCGAGGAATATCGATGTCGGGACGTGTCAAATTGGTATTAGAGCATGGTTAGGGTTTCTTTCCACCAATTTGGTAAATTTCAGCATTTCTAAATCTTGTTGTCTTTGTCAGAATCATGGCTAATCCTGGTGGGAATGTGCCTTAACGACCTCATTCTTCTATAATGGGGGGAATCCAGCAGTTTACCTCTGCATTAATGAATGCTCTTCCCGGTCATAGGCCGAATCAGACGTATTTAGAAATCTCTAGAAGTCATGGATTTACTGAGTTGAAATCTGTGGGAAATTGTGAGGAGGCTGAGCAATGGTTAGAGAAAATGGAGGATACTTTGGAGGCTATGAAGTGTACACTAAATTAGTGGGCAAACACTGCAAGTTTCTTCATTTAGGGTGATGCTAGGAGTTGGTTGAAATCAACGAAGGAATCTCGTCCACCTGGTTATTGGATGACATGGGCTGCCTTCAGGAAACGTTTTATTAATTACTTTCTAAGCTCCAGCTACAGATTGAGGAAGAGGCAGAAGTATTTAGAGTTCTGACAGGAGAACCTCAATATCACAGAATTTGACAGTACCTTCAGGCGCTTGCCTAAGCATCATGATGAGACTTATGATAATCCACAAGCATAGATGAATCAGGCGATGCTTGCATTGAACCAAGAGTACAGTACATTGGTAGCTGCTCAAAGACCCATAACTTATGAAGAAGTAATCGAGATAAGTCTGAGTATAAAACAGTCTAAGTGGGATACAGAGATACATGATCAACCTCATACTTGGATCCAGCCCCAGAGACAAAATAAACATCGGAATTAAAATTAGAGGAGTCGGAATTTCCAGTCATGAAGTACCAGAGAATTAGTGGGGCCTTCTAGTTCTGTAGGTCTCAGACATTCTTTTTCCTTTAAACGACCAGATCGGGGTTCAGGGTCGTCTAGTGAAAGCTCAGGCAACGAGTCAGCGAGACGATCTTTCGATCATTTTACTCTGAGTTAACTAGTCTGTAATCAATGTGGGTACGTCATCGAGGGAATTGTGGGATAACTGATGTGGTTTGTCACAGGTGCGGTGGCGCCGGGCATTTTGTTCGTGATTGTTCTTCAGCACCATCACCTGGTGATTTTATCTCTGGCTCAGAGTACAGTGGATATAAGCCAGTTCAGAATTTTGGCGCCCGACAGAGCTGTGATGGCAGTGGCAGTAGTAGTCGGAGTTATGGTAGCAGTACTAATCAGAACTTTAGAGGAAATGACAGCTGAAGTGCTTAGTTTTCGACCTAGCAGCAGGCTGGAACATCTTCTGGTAACAGTAATCAGGGGAACAGAGCAGGACATGGTTCTAGAGGTCATGGCGGTCGGAACAATAATACGGGGTATCAGGTTCATAGACGTATGAACGCCATGACTCAGCAGGAAGCTGATCAGGATCCTCGAGTTATCACCGGTACGTTACCTGTCTGTAATAGTTAGGCTAGAGTTTTAATTGATCCGGGTGCTACACAGTTTTTTATTTCTTCATCTTTTGCTCCGGTTATACCTTCTCAACCTCAGCCACTAGGTTTTGATATGCTGATTCAAATGCCAAGTGGTGAATTGTTTTGTGCTCAATGGCAATATCAGCATTGTCCAGTTATTGTTGAAGGGGAAAACTTAGAGATTGATTTAATTCCTTTCAAATTCACGGAGTTTGATGTCATTCTGGGAATGGATTGGCTATCTAAGCGCCGAGCGAATGTCGCATGTTGGGAGAAAATTATGACGTTCAATCGGCCAGGACTTCCATCAGTTACATTTATAGGTGAGTGACGTGTCCTCCCCAATAGTCTTATTTTAGCTATTCGAGCAACTAGGTTGTTGAATAAGGGTTGTGTGGGGTTTTTAGCCCACGTAGTTATGAAGGATGAACCTTCTTTACGTCCAGAAGAAGTGCCAGTTGTAAGAAACTTCATCGATGTGTTTCCTGATGATTTACCAGGGTTGCCACCTGTGAGGGAAATTGAGTTTACTATCGATTTACTCCTAGGTACAAATCTTCTTTCCTTGGCACCTTATCGAATGACACTAGTGGAGTTGAGAGAATTGAAGATCCAACTCTAGGAATTAGAAGACAAAGGTTACATCCAACCGAGTACATCCCCGTGGAGAGCTCCTGTTCATTTTGTTAGAAAGAAAGATTGATCAATGAGACTCTGTATCGATTATAGGCAACTGAATCAGGTGACGGTAAAGAATCGTTACCCTCTGCATCAGATCGATGATTTGTTTGATCAATTGAAAGGTGCTCAGGTATTTGATAGGTGCATATTTATGCAACTTAGTTAGCTTGTTTCTTGGCATTTACTTAGTTTAATTCTAGTTATTTTAGTACTTTAAGCTATTTTCGTGTGTTTGTAGGTTCAAATAACAACGTTGGCAACAAAGTGCTATTTGGAGCATTTTGGAGCATTTTTGGGCCAAGATTGGATAGTGCAAGCATGGAGACATGAGGATGGACGTTTTTGAAGATTAGAAAGCTAGAAATCAGCATGTGTGTGTGCAAGTGTTTTGACCTACAACTACAAACATCCATCCACTACACCCATTACATCCACTCATTACCAAACACTCACCCACTGCACCCATTACATCCACTCATTACCAAACATCCATCCACTACACCCATTACATCCACTTATTACCAAACACTCACCCACTACACCCATTACATCAACTCATTACCAAACATCCATCCATTACACCCATTACATCCACTCATTACCAAACATTCATCCACTACACCCATTACATCCACTCATTACCAAACACTCACCCACTATACCCATTACATCCACTCACCCACTATACCCATTACATCCACTCATTACCAAACATCCATCCACCACACCCATTACATCCACTCATTACCACAACATACACCACTACCACCTTAATTAGATAGTGGCCCTCTCCCTAGCCTATAAATACATCCACCCTTCACCATAACAAGGGAGAACACAATCCACCCATCCACCATTCACCATAACTCACCTATATCCATCCACCACCATAATTTACCACTCATCCATCAAACCACACCTTGTGCCACAACAAAGAGAAGAATGAGGACCCTTGGACGTGCTTGCCATTCAAGTTGGATTGTTGGAGCGATTTTAGGTGTTTTCATTCTTTTGTTTTCAATGTTTAAATTTGTTTATCTTTGCTTTGTGAATATGAGGAACTAAACCCCCCTTAGCTAGGGGGGAATTCGAAACCATGTTCATGCTTGCAATATGATTTGATTACCTTCAGTTGTGATTTCATAAGTTGTGAATTCAATTTGTTTAACTGCTTGCTTGATAACTTATTCGTGTATGTTTATTAAGAATGCACACTTAGTTTGCATGCATGAATATGATGCTAGAGTATAAGGGAGTTTCACCTAATAGTTACAAACTTATATTCACAAGTAGTGGAGGTCGCTTATAAATGATCGCGTTAAATAAATTCTTGGCAGGAGTTTCATGCTCATCATAATAACGAGTGCTTCGTCAATACTTATAGTTTTCATAATGCTTAATGGTCTTTGATTGTATCTTTATTGTGCTGTTCACGTAAAGAACTTTTGAAGAATGCTTGAATTGTTGTATGCGCTTTCCCATCCAATTCAATAACTTAAGGAGAACTTGAAGGTTAATTTAAGCGGACTTAATTAACCTGGGGAGTTGAGTTTCATGATTGATCAAAAGAACAACTGAAAATTGGTTTATGTGCAAGTATGTCATGTGTGGAGAAGAACCTCCTAGCTAGCCTTCCATCCATTCAATTTACTCGAATTCGTGCAGATTTCATTAGTTCTTTAATTTACTTGTTTTGTTTTCAAATTCGTCAAAACCAAAACCCCCTTTACTTTAAAGTGTTTTATTAGTCAAAATCGGTTTTGATTTGTGTTTTTAGGTGTCCCAAAAGTGTGTTAGAGTCCAAATCTACTCAGTTTGTGTTTTTAGGCAGATTTGAGCGTTTTTAGCTTGTTTTGAGTCCTTTGAGTTTGTTTTAAGTTCTTTGAGTCTAGTTTAGTGTTTTTAACTTTGTTTATATGTTTTTAAGTCAGTTTAGAGGTTTTAGCAAGCCCTCCTAATCCCCGGTTTAGAACGATCCCTACTTGCATTTATACTACAATTTGATAACAAAAGGGTTTAATTTGTGTGTTAAGAAAATTTTCGCATCAGTATTTTCCAAAATTGATCTTCAATCGGGTTACCATCAATTAAGGATTTGCGAGGATGAAGTCCCGAAAACTGATTTCCGTACGAGGTATAAGCATTATGAATTTCATGTTATGCTTTTCAGATTGACAAATGCACCTGCAGCATTCATGGATTTGTTGAACAGAGTCTTTAGGCCGTACCTGGATCAGTTTGTGATTATGTTCATTAATGACATTCTAGTTTATTCTAGAAGTGTGAATGAGCACAAGAAGCATTTGAGACTAGTACTAGAACGACTAAGGGACAACCAGCTTTATGCCAAGTTCAGTATGTGCCAGTTTTAGTTAACTCAGGTTGGTTTTCTTGGACACATAGTTTCTGCCGAAGGAATTAGTGTGGATCCCTAAAAGGTGTCAGCAGTGTTTAACTGGGAATAACCGAAGAATGTTACCGAAGTGAGAAGTTTCCTGGGTTTGGCAGGGTATTATCGAAGATTTATTCATAATTTTTCTGCAATTGCTTTGTCTCTTACTAAATTGACTTGTAGTTTGTGTGGGATGAAAATTGTGAACAAAGTTTTCAGGAGCTTAAGCAACATCTCACTCAAGCCCCTGTTTTCGCTCTTCCAGATGACAGTGGTGAATTTGATGTGTATAATGATGCTTCTCTATCAGATTTTGGGTGTGTACTGATGCAACATGGAAAAGTTATCGTCTACGCTTCCAGACAACTCAAAACCTATGAAAAAAATTATCCCACTCATGATTTGGAGTTAGGAGCAGTGATTTTCACTTTGAAGATTTAGAGGCACTACCTATATGGAGAGAAATGTCGTATTTTTACGGATCATAAGAGTCTTAAGTATGTGTTCACCAACAATGAGCTGAATTTGAGATAGAGAATGTGGATGGAGCTTATCAGTGATTATGACTGTTCGATCGAGTACCATCCTGGGCAAGCTAATGCCGTGGCTGATGCTCTTAGTCGGAAACATCACGAGCAGCTTGCATCATTTCAAGCTGTACACGTTCCATTACTATTTTCTCTTCGGGAAACTGGTGTTAATTTGGAACCAGGTGAGCATGGAGCTTGGCTAGCACATTTTCAGATTAAACCTATCTTTGTAGACATGGTCAGAGAAGCTCAAGAACTAGATCCGGAATGCGCTGAATTAAAGGAACAAGTGTCAGCCAACACGTGCTTATCCGGGTATTTGGGGAATATCGGGGTCGGGACGTGTCATGAAAGGTACATTTTCCTACTTCCAACAAACTTTGTGTCTTCATATTTTTCTTTTGCTTTCCAATAGTGATGTATAGTTTTTCTTGTTTTTTTTGTTTCGTTTTTTTTTTGTTTTATTTTTATTTTTGTTTTAGTTTTTTGTTTTTTTCTAGACAGATTTTGATAACACAACCCGAACTTACAAGACATGTCGTACAAGTATAGATATATATATTCTTCAATGATCAATTTTTTTATTTGAAGAGATTTGCACAATTAACAAATGAGAAACAATTTCTATATGGCTGCCACGTACTAGAATTAGGTGTAAATGATGCTACACCCCACCCCCATTTTATTTTAAAAATGGTTTTCAGTTTTTAATTGGTGAGCCCAAGGGGGGCCCACCTCTGATTCTTTTTTCCCCCGAGTCTTTCTCATCTCTTCCCTCTCCCCTCTCAGTCATCTCTTTCTTCCTTTTCCTGATGATCTCTCTCTCTGCACTCCCATTCTGCCCGAGCTCAACACACACACACACACACACACCACACACCCACTCACACCCAATTGCTTACCTGCATGAGGAAGACAATCATCATCATCATCATCAACCTCGTCTTCCTCTCCATTTCTCTCTCGGCATAGCTGGGACTGTGGAATCCAGGAACTCTCCGATGAGTTCCCTTGATTTTCCGGTTAGGTAAGCTTCGGATTACCTCAAATTAGTCTTGGTTGTTGCGTGGTTGAGATATATTAAGCTTTAAATCATTGTTTTTTTTACAAGGTTTTTGGAAGGAAATCGGCTCGGGTATGCCAAACCCATCTCTGGCGAGCCCATGGCTGTCGAGGGGATTTTCGATCACCTCCGACCGTTCTACGGTGAACCAAAGGTATAAAAACACCCATCTCGTCTAGTACTTCATTTTGGTACCTAGATCAGGGTCTAAGGTGAATAATTGCAATCGACCGGAACTTCTACAGCTCCGGTGTTCTTCTTCATTTCGCACAGGCCCTTCAGGCCATTTCTCTAACCTCGGGCCTTAAGCCCATTTTTTCTCAGCCCAAAAACCTTGACCCGTTTCATTTTTCATTTTAGTTAAATTGTTTTAAAAACCCAAAAAGGCCTACAAGTCGTGCCCTGTAGGGCCTCTGGCCGTTGGCCCAACCCCAAAACCCATTTCTTTTTTTATTCTCTTTTATTTAAATTGTTTTAAGACCCAAAGGCCTTCGAGCCATTGCTAATAGGGCCTTCGGCCCGTTCTTTCTTCAACCCATTTCCTTTTCAGTTATTTCATTCAAATTGTTTTAAAAACCAAAATGGCATTTGGGCCATTTCTGTTGGGGCTCTAAGCCCAAAACCCTAAAAACCCATCAACCTAAACCTATTTCCCTAAACCCTTTAGACCCAAAACCCTTAGAGCCCTATAGGCCCAAACAAGATCCAAACCCTGAGCCCAGACCTGTTTGACCTAGTTGACCTTTGACTCTGACCGTTGATCGACCTTTGACTCTGACCGTTGACTCGGTCAACAGTCAGAGTTGACTTTAACTTTGATCAGTCAACGATCAACGTTGACTTTTAGGGTTGACTTTTCAGGTTTTCGTCCTAGACCTCTCCTAGGCTAATTTCGACGTCCTGGACCCATTTTTGAAGTCCGTTTTCCCAAATTTAATCATTTGAATAGAGTTTGACTAAAGGTACTCCTTTATGTGATTAGGTGCAATTTTTGGCGGTGATTCCGTTATTCCTTTTTGGTACAGCTTTGCACCATCGGTGTACGGTGAGTGGACCCCTTCTAAAATTACATGAATTTATAGTTCAATTGCATAAATGAAATGCATACCTTACGAGTTTATGAACTGATTTTATGTTAAGCATGTTTACTGAAATGTTAATTATCGTCTCGTTATTTTGTAAGGAATTAATTTTTGGCTTATATTGAGCTATATTTTAATATATATCGTATTTTGAATAAAAACCATGAACTGGTAGATTATCTGATGGATGACGATAGGATGCTAGAACATGTTTTAGAAACCCCTCTTTATAGTATAGAAGATGGATGACTTTATACAATGAAGTGGTTATTTATGAGAGGCGTAACTATTTGTGCGTACCTAGTGGACACTATGCCGCCTGGGACGAGGATCTAGTGTTGGCAGATAGGCCTGGAGAAATAATCCCTAGCCACGGGTTGAGGGACACGGAGTAGGCATTGGGCCGAGAGTTGGTAATCCTGGCTACGGGTGCAGAGACCACGGTGTTGGCATAGGGCCGGGAGTTATATTTATTCAGTGATCTTACTGGCAGCACCTCGCGTTTACGAGACGATACATGCGATGATTTATATGATGTTTTTCCTCGATATGTCTTTTGAGATATTTTTGGCATGCTAGGGTTTTCAGTAAACCTATCATTTATTATGCTAGTAGTTTTCATTATTAAAACTTCGGGGGTTAGGATGTTTATAACTGTTTTTGTATTATGTATGTATATAAACTTGGTTTACTCACCCTTGTTTTGCGCCCCTTTTCAGGATTTAAAATCGAGGTATACGATCCCGACGTCAACGCTTTCGCATTGGTATATTCGAGTCCTCTCGATGTATGACCCACATCCTCTTATTTATTCAATTTTACATTAATTCTTTTAGAACTCTAGTTAGTTGTATGCTCTGAACATGTTCCTAAATTATTAATTCACTGTATTTTAAATTCAACCCTTATTTATTTCTTATTCTTAGCTTTTGTATCAATTAATGGCTTTCGTCACCCTCAGGTGTCAGCCAATACGTGTCTATCCTGGTATTCGGGAAATATCAAGTTGAGGGCGTGTCAAATGATATAATTTAGTACAAGGACAATATAAGTCACAAATCAGGCATCGAATGCACATATAGAGCCATCGTTAAAATAACAAGGTCATATCACACTACCACTGAAACAGAGAAATCACACACTCACCAAAGTGACACAACACAAAACATTAACCAAAACTAGCTAATTCGAGAAAGGAACCGTCAATCAACTGAATTTCACAGCGCTGACCACACTGCTCCTAGAGATATCCATAACATCCACCAGATGAGCCGCCTCAGATCTGGCCAGGTAATGCGGGTCGGCTAAGAAGCACAAAGCCCCCTTGGACAACCAGTCCTAACAAGTGGATCCAACCCACAACAACCACAAATCGTGCCCAAACCCACAAATCTAGCCCACAAGAGCATAGGCTAGGATAAGGAAAAACTTTGTCAAACGAAGGGCTATCTGCAAAATGGTGGGAGATGGGATGGTGAAGGGAGGTGCGAGGTGTCGAAACTAAATTTGCGCACCACCATGTGTGAAGGAGATGTACAAACACAACTACTTGTAAAAGAACAAACGATCGTACACAACTTGGAACAGGTGGGATATTGACCAACGATCAAGTTAGTAAGTAATATATAAGACTTAAACAGTGGGTAAGACATTCAAGTGCGCGATATTTGCGTTACCAGATATGAACCCTAGATGGGTGTATTTATACTAGCTAGTTGGGATTAAGACTTTTTAGGATATATGATCCATATTAAACCAGGAGAATCCTTAAAAAATATATAGAGATAGATATTGCTTCCTTTTAGGAGTATGATTACTTGCAATGTAGGCTAATCTCTAGATTGTAGGAATCTCCAAGAATATGGAAACTATCTAACCCCTACTGAATTAGATTTCCATGTCTTGCGGAACAATAATGGTCAATCTCAGCGAAGTCAACGGACTTCGTCTACCTTTCTAGAACACAAGATGATGGTGGCATCACTAGTCTATTTATGCAGTTGAATTCGACCATAGGTGTTGAGTCTATGACCGCACTTTTGAGGTATTCATATTTCGATTTGCCTTACTCCGATTATGGAAAATCATGGTCGCATGAGGTAAGGAAAATGAAGGGGATAAAGGTGAGGCGGGGGACGGGTGGCATGGCACGAGTTTGGGGAAGCGGAGGGAGAGTGGTGGCTCAGCGTGTGGGAGAGGGCGTAATAGACGATAGGAAAAACAATTGGAATGAAGGGACAGAGGGCTGCCGCTGACTCTGAGTCGAAGCAAAGGGCTGACGATTGTGATTTTTTAGATCTAGGATTTTGGAAGAGAAAGAGTTGGGGAAGATACAAATTTTAGGATAGTGATGTATACTTCTAGTTTATGGAAAATGCTACCTTTTTTTTCTTAACATCCACTAGTAAAAAAAACACTTTGTGCGACGTACGTACATTCGTCGCGCAAAGTCAAAAATCGTTGGGCAAGGGTTTGCGCGACGCAATCTTCGTTGTGCGCTAACCGTTGCGCCAAGGCAGTGATGCTAGGGTTTGCACGACGAATAAATAACTTGCGTCGCGCAAAGCCACTTTGTGTGATACACAACCTACGTCGTACAAAGTACTTTTGCGCGACACGCGTCCTACGTCGTGCAAAGATACTTTGCGTGATGCATATCCTAAGGCGTGCATCGCGCAAACCCTTTTTTTTTTTAATTAGTGAAAAATAATTTTTTTTTAATTTTTGATAAATATTGTAATTAAATTCTAAAGAATAATTAATTAACCAAGCAAAAGTATTAAATTATAAAATATTTGAAAATGTACATACAAGATGTTCGAACAAAAAAGAAAAAACTACAAGTGAACTAGAACTAGGTTTAATATATCAGGCTACTGGGTATCGGCATGGCAAGGTGGCTCTGAGGTTGAAGGTGGAGCAAGATGAGGTGCTAGTAGGGAGATTTGGAGGCCGGACATCTATATGGCTTGTACAAGTTCTTGCACCCTCTCGACACAGGTCCTCATCTCCTTGCCCTGGGCCCTCAGCTGCGCGTTCATCTGCTCGGCCTCGGTCCTCAACTGCGTCACTTCCGCCTTCAATGCATCGACCTTTGTTATGTTCGATCTAGAAAAAGAAGCACTCGTCTCACGAATCCACGCTTTCCCCATACCCCGAACAACCTTGCCACGACGACGACCATAGTTCTAATTCAGGACATCAGTCATGATCTGAAAACCTGCATCCTCAAGTACCATGACGTCCTCGATCGGGGTCTCCGGGGGAAGCTGCGATGCTGCTTCATGGAGAATAATAGTGCTCTTTTCCTCCATAGTAGCCTGTAATAATAAAGAAAAAACATATAATGCTTAATAACAAAATATAAATAATATTTGAACGATTCATACATATAAGAATAATAACATATACTTACATGAAGCTGCTTAGTGGTCTCATTACCAGGTCGAACGTAAACGTCCTTGAACATGTCGATCTCTGGGAACTTAGAACCCTTCTGAAGAAAAAAACATTAAGAAAATTTTATTAATCAATAATAAAAAAATAAATTATATAAAATTTCAAAGTTAATATACTTTTACCTCACGTCGTGCCTCAAGCCTATACAAAAAGGGTTGCGAACCAGAATGGTGGAAAAGTGTCTTTGACTCCCGAGCTTTCTGGCCAGCAATAGATTTCTTCTGTTAAACGTACAATATACATGTTAGTGCGACTATTTAAAATAAATTAATAAAAAAAGCTTGAAAAAATAACATGTACAATAATAAATTATTATTAAAATATTATATACATACCACAAATTTTGGGTCCGTAAAATGTTTGTAGAGCCATTCCCAATCCTCTGGCCGGTCCTTCAACTCGTTTGGAACATGTAGGCGAGCAATCTCTGGATCATCCCATCGCTTAAAATGTTTGTGAAAATTGTTCTTCCATTGTTTGTACCGGGTTGCTAAGGTCTCCTCTAAGTAGACCATGACCTCAGGGGATATGCCCTTAAGATCATAAACGCACTACAAATATGAAAAATAATAAAATAATAGTAACAAATTTAATAATATTAAGATAATATATTTTGGTTTTTAATATTTGTACACAAAATTAAAAAAATGATAAAGGCTAAAAATTAATATACTAACCGACAACTTGTCTTGCACCAGTATCTTCGTCTCCTTAGGAATTTGTGCCCAAGACTCCCGCTGAAAAGGATAATTATCTCGAATAACAACACCACAATTACTAGCAACACCGCTATGCTACTGTGAGGTAGCCACTCCACAATGTAGCAGGTCAAACACAATCTTGATCTTGGAGTTGTTCTGACGTACGCCCTGTAACTCCTTCAGCATTCGACTAGGCCCCCTGGTTTTTTTTTTTAGCTGGCCAAAAATACTTAAATAGTGAAAACCCTAAGCTTAAATTTGTACAAAAAATTCGACACAACCTCCCCTAGTAGTATAGCATTTCCCAAAACCTTAAAACATTAAAATAATAGTAATTCACAACTCGCAACACATTTTCACAATCCAGCAAATTTTCACCATCATAAAAATAATAGTTTTAAAATGAAAAAAAATACAACGTAGTGAGAATTAGAAAAAAAACTACCTGGTGGCTGGGAGGCCTCACCCTCAACTCTGGATGCCGAGGAAGTTTGATCAAAAGGCTCCGGGTCGCGACAGCGTCGGTGAGGTCGCCGTGCATTGAGCAACTCAACGGACACTGATGACGTCGATGAGACGGGCACCTGGGAAGTCGTAGAAGTAGCCTTAACATTAGGTGTAGGCTCCCCAATCAATGGTGCATTCACGGCTGAAGCAATAGATGCTGATAATGCGGGAGGTGCATTGGTCACACTCCGACGACGAGTAATCAACTACGACATCTATAAGTAGGAATGTAATGAATCTTCCCATTCCGCATTATAATTAGAGAATGTTAAGTAAGAAAGGTAAACCCTTTCAATGCAATACTTGAAAAAGAAATAACATGAATATAAAAATAATAATAAAATAAAACTGAAAGAGAGAACAACATTTAGAATTTAGTGCCTGGGGAAAGTAAATAGCTATAGTTCTTCAAAATCTTTGGTTAGATGGAATGCTTTGATTGCACACATTTTACCTGTAGTAGGCCGGCTAGATATATGAAAGACTTATCCTGTACAAATAGACAACTGCATGAAAGAAAACAAGATAACTAAAGACCAGCAGTATGGAGACGATTAAAGAAACAAAAGGCAAGATATGATTATGAAACATAACTTTGCAAATAAAAAGAATGTAAAAAACAATCCACACCTTTAAGGATTGCTAGAGCAAGGATGTCAAAAAGTAATGATACCGTTACAATGTACAAAATGAACACCTGCACAATCAAGGTAGACATATTATTAACAGTGGAATCAACATAAATGACAAAAACCAAAAATCAATGTTTGCATTATGCACTGTATGATATATTAATAGTGGAATAAACATATATGACAGAAAGCAAAAATCTATGTTTGCATTCTGCATTGTATGATATATTGTCAAATGGTGGAAGTGAGACAACATTAGTAATTAACAACCACCCGCCACATACAACTATGTATCTTTGCCGTAGTCAATTTTTCATTTCTTCGAAAAGGAAACTTAACCCTATACATCAGGTTTGTCTTTGAAGATCTAGAAACAGTAAGCAAGTTGTTTTGCCACTCATATGTGCACAATTTGCAGATTATTTTTAATTTTCATTCTTTTAATACTCAAAAATAGTTAAAAGAGCAAGAAAAGGGTTTCAAATGACAACCTACAAACAAACTAATATATAATTATTAACATCAATCTGTGCAAGAGAAAGGCCATTCTATTACTAAGAAAACAAAAATAGAATGGACTTGGTTAGTAAGAAAAAGGCTGGTTCAGAGTAATTGATAGGTCCAGAAGCTTAAAGACCTCACCGAATCCAAATACCAGAAAGGAGAAACAGAGACAAAAGAATCACTTCCTTGTGCTAGCAAGTGTTAAAACATTTATCAACATCTGCTCAAACTCTTGCCACAAGAGTTTACATTTGTTAGCATAAGTGGTGACTTGCAGGCAATGACAATCAATCCCAACTCGTGGTAAATAAAATATGATGTTTTAGTAAACCACACCTAGAGATATTTCGTATCATGGTTAGCGTGGTTTCTTCCTAGCACACAAATCACACACCAACTTATACTTTGTTGTTAGTTTCAGGGGCTTTAAGGGCACCTTTCTTGAAGGCATGCTAAAAAAAAAACAAATCGAAGAATTCTAAGTCTTAAAAAAAACATGTTTACCAGAAACTTAATTTAACATGTTGACCCCTAGTACTCAAGATATGCAATGATTGCAATTAAATGGGAACCTACAACTTGACCACAATTATGCACGTAAAGAAATCACTCTTTTGAGATCCAATTCCCCAACTAATCAAATTATCAAATTCAGAAACGAACACAAACCAATAATATCCTTTAATTCAAACGTGTTTTCTGCTGAAATTATGATGGTTACCATGAAATTATCCAATAATATCCTTTAATTCAAACGTGGTTTCTTCCCAGCACACAAATCACACACCAACTTATACTTTGTTGTTAGTTTAACTCACTCAATGCAGGTCTCCCCACGCTCAAAAGGCCACAAGTTGAAATAATGCAGCAATTTGGTAACAGATAAATTTGTGACAAAAACCCTAAATAACAAAAACCCATTGAAAATCAGAAACCCTTACCTTGATTTTGGGACTTGATTTGCGTCGGCTTCGAGATTCCCGTGGCGGCCTGTCGTTCGGGTTCAAGGTTTGGGTTCGACGACCCAAAAGGAAAGACAGGATTTGGGGTCAACGGGGAAAGAAAGAGGGAAAGAAAGAGAAGGAGATTTGGGGTTTATGGGGAAAGAAAGAGGCAGTGTTCAAGATTTGGGAGGGAGGGTTCAAGATCTGGGGTCTACAGGGAAAGAAAGAGGGAGGGTTCAATTATTTTGTCAAAACTTGGAAAATTGAAAGAAAAAAAAAACGCCTACTTTTCACTATTGGACCGCCAAATTTATCACAACTCGCGCGACGTAGTTATACAATTTGACGTCGTGCAAAGTGGTTTTGCGCAACGATCACATTAAGGGGACACGCAAAATATTTTTTCAAAAAACAAAATTATTATAAAAATGACTGAAAATGTGATTTTCCTCCTTTCAAAATTAATTTTTTTTAAATAAATTCCACAATAATATATTTTTCTAACAAAAACCCACAATAATTTTTTCTACATATATATCATTGAATTTCTTAAGTGTTATAAGTACAAAATAAATAAATTAAAATCTACTTTGTAAATATATATACCATTGAACTTGATGGGATACACATTGTATGAAACTAGTTTTAATGATCCAACCGTCAAACTTGTCTGTATATGCTTTGAGATCACATACGCCAAAAATTGCAAAAAAAAAATATTCAGAGATCAAGTAACGGGACAAAACATTTGAACGGATATAAACGAAAAATCACGATTTAACGGTTAATTTAACTCCAATTTTGATGATTTTTTACAGCTACACTCTTTAACCGTATATGAATACAATGAACTAATTCAATCATCAATTTAAAACATTGACACAAGTGGATACCACAAAATCTTATGTTATACTTAATGAAAGTATAAATAAACTTCAAGTATTAGTGAATCTAATGTTTTGATGGGATACGCATTGTACGAAACTAGTTTTAATGATCCAACCGTCAAACTTGTTTGTATATGCTTCGAGATCGTATACGCTAAAAATCGTAAAAAAAAAAACATTCAGAGATCAAGTAACGGGACAAAACTTTATCCATGTTTATAAACGAAAAGTCAGGATTTAACGGTTATTTTAACTCTGATTTTGATGATTTTTTACAGTTACACTCTTTAACCCTATATGAATACAATCAACCAATCCGATCGTCAATTTAAAACATTGACACAAGTGGATACCACAAAATCTTATGTTATACTTAATGAATGTATAAATAAACTTCAAGTGTTAGTGAATCTAATGTTTTGATGGGATATGCATTGTACGAAACTAGTTTCAACGATCCAACCATCAAACTTGTTTGTATATGCTTCGAAAACGCATACGCCAAAAATCTCAAAAAACAAACATTCAGAGATCAAGTAAAGGGACAAACTTTTTCGACGGCTATAAACGAAAAATCACGATTTAACGGTTATTTTAACTCCAATTTTGATGATTTTTTACAACTACGCTCCTTAACCCTATATGAATACAATGAACCAATTTGATCATCAATTTAAAACATTTATACAAGTGGATACCACAAAAGAAAAAGGCAATGCAAGAACCCCAAAAGAAAAGCAAAAGGGAAAAAAACAAAAAAACAAAAAGAAGACTTTGCACGACGTAGTCATACCTACGTCTTGCAAAGTCTTCTTTATTTATTTTTTTATTTTATTTTTTTGCCATTTTGCTTATGAGTACAAAATAATTTTTTTTTGCCAGGCTATGGAGCTGCTGCCATCGGCCAAGATGTTAGAAAGAAAGCGGTGGAAGAATTATTTTTATAGTTTTGATATTTAAAGGCGTAAAATTGGAATTAAAATCCCCATAATAAACAATATTAGGGTGATTACTTAGAATGATTACTTAGGATAATTACGTTCAAATGGCATCACCCTTGGGACTACCCAACGACTATGAATTTGAAACCAGAGTACATTAACTCCAACAAGAATAAGTTCTAACTGAAACCCTTGGGTGTACATGACTTCCCAACGACAACCAATTCTCTTTCAAGCGCAGCAACAGCATCCGGCGCCGCCCCAAGAAGTTCATTGGTCCTCCCCCTTCCCCTTTTCCCTCCCCGCCGCGGTCGATTAGATCTCCTCCGCCCTCCAACAATGTCAATATCAACAATACCAATACCAACAACAATAATAACAGTCTGAGCGCGACTGTTGCTGGCGACGGTGGCATGAAGGGGAAGAAGAAGGCCGGGGGAGCCAAGCTTTGTATGCGGTTTCACCGTTTCGGGGATCAGAGCTCGTCGAGTGTGACAAGAATGCTATTATTCGACGCGCGGCCATTCCCGCCCAGGACTTGAGGATTCTCGGCCCTGTCTTCTCCCATTCCTACAGCATCCTTGGTACTCCTCCTCCCCTTTTTTTATCTTATTTTGTGAATTACCTTACTTGATATGTGAATTCTCTTCTGGGTTTTGCAAATTTTATTAAGCATTGCAGCTACATTAAGGTTAGGGTTACTTTATTTGCTGGCTTTTAATTGTGTAGCCATAGCAGACCATGATGACCAACGGAAATATGTTTTCTCATTTCAATTGCAGCTAGGGAGAAGGCCATGGTGGTTAATTTAGAGTTTATAAAGGCTATAGTTACAGCGGAAGAGGTTTTGTTGCTTGATTCTCTTCAGCAGGAGGTTCTTCCATTTGCGGATCAGCAAAGGTAACAACTTCCTCAGAAAAGGCAATCCAGGATAGATGAAGCAAGTCCACTTGATGAACAAGATAGTGGAATGAATGTTTCAACCAGAAGGCAATGGTTACCAGTTTCTGAAGCCGTTAAAGGTGTGCAGTGTGATCTCCCATTTGAGTTTCAAGTTCTGGAGATTGCACTAGAAGTTGTCTGTACATACTTGAATTCAAGTGTGGCAGACCTTGAGAGAGAATCCTACCCTGTTTTAGATGAATTGGCCAGAAATGTGGCAGCGCTTAATCTATCTCGAGAGTAGAGATTTGTGTCAACTCTCGTGTTCTAAACTATCTGATTCGTATAATGCAAATGTTACTTTGATCTTCTCTGCGATTGAGCGTTATTGTAAAAAATGTGTAACGGTTTGAAAGTTACTATTACGTATGTTTGTGCAAAACTTGCATATCTTTCCAGTTACAGATTATATTAAAAACCTGAAGCTATGTTACAACGTTTAGTAATCAAGTTTTTATAAGGAAAATAGCTGCATTCAGCGAATATAGTGATGCAGATACATAATGCCGAAAGAATATGATGTGAGAAATGATTACTGAGAATATACAGACTGAAATTTATTGATTTGGAATAAATAATGGATAATGCTGAAGATTGAAAAGAACTAATGGAACATATTCTGCTAACTCCACAAATGAAATCGTATGACAAAAGATGGCATACAAGTAACAGCAGCGCCACCTACAAAGTTACAATTTTTCTTCCATGTTAAACTACAGGCTCTATCTGTCAGAGAAAATATTGCTGGTAGGAAGTGCTTTTGCCAGAATGCCATCGTCTTTCCATCTTCCAGATTGACCTAAGTAGTTTTTCTCTCTTTTCTTCTACCATCTCTTGTGTTACTTCAAACGCTCGGGCTTTTATCGTGCAAAACCTGGCTGAATGGTGCATAATTGATGATGTGCGGTCCAAAAAATATCACAAACCAGAAACATGGATAGGCAAGCATCAGTTGCAGAACTATGAAACTTATACATAAAAGATTAAAAAGGTAGGAGAGGCCACGAGACTTTCGGGGGGAAGGAGGCTTTGTTGTGAAGTTTCATACACACATGCGATTCTTTGTTACAATTTTCTTTTATCAGAAACAAGATGAAGGAAAGGAAGACAATGAGAACAATTAGATTACCTGAAGAAGCATGGAGGGAGCTGCAGCAGGTTCAGAAATGACATGGCTTCTAGTTTTTCTTCCATTTAATGTAGCAACTGATGGGCTGGTTATAGTTGTGCGCTCTCAAGATAGAGCCTGAATTTTCCTCTGCAAAATTTACTCGATTAGCACCAGGAAAGCCCCAAATGTAACCATTTGTATCGATGCTCACAACCTTGAATTTTTCCCTAAAATCATATCAATGTAAGGGATGTCAGTACTTTAGTGCCAAATCTACAGATGCCCTTCTCAAGCCTATTTTGAACGATGTGAGCTATTAAAATGCAAATTTTAAACTGAAGCAACAAAACGAAACTTCTAATAATATAACTGTACGAGCTAATCAACAAAGGACAGAAAGAACAAAAGCAAACAACATTATTAGATGGCAGACATCACGCCTGTAGTAATCACTAAGATGTGTGCTATTTAAAGCATTTGGAAATTTTATAAGACAACACTAACAAAATTCACTTTGTTTTGGCTGAACACTTAACTATTGAAGGGCCTGTGGTAAATACAAAAAGATATTCACTAAGCTCCCAATCAAACTAAACAAAAGCAAGAACAGAAGCATACATTTCCATTGAGTCCTTGAAATTCTGGGGAGTTGATTATCACCAATGCAGGAGCTAGGTAAACAAATGACGGGCCCTGTATCACATGAATTCTTATAGTCACTCCCGAAACAAAAAGCACTGTGGAGACAACATTTGCAGTATCCTCCTACATACTCTAAATCCAGTCAGTTCAAACTATCCAACACTGTACCCTCCAGTAAACAAAAGCATAACATAAAATAATATATGTGCATAACTACTCACATAAGTACCACCCATTGCCGGCACTATGACTAGTGGAATTAGAATTATCGAACCCAACATGGAAAGATAATGCTGAAACCCGTAGAGACCAATGAGAACTGCAACATTGTACCAACAAACACAAACCATATCAATCACAAAAAATTGACTTTACACAAGCAAAATCGATTACATTTACAATGCTTAATCAAGACAAAAAACAAGTAAACCACCGAACAATCACAAACAAACATAATACATTTTGAATTATAAAAAAACCAAATCAAATGAATTGAATGCCAAAAAAAAAAAAAAAAAAACAAATCACATCTAGAAATACCTGATCAAAGAATGGAGACGATCAGATGATTTGTTGGGAATATTAGAGTTGGGTATATGAGAAGCGGTGTTAAACCCTTAGCCTCCTGCTTTTTCCTTCACAAGTTTATATTAATCCTCATCCGAACTACGATAATAACTCTCGCTATCCTCACTACTATCATTTCTGGATTCCCATTCGTCTTCATCTTTGTTTGCCTCTTCTAGTGCATTGTATTGAGGCAGATCACCAAGGTTAATTGATATTTTGAATTCGGGAACTCTAGGTACGTCAAACGATTCTTGGACAATATTAGTATCTCGGAGTGTTTCTTCACCAATTTCTATCGAAGATGATAATTGTTGGTCAGCGACGTTGTCATCATTGTCATCATGATCTACTTCTGGAATATCATATAGCCCTCTTCGATCAATCTTCTGAACTACTTTCCAACCATTGCCAGCTTTAGGGTCGTCTAGATAGAATATTTGTTTTTCCATTGTTGCCAAAATGTATGGGTCTTCATCGTACCAATGTCTCGTAGTGTTTACTGATAGTAAACCATGGTCTCGCTTAACACTCGTTCGGTTATATGGGTTTGTATCAAACCAAAGACACTTAAACAATATCACTTGACACCTGTCTTTGTAAAGCAATTGTACTACACTAGTTAGTTTGCCATAAAAATCAATGTCTTCACTGTCGCCTGCACCCGGGACATGGACACCACTATTTTGAGTAGACAACTTGTCATCACGTGTTTCCCCCAAGAACTTGATCTCGTTGACATGACAACTCGAGAACAATTCAATTGCAGCGGTCCTCTCGCCAAGTTATATAATTCTTCATCGTAAGAAGGTGAATTCAATTCCTTCAATTTGTTCACCTAATATAACATATACAAAAAGTTAACCTGTTAGTGTAACCAAATTTAAAGACGGGCATGAACAAGTTGGAAAATATGCTCAATTCAAACCACATATAACTTACATGTGCGTGAAACCACGAAGGAAACAAGTCACGGTGCTTCTTGGCATATAAATGTGAAGGATGGTCCCGCTTCATCAATTGTTCATGCTCTTCAAAGTATGGCAAAGCATCATCACAATTATTGAGTATGAACCAATGCGCTACCTCCATGTCCTTTTTGGTAAACGATTCACCTTTTACAGGATCACCGAATGGTCACGCAATTTGAGCAAAAACAGACAGTTTTTCTTTTCTGACACCACCGTCATTATTGTGTTGAGGACGATTGAAAGCTGTCTCAACATCTTCAAGATACATTGCACAAAAAGTAAGTGACTCATATGCGACCCATGCCTCCATAAGTGATCCTTCGGGCTTTGCCTTGTTTCGAACACACTTTTTCAACTCACCAATATATCTGCACAAGTAAAAGGTATGCTACAAATTATTCAAAGCGTTCGTTGATCATGAATCTGTTATATATATATATATATATATACACGCTTAATTAAGTACCTTTCTATTGGATACATCCTTTGACAATTCACTGGTCCAGCAAGCAATGCCTCATCTGGCAAGTGAATCATCATGTAAATCATACTTGTAAAGAAAGTTGGGGGGAATATCTGTTCGAACTTGCATAATACGTACACAATGTCGTCTTGCAATTGTTTAACATCCGACATTCGCAAACACCTTGCAGTCAACTGTGAAAAAAATCTCGACGACAATACGATTGGTTTAACCATATCAAGAGGCAATAAATGTCGAATACCAACCGGAAGAAGGCGTTGGAGTATCACATGACAGTCATGACTCTTCATGTTTGAAAATTTACACCCCTTCACGTTCACGCAGCGTGATATATTGGAAGCATACCCATCTGAAAACTTTACAGAAGAAATAAAGTTGAAAAACTCTTTCTTCCCATTCGGCTTAACTTTAAAAAAAGGATGGCCTTTCTTTAATGTACCACCAACTTTCTTCATCCACAAGCATGACCTAATGCCCATTTGTTCCAAATCAAGGCGAGCTTCCATCGTGTCTTTTGTTTGTCTTTCAATGTCTAGAATTGTCCCGACCAAAGTATCAAACACATTTTTCTCAATATGAATAACATCGAGGTTGTGTCTCAATTTTAACTTTGACCAGTATGGGAGCTCAAATAATATACTTTTGTGCATCTAGTTCAGATGCGTGGTTGGTCTAGGGTTACTGATCCCTTTGCCGAAATTACCAAATTCTAAACGGTTTAACTGATCCAAAATCTCATCTCCAGACCATTCTTTTGGTCTTGGCCGAGTCTCTTTTGTACCGTGGAAGGCTTTATCATTATGACGCCACTCGTTGTCCCAAGGGAGCCATCTACGATGACCAAGATAACAAACTTTTCTTGCATGCCAAGATGATGTTATGTTCTCCTTGCATATTGGACATGCCAAATAACCCTTAGTCATCCACCCAAAAATCATTGCATACGCGGGAAAATCGTTTACTATCCATATCACTGCCACTCGCATGGTGAACATCTACCCAGTATATTTATCGTATATACGAACACCATTTTCCCATAAATCTTTTAGCTCATCAACCAACGGCCCCAAATAAACATCAATGGACTTTCCTGGATCTTCGGTGATTAATATAGTCAACATCATGTATTCTTTTTTCATGCACTTCCAAGGTGGCAGATTATAAGGAAACACGACGACCGCCCAAGTGCTGTGCATTTGGTTTAAAACCCCAAACGGATTAAATCCATTGGTGGCAAGTCCCAATCTAACGTTGCGCGGGTCAGCTGCAAAATCAGGGTATATCCGATCGAATTCTTTCCATGCCTCTCCATCTGCAAGATGCCTCATAACATTGTCATTTACCTATCCTTCTTTATGCCATCTCATGTCGGTTGCGATATGCATCGACATGTACAATCGCTGCAACCTAGGCTTCAATGGAAGATAACGCATTACTTTTTGTGGAATCTTGGTCTTTCTATTCTGTGATGTCATTTTAAACCTTGGCTCATTGCAGATAGAGCATTTATCAAACTGTTTGTTCTCCTTATAGAACAATATACAATTATTTACACATGCGTGAATTTTTTCATACCCCAATCTGAGACCCTTCAACACTTTTTGGGCACTTTTATGATCTTCAGGTAAACAATTCTCCTTTGGAAGCATCTTCTTGATAACTCCGAAAAAGTAATCAAAACACTTGTTTGACAAACGACACTTGATCTTGCCATGCATCAACTCCACAATGCTGTGAGCACCGAAAAGTTCTCTTAACCCGAATATAATTCTTGCTTGGCATTTTTCAATAGTTTTTCATAGTTTTTGAATGCCTCATTGTCCATGGTTGGATGGTCGTCATCTCCCCCTTCCTGATTGGTGTTGCTCGAGGCGTATGGATAAACGTCATTTAGAATATTCATAACTTGTTCATTAGGATCCACATTAGATTCAACAGTCTCCACTCGTGTTACGTATGAAGATGAAGCTTAGTCTAATCGTTCTCCATGATGATACCAAGTAGTATAGGTCTCCATCATCCCATTTCTTACTAAATGAAATCGAACATTCTCGAATGTCTCCCACATTGAGTTGTTACACCTCCTACACGGACATCGGATATGAGTTGAACCTAGGTTGTTGTGTCTACTTGTGAATTCAATGAACTCATCTATTCCATCCAAGTAATCAACAGCACATCTATTATGATTATGTATCCACTGTCTTTCCATTTTGTCTGCAATCCTAATAAAAGTACAAGAATTACAACTTCAACTATTGTCTTGTCACCTTATTTGTCCGATAAGGGCCCTATCTCATTCAGGAATGCACAGTTATTACTTTGTACAACACAAAACAATTTTGTTAAATTTCAAAGGGTGCGAAGTTAATTAGTATTAACTTCGTACAACATAAAACAATTTTGTACGTGATGTACAAAAATATGTGCATACAAATAAACTAAATCACAATAATTACTAAAACTAAATAAAATAGATAAAATTCATAAAAATTAATTTAGCGAAGAAAATAAAGTGATTTATGTACACTGACATCTCAAATGTAGTTAAATTTCTCTTAGACTTCATTTTCATTGTAATATAAAGTGATTTATGCACCCTTTATTTCACTTTACGCATCTACACAAGAGAATCTGAAAAGGACTATTGCAACTAGAACTATAAAGACCCAAAGAGGTCAGGTTTCAGTCAATAATCCACCATCTCAAACTTGGTATTGTTGGTAGGAACTTTTGGCATCTACAAGCAACTGGGTCTTGCAGCCAAATAGTCCAAATAGTTCATTCATTTTATAATCCTTCTAAAGTTACAAACTGAAAGTGCTTATTCATCATTATAATCAATCAGATAAACATTCAGCTAATTAAAAAATAATAACGCATTGTAGTTGGTTTGATAAGCTGTGTCCTAAAATTAGAAAAGTTCCCCAAGTGGTTTGACTAAGAGAGTGTGAGTCAGTTACCTGTATAATGCAATTGGTTGGCCTAAAAGGGGAAGATATTGCTTTGACATGCTATCCTAGTAGCACAAACATAACGAGAAAACATCTTAGACTTCATTTTCATTGTACTGTAAAGCTGCAACAAATAACAAGCATTCATGGGTCCCTGTGATGAACATTACCAGAGCAGTGTAAGAGTGTGCTAATTAACATGGGCAATAAAAGTCGAAAATGAAAACCCAATTTACTATAAAAACTAAAATGTATGTTACCGTGGTAAAATCTGGTTATTATAAACAAGTTGGTCTACATAAAAGAATATCCTTAACCTGACTGTCTAATAATATGAAGGAAACATGGATACCAATGATCTCAGTACAACCAAAAGAAAAATGAAAAATATACCCTAATGTTATAGCATTCTTTTCTCTGTATATCTTTTCGTTGCATATATCCACTACCATTGTCTTCTGAAAACAAAAAAACTAATAGGGAAGACATCTTGTTCTCTGTTGTAACTACGACGACCCCAAGACTTACAAATTTCCTAGTGACTGAAGGCAAGTCAACAACTTTGAGGCAGATTGCATACAGATGCATATCCTAATGAGACTCATACGGTCCAACTCATAATGAATTAAATTGTTCAATAAACCACTAAACACAATCCAAATAACAAGCATTCTCTCATCAAATTCAACTGCTTCTATACCGTTATACAATAAACATTCAAAACAAATGATTGAAACCTTCATATATATAAGCCGTCAAAAGTATTCAATTCACGTTTATGAAAGAAAAAAAATCAATTCTCAACAGCTAAATTAGATTTGCTTACTCCAAATCAAAGACCATCAAATAGCAAAGGAGGGATTGCATGATGAAAAGAGATAAAATATTTGTATGTTGAATTTATGAACAAGGGAGGGATTGGAGAGGTTTTGAAGAGAAATGGGGGATGGAGGTAGCTGCTGCAACTGGGTTTGCAGTTTCTGCCTCCCAAACTGAATAAGTGAAGTACAAAAAGTCGTTGACTTTGCGCGACGCACGTGCACGTGAGTTGTGCAAAACGTCTTTGCGCGATGCATGCCTATGTCGCGCAAAATAGCTTTGTGCGACGAAGGCTTACGTGCGTCGCGCAAAGTTGTCAAAAAAGGGCGAAAGCATTCTTTATTTGGCGCCAAGATCTTGTGCGAGGCACAAAACGTCGCACAAAGTACATTTGCGCGACGGACAAAGTTATGCGTCGCGCAAAACAGCTTTGCACAACGTCAGCGTTCGTTGCGCAAAGTACCGTCGCGCAAACGTCCTTTGCACGACATTTTGTGTTTAGGGTCGTGCAAACATACTTTGCGCAGCGAAATTTGCTGCGTCGCGCAAGATTCCATCGCGCAAACATGTTTTTCTACTAGTGATCTGTTTAAGAATTTGTATAAAGGATATCATTCTTTGTATATTTAGGGGTGCATGTTGGAATAGTGTTTCTAATTTCGACATTAAAGTTTCTAAATCTGAACTTGAAATTTATGAATTTGAATATTTCTAAAAAATTGGAATGCATTTAGAATTAACAAATTTCAAACTTATTGCAATATCTTTTATTCGAAAGTTTTCACTTATTTCGATAAATTTTTTGGTTGTCCCACCTTTCTCTAGTTGTGCCATGCCAACAAGTTGCGAAAGATAGTAAATTCTAATTAAGGGAAAGACTATACAAATGTCCATACCAAAGGCAAGTTATATACAACCAAGCAATTACGCCAAACTAAACAATGCACATAAACTAAGTATACTCGAGGAAGCACCAAAAAGCATCCAAGTAGAGTTTCAATGCAAACCACACGACGCACATAAAAAAGTAAGGAGAAAAATCAGAAAAGACAGGCACACAGATAGGATCGCACCCCTTGCCCATGAAATTCAAAACCCTAACGTTCAAGCAAAGGAAAAGATGGAATCATGCTCGGATTTAGCACGGGGGCCAATAGAGAAGACAAAGAAGCAGGAAGAAATTCAAAAAAGTAAAGAGAGGAGGTTGAAAGAAAATTAGATTTATTACTGTTCCCCCAATTTCATGAAATGTTGTGTGCCAAACAAACTCGTGTATGCCATTTTGTGTGTGTATCGTGTTTCGACGAGTACAGAAGGGGGATTCAATAGATCCATGCTCGACAGACGCATATGGTCAACAGACTAGAAGGTGCACCCGAATTCCTTCATGAGACCATGTGCGATCTAGCTTTCGTGATTGGACGTGATTGTAAATTGACTAATTAAAATTAGATTAATCACTTCGATTTTGGATTTGCAATGTATATCTTTCTTTCTTATAATACAAGGATATGTCTTATAATACAAGGATATTAAAAAAAAGAACATGGTATCGCATAGATGTAAAGTCCTTTAATTAATCACTTGAGCTATAAATTACGTACCACGTACATTACTACATGCTTTTGAACTAATAATTGTAATGTCTCTTAATTATTTGAGTTATAAACTTACTGTGCACAGTATTACATGTTTTTAAACTAATAATTGTAAGGTCTTTTAATCACTTGAGTTACAAGCTTATTGTGCACACTACTACATGCTTTTAAACTAATAATTGTATGATGTCCATTTTTTTTTTTGTGTAATTAGCATTACAGAAGCTTGATTATATTACTAACAATATGCTAACATTTATATTTGCATAAGAATTAAAAGCCAAAACATTGACAAGCACATAAGATAATTACATTAATGGTGATACAAACTTAGGTGGAGAAGTGGAGAACATGACTTTAGCTAATTTAACTAAACCCAAGTAACTTTTTTTTTAATCATATCTGCGAACCGATGAAAGCGTATTATTTATTATCACAAAAAATACTGATAATCTTGTGATAGCTAGGGTGGGTAACAACCAATCTGGGCGGAAGGCCAACCCCATGTACACAAATTAATTTTCTTAAATTTACAAAATGTTTAGTCATTTCAAATGCAAAATGTTACGTTGTATCTCGTTATCTCACATTCATTTTAAATACAATGTATTAACTGCTCTTATGGTATATTTTTCTTTGGCTAATAGATATCCCCATTGCCAAATTAATCCAAACTATTTCCCTTCAAGCCATGTCATTAAAATATATCCTTGGATTGTTTATAATTTCTATAGTTTACGAGACAGAAGAGGCATGAAATGCAACGCATACAGATACATATATACATATATATCATGTTCGATGATATATATGTATAGACACACGCATGCAATCACTCCCCCAGTTTCCCGATTAAGCAAAATACAACCTACATGTATTTTGATACAGGCTTCTTCTGCCATCTAAATCTAGAAATTGACGTTAAAACGTATCCAAAAGTACTCGCTTCCTTCGACGATTCTTTCGCTCTAACAGTTGCAGATCATCACAAAAAAAAATGCATCTCTCTCTCTTCTCACCCTCCTCCTCCACCAAACCATCCAATCAAAACTAAATATTTAAATAAATAAAAACCCCATTTTACATCTTCATGATCTTCACCAAATGGCACCTGTTCGCATCAGGAATTTCCGTCGGGGATGTTTCCTGGCCGACGAGCACACAGCTCCCCTGGAGGTTGGCGCCGGTTGAGGGCTGCTGTCGGGCTTCTGCTTCACTGTCGGGCATTGTCGGGCAAGACTCTTCGGGCAAGGCTCGTCAGGCAAGGCTGAAAGAGAAGGACAGAGTTAACTTTGAGAGGTGCCTTTGTGGGGCCTTAGGTGTAGGCCTTGAGGCTCACAATCAAGGTTAACTTTTAGGTGCTCAGGCGTGCCACTGCCATCTTTAGCATGGCAGATGTAAAATGGATGTCGCGTTTTAGTTGTATATATGTATATATCCAAGAAACCGTGTTAGTTATAACAGGTGCCTTTGTGGGGCCTTAGGTGTAGGCCTTGAGGCTTCCCATCAATAACTAAACCAGTGCTCGAACACATCATATTTGTTCTCGTGATTGCAGGAGTTTTCTAACTATTATACTTCTGATTACCCGAGTCCAAGAAGTAGAATAAACCCAAATAGGTGCCTTTGTGGGGCCTTAGGTGTAGGCTTTGAGGCTTCCCATCAGAGTTCGTTCTTATACTAAAACTCTCTAGATCGCAGAACGGAATGAATCCAAATGGATGCCTTTGTGGGGCCTTAGGTGTAGGCCTTGAGGCTTTCCATCAGAATCCATTCCATGCTCAAGCGTTCTATGGTAATCATAATATAATAGAAAGAAAACTAGAGGGTAAGTCGATTACTTGCGCCCCAAGTAACTTCGGACTTCTCGTTTATCAAGGACTGTCGTGGATGAGTTAAGTCCACATAAGGTTCTTTTTTATGCCTTGAGGCTAAGGACTTTTAACTGATCAGATTTACATGCCCGAGGGCTTAGGACTTGGATCTAGTTTGAACACTAACGATATATTCAAATCGGATTCAAGTACTGAGAAAGCTTTTTAATAGTCATATTGCTAGAAATAACTTGCATATAACTGGAAGTATACAACATATTGAAAAGACAAAAACAAAACAAAGAAGGTCGGGCAAGGTTAAACCTTATCAGATAAGGTTGCTCGTCTTGTAGGTTCCTATCTTTGTAGTTTTGTCAAAGGTCTGAAAGCTTAGAGGGATGGAGAGAGAAAGATTACAAAAGATGAATCGATACTACAACAAGGTTGAACAAGGTAGCAGAGCTATTACAAAGGTTTGAAGGGAGGGTTATCCCGCGAGGGATGAAGGTTTGTCCCGAGAGGGATGAAGGCTGACTACAGCTTTGTTTTGAAGGCAAATCTGGCTTTGAGCAGAGTTTGTGCTTGCATTTGTTTGTTTGATTGAGTGTCTTTATTCCTGGTTTCTCTTTCTTTTTATATAGACAACTCGGCTTGGCCTTCTATAGCAGCAGCCTTGCCCGAATGCGGTTTGAGGGTGATGACTCATCAGCTTTTTTACATGTACTGCCATTATAAAGTACTTTATGGGCTGTGTAGCTGATCAGTCTATACCACTTGGCCCTTGGGTAGGTAAGCAAGTGGTCCTCATGAGCTGCACCAAGTCAGAAAAGGCCCTTTCTGCCTTCTGGGCTTTGACTGGGCTTCGGCTATCTTCCCTTTCGGGTCTCCTTTTGGGCCAGCTCCTTTCTTGAGCCCAAAGTTCAAGTTTTGATCCAAACAGTGCCCCCTTTAATCAATGCTAAGGTTGGAATCCCAGGCGCTATCATTGATTGAATATCCGCATGCGTGTATCTCAATCTTTTGGAACTTCGTGTTTTCTAGACAGGATGAAGGCAACCCCGTGCCCTTTGCTCTTCTCACGACCTTTGAACTGTCCTCTGAGGCTCTATAAATTCTGGCTCGAAATCTCTTCTGTCAAGCCATCAAATCCTCTTCAGCCTTCTCCTCCATCTTCCTCGAGTGTTCAGAAACTGAGCAATGGGTTCTTTAGGCTTTGAGTGGGGTTTCCTAAAACTCCCTTTCCGTGAGAAAAAAGGGCTTTCATCAAAAGACTGCTATCTCCAACACCTTTGGTCGAACACCCCGCTATCTCCAACACCCTTGGTCAGACGGTTTCCTTTCGAAGGCTCGTCTTCCCGCTTGTTGCGGTGATAAATCGGGCTTGACCATCACGTACGGTGATGGTCCTGTCTGAGGATCCTCTACCAGGCTCATGTTGGCCGCACAACCCGATCATCTAATCGGGTTCCATCCATGAAGACATCGGAAAATCAGCTGAAGATCCCATTGCATCCAGAAAGAGAATTGACTGTAATGCGTTGGCTTAGAACCTTTTGTAAATTTCATCAATTTGTCGAAATGAAATACATATTATCTCAGCAACTCTTGTCTTTCCATCTTTTTGAATGATTGACAAATATACACTGCACATTGATATCCCGAAGCTTGCCTTATCTTGCATCCTCTTCAATATAACAATCTCTGACATCCCACAACGTAGGACAATATTTCTTTAAGAATTTAACGTTAATGGGATGTTTATGCCTGTTTCCTTCAAGGTCCGCCAGGTAATATCCCCCTCTATCCAAAACGCGACTAATAATGAAAGGACCTTCCCATGTTGGGCTCCATTTTCCAAAGCCCCTGAGCTGAGCTCCTAGAGGGAGGACTGTCTTCCATACTAAATCCCCCTCTTTGAAAGATTTCATCTTCACCTTTTTATTATAAGCTCGGGCAATGGCTCGCTTTCCTTCTTGAATCTGGTTCAAAGCTTCAATTCGGGCGGTATCCAAGTCTTCAATTCCTTGACATATGGCTTCGACATACTCTTCACTATGCAATCCAAATTGATTTTGAATTCTTACAGAACTTACATTGATTTCCACGGGGAGTACTGCATCTTGCCCGAAAGTTAAAGCATAAGGAGTTGTCCCTGTTCCTGCTCTCTTAGAAGTTATGTATGCCCACAAAGTGTTCCCCAGATTTTCATGCCATTTTTCTGGGCTATCAATCACCATCCTCTTGATAATGTTGACCAGGATCTTGTTGATGGCTTCTGCCTGGCCATTTGATTGCGGGTAGTACGGACTGGACTGGATCATCTTTATTTTGTACTTACTTGCAAACTCCTCAACTTCTTTTGAAATAAAAGATGGTCCACGATCTGTCACAATAGTTTTGGGCACCCCATATCTGTGCAGGATCTTGGTCTCGATAAAATTCTTGACTGTGGCTGAAGTTATGGATTTTACTGCTGATGCTTCCACCCACTTGGTGAAGTAATCCGTTGCTACAATTATGAAGGTATGCCCTTAGATTTGCCCGATGAAGTCCATTGCCCATCCTCTGAAGGGCCAAGGCTTGACCACTGGATTTAAAGGTACCGAGGGCACATGCTGAAGAAGTTCGTGCCTCTAACATTCTTCACAACCTCGGGCATAAGACTTGCAATCTTTTTCCATGTCGGGCCAGAAATAACCATACCTCCTAAGCAACCATCTCATCTTCGTTCCAGCCTGATGTGCTCCACATACTCCTTCATGCACTTCGGCCATTACCCTCATGGATTCTTCTTGGCCCAAGCATTTCAACAGTAACCCATCTGGAGTTTTTCTTAGCAAGTTCTTCGCCCATAAGACATACTTGGTTGCTTGCTGTCTATCCTTCTTGCTTGTAGGCGAAGAAGGATCCTTCAAATGATGAACGATAGGTGATCTCCAATCTTCTATTTCGACCTCTAATACCATTATATCTAGACTGAATCCCCTTTCTAAGATGGAAGGAAGGTTTCTTCTTTGGATCTCGACATCTACCCCATATTTCCTCTCCTGTATTGGCACTCCTGAGGCTAGTTGTGCCATCTCGTTAGCCGCTAAATTGGATCCCCTGGGAACATGATTGACTGATATCTCAGAATCCCAGAAACTCAATAATTGCGTAGCTGCCAAGTAATACCCTGCCATAGTAATATGTCTGCACTTGAACTCCCCATTTAACTGGTTTATTACCAACTCTGAATCCCCAAAGACCTCTACCTCTACTGCCCCCAGATCCATCAAGATTTCCAGACCAATAATTAAGGCCTCATACTCTGCCCGATTATTAGTATTTCCTTGGTAGTCCAAGAGAAATGAATAATAATGATAAACTCCCTGAGGGTTTACAATTACAATTCCCGCTCCTGAAGCCTTCTGAGTGTGGGATCCATCGAAATATAACTTCCAAGGAGTGACCCAGAGACCAGCTACTCTTCTAATCTCTTGCTGGACCCAGTCTTTTTTGCCCGAAATATCTTCTCTTGGCGGGATCCAAATGCTAGTAGCCTCTAAGCTTCCCGGGATATTGATCACCTCACTTGGAGATTCTTGATGCTCGGTCAGGAAGTCGGTAATTGCTTGACCTTTGACTGCCCTTTGGGGTACGTATTGAAAACTGAATTCTGATAATGCTAGAATCCATTTCCCAATCATTCCTGTGAGCATTGGCTTTGACAACATGTACTTTATCACTCTGTCTTGGCGATGATGTGCATGTGACAAGGTAACATGTAATGCCTTAATTTACTAGCAGTGAAATATAAAGCCAAGCATAATCTCTCTACCGGGGAATACCTTGTTTCTACCTCGGTCAGAATTCTACTGAGGTAGTACACTGCCTGCTCCTTCCCGCCTTCATTATTTTGTGCTAGCAAACTCCCGATTGACTTTTCAGAGGCAGAAATATACAGCTTCAAGGGTTTTCCCCTTTGAGGTGGCACCAACACTGGTGGAGAAGTTAAATAGGCCTTGATGCTGTCAAAGGCCTGTTGGTGCGGTGGTCCCCATTCAAATTTCTCTTTATCTTTCAACCTTAGTAAAGGAGTCAGCGGCTGGATCTTGCCTGCTAAATTAGCAATGAATCTCCTCAAAAAGTTAATTTTGCCCAGTAACCTCTGGAGTTGCACCTTGTTGGTAGGTGAAGGTGACTCCATTATTGCCCGAGATTTGTTCTTATCCACTTCTACACCTCTTTGATGCACCAGGAATCCCAAGAAGTTGCCCGCTCTTACTCCAAACGCACACTTCTTTGGATTCATCTTCAATTTGTGGATCCTCATCCTTGCTAATGTCCGTCTGAGATCTTCCAGATGTTGTTCTTCTGTTTTGGACTTCACCACTATGTCATCGATGTATACCTCCATGCTCTGGCCAATTAGATCATGAAAGATGACATTCATTGCCCTCTGGTAAGTTGCACCGGTGTTCTTGAGCCCGAATGGCATGACCAGATATTCATATGCCCCCACATGACCGGGACACCTAAAAGTTGTTTTATGTATATCTTCTGGAGCCATCTTTATCTGATTATACCCGGCATTCCCATCCATAAAAGATAGGACTTTATGTTTTGCTACTGCATCTATGGATAAATCGGCCATGGGCATGAGATACTCATCCTTTGGTGTAGCGCCATTAATATTTCTGTAATCCACACAACATCGTACCGCTTTTGTTACAGCTTTTAAAACGGGTACGATGTTGGCCAACCACTCCACATATTTGGCTGGTCTGATAAAGCCAGCTTTTACTAGCCTTTCAATCTCTTATTTGACCTTTTCTTCTATCTCCTTTGACATCCTCCGTGGTGCTTACTTGACAGGTTTATATCCCTTCTTGATGGGCATTCTATGTTCCACCAAGGTTGGATCTAACCCTGGCATCTCGGTATAATGCCAAGCAAAACAATCTTTGAATTCTTGCAAAAGACAAACAATCCTTGCCTGATCATCAACCCCCAATAAACCATTGATCTGTATTGGTCTCGGATCCTCTTCTGTTCCTAAATTAATAACTTCCAGAGGATCCTGGACTTCTAGTGGTGGCTTATCCGGTTCTGTACACAAAAATTCGACCAGCTCCGGGCTCTCGGGCAAGTCGTCTGGCCCGTCTAGATCATATATGCACTCGGCCATTTGAATGGCCCTATCCAGTTCTTCTCTGCAAGATTCCTCCTTGCTTTCATGCTGGCTGGTTGAAGTTCCCACCTGCCATTCCTGTTCTTCCCTGTCCAAGAGCTCCCTTTCTTGCCTTCTTCCCTTCCCATACACCAGCAGTCTTTTAATCAGGGATCTAACTGCCATTACCTGATCTCTCTTCTTTTGTTCAGTCATTGATGGTGTAGGGGATTTGGGAGGATACAAGGTCTATCCCACTCCTCTCTAGTAAGGAGCATTCCTTGTTCCAAAAGCTTTTGGGCCGTCATCTTGGTGGGGCGGCCGTTCTCGTCAGCTCCTGAACACTTCAAGATTCCTACATTGGAGTTGTAGAAACTTGCTTCCGCAACATTGGCTGTGGGGAGAAATGGCCGTGATTCGGCCTCTACCATCTCCCAAAAGCCTGGTCATTCTATGCCCGCTTCATGATAAACAGCCACTTGTTGATGAAGAGTAGAGGGTATGGCCAAACTTTGGTGGATCCAATCTTTTCCGAGTAAGGCCCCATAAGTGGAAGTGCAGTCCACCACAAAGAATGCCAGCATTATCTTTTTAGATCCTAAATCCACTTCTAGAGGCAATATCCCATGAGTCTTAGTGATAGCGCCTGAGAAGCTAGAGACTGTGAGGTCTGTGGGAATAAGATCCTTCGTGCCTCTTCCCATTTTCTTCATCTGTTTGGCTGGTAACACATTAACAGCTGCTCCTCCATCAATTAGAATTCTTTTGAAGGGCACACCTTCTAAGTGAGCTGTAACATATATGGGTTTCAGATGATTGGCCAACGAGCTGTTCGGGCGGCTAAACACCATCTCGTCTGTGTAAATCCTTAGAGGACCGCCTTTGGATGCTTCTGAAGATTCAGCCTTGCCCGAGCTTTCTTCTTCAACTACCTCTACATTGACATGTGCCATCATTGACTCAGTTGTCAAGTAATCACCCTCCATAGTAGCGGGTTGATCAGGTCTGGCACCAAACGTGGCGGACAACACATATGTCATGTTGATATGGAAATTACTAGGCTCGGGCGGATCTTCTTTATTGCCCCCAATCTGGTCCATAAATTCATCCAACCAGGCCATCGCATCAACTGGAAGTAATGGCTCTGGTGCCCCCTCCTGTTGCTGTTGATTCATGTCCGCATACAGTGTTTATTTTGGGACTTCACCAAAAGGATCCACCAATGGCAGAGAAGGTGATCTCCCTTCAGATGAAATAGTTCCAGCGCAAATAGGCTTTGGCTTCCACCTAGGGGTTGGCACCATGATTAGATCTTCTTGAGCTCTCCTCAAGATTCTATACTTCCCAGGGTGTTGGCTCTGCGGCATGTGATCCCCCTCGCCTTCTGTCTTGCTGTTGGCCTTTTCCACCTCTTTCTTACTTCTCCAAAGGAGCTGACTACTTCCCCCAGATGCTGTTTTCTCCAACTTTTGATTTTTGGAAGCTTCGGATGTTGTGGGGGTCTTCAGGGAATTTATGTAGGCTTTGTGCTGCCTTTGAACCCTCCTAACCATGGAGGCTCCCATTGGTTTGGTAGGCTGTCCGTTCTTCCCGACTACGTACCATTTTCGCCCGAGGTGGGCAGGATGCTCTTTTCTAACAGGATTGGTCATGCCATTAATCCTTTTGATTTCCCTCCCCATCTGGCCACATTGAAGATGATCTGTACCCCTTCGTATTTTGGCCTCCATGTCTTCTGCTTCTTCAGAAACTTCATGGTTTCGGAATATTTCTGACAAAGCTTTGGGTGGGAATTACCTCCTAGTCGTTGAAAAACGCTTCGGGAAGTGTCCTTTTTTGTTGCCTGCTTAATCTTTTCGCGGGCTTCTCTTCTGACGCCTTCTTCCTTTCTCCTAATTAGTTCATGGTCAATGAGGACTCCAGCCGGGGGAATTTCGAGCTCACACTCGCATTGGCACTTACTGCACATAACCATCCCCTTGATTATGGCTGCTTTTGGATATTCGGGTGTTTTAATCACCCCTCCTGTAGGTTTTTCGGCCAATCTCTCATCTTCTGGTTCCCTTGTAATTCTTTCTTTTCCCTTCTCAACCCATGTCATATTGATCATATTTACAGGGACTTCTGAAAAGGGAACTGCAGGTTTGTCTACCACCAACTCTTCAGGCGGGCTGGTTTTAAGTCTCTTTCCCTCGGGAGGAACCAGGTCTGTTTCTTTTCTGAAGCTTGTGGAAGCTTTCTCCAATCTTTGTAACATTTGTAGTAACGTGGTTTGCAAACCTTCTGGCATTTTGACATATATCTTCTGATCCAATTTTGTCCCACCGGGCGTGCCAAAACTATGTTCGCGTCAGGAATTTCCGTCAGGGATGTTTCCTGGCCGACGAGCACACAGCTCCCCTGGAGGTTGGCGCCGGTTGAGGGCTGCTGTCGGGCTTCTGCTTCACTGTCGGGCGTTGTCGGGTAAGTCTCGTCGGGCAAGTCTTGTCGGGCAAGACTCTTTGGGCAAGGCTTGTCGGGCAAGGCTGAAAGAGAAGGACAGAGTTAACTTTGAGAGGTGCCTTTGTGGGGCCTTAGGTGTAGGCCTTGAGGCTCACAATCAAGGTTAACTTTTAGGTGTTCAGGCATGCCACTGCCATCTTTAGCATGGCAGATGTAAAATGGATGTCGCGTTTTAGTTGTATATATGTATATATCCAAGAAACCGTGTTAGTTATAACAGGTGCCTTTGTGGGGCCTTAGGTGTAGGCCTTGAGGCTTCCCATCAATAACTAAACCAGTGCTCGAACACATCATATTTGTTCTCGTGATTGCAGGAGTTTTCTAACTATTATACTTCTGATTACCCGAGTCCAAGAAGTAGAATAAACCCAAATAGGTGCCTTTGTGGGGCCTTAGGTGTAGGCCTTGAGGCTTCCCATCAGAGTTCGTTCTTATACTAAAACTCTCTAGATCGCAGAACGGAATGAATCCAAATGGATGCCTTTGTGGGGCCTTAGGTGTAGGCCTTGAGGCTTTCCATCAGAATCCATTCCATGCTCAAGCGTTCTATGGTAATCATAATATAATAGAAAGAAAACTAGAGGGAGGTCGATTACTTGAGCCCCAAGTAACTTCGGACTTCTCGTTTATCAAGGACTGTCGTGGATGGGTTAAGTCCACATAAGGTTCTTTTTTATGCCTTGAGGCCAAGGACTTTTAACTGATCAGATGTACATGCCCGAGGGCTTAGGACTTGGATCTGGTTTGAACACTGATGATATATTCAAATCGGATTCAAGTATTGAGAAAGCCTTTTAATAGTCATATTGCTAGAAATAACTTGCATATAACTGGAAGTATACAACATATTGAAAAGACAAAAACAAAACAAAGAAGGTCGGGCAAGGTTAAACCTTATCAGGTAAGGTTGCTCGTCTTGTAGGTTCCTATCTTTGTAGTTTTGTCAAAGGTCTGAAAGCTTAGAGGGATGGAGAGAGAGAGATTACAAAAGATGAATCGATACTACAGCAAGGTTGAACAAGGTAGCAGAGCTATTACAAAGGTTTGAAGGGAGGGTTATCCCGCGAGGGATGAAGGTTTGTCCCGAGAGGGATGAAGGCTGACTACAGCTTTGTTTTGAAGGCAAATCTGGCTTTGAGCAGAGTTTGTCCTTGCATTTGTTTGTTTGATTGAGTGTCCTTATTCCTGGTTTCTCTTTCTTCTTATATAGACAACTCGGCTTGGCCTCCTGTAGCAGCAGCCTTGCCCGAATGCGGTTTGAGGGTGATGACTCATCAACTTTATTACATGTACTGCCATTATAAAGTACTTTATGGGATGTGTAGCTGATCAGTCTATACCACTTGGCCCTTGGGTAGGTAAGCAAGTGATCTTCATGAGCTGCACCAAGTCAGAAAAGACCCTTTCTGCCTTCTGGGCTTTGACTGGGCTTCGGCTATCTTCCCTTTCGGGTCTCCTTTTGGGCCAGCTCATTTCTTGAGCCCAAAGTTCAAGTTTTGATCCAAACAGCACCATCAACAACAAACAACCAACACACGATTATCAGCAAGCTCCCACCAAAACCCACCTCCAAATCGACGACTGCCCCCCCAAAACAGCCGTTAGTCTGCTTCTCTATCATGGCTTACGCCAAGTCCGTCGTAAACCACCTCCACTCCTCACCCCATTCAATCCCAATCGAACAAGGCCTGACCGACGAAGAGCTGGCCTCCTTCGAAGCCGTTTTCGACTTCACCTTCCCCCCCTGACCTCCGTGCCATCCTCCAGGAAGGCCTCCCTGTGGACCTCGCATTCCCCAACTGGCGCTCCTCCTCCCACCAACAACTCCGGATCATCCTCAGCCACCAATCCCGCAGCCTTATCAGACAAGTCTCGAACGGAACTCTCTGGTGCAAGTCGTGGGGTCCGAAGACCTCACCACACCATCGTCATAGTGATGTGGACATGGCAAATTGAAGAGAGCACCGGTTCTGGTTCCGATATACCGGAACTGTTACGTGCCTTCCAGGCCGACTGTGGCGGGGAATCCTGTTTTGTACATTGACGCGGAGAGGGTTAGGGTTTTGAGTTGTGACATCACTCGGTTTTTTTGCCAAGAGTTTGGGTTCATGCACATGCCTGTGTGGGCCCCCAAGGTGGCGCGGAGGATCGAATTTTGGAGCGATGTGGCGGCGCGTGAGGAGAGGCGCGGGTGGTGGAGTAGTTATAAGTTGGCGGAATGTTTGGAGAAGGTGTTTTGGAGGCTGAGGAAGGGCAGGTGGGAAGAGGAAGAGGTTAGGGAGATGATGATGATGGATGGCCATGGTGAGAAGATGAGAAGTGGGCCCTACGCAATGGGAGATGGCAATGACTTGGCGGGAGTGGGGTGGCGCGTGAAGGTGCTGTCTAGGGTTTTGTTGCGTGGGGGTTGGACCAAAGAGGATGTGATAGACTCCCTTGGTCTTGAGGGAACAGAATGAGTAACATGTTATGCGCTTCTTCATAATTAGAACCCTCATTTGTACCATCATCGTTTGGAAATTAGTCCATTACCGCATTTACAAATAACATATTTTTTTTTGTAAAAATTTCATAATTAGAACCGTTCAACTTTTTAGACTTTATTTTAAGATCATTCTTACAAAAAGTCATTCGAATTAGAGTTCGTTTAGTCATCCAAATTTATCAAATACATCAAAGGTGTATGTACTAAGTAACATATTCATAGTGTACCGTTCATTTATTTGATACATTTAGGTAAAAATAATTTCTTATTAGAATAATATTTTGTAAGTATAATCTTCAAATGAACATTATTAAATTGAATGGTTCAGGTTTTAAAATTTCTACGTTGAAATTTATATTTTCATGTGAGAGAATAAGTTTATCTCCAAAGGGGGAATGTAAGTATTATCTTTTTTTTTTTAAATATAAGAGGTATCCCACCACATATTTGATTGCATTTAGCTAGGATGGAAATTAGTTATATTTTGATATCTTTTTGGAGCAATTTCACTCGTTGAGGAAAGGCAAAGATGAGAGCATTGAATTTCCCTTACTATTCACTCTAAAAAGTAATTACCTTTGTGCAACTCCACTTGTTGGGGAATAGCAAAAGCGATTACTATTTACAAATATGTATGTGTGTGTGTGTGTGTGTATATATATATATATTATGCTTTGTTGGCCTTATCCTCCACGTGTCGACATTAACGCCTTACATTTCTGATAAGGTTTTCAACAACTTTCGTCACACCACATGTCATTATCCATTAATAATATTCAATCATATTTTTTAAGAGATTCTCGACCATTCCCGTAGTGCCACATGTCCTTATCCAATCTTTTGGTTTCGGCGTATTTCTCCAAAAAACTCCTTCAAACCATCACATCTTCTCACACCAAGCCTCATCCATTCTCTCTACTCATCTCAATTCATAGATTTTTAGAAAGAAAGTTCTTTCAACAATGTCTATCTTGAGGAGGTTACAAGAAAGTTGAGAACAAGAAAACGAGCAAGAAGATGAAGAAAGAAGAAGAAGACGTGCTTAATAGTGAAAGCGTGAAGAAGCATCAACCTGTCAAGTGGTGAAAGCGATAACATCAATCGATCAACACAACAGAGAAGCAAGTGGTTCAAAAACCGGTCCGGTGTTGAACCTCAACCGACGCAGGGGAAACCGAGGTGATAATCTATTGGAAGATTACTCTATCCCAAATAGTTTGTACCTGGAAGATTTATTTTTGAAAAAGATTTAGGATGCGACCACATTTGTTCAACAAAATCATGGTTTCTATTTGTACTATGATAATTACTTTGTTCAAAAGAAAGATGTTGAGAATGTTTTAGGTCTTGCTCACAAGATAACTTGTCTTGCTCCATATTCAATGCATGTTGGTAAGCCAATTCATCAACTAATTTTGAATAATCATTATTAAAAAAAAATAAAAAATCTCCCTCTTGCAGCTCTTTTCTTAGCAAACTTCTTATTAATAGGCATTGGGGCTTCTTGGGTTTGTGCGACCAATTCAATTAGGGTCTGCAACGGAAACTCTTCAATAGTTGATTCGTGTAGGGGAGTCTCGTTCAACGCAACTTGTGGACCACTAGGTAGAATTTTGTACTTTAGAGTATGTTTCACACGCTAATTGCATTTTAACATTTATTAAGAATAAAATGTTATTACCTAATTGGCTAGATTATCGTCACTTCGATAAATTCCTTCTGCTTTTGTGACGTCTTTTTGCCAAGCTTTTAAATCTTAATGTAGATGTTTTTACCTATGCGACAAAGATTTCTTGGTTTGGGATATGCCTTGAATGTGCTCAGTGAATTGTGCATGAATTTTTTTTCCATGTGTGTTGCACCCTCATCTCATTTTTTGTGACTAGGTCATGAGTAACAAGCACCCAAGCCTCCAGCAAAGTGACGTCTTCCCAATTCGACCAATTTTTCTTCCCACTCATTTTTTTTCTATAACAATAGGATTTGAAAAATGGAAAATAAATATAATAGATTGTAGTGAAATAAATATTGAGTTATGGTGTGGGAATTGAAGAAGATTGTTGAGTAATTATAGAATTAAAAAAATTCTACATTAATCTTGTCGTTGACTTCCATATTCTTTGGAAATCAGACACACCAGGTTATGCCACGTGGCACATGTGACATCCAGTCCTGAATTTTATTCCCAGAAGCAATGCAATTACCATAATACCCCTTACATGCAACATGGATTTTCTACATGCACTTGTCATTTATTTTCAGTCCTCGTCTTTTATCTTGCCATATTTAAATTATTCTCTTCAATATGAACACTGGGTTATCAGCCTTGTTTCAAAATGTAGACTTTACCTCTGCTTATGTTGGGCAAGTGGCCCAAATTGTTTAACAATTTTTCAAACTCAACTTGGGTCTATAAAATTTGTTGAGCTTAACCATATATGCAGAACTATACCCTCTTTTTTTTTTTCTACCTATGCCTCTCACTCTTGACTCACTACCTTTCCTTCAATCTCCCTCTAGTTTCCCATAGCCGAAACCACGCCATAATCGCTCTTGCCAACTCCAATGAGACAACAACCACCAAATCTTTCTCTCTCTCTCTCTCTTTCTCTCTCTCTCTCTCTCTCTCTCTCTCTCTCTCTCTCTCTCTCTCTCATGCTCAAACCTAGCTCAATGCACTAAACCAGACATCTTCTTCGCTGTTAGTCTTCTAGCAAGATATAACAATGAACCTACACTCATACACTGGACCGGTGTTAAAGACATCTTCAATTACCTCAAAGGTACGACAAATTTTGGTTTGTTATATTCTACGAATCCTCGAGATGAGCCGCCGCCCCCCTTGATTCTCGAGATGATTATGTTGACACAAGTTACTTGTCTAACCCGCACAAGGTGCGTTCTTAAACAAGTTACGTCTTTACCATTTGAGACAACACAATATCTTGTTGAGCATATTCGAAGCACCTGCAGACTTTCTTTTATCATTGACGTCCCTAAAATGGTTTATGAAGATAACGCAGCATGTTTCGTACAAATCAAGAAGGGTTTTATCAATGAACATTAAAAGATTGAATGAAGCAAATATGTTCCCATGACAACCTGTTCGACCTGTTCACCAAGTCACTCCCTAAATCTACTTTTCATAAGTTTGTTCGAGGAATTGGTATGGGTAAACTTTCTAAATAGTAACACTGTTAGTTCTTTTTGGAATTATTTCAAACTCAAGGAAGTATCCGAAGTATACTCACTTGGAATCATTTTTCCTTTTGGGTTTTTGCTAACTGACTAGGTTTTAATGAGGCATACATTCAAATTGATCGTACCTTTATGTACGTCCTGTAGACGTTTAAATTGGCTTTGAATTAACTCACATTTTTTCTTAGACTATGGATTTTTGTCACATATTGGGTTTTACAATAGTCGGATTTTGTGAGACTTATTTTCATATGCAAGTTTCCTTGTTTGAGACTAGTGTGTTCTTAAATAAGTGCCTACGAGACGACTTCAACTTCGTTGTATTTGATGTAACATTTACTTGAGTATTTACACATTTAAAGGTGAGTGTTTTGAATATTATTTCATATGTGATCATGTAAATCTTAGTTGAATTGGGTTTAATATGTGATCACATATTATTTAATATGTGAGTTGTGAATATTTTCCAAAAATGTGGATAAACGTGCATTTGTAATAGGCAACCATGGGCCTGTAATTTGTTGGGTGTAAACAGAAAGTGGCTTTAGAGAAACGGGCTTTTCTCTTTCTAATTTCCGACTCCTACACAATTCCTGCAACAAAATTGTCAACAACTGGTTTCGCATTTTCGCTTGCCATAAATTCTTTAAACAATACAACACCACCGACTGACAGACAGCTTTGCTAAGAGATGGCGATGGCGATGGTCCGAGCTGCTGGGCTTCAGACCGCCCTGCGCGGCGGCTCTCGATCAGCTGCTCCTCTAAAGCGCTCCTTCTCCTCCTCTGCTGGACACAACGATGCTCGTAATTTCTTATCTTTCTCTCTCCGACGCGCGCGCACACGCACACGAATATATGCGATTATTTAATTTTTCTTACTGATGGAATTATTATTTCTTAGTTTTATTACGAATTTTTTATCCGAGAAAATCCAATTAACATTTGAGTGAGGATGCTCTCCGTATACTTTTGTGAGGATACTTTTTCGATAATCGTGTATTCATCGTATATCGTTACGTTAAATATCATTTTAAATACTTTTATTTAAAATTAAATATGAATAGAACTGGCGAGACACGACGATGAAGGTACATGATTTGAGGATTTCCAGGATCTGGAGAGGATCCTCATTCTTAACATTTGGAGCTGCGGGTGTATGTTAGGGTTTTTACCTTAGTTCCTATATTTTTTTTTATTATTTTCTTCCCCTTTGTTCAATAGTTTGATAGGTTTGTGTATATTGTTGTAAAAGCAATGACCAAATATAAGATGAATTTAATTCCGGAATTCGGCGGAGTCTGAAGCCTTTCCGGTAAGCTTGAATAATGTAGAATGCTATGGTGACACCTTAAGCATTGATATCCATCTGGGTTTGGAGTATAAAATTCGTTCTCGATACGATTGGCATCGCGGATTATTTTAGTGGTTTTACATTGCATTGATCTGTTTTTCTACTTCACTTACTCAGGTGAGGCGGACAAGTGGGAGAAGATAACTTACTTAGGCATTGCTGCCTGCACTATTTTAACTTTTGTTAACCTGTCAAAGCCGCATCCTCACTATGAACCGCCTCCTGTGAGCTTTCTTAAGCGTAGCGATTTTTTCGCTTTGCATTCCTTGATATTATGTCTTTACCTTCTGCAGTTGATAGTGATCCACGTTTTCTGTTCTTTATGTTTGCAGCCATACCCATACTTGCATATCCGCAATAAGGAATTCCCATGGGGTATGATATATGATTCTGAACATCATTATAGACTGATTTTATGATAATCTTTTGTTGACCTAATGTGCATTTCACTGTTTTCTTTTTACTAGAAACAATGATTAGATTTGAACTGTGGTCTCATGTGATTAAGTCTGATTTGATGTTTTTAGTATATTTCTCCCCAAAGATGGATTCTATATTGGAAATCAAATAATTTGGTTTTTTTTTTAAAGGAGGGGGAGGGTGTCAGGTAGTCGACAACGGGCACTCCGTTCTTATGCCGAATCATTAGACTTGGACCGCTTGGATCTAACAGAAGACATAACACAAAACCGAGCCCAGTGGCGTTCTGGGATTTCATATAGCCGACCCCACTTAGTGGGATAAGGCTTTGTTGTTGTTGGTGGTGTCTTTTAAATATATCTTTCATTTGATTGCTGCATCTGGCATCACATTCTAAAACATTGTATTCACCTTAGCCATTGTTTTTCATCTTGGTTTTCGTTAGTACCAGTATGTCTAGTGAAGAACAGGTCGTTCGGGTAGTAGTAGGAGCATGTTTGAATTGTTTTCACGACCTTAGATGTCTTTTGATAATTTGGAAAAAAAAAAGGAATAAGGGAGGCCAATATCTACCAAGTATGTGAAATGTTGTTCCCAAGTTGATACCAATTCTAGGACTGGATTTTAGAATAGCTGAAATTGAATCATTGTTAAAGCTGGTACATTCTTGTTCGTAGACAGACATGCGTGCTTATTGGTAAAAAAAGGTACGCTATTTTGTTTTTCCAAATTAACTTTCATTAAAAAAGAACACAAACTTCAATTGCTTTTGTGCTCTGAAACAGCTTTCTAATTTGCCAACTTTTCCTCGGTGAATTTGGAGATAATGAGATGTTGAGGCATTATTGTTTTCTGTTTCTACTTGTTCACAAAGTTTCGTCTGTTTATTCTCTTTCTCTTCAAGAAGTTTTGCTCGAATATCTGAGCATTTTCTTCGGTGTTCAGGTCCGGATGGCCTTTTCGAAAGAAAGCACGACCACTAGGCTGGCATTTGTGACATTTCAAGAAGGGACCATTTGGAATGACTCTCGTTCATGTTCATGTCAGACGGATGCATTAGTCATCTTTGGGTTTATTTGGATGTGAATACGTGCGTGTATTTTTCTTTATGAAATCGGGATCAAGACTTTGTGGTTAGTTGTTCAGTTTTTAGTTATGTTTGTCTGAAACCATTGACGCACATAAATAAGATGATGAGATGTTGGTTTGTTTCTCTTTCCAGCTTCCTGATCTTCAATCTATATGTCTATTTTTTCCCGAATATGGTGATATTTTCGGTCCCTCAATATGTTCGACACAGCTTTTTCTGAGAAATTTATCGACTGAAACATTAAAATGAGAATTTCAGGATGCAAGTGAAAACTCAGAATCACATGAGGTTTGTGGTGAACAAGTGCCCGATAACAGATGGATAGCTGGTTATATATAATACGTCGTTTAGCAGTAACACTCGAAGTTTTGTGTTCTGCCGAAGCAATAATCTCAAGTCCTTTCCCTAGAGAAATTCTGAAGTCCATCTACCGGACCACCTCATTCTTACGGATCTAGACACAAAACTTTCGTCTGCCCCATGAGAGATTTTCCGTCGGACACCATGAGTGTGTGTTTTGTGAGAGAGGGGTGGAACCAAAGTTTGGAAAATGGTGGGCTCGACAAATCGAGGGCACTATTCCCTGGGCCACTTGGGTCCCACCCTCCTCTCACACCACCTCCAATTCAGGTGTTGTACCCAAGAACCTCTCCTTTCCCTAACTTAGCATTCCTTTGGCAAAAGATAGATGAGAAAAGAAGAGATTCTTGTTTTCCGACGCAGGGCACCAAACACCATGCGCAGGTTGGACCAAAATACAAGGGGTAAGGTTTTGCGTGTCCGAAGATGGTCATATGGTCTGGATGTCCGCACCTAAAAAATTTCTCTAGAAGAGTGAGAGGAAATACAGCATCAAAGAGTGGATCATATGAATTATGCAATTGCAGAAAACTTGAATCTTACAACTTGTCAAAATATTACCCACAAGATTGATAATATACTTAGAACTATAATCACAGGGAGGTAGAGTGGTAGAGTGGTAAAGTGATCAATGAACGTTACAGTTATGCACAATCAGTAATCACCTCACAAAAAAAAATATATGAAATCAAAATGACATAAATGGTTGCGCAACGAATGGTGAACTTATTAAAATGTTTTACTCAGCCGCCGTTTCATCATTGTTATTAGTTTCAGTTTTGCTTTCCGGCAAAGTATCCAGGTCTATACGAGCCTCTTTCTCTTCTTCGGGGATTGAAGAATTTGTCGAATCCAGTGTCACATTCTGTCTCTCATTAGTATTGTCATTCAAGTTCAAAGAATCTTCGTTCTCTTTCTGGGCATTACCAGATCCTTCTCCGACAGCACCTTCATTCTCCTTTTGGCCTGCATCTGCATTGACATTGTCATTGGTGTTGCTTCGAATAACATTCTCATTCTCATTCTGTCCAGCCTCAACATTAGTATTGGTGTTTGAAGATTCTTCTTTGTCTTGGGATACTGAAGAATTCGACGAGTCAACTGATTCTTCCTTTTGGCCTGCATCTGTATTGGCATTTTCATTTGTGTTGTTTGGAACAGCGCCGCCATTTTCATTCTGGCTAGCATCAGAGTTGTTATCTGTGTTTGAGGGTGCATCTTTCTCTTGTTGGAATGAAGAATCAACTTGTTGCTTTTGGCCAGCATCTTCATTCTCGTTTGTTTTTTGAGAGAGTATATTTTCCTGTTTTCCTTCTACCTCCATGTCACTGCTGAGATTTTGAGTCTGCACAATGCTCATGGTTGAAGGTGCAGAAGTTTTATCAGTTTCCGTAGGTGTACTGGAGTCGACAGTCTGACTATCCGACACAACAGATTCTGCATTACTAGAAGTATCTAGTGTTACTCCATTTGTTGCATCTCCATTCTGAGTTATAGTGGAAGCTGTTGTGCTAGAGTCTTGTTGCTCGCTGTTGGTAGCTACATCAGATCTCTTGGTTTGCTCTAATACAACATTTTGCTGTGTAGAGTCATCTTTCTTAGGGCCCACTTGCTGCTGATCTGTAGAATTTTGTGGTGTAGAGTCATTCATCTTTGTGTCCCCTTGCTGCTGATTGGTTGAACTATTCAGTGTAGAGTCATCTGTCTTGGTGTCTACTTGCTGCTGATCGGTTGAATAACGCATGGAACCATTGTCCGATTCCAAGTGATTACTCTCACCACCACCCGCTTCAGTTTCCTTGGCCTTTTCATTATCATTCAGTTCAATCTTTTCAGTCACTTCCACATTTGAGACCGACTTGTTTTGATCAACATCAACCACTTCAGTGCTATTTGTATTATTTTCTTTGTCTCCAAACTGCTTTTCTTCTTTAGAATTTTCTGAACCGCCTTGTTCATTATCTTGTGTTGCATTCTGAATTTCATGGGACATAGCACTGGAGGCATCATCAGCCTTGTAAGGCTCTTCTCTTGCCCCCTCATCAGTTTCACCTCCATCTCGAACTCGATCATCAGTTAAAAGCAGCTTCTCAATCTTATCACCTTCCTTCTCTTCGGCCTCCTTTTCTTTATCATCTGTATCATTGCGTTGATCCCCCTCTTTATTATCCACCCCTTGAGTCTCCTCCGATGTTCCTTTCTCATCACTTCTGTCCTCTTTGGTCTCTTCATTCTCCTTCTGTTCAATTTCTTTCTCTTTGGTCTCGTCATTCTCCTTCTGTTCATTTTTTTGCTCCTTGTTCTCTGCATTCTCCTTCTGTTCAATTTCTGTTTCCTTGGTCTCTCCGTTCTCCTTCTCTTCATTTACTTTCTCTGTAGTCTCTACATTCTCCTTCCATTCACTTTCTGTCTCTTTGGTCTCTCCGTTCTCCTTCTCTTCACTTTCTTTCTCTACGGTCTGTACATTCTCCTTCTCTTCACTTTCTTTCTCTTTGGTCCCTTCAGTCTCCTTCTCATTGCTTTCCTCACTCTCCTTGGCTTTATTGTCTTCATCCTTTCCGTTTCCAGTTTCATCCTCTTTGCTCTCTTCATTTTCATTCACATTCTCCTCACTAGTAATCTCCTTGCTCGTTTCACTTGCTTTCTCTCCTTGTATAGAATCTTCGGGATCATTTGTTCTCTCTTCAATTTTATTTTCACCATTTTCATTTACCTCATCATCTCCAGTGCCTCTTCCTACGCTATCAATCTCTTCAGGCTTGTTTCGCTCTTCTCCATTCCTGTTATCTTCTTCTTCCTCCTCCTTCTGCCCTGCATTGCTATCAACAATTTCATCCACAACAGGCTTTAGGTCCTTTCTTCCTAACTTCAAGATTTGGTTGCTGCCATCCTTTATGCTTTCCTTGAACTCCGCTTTCTTGCCATGAGACTGCTTGACTTGGTAAGCCAGCCAGACGCAGACACCCAGCAAAAGAAAGAGCTGCAGAGCATGCTTGACCTTGAACCCTTTAGATCTGGAGTTCCTGCGAGGAGATAGCTTGAACATACCGAATCTCTATCAGGCTACAACCAGTATGTTTTCTTTACAAAACCTGCGTAAAATTCAACTTTTCAAATACGGGCAAACAAAAATTGAAATCTTCCCAGTGTCACCAATCATAAGATGCAAACAGGTAGTTTGATAAAATGGAAATTTGGTACAAGAAAACATTCACTTAAACTCATCTACTTATCAACTTATGACAGCAAAAATGTGTTTGCACAGCAGTTACTGTGTGAATGATGAATCAAACTCTACGGATCGAACCGAAACCAGCAACCTTGAATTCAACTAGACAAGAACCCAGTAATGTCAAGTCCCTATTGATTTTGAGATGAAAAGCTATCAACATTGTTAATTTCGAGAGAAATCCCACTTGGGTTTGATCATCATCTAACCAAATCAACAATCTTTTTCCCATTCCACAGCCAAGACATTGACAAAATTACAATCAGATCTCATCACGTTTCGAGTTTCTAAATCAGAAGACCAAATCTCAGAATGCCAATCGAGAGAGAGAGAGAGAGAGACAGAGATACCAGAGGGAGTTGGAAGCGGTTGGATTCTGGCAAGGATGAACGGTTAAAAACTTGTCTTCTTTCTGGAGTGGCGGGTAAATTACCCAAAATGCTGAATTGCAGGGAGTAGCAGTAGGTATTCTCTCCTGTAGAAATGCACGCAGTTGGAACTCCAACAAAATGCAAGATCGCAAGAGCTCCTCCCGGAAAAAAGCTTTTTCTGCTCACTCCTCTGCCCTCCAATGCTGCTTCTTAGATTCGGATCTGGAATGCCTATTTGCTTTTCCCAAAACGACGCCGTCCCCATTAGCACTTAGCACATACTGGGTTCTCAACTCGCCACGTGTCCCTCTCCAGATCGAATATGTCGGTGACCTTTAAGGCAATCCCTTTTCCCTTTGCGCCTTCATCACAACCCCACCAAAACGACGCAAGCGACGACCGCCCAAAAAAAAAAAATGGCATCGAAGCTACTTGCTTCCGCTCTCCGCCGCCAAACCCTAACCACAAAACCCGCCTCCGACTTCGTCCGCACCCTCTCCACCGCCGCCGCCGTCGCCGAAACCTACGACGACCCGGATGGAGTTTCAATGAAAGGGGTCAAAATTTCTGGCCGGCCTCTGTACCTGGACATGCAGGCCACGTCGCCGGTGGACCCCAGGGTCGTCGACGCCATGCTTCCTTACTACCTCACCCGGTACGGAAACCCCCACTCCCGGACCCACATGTACGGCTGGGAGTCGGACTCCGCCGTCGAGACCGCCCGCGCCCAGGTCGCCGACTTAATCGGCGCCTCCCCCAAAGAAATCGTCTTTACCTCCGGCGCCACCGAGTGCAACAACATCTCGGTCAAGGGCGTCATGCACTTCTACAAGGACAAGAAGCGCCACGTCATCACCACCCAGACGGAGCACAAGTGCGTTCTGGATTCCTGCCGCCATCTCCAGCAGGAGGGATACGATGTGACCTACCTTCCGGTGAAGTCCGACGGGCTTATCGACCTCGACGAGCTCCGCTCCTCGATTCGGCCCGATACAGGCCTCGTATCGGTCATGGCGGTGAACAACGAGATTGGGGTTATTCAGCCGATGGAGGAAATTGGGGAAATTTGCAAGGAGTTCAAAATTCCATTCCATACGGACGCGGCTCAGGCGCTTGGGAAGATCCCAATTGATGTGGACAAATGGAATGTGAGCTTGATGTCCCTTTCGGGGCACAAGGTTTACGGGCCCAAGGGGGTCGGAGCTTTATACATGAGGAGGAGGCCAAGAATTCGGGTGGAGCCCCAAATGAATGGAGGTGGACAGGAGAGAGGGATTCGGAGCGGAACTGTTCCGACTCCATTGGTGGTAGGGTTTGGTGCGGCCTGCGAAATTGCGAAGAAGGAAATGGAGTATGATGAGAAGAGGGTAAGAGCGTTGCAGGATCGAATGTTGAAGGGAATCAGGGAGAAGCTTGATATGGTTGTGGTGAATGGTAGCGAGGAGAGACGTTACCCTGGGAATTTGAATCTTTCGTTTGCTTATGTGGAAGGGGAGAGCTTGTTGATGGGGTTGAAGGAAGTGGCGGTGTCGAGTGGGAGTGCCTGTACCAGTGCGAGTTTGGAGCCCTCATACGTGTTGAGGGCTTTGGGGGTGGATGAGGACATGGCTCATACTTCTATTCGGTTTGGGATTGGGCGGTTCACAACGGAGGAGGAGATTGACCGGGCGGTTCAGCTGACGGTGCAGCAGGTGAAGAAGTTGAGGGAGTTGAGCCCGCTTTATGAGATGGTGAAAGAAGGGATTGATATCAAGAGTATTCAGTGGTCACAGCATTAAGGAATTTGGTAGAGGAACTGGGTGAAGCAGCGAGTATACATATGCACGAGTGAGCTGCAGCTGATAGAGTAGATGGAGAACTCGAGGTTCATTTTGCTATCCTTGTTGTAAATGCCTTTGACAACTCTCCATAATTACTTCATAACTAAGTTTTGCAAACACATAGTTGTTTTCGATATGTGCCCCGTGCTGTTATGTTTCCTTGGCATTTGATATGGGCAAAGATAGGCGAGGATGATACATTTGTTGGTCTGATATATTGTTTTCTTTGCTTGGGTTTTGTATGGGTTGAATAACTATTTTTCACTACAGAAATGTTTCAATATGACATATGAAGATTGTGGTGAATGTTTGAATAATGGTTTGTTACTTGGTAGTTTGGTTCTTTTTCATACATAATATGCATATATTCATGATTATGGAGAAGACACAAGATTGCGCACTTGAGACACTGATCATAGGAAATTGTTGCATTTTAGTCGCTTCTTGTGCTCTTTAGTTTGGCATTTCGTTGCAGACTCGATAGTCATAAATACTTATTTAAGTCTTGCTATCACATAGTAGGGTTTACGGACAAGGAACACTTGCAAATGTCAATGAAAGAGTATCTCATGGTGTATTGCCTGGAATCCATAATAAGGTTTATGGACGAGGAGCACTTGCTATCACTTATAAGTCTTGCTATCACGTAATAGGGTTTCTGTATTGCCCGGAATCTATAGTTCTCATGTCATTTAGAATTCCCATGTGTCTTGTGGCTTTTCGTTTTGACTTTCATGTTTTCGCTTTCTTGTATCTCGTTCATTTCTCCCGCCACCTCCCGTCATCCTCTTCATTCCTCATTTCTCCCTTCTACTTTCTCCCCATTTCTGGCACAAGTGAAAACGAAAAACTAAAGTTGAAATTGTGTTATACTTTTTGGTTGTTGTAGGATCACTTTAGGAATTCTTTGAGTGGAAGAAGTGATGATAAGACAATTAGGAGGATGAGGTTAATATTGGCATCTTATTAGGGGCAGTCCGTCGGTATTTGATTGCAGAATCTTTCTATAGCAGGAGCATACGGCCAATATATCACTATAAGGTACTCTACCCCTATCCATCATGCCCATATTCATATTCTGCTTCATTGTCATGCCTTGTCTTCCCAACACTCCTTTGGTAGCACTTCTGTTGTCGTAGTATACCATCAATGACGTCGTCTCCATTTGATACGAACCAGTTGTGAGGCAACCAAACACACACAAACATTTTCAGCATCAGGGATCATTTCAACTTACACCACACGGAAATTCAATGAAATTATTCTGCTTCAAATTGTTTTTTCGTTTGATGTGTCTTGGTGATGCACCTGCCAATCCATAGGAGAATATAAAACAACAACAAAGTCTTTTCTCACTAAGTGGGGTCGGCTATATGAATCCTAGAACGCCATTGCGCTCGGTTTTGTGTCATGTCCTCCGTTAGATCCAAGTACTCTAAGTCTTTTCTTAGGGTCTCTTCCAAAGTTTTCCTAGGTCTTCCTTTACCCTTTCGGCCCTAAACCTTTGTCCCATAGTCACATCTTCGAATCGGAGCGTCAGTAGGCCTTCTTTGTACATGTCCAAACCACCGTAACCGATTTTCTCTCATCTTTCCTTCAATTTTGGCTACTCCTACTTTACCTCGGATATCCGCATTCCTAATTTTATCCTTTCTCGTGTACTCACACGTCCAACGAAGCATCCTCATCTCCGCTACACCTATGTGTTGATGCTTAACCGCCCAACATTCTGTGCCATACAGCATCGCCGGCCTTATTGCCGTCCTATAAAATTTTCCCTTGAGCTTCAGTGGCCTACTACGGTCACACAACACGCCGGATGCACTCTTTCACTTCATCCATCCAGCTTGTATTCTATGATTGAGATCTCCATCAAATTTTCCGTTCTTTTGTAAGATAGATCTTAGGTAGCGAAAACGGTCGCTCTTTGGTATTTCCTGATCTCCGATCCTCACCCCTAACTCATTTTGGCCTCCGTTTGCACTGAACTTGCACTTCATATATTCTGTCTTTCATCGGCTTAGGCGAAGACCTTTAGATTCCAACACTTCTCTCCAAGGGTTAAGCTTCGCATTTACTCCTTCCTGAGTTTCATCTATCAACACTATATCGTTTGCGAAAAGCATACACCAAGAAATATCATCTTAAATATGTTCTGTTAACTCATTCATTACCAACGCAAAAATGTAAGGATTTAAGGATTGTTGATGCACAAAAGCAGTGAGGACTTTGGTACAACATAAATTATTAAGTTTGTGATCTTCGCTAGATTGCTCCGGTCATTAGTGTGGATAAGTATGTAAATTGATAGAAACGGGAAAGCAAACACAAAATGTACGTGGTTCACCTAGATTGGCTACGTCCACGGAGTAGAGGAGTTCTCATTAATTGTGAAGGGTTTACACAGTACATAGGTTCAAGCTCTCATTTAGTGAGTACCAGTGAATGATTTAGTACAAATGACATTAGGAAATATTGTGGGAAAATGATCTCGTAATCACGAAACTTCTAAGTACCGAAGTGTGGTATCGTCTTCACTTGCCTTATCTGTCTCATAGGTAGATGTGGCATCTTCTCTGGAAGTACTCTTCCTCCATCCAGGGGTGGTATCTTTAACTGGTGGAGATGCACAAGGTAATGTATCAATTTCACTTGAAGCTTACTTGTAGTTTCAGGCTTGGTCAAGCGCGATACAAATCATATAGTAGGAGTCCCCCAAGTCGCCGAGTTAGGGGATCTGCTGAAAGAGGTGACAGACAAGGTAAGCAATCAGAGCTCCAAGCAATCAGTCCCAGATCAGAAGTTTGATTTCGAGTTCCGGCTGATTGTTCTTATTCTCTCTATCTTGCAGGCAGCATGAAGGATAAAGAGAAGAAAATGAGAAGAGGTGATATGAGATACTTTTGCTTTTGAAGAAGTAACTTTCCACAAGCTTATTCTTGAACTGGACTGGAAGGTTTTCTGGTTTCCTCCAGAGTATAAGGCCGACTGAAGAATTTGAGGGTCAAAACAAGTCCATCAAATCTAGAGTACGTTTGACACTGCTGATATGGGATACTTTTGCTGTTGACAAAGTAGTGGATGTATCGGCACGTGTTCTGTTACGTTTGTCTCCGCATGCTTTCTTGTATCCTTCTCACTTGCCCTATCTGTTCCTCAGGCAGATGTGGTATCTTCTCTGGAAGCATAAGATATTGAAGATGAGTACTTGAGAGCAATGCCAGGTAAGTAATCAGGTAAGGGGTTCCAGGCAGTCAGTTCCTGACTGGAAGCTTGATTCCAAGTGCTGACTGATTGCTCTTTTTCTCCTTGTCTTGCAGGTAAGAATAAGGCCAAAGGAAAAGACAGGGAAAAAGCATGATATGGGATACTTTTGCTTTTAACCCTGATGATATGTGATATTTTTGCTCTAGTGTAGCTTGTTTGCATAGGTATTCTCGGGGGGAGAGAAAGCTGAGTATTTCGAGAAGCTTCGTTGGGAGTGCCCTCTCAGATATGAGGAAGGGTTGAGCATTTTTGCAGGTCTGCCTGTCCGTTGAGGATGGAGGTCGACATATATAGGAGTTTCCCTAACAACAAGTAGTAATATTATTCCTTTACCCTGCTTGGTCAAAGCACGGTAGTGAGAGCTGCCAGCTTCACGTGTTTTAACTCTGTCAGAGCACTTTGAAAAAGTGGTATGTGATATCTGGAAAGCTGATGTTGAGTGTGAAGATTACAGACAAGCTTTATCCAAGGAAATCTGGCTCTCGAAGTTGAGAAAGCGGTGTGAAGATTACAGACAAACTTTATCCAAGGAAATCTGGTTTTTGAAGTTGAGAAAGCGGTGCCTCTTCGGTTTTCGAACAAGCAATCCTGTCGGGGATCTATATCTTGAGATTCGAAGAACAGTGCCTGTTCGATTTTTGAGAAAGCAATCCTGCTAGGAGTCTGGCTCTCAAGATTCGGAGAGCGGTGTCTTTTCGATTTTTGAGAAAGTAATCATGTTAGGAGTCTGGCTCTCGAGATTTAGAAGACGATGCCTCTTCGATCTTGAAGCAAGCAATCTTGTTAGGAGTGTTTTCTCGAATGTGAGTAAAGGTTGGGCCTGTTTGCTAGTCTACCTTGCCATGGAGCACAGAGGTTGACACACAGGGACTTTCCAATTATCCAGCAGTGGTCCTATTCTTCTACCTTTGTGGGTAATAATATGGTAGCTAGACCTTCAAAATTTATGTGTCTAAACTTTGTTAGTGCTGTTTCTTTGCTATTCTTTTACCCTTCTTAGTCATAGCGATGTAATGGGAGCTGCAAGCTTCACGTCTCTAAATTTTGTTAGAGATCTTTGGCAAAGTTATCTATGGTACCCGTGAGCTGATGTTGCGTGTGGAAAGTTGATGTTGAACAGTAACATTCACGTGCTTTCTACTTCACCAAAAATCTTCGACAGAATGCCCATAATTTCTGCAAAGTTGAGTGTGGATGTGACAGGTGTTGACAAGGCTGAAAAAGCAGGTGCCTCTTCGATTTCTGAGATCAGCCCTCGTGGTCTCTGAGCAGCCCAGCTTTTAAGAAAGCAAGCGCCTCTTCAATTTCTGCGATCGGCCTTCGTGGTCTTTGAGTAACCCAGCTTTTGAGAAAGCAAACGCCTCTTCAATTTCTAAGATCAGCCCTCGTGGTCTCTGAGCAGCCCAGCTTTTGAGAAAGCAAACACCTTTTCGATTTCTGAGCAGGCGCCTCTTCGATTTCTGAAGCTCTGTCGAGTGCAGATTTTTATAGAGGTTGACATTAAGTTCCAAAGCACACTTGAATCTCCACCAGTAGAAGCTCCTTTCTTGCATTTCTAAGATCTTGATTTGTCCGACCTCTTCTCTTTTCAACACCTTTGAAAATGTCTGGCCCATCCGACCGTCGTTTTGACTTGAACCTTGTTGAAGAGGCAGCCACGCCTTCTCCAGACAACATATGGCGCTCATCCTTCTTATCTCCTACTGGTCCTCTTACCGTTGGGGATTCCGTGATGAAGAATGATATGATTGCTGGTGATGGCCAAGAACCTTCTCACTCCCAAAGATAACAGACTACTTTCCAAACAGTCTGATGAGCTGGCTGTTAAAGATTCTCTGGCTCTCAGTGTTCAATGTGCAGGTTCTGTGTCTAATATGACCCAACGCCTATTTGCTCGAATCCACCAAGTTGAATCATTGGCGGCTGAAGTGATGAGTCTCAAACATGAGGTTAGAGGGCTCAAGCATGAGAATAAACAGTTGCACCGGCTCGCACATGACTATGCTACAAACATGAAGAGAAAGCTTGACCAAATGAAGGAATCTGATGGTCAGATTTTATATGATCATCAGAGGTTTGTGGGTTTGTTCCAAAGGCATTTATTGCCTTCGTCTTCTAGGGCTGTACCGCATAATGAAGCTCCAAATGATCAACCTCCGATGCCTCCTCCTTCTAGGGTTCTGTCCAGTACTGAGGCTTCGAATGATCCCTCTCCGGGGCCTTCCCTTTCTGGGGCTCTACCGACTGCTGAGACTTCTCCTAAGCAACCTTTATGAAGGCTCCCTCTTATTTGTTTATTTTGACTCATGTACATGTACATATTTGCAACTTATCGGAGATATCAATAAATAAGCTTTGTTTCATTTCAACGTATTGTGTTAAATACACCAAAGCCTTCTTCACTAAGTTCTTTGAATTTTTCTTTTATTGAAGCTTGTATGTTGAAGTTTTGTCAGTGGAGCATGTAGGTTGAGGTAGTGTTCCCTTAATTTCCCGAGTGAGGAAAACTTCTTGGTTGGAGACTTGAAAAATCCAAGTCACTGAGTGGGGTCAGCTATATGAATCTTAGAACGCCATTGTGCTCGATCCTGTGTCATGTCCTCCGTTAGATCCAAGTACTCTAAGTCTTTTCTTAGAGTCTCTTCCAAAGTTTTCCTAGGTTTTCCTCTACCCCTTCGGCCCTGAACCTCTGTCCCGTAGTCGCATCTTCTAACCGGAGCGTCAGTAGGCCTTCTTTGCACATATCCAAACCACCGTAACCGATTTTCTCTCAACTTTCCTACAATTTCGGCTACTCCTACTTTACCTCGGATATCCTCATTCCTAATCTTATCCTTTCTCGTGTGCTCACATATCCAACGAAACATCCTCATCTCCGCTACACCCATTTTGTGTACGTGTTGATGCTTCACCGCCCAACATTATGTGCCATACAGTATCGCCGGCCTTATTGCCATCCTATAAAATTTTCCCTTGAGCTTCAGTGGCATACAACGATCACACAACACGCCGGATGCACTCTTCCACTTCATCCATCCAACTTGTATTCTATGGTTAAGATCTCCATCTAATTCTCCGTTTTTTTGCAAGATAGATCTTAGATAGCGAAAGCGGTCGCTCTTTGGTATTTCCTGATCTCCGATCCTCACCCCTAACTCATTTTGGCCTCCATTTGCACTGAACTTGCACTCCATATATTCTGTCTTTGATCAGCTTAGGCGAAGACCTTTAGATTCCAACAATCCTCTCCAAAGGTTAAGCTTCGCATTTACCCCTTCTTGAGTTTCATCTATCAACACTATATCGTCTGCGAAAAGCATACACTAATGGATATCATCTTGAATATGTCCTGTTAACTCATCCATTACCAACCCAAAAATGTAAGGACTTAAAGATAAGCCTTAATGTAATCCTACAGTTATAGGGAAGCTTTCGGTTTGTCCTTCATGAGTTCTTACGACAGTCTTTGCTCCTTCATACATATCCTTTATAGCTTGGATATATGTTACTCGTACTCATTTCTTCTCTAAAATCCTCTAAAGAATGTCTCTTGGGACCCTATCATACGCTTTTTCCAAATCTATAAAGACCATGTGTAAATCCTTTTTCTCATCTTTATATCTTTCCATCAATCTTCGTAAGAGATAGATTGTCTCCATGGTTGAGCGCCCTGGCATGAACCCGAATTGGTTGTCCGAAACCCATGTCTCTTGCCTCAATCTATACTCAATGACTCTCTCCCAGAGCTTCATTGTATGACTCATTAGCTTAATACCCCTATAGTTCATGCAATTTTGTACGTCATCCTTATTCTTGTAAATAGACACCAAAGTGCTCTTTCGTCACTCGTTTGGCATCTTCTTCGTTTTCAAAATCCTATTGAAAAGGTCAGTGAGCCATGATATACCTGTCTCTCCCAAGGCTTTCCACACTTCAATCGGTATATCGTCTGGGCCCACTGTTTTTCTATGCTTCATCTTCTTCAAAACTACAACCACTTCTTCCTTCCCGATTCGACGATAAAAGGAGTAGTTTCTACACTCTTCTGAGTTACTCAACTCCCCTAAAGAAGTACTCCTTTCATGTCCTTCATTGAAAAGATTATGAAAATAACCTCTCCATCTGTTTTTGACCGCGTTCTCTGTAGCAAGAACCTTTCTATCCTCATCCTTGATGCACCTCACTTGGTTTAGGTCTCTTGTCTTCTTTTCCCTTGCTCTAGCTAGTTTATAGATATCCAACTCTCCTTCTTTGGTATCTAGTCGCTTATACATATCGTCATAAGCCGCTAACTTAGCTTCTCTCAAAGCTTTCTTCGCCTCTTGCTTCGCTCTTCTATACCTTTCACCATTTTCATCGGTCCTATCCTTGTATAAGGCTCTACAACATTCCTTCTTAGCCTTCACATTTGTTTGTACCTCCTCATTCCACCACTAAGATTCCTTTTGGTGTGGCGCAAAGCCCTTAGACTCTCCTAATACCTCTTTTGCTACTTTTCGGATACAGCTAGCCATGGAATCCCACATTTGGCTAGCTTCCCCCTCTCTATCCCACACACACTGGGTGATTACTTTATCTTTGAAAATGACTTGTTTTTCTCCTTTTAGATTCCACCATCTAGTCATTGGGCACTTCCAAGTCTTGTTCTTTTTTCTCACTCTTTTGATATGTACATCCATCACCAATAAGTGATGTTGATTAGCTAAGCTCTCCCCCGGTATAACTTTGCAATCCTTACAAGTTATACGATCCCCTTTCCTTATTAGAAGAAAATCTATTTGTGTTTTTGACGACCCACTCTTGTAGGTGATCACATGTTCTTCTCTCTTCTTGAAGAAGGTGTTGGCTAAGAAGAGATCATATGCCATTGCAAAATCCAAGATAGCTTCCCTATCCTCGTTTCTCTCCCCAAAACCATGGCCACCATGAAAACCTCCATAGTTGCTTGTCTCTCGCCCACGTGTCCATTTAAATCTCCTCCTATAAATAACTTCTCCGTCTGAGCAATTCCTTGCACCAAGTCTCCAAGGTCCTCCCAAAATTTCTCCTTCGAACTCGTATCTAACCCTACTTGAGGTGCGTACGCACTAATCACATTGATGAGTTCTTGTCCTTTTACAATCTTGATTGCTATGATTCTATCTCCTACCCTCTTGACATCGACAACATCTTGTGTCAATGTCTTGTCCACGATGATGCCAACACCGTTTCTTGTTCTATTTGTGCCCAAATACCAAAGCTTAAACCCTGAGTTTTCTAGATCATTTGCCTTAAAACCAACCCACTTAGTTTCTTGTAGGCACATAATATTTATCCTTCTCCTTACCATAACTTCCACTACTTCCATAGATTTTTCCGTTAAGGTTCCTATATTCCACATTCCTAAACGCATTCTACTATCTTGAACTCTACCCTTCTGTCCTAGCTTCTTCACCCTCCCCCGTCTAATAGGATTAAAGTACTGCTTTTGTGTGTCCTGTGTAAAGTTGATAGGAGCATATGCTCCCAAACAACTTTGAGTGGAGTCGTTCGAAAAAGAAGTTTATATGGCCCGCTTGCTCATTTAACACTACATCCGGGTGCCGATGAAGATACAGCGATCCTCGCTCACTTATCACTGTGCTTGGGCCACACAGCGCGCCACTTACGGGTGATGTCCTAGCTTTAGCGCGATTTCGTTCTGGATTCATTTTCATAAAGATTCAACGTAACCGAGGAGTGCCGGCTGTCGACTACCTGACGCCCTCCCTCTTCTCCTTTATATATATATATATATATATATATATATATATATATATATATATATATATATATATATGCGCACACACACACACACACAGTGTGACCCCTTTTGCCAGGAAGGCTTTACGATTGGTCAATTCTGATCGGAATTATACCATCTGCGTTTATGCTATATTCTGTAAAGATTATAAACTAAGACGGGTAAACAGTAATCTAGACATTGGTTTGGAAATTATAATAACCAGTTTAGAATCCAGTCTTTGTTTGTTTTTTTTATAACTTCAAAGTCATAATCGGTGTCGATATCGGTGCTGTATGCATGATGTTTTTTACATCCGTTTATTTTTCTCTCTCATGTGACCAATGATATCATTGTGTTGTTACTGACCTGTAACTAGGAAGTCGTTTTCTCGTTGCAAGTAGGAAGTGAGGGACAATACTTATCGTAGGGGCTACGGAACGGAGTAGGATTGTCTCCCCACCTATTCTCATCCATTTTCTTCCTTGTCTCACACTTTGTTTTTTCTCTTATTGTCTATTAAAAAAAACTAATATAAAATGTTGACGTAATTTAATCATAATCGTTCAAATAGGAAGAGATGGAATGAAAGGAGAGAGAGATTAGGAGGGGAGAATCCTCCTTTTTTAGCAATGGTGTATGTCTTTGTGTGTTGGAGAATGTGGGGATGGTACATTTTGTCTATGGCCTAGCCAAGGGATGGAGAAGAAAATGACGTATACAAAATCACCTTATTTAAACTATCAAAATGGTGTATGTCTTTGTGTGTTGGAAAATGACGTATAGTTGAGTGAAAAAATGAGTGGGAATTGCATGTATACAATCTTAAAAAGAAAAATCTCTCCTTGGTGAGAGTCTTAGTTTGGTCTAGTAACTGCAAATTCGCTTCTTTCGAGATTTGTTAGTTATCCTCTGGGTACTTTCTTCTTCTATGTTTCCTCTGAATTGTGGATCTAGTCCTTGGATAGATTCGGTGATTGTTTGTTTCCTTTGATCTGGCTGAGCTGGTGGGTCTTTGCGATTGTGTCAGTTCTAGCTCTCTAGGAAGCTCAGGAGGTAGGTAAGCGTTAATTCACAAGATTTGGAGTGGATCTTTTGAGTCGGTGCAGGATTTGTTGGGGAGACTCAGGTTTGCTCTCTTTGGGTTGGTGGGGAATTACATTCCTTTACCAAACTTATGACATTTGGTGCGCTTGTGTGAACTTTTGACTCAGGAAGTAATTGCTCGCAACTGCTACTACATTTATCGAAGTCATGAGGGTCCAAATAACTACTACTTCAGAGAATAAATGTTTCGAGGACTCCCATTCATTGTCATCGAGGTATTTTCCTTACTTTCCTACCTTGTTCTTCTGTGTTGTTCTTGTACTTGGAAAACAAAATAAACAGGGAGAAGGACACAGACAACATATCCTTTACTGTTCTAAGGAGATTCTGCACAAGGCATTCACAGTCTCTCTTTTGTATAAATCCACTCATTTGGTCCAAGAAGTAAGCTACAGTAATAGTTATATGGCACAGCAGGAAGTGTAGGAATTGGTGGTTCATCTAGATAAAACGATGGATATGTCAACCATGGAACACGAGATCAAACTGGTGGGTGTAGCTTTGATAAATCGAAACTTGAATAGATGGGGTGTCCGGAACATTCTTCGATCAACATGGAAGGACTTGGGTAAGGTTCAGGTCAAATGGGTACGTGAAAACCTTTATATTATCTCTGCTCCAGATGAAAGTGTGGCTAATAGGATTCTGAGTTAGGTACCCTGGGCAGTCATGAAGCAAATCTTTTTAGTGAAAAGATGGCCTCCAGAACTAGCGTTGGAAGATATCCAACTGGAATTGGTTCCTTTTTGGATTCAACTTCCAGGAATACCTCTCGCACTCACGTCCGAGGCTAATGTAAGACGTCTTGTACAAGATGTTGGAGAATTTTTGGAGCTGGAAGATCTATCCATAGCTTGAGGTTTTCTTTAAGCTAGGGTTGTTGTCAACACATTGCATCCACTAGTACCTTGGTGCTGGCTTTCTAGGGGACAAAATACAGACACATGGGTGGAATTTCATACGAAAGGTTGCAAGATTTTTGCTACTGATGTGGGAGAATATGACATGTGGATACTGAATGTTTGTACGAGTTTTCAAGGGGTAGTTTAGCTGGTTATAGGGAATGGACCAAGGTGGCTCCAATTCGTGATGTGGTGGTTCAGCAACGATCACTTACTCTTGGAGTAGGGAAAAGACAGCATACGAGTGCAGTTAGGACTAGTAGACTTGGAAGCTCGCAATGGAGTCGGGGAGCTAATGATGATGTACATCAAGGCGAGGGTGTTAGTAGGTTTGAGAGGTTGATAATGAGTACTATGCCACAACTTCCAATTAAGAAATCTAAGAGATGGCATCGACTTGCTAGACCTGGAGGAGAAGGGGTAGGGGAGGCAGAGGGTTGTCGATTGAAAAAAAAGTGTCGATGAGGAGGACTTGGAGCCTATCCAGTCTCCACAAAAAAAGTTTAAGAACATTGAAAGCAACCAAGACATGAAGAAACGTGCAGCAGAGAGACTAAGGCAGATGAGTATTAGAGAAATATGCTTGATGGTGGAAAGAGCTATTTATGCAGAGGAGGAATTTGAGGAACTACCGGTTGAGTATCAAGTTATGTGGGAGTACTTGGAGGAGGTCTCTTAGCATGAGCGAGCTGCTCTGTTGGCTCGAAAGCAAGCAAAGTCTTCCCAAGGAGGTAGCGGCTGGCCTCCAACAGCCACAAAGTCACCATAAATTATATCTTTTTGGAACTGTCGTGGTCTTGGGTTGGACACGATGGTTCGAGCCCTTTATGGGCTTATTTGGAAATATTGGCCCTTGATGATTTTTCTATTAGAGAGAAAGATAAAGGATCATAGAATTGCTGGCGTCGACGTTTGGGGTTTAATAATGGGTTCAATTTCCCCTCCTATTGGTAGGTTAGGAGGTTTGAGTCTTTGGTGGGCTGAATACTTAGACGTGGTTATCAGTTTGTATTCCAAGCATGTTATCGATGCCTGGGTTCGATCGGATGGGGAGTCTTGATGGGTGCGTGTTAAAGGTGTATATGGAACTGCTTATTGGGAGGAAAAAGCACAATTTTGGGATTGGATGAATACTCATCTTCGTTCATCTTGTGTTCTTTGGTTGTGTGGTGGGGATTTCAAGGAGTTTCTTTGGGATTCTGAGAAATCTGGTGGCTCAGCTGTTTTGTATAATAGGCCTCAGTAGGAATGCAAAAAGTTGGTGGAAACATGTTGGGCACGGCCTGGTGGCAGGGCCGCTTTGGAACGTTGGCATAAAAGGCTTAGTGACTGCTGATCTCAACTCCTTATGTGGAGTAAAAATGAATTCAAGTGGCGAGAACAACAAATTGAACAACTAACCTCTGAGCTGGTTGAGCTTCAACAAAATTGGGGTGCACATGTTGTTGAGATTCATGAGAAGGCCAAATTGATTGATAAGTTATCGGCTCAGGATGATAGCTTTTGGCAACAAAAGTCACATGTTCAATGGCTTAAGGTTAGGGATGCAAACACAAAGTTTTTCCATCAGTCAACCATGCAACGGCGGCAGAGGAATCATGTGCTAAAACTCAAACAGGAGGATGATAGTTAGGAGGAGTGGCCAAATAAGGTTAAGATGCTTATTGATGACTATTTTCTCAATCTTTTCACTTCTATGGGGAGCAAGAATTGGGAATCTTTTTTGGAGTGTGCACCCACTTTAGTTTCAGATAGTATGAATGAATCTTTGTTGTCTTCAATCTCTGATGTCGAGATTCAGGATGTAATGATGCAAATGGGTGGGCTTCAAGCTCCGAGACCTGATGGTTTTCAAGGTGTGTTCTATCATTCTTTTTGGGAGACTCTTAGGGAGGATGTTCATGCACTGGTTCGGTTGCTGGAATGTGGAGAAGTTAATCTTAGCCGACTAAATTCCACTTATATTGTGCTTATACCGAAAGTTCCACATCCGGAATTTGTCTCTCAGTTTTGACCGATTAGCTTATGCAAATACTCATATAAGATTTTGGCTGAGGTTTCGGCGAATCAATTGAAGCCGCTGCTTCCCAATCTTATTTCTCCTATGCAAAATGCTTTTGTGCAGGGTTGACAAAATCAGGATAATATTGGGATTGCTCATGAACTCTTCCATTTTCTTAAACTTCAGAAAGCTAAGCGTCAGTTTGAGTTGGGTATCAAGCTTGATATGCGTAAAGCGTATGATCGGGTAGAATGGGATTTCCTTGATACGATGACGGAAAAAATGGGGTTTCATTCTCGTTGGCGAAAGATTATCATAGGATGTATCAACTCAGTTAATTTTGCGGTACTTCTTAAAGGCCAACCTGGAGCCAAGTTTGCTCCTTCAAGAGGTTTACGACAAGGGGATCCTTTATCTCCTTATTTATTCCTTTTTGTTCGTGATGTTCTATCTAGGATGATTAATTCGGCAGTTGAAAAGAAGTATTGGGAAGGGGTGAAGATGACCCAGCATGCTTCGGTAATTTCCCATATTTTCTTCGCTGATGATGCACTTCTCTTTTTGAAGGCTACTAAAATGAATTGCTGCCATTTAGTTAACATTATTGAAGATTATTGTAATGCCTCGGGTCAAGCTGTTAATCTGCAAAAATCATCAATGTTCTTTGGTGCTAACATGCCGACGGTAGTTTCGATGGAGCTGGGGAACATTCTTAATATGTAGGTGGTTTCCGATCTGGGCACCTATCTTGGTGTTTTTGCCCTGTGGGGTATATCAAAGCGGCAAGGTTTGGCTTTTGTGGAAAATACAAGGGTGGAGACAAAGTAGTCTCTCTCAAGCAGGTAGAGAGGTATTAATTAAAGTGGTTGCCCAAGCGATTCTTGTTTACCTTATGAATCTATTTAAGTTCCCGGGTGTAGTGTTCAACGAGTTGGACTCTCTAATATCGAGCTTTTGGTGGGGGTCAATCGGCGAGGAGCGGAAAATTCATTGGGTGTCTCAGCACACTTTAGGTTTCTCGAATCTGGACGGAGGTATGGGGCTCATAAACTTTAGTGATTTTAATGATGCCTTACTTGTGAAACAGTGTTGGCGACTGATTCAAAACTCGAACTCTTTATGGGCATTGGTCTTCAAAGCTAGGTATTTTCTACATTATTCTCTTTTTGATGCTAAACGTGAAAGTCGGGCCTCTAGGGCTTAGCACAGTCTTTTGGTGGATCGAGATTTGTTGATGAAGGGGTTGTAATGGCAAATTATGAATGGTTGTACTGTTCGTCTGTGGGTGGATCGTTGGCTGCCTTCCGTTCCGTTTCTTATGCTTGGACTGGTGTCTGTCATTAGAGACACACAGGTTGCATCTCTCATAAGCCCTACTTCCTGTGCCTGGGATCTTAGTTTTCTTCAACCTTTCTTATTGACGGAGGAACAAAATGCTATCTTGGCGACACCCATTAGGGATCCTATGCAACATCGTCGTCTTGTTTGGCCTTCTACTAAGAATGGGGTGTATGTGGTCAAGTTTGGATATCACCGGTGGGTCTCCCACCCTTCTCTTCCCACTTTATATCGAAACAAGTTTGGCGACCTATTTGGAAATTGAGAACTCCGCCTAAACTTCTTCATTTTATGTGGCGCATTGCTCATCGTGCCCTGGCTACGACGAAAACTCTATTTGTTCGCCATATTGCCTCATCCTCTATGTGTTCGATATGCCATGATCATGCAAAATCTATTGAGCATATCTTCTTGTTATGCCCTTCGTTTGACGACATTCTTAATTACAAAGTTGATAGACAAACGATCTCTTCCCGGATGGATTGGTTTCATTCCATTGCTACTAGGAGGTTCCATTCTAAGAAGGAGTAGGGTATTGTGCTTTCTCATGTCGCCTTTGTGGATGCAAATTTCTTCCACCTTGATTTTGGACACAATTGCACCTACAAAACAAATAACACCTTAGGTCAAGGCCAAAAGCCTCACGTGCCCGCGATGATTTTTTTTGGGGGGGGGGCTTTGGCCGAAGAATCTCTGATGCTAAAGTTAGAATTTTGAGGGAAAAGTGTTTGGAGAATTTAGAGAATTTAGCAAGAGAATTCGACCTGAGTTTTGGAGAGAATGAAAGGCCTTTTATAGGGGTGTGGCTGGCCTCCTTGGGTGAGAGAGGATCGGCCACTGGGCTCACTTTATGGGCTAGGTTCTTGATTTGTGTTTAATTGGGTATAATTGAATAATTAACTAATTAATTAGTCAATTAATAGAATAATTGCCTAATTGATATAATAAAAAGGGAAAGATTTGAGAGTTACCTTGTGGAGAGGATTTGATGAGGATGGATGAAATAGGTTTTGAATTGTTACCTATTTTGGGCACTTTTGACTTGGTTGAGGGATGATTGCCCGTTGCTCGCACGTAGGAATCCCGATATGCCTCAAGGGTATTTTTGTCTTTTTAATTCAAAAATTCACGTGTCGTCTTGTGATTATTTTTGGCTCCACAAATGCCCCCACACCTGTTAGGCTGCTCACAGAAAAGGGCAACATGTGTAGAGATTTTCTTGCTTTAGGAAACTTAGGACTGCTTCCTATTTTGATGTAGATTCCCTCTTTAATAAATTTCTCTCAAAGCTTATTTAAGTTCACCTTAAGTGGATTATTAGATCAACTTTGGAGAGCAATTTATTCTACCCTATAAGAGAGAGCTTAGAGGATATTTGTTCCCCCTCCTCTAGCAATCTTTTGGGCCAAGAGGCCTAATGCGGCCTTTTTTTGTTTGTTTGTTTGTTTGTTTATTTATTTATTTTTTTTTTTTGAACAACCCTTTAGACCCTAAACCCTAAACCTTGCCAAGAGTTGGTCCCTACCTCTTTTTTTTGTTTTTTGAACAACCTTTTAACAAATCCTTCTTGTGTCTTTGTAGAAGTTCTTCAAGCATGTCTTCCTCACACCACAAGAATGATGATGGTGCGCCGCCCTTGTATCGTCAAGGCAGGTCTTTGAGCAAGGTTGGTTACTTCAAGGCTGCTCACTTCAAGATTAGCTCCGATGACTTGTTTAGAGACTTCCTTGAGGCATATTGACATGTTATTCCGTCGGGAGTGCATGTGAAACATGTCAAAGATGGTAGCAGCCATGAGCCATGTGATGGGGCTCAGAGAGCCATCAAATTCCACCCCTATTATTTTGTGTTGGGGTATATTTTTCCTAAGTTGTGATTTTTCTAAGAAGTGCTCTACTCCATGAAATGTGCCTTCCCTTAATTTTCTCTGAACGTGGTCCGTATGATGGTGGGATTCCACAATCTTAGCCAATTCTTTGACTTAGATTTAACCGTCAATGAATTTTAGTACTTCTTTGACATAGGCCACATCGAGGGAGTTGAGCAGCTGTGATCTTGCCATAGGCTTTTTGATAATTTGAGTAAGGGAGATCATGACTGGGCAAAGGAGACTTTGGAGATAAGTGGAGAATGGAAGTTTGATTCTTCCCCCGAGCTGCGTGTTCCCACGATCTTTATATCTGGTAAGTAGGTTGCTTAATCTCTTGGCTGCTTTGTATTTGTGCTAAGCTACTCATTGATTTTCTAATTGTCTTCCGCTGCTTTTGTAGATTCAGAATTCGGCTTGACTCCTAAGACTTCTCTGGACATGAAGAAAGTACATGTTGCTCTGGGTATCCCCTCCGAGTACCGTGAGTGGCGTTGGCTGCTTAGTCCTTTTCGTAAGGAAAAAGATGGGTTGCCCCTGAGAAAAGAGATAAAACGAATCAAGGCTAAGGCGTTAGCTCATCCTATTACTGTGGTGTAACCCGCTACAAATAAAGGTGGGAAAAAGAGGCATTCCCCGCCTGCTCAAGAGACGCCTATTGAAAAGAAACCGAAGACTTCTTCCGCTGCTTGCAGGGATTCACCAGTTGCTCAATAGATGTTTGCTGAGATGAGCTGAGGGATTCTTCCGTTGCTCGCGAAGGTTCACCGGCTGCTCCCAAGCTTGTGATTGACTTGACTTTCTCCAAGAGTGAGAAAGATGAGGCTGCTAGATCTATGCTGGTGGCGTATGCCGTTCCAAATGCTACTAGTTCGATTGCTGATAGGATTGCCTAGCGTAGAAGTTCCTTCGTGCCTCCGGTGTTGAAGTTTGTGTCAAAGCTTCCCTTTGGGGCTAAGTTTGGTTCACATTTGGAGAGACTTGCTACTATGAAGAGTGACAAGGTGCCCATGCTTGCCAAAGTGGGGCCAAAACTCATCCCCTCCTTTGTTGAGACCGACTCGTCTGCTGAGAAGGAGACTGCTTGTGCAGATAGTCGTGAGAAATCCACCAAGTCTGTTTCTGGGGAAGGTGATAAGATTTGTGCGCTTTTGAAACCAGATCTGCTTGAGGACATAGATGTATGCGCCAAGTTTGTTGATGGCGTCAAATAAGTTGTTGGCCCAAGTTCCTTTGCGAAGCATACAACCTAGTATAGAAGGACTGTTTGGATTCGGCGAATATACCATTAATTCGAATCGTCTTGGTTGGCTGTACCTCGTCATCGTCTGCATTCCGTATAGGTTGCGCAGCTGACTTGTCTAAGTATCTGTCAACCTTGCCTTCTTTCATGAGCTTTTCTAGGTAGTTTTTTCGAGTGTAGCAGTCGTCGGTTGTGTGACCGAAACCTCGGTGGAATGCACAGTATTTTATGTGATCCAACTTGGAAGTATCTCCCTTTGATTGTTTCGATAACTTGAACCACGACCCGTTCTTGATGTCGCAAAGGAATTAGTGGATCAGAATTGAGAACTTAGAGTAGTTCTTGGTTGTTAAGCCTTCTTTGGTCGTGGGTCAGTCCCTGCGTTTGGCCTCATGCCTGCTTTTGCTGGACTGTTTCTCGTCCTCCTTCATTTGAGCCATTGCCGACTTTTTTCGAGGCTGCTCGGGTGCCTTGTCTACTCGCCGAGCCTCGTCCCAAAGTGCATGCTTTTTCTGCCAAAGCAAAGGAGTCTGCTAGAGTGATGACTTTTTTCACGATCATTTCTCCTAACAGTGGGTGGTCTGTTGGGAGTCATTTTGGAAGGTTGCATTTGCTATCGAGTCGTCGCATCCGATGATCTTTGCCTTTTCTGCTTTCAACCTCTTCACGTAGTCATGGAGTGACTCATTTAGGTTTTTCTTCACGGGGAACAAGTGGTTGGACTTTTTCTTGATCGTGCGATAGGATGAGTATTCGTTAGTGAAAACCAAGGAAATATCATCAAAACTCCGGATGGATCGTGGTGGCAAGGTGTGAAACCAATCTTGCGCCTCGCCTTGTAAAGTTGTGGCTAATATTTTGCACATAAGGGCATCGTTGTTCCGATAAAGGACCATCGCCCTCCGGTAGTGCTTCAAATGCCACTCCGGATCTCCATCTCTTTTGAAAGTTGTGAAGTGTGACATGCTAAACTTGCATGGAGGCTCTGCCTGCTCGATCTCATCCGTGAAGGGTGACCTGCTCATGTTGGTCATATCCTACCGTAGTGCTTCATCGGCCACTTCGTTGCGTTGGAAATCACACAACCATTCGTTGAGAAGCATCTCTACCTCTTCCTGAATTTGCCCGTGTTGGGGTAGCAGAGCCCTCGACTACCCCCGATCTTGTCATGCTGGTCTAGGCTATTCTTCTCCATGCTCGACTAGTATATGCCACAGCTACAGTGCATGAGGTAGATTCTTAGCAGGCGAGGGATTTTTTCGTAGGCTGCTGGTTGAACTTGAGCTGGATTAAGTGACTGCTTCTCTCCGTTCGTCGTGCTGCCTGCTTCGATGTGATGTGAAAAATTCTCATTACAGGCCTAGCCGCGAATGAACGCTTTACTTAGAAGGCTGCTCATGTTGATTATCAAAGCATGGCCCCAACTGTGAATGTATACTCGTTCGTGGGCCTAGTCGAGAATACACACTCCTCCACGCGCTAAGATAGGAGTATACGTTATCTCGAGATCCCAATCGGGAGTGTACGCTGCCCGAACACTCAGTTTGTGGTTGGTCGAGTGGTTGCTTGCCAGGACACTGCTGGAGAGGTTATTCGTCTGCCTTTGTTCTAATTCGAGACACTTCGTTTGGGGCACGTTGGATCTCAGTGCATTGTAAGAACTGATTCACCAAGGTCGTCTGTTGTGCAAGGGCGCTCGTTAACTCTATGACTTGTCGGGATAAGTGTTGTTCGCCATTCGGGTTGGAAAAGCTTGGAAAAAATGTGCCTCCTTGAGCGGTGGAAGGGTGGTAAACTCCGGGTGCAAGATTTGAGTTGGGAAATGTCAAATTCATGGAGAAATGTGGTGAGAATGCCCTCGGTTCGATGGTAAGTCCAAGTGGTTGAGATAGCCTTGGGCCGACTTGGGCTGCTTGGGAAGCAACGAGAGTAGGCTGCTCGACATGTGGTGCATGCGAGTGCGAGGTTTAGGCTTAGCTTGGCAACACGTTGGGCTCGCGTTAAGCTTGGAGTGACATGGCTTGGGTCGTGGCTTTGGTGCTGTGAGTCTTGGATAACACGACTTGAGCTTGGGCCCGTGCAAGTTTGGATGGCACGGCTTGGGCTGTGTTAGTTGTGTCGTGGACCTCACCACGGGTGGTTGCCATGGTGGAGCCTCGTAGTGGTGGTGCCACTCCGCTTATTGTGACATTTAGCCTTGTGGATTGCTGCGGTCCCATCTCTTGAATATTGAAATTTTCACTTGTTGAATTTTCTAAATTTCTAGCCATTGTACTTCTTTTTTACGTTTTATCAAAGATTTTTTTTCAAATAAAAAATTCTAATAATAAAAACCTACGAAAAATCTACAAATGGACAAGAAAATAGAAAAACCTTTGATGCGAGAGTCTTCAACGAGTGTGTATCTCTTCTCTCAATGAAAGCACCAAATTGTGGATGCAAATTTCTTCCTCCTTGATCTTGGACAAAATTGCACCTACGAAACAAATAACACCTTAGGTCAAGGCCAAAAGCCTCACACGCCCACGATGAATTTGGGGGGTGGGGGTCGTTTTGGCCTAAGAACCTCCGATGCCAAAGTTAGAATTTTGAGGGATAAATGTTTGGAGAATTTAGAGAATTTAGCAAGAGTATTCGACTTGAGTTTTGGAGAGAATGAGAGGCCTTTTATAGGGGTGTGGCCGACCTCTTTAGGTGAAAGAGGACTGGCCACTTGGCTATCTTTGTGGGCTAGGTTCTTGATTTGTGTTTAATTGGGTATAATTGAATAATTAATAGAATAATTGCCTAATTGATTAGCTAATTAAATAATAAAAAGGGAAAGATTTGGGAGTTACCTTGTGGAGAGGATTTGATGAGGATGGATGAAATAGATTTTAAATTGTTACCTATTTTGGGCACTTTTGACTTGATTAAGGGATGATTGCCCGCTGCTCGCTCGTAGGAATCCTGATATGCATCAAGGGTATTTTTGTCCTTTTTATCCAAAAATTCACGTGTCGTCTTGTGATTATTTTTTGCTCCACAACCTTCACTTGTTGGCATATTGAGAAAGCTCGATGCAATTTTTTGTTCAATCAATCTCCTATTAATCTTACCTAGGTTCTTCTTGCCATTTCCTCTTCTGCTGCAGTGTTTCTCGACGTGACTAGTGATGTGACTAGTACGCCTTCTCCTCCCCCCTAGCTTTCTCCCCAATGACAGTGTCGGCAGCCCGTTGGAACCCCCCTTCATCCATTTTCCTCAAACTGAATGTGGATGCTAGTTGACATGCACCATCTCTAATAGGTTTTGTTGGGATTGTGATCAGGGTGAGCACGGTATATTTGTGGCTGCAACAAGGTATGAGATCTAGGCCCTAAATGCAGCGACAACCGAAGCTTTAGCTATATTGCGAAGATGTGAGTTGGCTATGGATTTAGGGCATCAATCAGTTATCATTGAGTCTGACTCCAAGGCTATAATTTCATCTTTATCACCTTCGTTGGACAATGGCAGTTGGGAGGCCTTTCCTACCTTATTGGTTGTTCAAAGGTTAGGGGAGTCCTTTCAGGACTGTCGCTGATCTTGGATTCCAAGGTCAGCCAATATAACGGAGGATACTTTGGCGTTGCGTCGTAGTACAAAGATGTGCAATATCACATGGGTCTGTAGACCTCCATCTTCGTTGGTTCATGTACTTAATAAGGATGGCTTACCTTGTTCCCCATGATGTATGATGGCAGGTGTTGGGGCGACACTTGAACCTGGTTTCAATGTCTTTCTCCTTATCCCCTTCACTACTTTATTTTGTTGCTTTGTTGCTTGTTGGTCTTGGTGTGGGCTTTCCTTGCAGCATTTTGGCATCTTTGCCCTGGGAATACATTTCCAGTTTTCCAAAAAGAAAAAAAAAAAGAAAAAAAAAAGGAGTGAGAATCAATTTGATCTACAATTGTCCACCTCAATTTTCCTTTGTTTTCGGTGAACGCCTTACAAATATAGGTATATCATCATGTGGTGTTCTATGTTAATAAAATAATAATATATGAACAAAACTTTATACTCATTTTTATTCCATTAGTATAGAACTTCATTCTTTGTGACATGCAAATTTCTTAAAAATACTCAAAAGAACTTATCATGGCCCGCACTTGATTTTGAGCCCCCTACCCAACCTTTTTGACCCCACCATCTCTCTCTCGTGGTAGTGTCCCGTGTCCGGACATAAACCTTTTTTTATTGAGGATAAAAATAAAAAAAAAGCTCTTTCAATTTTAACCCAATTAGAGTAATGATTCCTTAACTAAAAGTTCATGAACAATTGTCACAGCCCATCCCAGAGATGTAAGTTAATTATTTATTGGAGGTGTGAAAATTCGGAATTACCCGTGGACGTTGAGTGGTATTATTGGTTTAATTGTGTTTTTGGACCAATATACTTAAATCCTAATTGTTTGGAACCAATTAGGATTAGAGTTTGGTGTATTGTGGGTTGTTGAATATTTTGGACCACACATCACTCATCCATTCTCTCTCACACTCCCGTGCACTCTCTCTCTTGGTTTCACTCTCTCTCTCTCCTTTGAACTCGTATGGACAATCACCCAAAACCATTGAAACTTCACAGATCATGGTCAAAGTTGGCACCATTATGTTTGTGAAGCTCAAACGATTTGATTGGTACCCATTTCAGGTAAAGATACCTTCGAAAACCCTAGTTTTTCATAACCCCCGATTTGTGCACTGTTCATGCACACGTAATTATGGATGTTTTTGGGAATTTGAAGCTTGTAGAAAGCTTAGTGAGGTCCTAAGGAAGCTCGGAGTGTTTCATTTGAAGGTTTTGGACGTCGGGGTCATGTGGATGATGTTTGGCCGGTTTTTCTTGGAATTCTCCGGTGAGATCCCGTGACTTTTAGAACTTTAAATTAGTATGATTGTGTTCTACAAGTTAAGAGTTTCATTTTGGTATAAATTGTGTGAAAAATGGTGCAAAAATGAACGAGAAATAGGCAGTTGCAGGTCTGCCCAGAATCCGGCGCCGGTGACACTATTTCGGTGTCTGGAGGTTGAAGATGCCTCGCGTGGGGGGTGCGTTTTGCCGTGCCCTTACCGGCGCGTGGCAGCGCGTGGGAGCTCGAAAAATTTATCTAAAAATTTGGGGATGACCCTGAGGTTGTGTAGGTCATTGTGGTGTATTCATTTACCTATTTTGAGCAATGTATGAGAAGTTATTAGCTAGTTTCACCTATGTGCTTTAAAATAACGTTTTTATAGTTAATTCGCATATAGGTGAGGCTTATCCCAAGGACGAGCTTATCCACGGGTGACTTGGGGGCTACGACCCTTCGACATACCAGTGAGTGGGCTTTTGTTTTCAATATATACTTATATACTTGATATATTTCCCAGAAATGCATTTTTAAGGAAAGTATGCTTTGAAATAATATGCCAAATGCTTTTATATTCTGAATATGCATTTCATGGTTGCATGTATATATATATATATATATATACATGTGGTGTTGTGGAGGCACAAGTAAGTTCAGGTAAGTTATGTTTGGTTATATGAATCATCGATGAAGTGATATGTGATTGAATAATGTTGAGCTCATAAAACTGCACCTAGGGTGATTGTGATTTAGCCAGAGATATGAAGTACAGGCCTGTTTATTTACGTCACCTCTCGCACTATATGCTCATATTAGATCCAACTTAAGTGCACAGTCTTGTCGTACATACCTTATTTATGGTTTCGACTCATAGGTGACTAGCGATTTATCGTCCGGCTATTATGAGAGAGTAAAATTGAGCATAATTATATTACACCCAATCTTGTCGTACATACCCATTTTTAGTGATTCCGACTTATGTGCAATACATTGCCGTATAGGTCATTGTAGTGACTCCGGCTAGATTGACTTTTGAGTTATGAATTTAGTCGTACAGACTACCACATGGGTTCCAGCTAACATATCATATTTCTATGAATTTATTCTTACCTGAATTGCTTACTCTGTTATATCTTGGCATAACATACATTTGAATATGATTATGTGAAGCATGAATTGAATTGATATGATTTCATATATATATATATATATTATGTATATGCTTATATCTTGATTCTGGGAAAAATTATACATGTTTTACAGTGAGGGGTTAGTTTATTGATAAATGAGATGGTTTTGTAAAACATTTGTTTTTGCCCACTCACGTTTTCTGTTTTGTTCCCCTCTAGGTTTTAAGTAAACTTGCTATTGGTGGCTTGAGGACGTCGGAAGTTTTGACTTATCTAAATCATAGTAAGACATTCCTGGTACTGTATAACTAGTACTTGTCCTACTGGACTGCATCTAGACTTTATGCTCTGATTAGGAGTGTCTACTATTGTAACTAACTCCTATCATTTTCTGTTTAGTAGTGCACTCTAGTAAATTGGTTTGCAATTATTCGTATAATTCTTATCATTATCGCTTCCACACTGTGCACATGGCTACATCACTCTCACGTGACGGCCAGCATGCCTTGATCTTGGTCGGGGTGTGTCAGTTTGGTATCAGAGCCTAGGTTTAGCAGTCCTGTATAATTCTTAAATGTTCTAATCCTTGTGATGTCTTATGTCAGAACTATGCCGCCTCGTAGAGAGCCCCGTCAATCAGCTGAATCTAGTTTCCCTGATATTGCTCAATTAGGGGAAGATATAGTTTCTGCCATTCAGACAGCATTCCGTACTCCTCAGAGGACACCTCTTGAGACAGTTCATAATCTGAAGTTGACTCACTTCATGGGAAATGAAGGTTATGAGGGGGCAGAACAATGGTTGAATCAAGTGGAGAAGACATTTCAGGTGATGCAGAGTCAATGGAATCTTTCTTCTAATAGGTGGGTCGAAACTACTACCTGGTTTTCGGGAGAACAACCTGCATCCTGGTGGAGACAGGAGTCTTACTAGATGACCCCAGAACAGATTGTGGACTGGGAGTGTTTAAGGAGCTGTTTCATAAAAGGTTCATTCTTCTTGCGTATATCGATCTTAAGAAACAGGAGTTTACTCATCTGAGGTAAGGAAAGATGTCCGCTAATGAGTATTATAGGATGTTTACTGATTTGTCAAGATATGATCTGAAGGTTGCTGCTAATCCGGTAGGGATGCTTCGCCGTTTCAATTTGGGTACTACTAAGAAGAAATGGCGTTCCATAGCGACATCGACTAACTGTGCTTCTTACCAGGAGTTTTATGAGATTCTACTAAGGATTGAGGCCTCAGAGAACATGCCTAGTTAAAGTGAGGATGAGGAAGGAAAGAATGGGGGCCAGAGATGAGATGACAAAAGAAAGGGGCAAGCATTTCAGGGACACCGCAATACCTAGAACTTTAAGATGAGTGGTGGCAGTTCCAGCTCTTCTAGCGGAGGATTGAGTACTAATATGCAAAGGAGGGGTGGTAGATTCACTAGAGGTCTGATGTTCCAGAGGCAGAGAGATTTTGGTGGTTTAGGTGGATCTGGTGCTCCCTTATGTCGCAGGTGTAATAATCAGCATTTTGGGGAGTGTAGGAGAGGCAGTAATGGATGTTTTACTTGTGGTCAGATGGGTCATCGGGCTACCCAATGCCCTCAGAGTTAGCAAAGATCCCAGTAGCCTTCTTTCCCATCACCTGCACCGACCTAGCAAGCTTCATGATCTGGTGGTTATTCTCAGACTGGACAAGGAGATGCCTACCACTATCAGGGTGACGCCGCTCCTTACACCTCAAGACAGCAGCAGTACTCTCAGGATCCTCAGTATCATAGTAGGTATCCTTAATATCAGGGAGAATCTATGTCTTATCAGCCACATTCAGCAAGTGGATCTCAGTGGTACCAAGGGGGACAGCCTAGCAGGGAGAGATTGCTGCTAGTAGTGCAGGATCTTTGAGGCAGTTTGGTTAGCAGAGGTAGGGACGTGGTATTCATCCCAACAAAAGTCGTGGTGGACGACAGCAGAATTAAGGGTGTATCCACAACATGTCACTGCAAGATACCCAGAATAATCCAGATTTAATCATGGGTAAAATAAATATTCTTGGTCATTTTGCTAGAGTATTGATTGATTGTGGTGCTACACATTTTGTTATTTCTCATACATTTGCTCAAGTGACACAACCTCATCCTACACCTCTAGAATATAATTTAGAATTTTCTATGCCTTAAGTGGATAGATGTTTTGTGGATTGGGTATATCCAAGATCTCCAGTGATAGTAGATGATATTATTATGTCGGCTAATCTTATTCCGTTAGATATTATGGATTTTGATGTGATTTTGAGCACTGATTGGTTACACTATAATCGTGCCAAGATAGATTGTTATGGGAAGACAGTCACATTTCATTGTCCTGGATTACCTGAAGTTACATTTGTAGGAGAGCCTAGTGGGGTGAGGCATGGTATTATTTCAGCTATGAAAGCAAAGAGACTATTGTCAAAAGGTTGTCAGGGATATTTGGCTCATGTGGTGTTGAATGATGATACTCCTAGTAGTGTGGATTATGTTCGTGTGGTCAGATATTTTCCGGATGTATTCCCTGAGAATTTGCCTAGATTGTCGCTAGATAGAGAGGTGGAGTTTGTTATTGATCTGCTTCCAGGTAAGAATCCTATATCTTTGACTCCTTACAAAATGGCTCTTGCTGAATTAAGAGAATTGAAAGTGCAGTTGCAAGAGTTAGTGGATAAAGGTTTTATTCAGCCGAGTACTTCACCTTGGAGAGCTCCAGTTTTATTTGTGAGGAAGAAAGATGGAACTTTAAGGCTGTGCATTGATTACAGGCAATTGAATCGACTAACCATTAAGAACCGTTATCCATTGCCTCGTATAGATGATTTATTTGATCAACTCAGAAATGCATGTGTATTTTCTAAGATAGATTTGAGGTCAAGTTACTACCAGTTGAAGATTAAAAATGAAGATGTCCCTAAGACCGCATTCAGGACTCGATATGGTCATTATGAGTTTCTTGTAATGCCATTTGGGTTAACTAATGCACTAGCAGCTTTTATGGATTTGATGAATCCAGTATTCCAGCCATATTTGGACAGGTTTGTTATTGTCTTCATTGAAGATATTCTGGTATACTCTAAGTCTAAGGCTGAGCATGCTAGACATTTGAAATTGGTGTTGAGCAGTTTGAGAGAACACCAACTATATGCTAAGTTTAGCAAATGCGAATTTTGGTTGAATCAAGTGGCCTTTTTGGGACATGTCATTTCTGCACAAGGCATTCAAGTGGATTCTCAGAAAGTGGCAGCTGTGGAGAATTTGGAGCAACCTCGAACCGTCACCGAGGTATGGAGTTTTCTTGGCTTAGCAGGTTATTATAGACGATTCGTTAAGGATTTTCAGTGATTGTTGTGCCATTGACGAGGTTGACTCGAAAGGATGTTAAGTTTGAGTGGGATAATACATGTGAACAAATTTTCCAGCAGTTGAAGTACTATCTCACTCATGCTCATGTTCTAGCACTTCCAGATGATGGCGGTAATTATGAGGTTTATAGTGATACTTCTCTGAGTGGTTTAGGTTGTGTATTAATGCAACATGGTAGGGTGATTGCTTATGCTTCGAGACAGTTGAAACCACATGAGAAGAATTACCCTACACATGATTTAGAGTTAGCCGCTATCATCTTTACCTTGAAGATTTGGAGACATTATTTTTATGGTGAGAAATGTAAAATCTTCACAGATCATAAGAGTCTTCAGTATCTGTTTACTCAGAGAGATCTTAATCTTCATCAGCGGAGGTGGATTGAGTTACTTAGTGACTATGATTGCACAATTAAGTATCATCCTAGTCGTGCAAATGCAATGGTGGATGCACTTAGTAGAAAGACTCTAGCTAGACTTAATGCCATCTATGATTGTCATGTTCCGTTTCTAGCAGATTTGAGGTCCACTGGAGTGGAGTTAGGAGTGGAAGATCGAGAAGAAGCCTTGCTTGCTAATTTCCAGGTTATACCAGTTTTAATTGATCGTGTGCTTGAAGCTCAGATGAATGATGAAGAGACCCAGGAAATAATTCAAGCAAGAAATAAAAGGCAAAAAGAAAGATTTCAAAATTCGAGAAACTGATGGCATGCTTATGTAGGAAAGCATAATGTATGTGCCGAATAATGCAAAGTTAAAGAAAGAAATTTTGGATGAAGCACATATTTCGGCATATGCAATGCATCCAGGAGGCACTAAGATGTATCATACCATTAGACCATTTTATTATTGGCCAGGTATGAAAAGGGAAATTGCCGAATATGTGAGTAGGTGTGCCATTTGCCAACAGGTTAAAGCTGAAAGAAAGAAGCTGTTTGGGTTGATGCAGCCACTTCTCGTTCCACAGTGGAAATGGGAAAATATTACTATGGATTTTGTGTACAACCTCCCTCGTACACAGAATAGTTATAACGGCATTTGGGTGGTAGTTGATCGACTTACGAAGTCAGCACATTTTATTCCAGTGAGGAGAAGTATTCGTTAAGCCGATTAGCTAAGTTATTTATATCACAGATTGTGAAGTATCATGGTGTGCCAGTTAATATTATCTCGGATCGGGATCCCAGATTTACTTCCAAGTTCTGGATAGCATTCTAGGAAGCTCTTGGTACAAGATTGCTTTATAGTACGGCATATCACCCTCAGACAGATGGACAATCTGAGAGAACTATTCAGACATTAGAGGATATGTTAAGATCTTCAGTGCTGCAGTTTAGAGATAGTTAGCATGATTGTTTGGATTTGACGGAGTTCGCCTACAACAACAATTATCATTCGAGTATTGGTATGGCACCATTCGAGGCACTTTATGGGAAATCTTGTCGTACGCCTCTATGTTGGTCAGAGGTTGGCGAAAGAGTTTTAGTGGGCCTTGAGATTGTGGATGTGACTACTCAAAATGTTCAGGTAATTAAGTCTAACCTGAAAGCGGCCCAAGATCGACAAAAGAGCTTTGCAGACAAGCATGCCATTGATTGGAAATATGATGTAGGTGATTGGGTATTTCTGAAGCTATCACCTTGGAAATGTGTAGTACGATTTGGAAAAAAAGGAAAGTTGAGTCCTAGGTTCATTGGACCATATATGATCACCGAGCGAGTCGGTGAGGTTGCTTACAGGCTTGAGTTTCCTCCAGAGTTATCCAAGGAGCACAATGTATTTCATGTTTCGATGCTTCGACATTATGTTTCAGATCCTTCGAATGGTTGGCTTGTAGGTTTCTCAATATCCAATGGCAACATATATTTTTAGAGAAGCCAATTTTGTGGCAGATAAGCTTGCTAGCGTTGGGGTGTCGGTGTCTAACCTCCACTTTTGGGATTATTGCCTCCCTTCTTCGGCGTTAAATGCTTTGAATTTTGATTGTATTGAGACATGTTGTTATAGAGGTTTTTCTCTTCAATAAAGTTATTTTCCATTTAAAAAAACGTAATAAAAAATTAAAAAAAAACTATCAAGTAACCGTTATTTTTTCTACATAGCAACATTGCATTAGTTAGAACAAATACGCTCTCTCCTTCCCATGTGTTCCAATTTCCATATCCAGTAAAACTAAACCATATTTTGCATCCCACAAAAAATATGAAGAAAACATAACGAATGAAAAATCAGGGTCCACAGTAGCAAAGTAGCAGTCACTTTCCATCATACAAACAAGACTGGACAAGAAAATCAGGGTCCAAGCTGCCAAACAATCATACTTGCATTAGTATATATTTTACAGTATGCTAATCAATTAGCTTACAAAGATGTTAAGACTTGACAAAAACAGGGGAAGTGAAATTACATAAATTACATTAGGGCCTAATTAGCAAGACTGCATGGACTAATTAAGGAACAAATATTTAAATTCTTTTTCTGGAATTAGTATCCTATGATTTGTCATCCATTTACAGGATCCAACAATGGGTAAGCTCCTCCTCTACTTAAACCTTAATTAATTAATAAACATTTTAATCATGATTAGGGATTGAAGATGGAGCTGCCACATTTGCACTTCCAACTCATGGGCTTGTAGTTGCTGGAGTTCTCATCACCTATGGCATAAGCAATGCCGAATACAGCTTTGGAGGGGTTTTTGCTGCCTGGTTTTGCATTTGCTTGGGGAGTTGCAGGCACTTGAATTGCCTCACAGCGGCCGTAGGAGCTGCACCTTCTCTCACACCTTGGAGGCCTCGAACCTACCTGCCCTCTCAGATTCACTTTACTCTCTTCATTCCCTGCCTACCCAAATTAAAAAAACACTAGACAAATCAGGACATTTGGGTGCAAATCAAAGGTGTTTGATGAAAGTTCTCAGAGAAAGCCTTGAACTGTAAGACCACTGGATAAAAAGTTAAAAACCCACCTGGGAAATGGCAACTTTGTTGTGAATTTCTCTGCTTTCAGCCGTTTGGGTACAAAATCTGAAGTGGGTTGGGCACAGAATCAAGAGAAACACAAGGGAAATCGAGTAAAAGTGGAAGCAACCCATTAAAGTGGAAATTGAGATGAAGCTTTTGGAGGTGAGAGAGGGACTAAATAATGAAATGGGCTGTGAAAATTTAAGACGGAAAAGTTGACGTGAATAAAGAAAACAGGGACAGAAACCCTGTAATATATAAGTTTGATGTGCTTCTGGAAGAGCATCAAAATATTGCGATTTTTGAGGTGATGGAACGTGAATGAGTTATTAACAAGTGGTGAAGACGTTTATTGGGATTCTCGAAAATTGGTTTAGGATCGGTACTGAAATTGGGATTCCCAAAAATTTCAGTTTGGAAATCGGGACAAGGGTTTTGTTCGGTATCCCATACCGAACCACCCTTACAATTAATTTGAAGCTGATCAGCACCAGTGGAACCACAAAATCACACCATCTCTCTCTCTCTCTCTCTCTCTCTCTCTCTCTCTCTCTCTCTCTCACTCTCACACAATTTCAATCATGAATCATGGAAGTGTAACCGAGAAATGGTAAGGAGATTCTCTTGTAGAACTCTTTATGGATTCCTGTCATTTCATGTTTATGCATAATGTTTTTTAATATTTATATAAAAATTGATGTTAAATTGTGAGGTGACATAGATTTTATGAAAAATCATAATTTTTGAATGCGAGCTGATTTATCAAATGTCATATTATAAACGGAGAGGTAATAAAAAAATATATTTCCTCTTATATCATGACATGTAATGTGCCGACTTGTATTATAGGCACACTAAAATATCTCTCCGAATAAAAAGTTGAGTTTTCATCATTCTTTCGAACCACATTGGTTATTTTTTACAGCCAAGATGTGAACCGTGTGCTAGGTAGATAAATTGGCAAGAGAAAAAGGAAAGTGTAACTCTAATTCTCCAACATGTGAGAAATTGATAATGAAAGTGTAACTCAAGTTAAAAATGGCACCACAAATTGCATGATCCACAAAAGTTATTCCAATGAAAAGTGATTTAAATTTTTCTCCCCCATTTTGTCATGGTAAGACAAAGGAAGAAATTGATAATTAAGCACAACACATAGTAAGGAATAAAAAGTGAAGCATAACATGTAAGAAAGAAGGGTCAATGGAACTCGGAGAAACAAAACAGCACACAATGGTGCAAAGTTTGGAATCAAAGTGATAATATCTAACAAATTTAAGTTCAAAAGACACAAGAGTAAGATAAAGAGGATTAGCAAGATTAATTACAACAGAAACCAAAAGGAAATTGAGTTTCAATTTTAACAACCACTGTTCAATAGATAACAAAATAGAACTCCCCTATAAAACTTGCTCTCGCTAAAAACCCCTACAAGAGCTCCCCTATAAACTTAGAACTCATCTGATTGTGATGAGTCTTCTAAGCCGACAGGAGATCCAACAGTAATGGAATCTTCAACAGGAACATATTCAGGGCATGGATCATGACCAAGACCTTCTTTATTTTCATCTTCATCAGAGGAATATGTGAACCTGATGTGCTTGTCCTTCGAAGTAAGAGTAGAAGAGAAATGCTGGTGGACATTGATGGACACTTCATTTCCTTTAGCAGCGTAGATAGCAGCCGTCTTGGCAGCAACGAAACTAGAATGGTCGGAGAAAACAGCGGTGTGATAGGATACAGATGAAGGATCCACATGGCAATGAGGGACAAGCTTTGGAGGTCGCAGAGAAGGCTCGGGGACAAATGATAGAGGATTCAGAGAGGTTTGACTCAGAGATTATGAAGAGAATGAGTTATTAACAAGTGGTGAAGACGTTTATTGATCAACTAGAGACTTAAAATCAACAAATTGTTTTCTAAGAGAGTTGACTTCAGACTCAAGATATGCTATTTTCCTATCTTGGGAGGTAGTTGATGACGAGACTGGTCCAGGATCACCTTGAGTTACGACACACATGACATTATTGAGATTCATCATATTTCTGTGAAGGTCCTTAGTGGTTCTAAGACACAGATCATCAGAATGTTTTTTAACACCATCAAGCTCATATAATTGAGTGATTAGACAAGGGTGAATAGTAGACCTTCTCTGGTAGGTTCTAGCATGCTTGGATTTGGACAAAATGGACTTGAAAATCAGAAAGCCAAAAGGTACATCACAGTGAGTTAACATGGCAAATAATACTCAGGCTGACTCAAAGGTAGGGTTACCATTTGATGATGTACCGAGAACATTTCTACAGATAAAGTAAGACCAAATCCTATAAAAAGGTTTAAGGTGAGAATTTGAGATTTGAACTTTAACAAGAGTAATAGATGGATCAGCATAAGCCTCACGATGGTAGGCACATATTGACTGGTTGCAACATTAAACGACGAGATGGCTGAGCACGGGCAGAACCAATGTTGCCAACCATTGGTAAAGAATTTTTTTTTTTTTATGAAATGGATTGAGAGTTTGAAAGGGGAAGGAAAGAGAACTCAAAGCAAACGACACAAAATGAGGTATGGTGCAAACCTAGATGGGTTAGATGAGGTTAAAACCTAGGATACTGTGAAGACAACTAAGCCGTGCAATGAAAACCAATGGATGAGATGCATAAGGTAAAAACAGATGTGCAAAGATAGGAATGCCCTTAATGAACCTTACATTTTTTATTAAGACACTTGACTAGTCAGATTGATGAACAAAACCACTACTAAACTACATTGGTGCAACAAGTTGTAACCAATGGAGAAGACAACACACACACAAAAGAAAACAAACTACGGTTACAAACCTAGTAGCATTCGAGATATGGTCAACTGAGAATCACATAGAGAAAGACCCAGAATAAACAGATTTAATACCCAAGCTTACAAGACAACTTTGATAGAAAAAAAATATTTGACAAGGCAAGTACATTTGAAAGGAAACATGCAATATAATACTTCAGAAACAAATCTTTACAGGCACACAACGATAGCACAACATAGATTAACACTTGTTCATACTACAACCATGATGTGTCCAGGTATGGGAAAGTGATTGGTGACAGACAATGAAAAAGCATAGTTTCATGTAACTAAGCAAATATTTAATTCAAGGGCTCACCAAACTTTTAATTACCCATTGAGATTAAGAACCAAGCCTTAAAACATAAATTAAGCAACTTTTTAGACACAAAACTACACACAATGATGAACCCAACCCAATAGAACATTTAAATTGGTAAGTGATATGGAGCACATGACCAGTAATAGGATTAGAGAGAATTGTATTTTAGTAACCCATGACACATTATGAGCCCTTTTGAAGATTGAGAGAAAAGAATTGAACTTTCATGACATTGCATGAGATAATATTTTTGAGAATTTTGGAATTTTTTTCCTTTTCTAAAATTTTGAGAACTTTGCTCATGAGTGAATAAGTTGAAGCTTAGATACATAATTTTACTTTTGAGGGGATCTGAGCACAATGAGAGAAACTAGGTCGTGTTTTGCAATGGAAAAGACACTTTACCCAATTTATAGAGAAGAGTTGACACTACAACCCAATCAAGACCAAAGTAAGTTTAACCCTTAAATCAACTAAAGCTTTTGTCAAACGATACAAAGATTTTTCACTAGCCAATAGCCATAATAGGGAAAACCTTTGACATCACAGAGAAAGAATTAGTCAAGGTTAATCTACAAAATGCTAACATGTGAGATAGTTAAGAAGAGCACAAAGTGACAAATAGACTTAACTGATGAGGTGATTTGTAGGATAGATACAAGAACAGGAAAAGTAAACATGCAGAAGAATAACAAAATGAAAGCAAGGCTACTCAAGCTATTCAGTCAAAGGCACAAAACTCAATAGACCCTCGAAGATTTTTATGTCTTCGATTTCCAAGAGACTTATGAAGTTCATAGCTAGTTGTTTCTCATATGGCATCAAGTTTATATCAAAGACATTTCCTCACATAAATCTTCTAAGAGCAGGATATTTGTTCTTAAGACCTTTGGAGATTAAATAATTTACAACACTCAACTAAACAACTAGTGCATAAACTTCATCAGAATGTACATCAAGGGCCAAATCAAGATTATCAAAATGAGGAACAAGTCATGATGCAAAGATGTAAACAAACAAGGCATATGGAGAAATTACATTCATAAGTGAGAGAGAAGCATTCCTTAGTGAAGTGATACATTCAGCGTCCAAAGTGAGAGGCAGCTCATCACGAAATCGAGTTGGAAAGTGAAAATTTAGAATTTCATTCTCAAGATGATGGACTTTGGCAAAGATAAGGCAATACTCACCAGAGTGAAATACAAGAGGATGTCTTCCCAAGATGCTAGGTTCACACAAAAAGCATTTAGAGATGAAGTCTTGTAATTTTCCACATTGGACCATTTGCTGAAAAGTATCTGTGTTCCAATCTGAGCAATCATCACAGTTTGAGGCAACAAATTTTCCTTTTATCTTGGAACCACCAACATGTTCTTCCCACGTTTATCAACAATTTTGCAATTTGTCTTGGAAAAGCAAATTTTATTAGCAACTTCATCATATAGTTGACCAATACTAAGGAGATCAGTTGACAATCCAGCCATATAGCAAACATCTTCAAGCATAGAAAGTCCAGGAATCTTCACTACTCATTTTCCAACAATCTTAGTCTTGTTTCCTCCACCAAACACAATCATACCACTTTTGAATAGTACAAGAGATTAAAAAAACATCATTATCACATGTCATATGATGAGAACAACCACTATTGAGGTACTAGGTGTCTGGACTAGAAGATGATGTTGAACTTTGAGCAAACAAACACTTTCCAAATCCACGTTCAAAGCCACTTGAACTTGGCTTGACATTTCTTGAGCTTAAAGAATTAACAATATTGGATATTCTGCTGACCTCTATGGTTAAACGATCCACTTGTTCCTTTAGATCATTTTTCCTTTCTAGACGTAGTTTTCTACACCTAGGTCTAATGTGGCAAAGATCACCACAATGATGACATTTGGGAACGAATCTAGACCCTGAAGTAGAGTCACCCAAAGAAGATATAACAGATAATTCCTTATAAGCATGTAAGTTCATACCTATGGAACTTGAGCTGCTTTCATCACAAGCAACCACATCATCACCTTCAAACTAATTTCCTGTAGCGAATACTATTTCCGATAAGTCAGCACTCATAGACAGACAGTTTAATTTGCAAGTAGCCTCATTCAATTCAAAAGTTATCTTCAAATTAGCTTCCCGATACAGTTCATTGTTTTCCCGTAGCAAATGAATTTGTTGAAGCAAACTTTCATGCGATATCATTAATCTTTTAACATGATCTTCAAGAAAAGCGATTAGGTCATCCATTTCATCATCATCACCATATAAGGAGCCTCATTCATTTAGCAAATGAAGTTTAGTCTCTAACCGTGTGACTTGTCACTCAGTTTTGTTCTAATCGGACAGAGAGACTCAAGCTCTTCTTGTAACACGGATACCTTTTTGACAACTTCTGCATTGTCCAATGTTGCAACACACATCTCATCAAAGATAGATTCATACAATTTGGACAACTCCTGAGATGATGACACATTGATATCATCAAATACTTTGTTTTTTCCTCTGATTAATGTTTCATCAACAGATGCAACAAGTGCAACAATCTCATCTTCATCTGATGACACAAAATCTTGCTCATCACTGTCACTCCAAGTAGCCATCATAGCCTTTTCATGGTTCTTACTAAGAAGTATGGTGTTGGCACATTCAGCTACACGGTGTGTTGGAAATATGCCCTGAAAGTCAATCTTTGGAAGAAACCTTTCAGGACAATTGAATCGATGTATGGATGACTCTTATACATCAAATGACAAAGATACTAATTAGGACTATCTCAATAAACGATATATGTCCTAAATAGTGTATCCATGGACAATGGATTGATTGAAGAAGTAATCTAATGATGTTAGACTACAGAGACCTTCTTCACATAACCAAATGTCCAAAAAGGTTCCTGGTCATTGGATTGTCGGAGGGATACTGACAATGCGTAGACCGGTACATACTGTGTCCGCTTCAATTGGAAGGATGGAAAGTCTCATCCCATTCGTGTTGTGACACTAAGACAAGTATGTAGGTGCTCATTAAGGGAATGAGTTCACTGAACACAATCGAACGAGAGTACTTGCATGGAGGTCTACTCACATGTCAAGCAAGTAACTCTAATGGTTGGAATAATGTAAGTAGTCCTTTGACCTGAGGCATCGTCGTTGTCTTGTGGTTAAGTACTTGATCTTTGATTATGTCAAAAGTCACTCTATCAGAATGTCAACGGCATAGTTAGGGTTAAGCCACTTAGTCATGAAGGCAAGTGTATGCGCAACAAAGAATCTCTAATCCTCGATAAGAGAGGAAGAATACTCTAAGATATGATTCGGGAATCTTCGGCCAAAGTATCGAGCGTAATAAAGGAAAGCGTTCCTATACGACTCAATTGAATCATATAAGAAGGAATAATCATATTAGGGGTTTGACATAATATATCCATACCCTAATGATGTGATTGAGAGTATTGTTTTAGAGAATGATCGAATTACATTGTAATTCCAACTAAATAGGTTCTCCGAATAAACTTCTACATTAGCTTGGGTAGCTATGACATATGGTTAGATGTCACTCATAGCTTGTGAGTTCTTCTAGACGATTAAATGTAGTCGTTAAAGAAGAAAGGTGAATTAAAATGAAGTTTTAATTCACTAAGTGATTGAATTAAATATAATCAATTGGATTGATGCCAATCACCTCACTGCCTTGCTAATTAGAACCTAAAAGGTTGTTCACCAATACACTATTGTAGTGAGTAATTAATGGATGATGGAAACAATTAATTGGATTAATTAAGTGTTGTGATTAATTTAGAAAGTCTAAAGAAATCATAAAAGCGATAAAGATCGTTTTGGGCTTAAAGAATCGTTCGGGTTTAATTGGGCCCATTGGGCCTAAACCCATTGGGCTTTTATTCAAGCATTGGATGACTTGAAATAATAAAAGCCCAAAGCCCAAACAAACAACAAAGAGGCCGGCCATATACAAGTGGAGAGGAGAGATATTTAGTCAAGTAGTTGACTAGGTTTCTTTTGTCTATTTAAGGAACTTTATAGAGATATTGTTCAATAAGGGTTTTTGTGAGTTTTGAACAACAAAGAGGCAAAAGAAAATAGCTCTCTTGAACCACAAAGGCCGGCCACCTTAGGGGTGTTTTTACTAACATATCTTACACCATTTTGGTTATTCCTTCATCCTTTTCACTACTCTAGTGGGTGAGGATCTTTAGAGGTTTCCTACTTTGGAAACTTGAAGAGAACCTAGGAGCACTCATTCTATCAAAGTGGAGGAGGCAAGGAGGGAAGCTAGGCTCAAGGAGTTCAAGGAACAAAGGGTTTGGAGGTGGTCCATCCTTGGTCTCAAATCTAGATCAAGAGGTATAAGACTAAACCTTCACTTTGTTCTTTTCTCTAAATTTTTATTTGATGCATTATATATAAACCTATGAACCTTGAAGGGGATTTGCATGACTATAGCTTTGATAATTTGTTATAAATGCTTCCGCTGCTTTCGTATATTAAATTTAATTTGTATATGCATGATAGTCATTATGAAATCCCATCCATGAATCTCATAGATTTCCCTTCACGGTGCCCACTTCCACCACACGCAAAACAGGGGCCAGAAACTTTGGATAGACTTAATTCAAAGGTTACCAAAACTTTTAATAACCCATTGAGAATAAGACACAATCCTTGCAACATAAATTGAGCTAATATCTAAACACAAAACTACTCACAATGAAGACCCCATCCCAATAAAACTTTTAAGTTGGCAAAGGTGAAATGGATCACATGATCATTGATAGGATTGGTAAGAATTGCATTTGGACAATCCAAGAGACATTTTGAGTCCTTGAGATAGGGAAAAAAAATTGAACGTTCATGACATTGCATGAGATAACACTTTTAAGAATTTTGGAATTTTCCCTTCTCCTTTTTTTGAATTTTTAGAGCTTTGCTTATGAATGTAGAGAATGAAACTCAGATATATGATTTTACTCTTGAGATGGTCTGAGCACAAGGAAAGACAAACTAGGTGGTGTTTCACACTGGAAAAGACACTTAGCCCAATTTATATAGAAGAATTATCACTACACCTCAATCTAGACCAAAGTAAGCCTAACCCATAAATCAATAAGAGCTTTTGTCAAATGAGACAAAGATTTTTCAGAAGTTATTAGCCATAATAGGGAGAACCTTTGACATCATAGAGGAAGAATTAACCAAGGTTAATCTACAAAATGTCAACAAGTGAGACAGTTAAGAAATGCACAAATTGACAAACATACTTAATTGATGAGTTGATTGACAAGACAGACACAAGAACAAGAAATGAAACACGCAGAAGAATAACAAAATGGAAGCAAGGCTACTCAACCTGTTCAGTCAAAGGCACATAAGTCAATAGACCATCGAAGATTTTTGCTTCTTCGATTTCCTAAAAGACTTATGAAATACACAGCTAACTGCTCCTTAGATGTCACCAAGTTTATATTAACAAGATTTCTTTGCAAGAATCTCCTAAGAGACAAATGTTTGTTCCTAAACCACTTGAAGGTTAAATATTTGAAATGTCTATCCAAACAATTAATGCATAACCTTGATCAAAATGCACACCATAAATCAAATTAAGATAATCAAATAGAAGAACAAACCATAAAGCAGAGATGCAATCAAACAAGGTATATGGAGAGCTTGCATTCAATAAAGAGAAAGAAACATACCTTGGTGTTGCAATACCTCCAGCAGTCAAAATGAGAGGCATTTCACCATGAATCAATAATGTAGATTGAGTGATCAGAATTTCATTCTCTGGATAATAGTCTTTGGCAAGTTTAGAGCAATACCCCTTTGTGTGAGATATAATAGGATACATTCCTAAAATACAAGGTTCACACAAGTAGAATTCAGAAATGAATACTTGTAATTGTTCACATTGGACCATTTGATGAAGAGAATTAGTGTTCCAACTTGAGCAATCATCACACCCAGAGGCAACAATTGAATAGCTTGTCTTGGTGAGCAATCATCACCACCAATATGTTCTTCCCATGTCTATAAACAATTCTATAACTTGTCTTGGAAAAACAGACTTCATGGGCCACTATGTCACAGAGTTGACCAATACTAATAAGAGTAGTTGACAACCCAGTCACATAGTAAACATCTTCAAACATAGGAAGTCCAGGAATTTCCACCACTCATTTTCCAACAATCTCGGCTTTGTCCCTTTCACCAAACTAAATCATACCACTTTTAAATGATATAAGAGACCTGACAGCATCTTTGTCACCAGTCATGTGATGAAAGCACCCACTGTTAAGGTGTCAGATGTCAGGCTTACAAAATGATGTTGAACTTTGAGCAATCAAGCACTTCCCAAAACCACATTGAAAACCATTTGAACGCATCTTTACATTTCTTGAGCTTGAAGAATTAACAATAATGGACATTTTGCATACCTTTATGGTTAAACGATCCACTTGTTCCTTTAGATCATTTTTCCTTTCCAGATGTAGTTTTCTACACCAAGGTCTAATATGGCCTAGATCCCCACATTGATGACACTTGAGAACGAATCTAAACCCTAAAGTGGAGTCTACTAAAGGATATATAACAAGAAGTTCCTTAGAAGCCTGCAAGTTGACACCCATGGAACTTGAACTACTTTCATCACAAGCAACCACATCTTCACCATCAAATTGATTTTCAATAACAAATACTTTTTCTGATGAGTCAGCACCCATAGACAGACAATTTAACTTACATGTAGCCTCATTCAATTTAGAAGACATTTTCAAATTATTTGCCCCATACAATTCATTGTTTTCCCAGTAAATGGATTTGTCGAAGTAAACTTTCATGTGTTATCATTAAACTCTGAACATGATCTTCAAGAGAGGCGATTAAGTCATCCTTTTTCATCATCATCACCATAGAATGAGCCTTTTTCATTTAGCTTGTGAAGTTCATCCTCTAACCGTATGATTTTGTCACTCAAGTCTGATCTGAAGAGACACAACCTCTTCTTGCAACACAAATACCTTTTCAGTAAGCTCAACATTATCCAATGTTGAAACACACATCTCATCAAACAAAGATTCATATAAGCTTGACAACTCCTGAGATGATGACACATTAGTATCATCTACCAACACATCTTTTTCACTGGAAGACGTTCCATCAACAGATGCAACAAATGCAACAACCTCTTCTTCATTATCTGACGACTTGTCTGATGACACAAAATCTTGATCATCACTGCCACTGCAAGTGGCCGTCATAGCATTTTCATGTTTCCGAGTAAGAAGTCTAGTGTTGGCACACTCAGCAGCATAGTGTTCACTTCCACCACATGCATAGTAAGAACTAGAAACTTTTGATGGATTTTTGTCTTTCTTTCTTGAGGAATCACTAGATTTTTCACTAGAGAAAAGTTTTCCACAATTGTTTGATGACCCCTCAGACCACTTGACATCTCTTCCTTTGTTTTTGAGACTTCTTCTGAATTGCTTGACAAATAGTGCAAGATCATCCGCAAGTTCACATGTGTCACTTAAAACTTTGTTGTTCTCGATACCTTGAAGAGCAACATCTTTTTCTTTTTTGAAGACACTCTCATCCATGTTTAGTTTCATCTCATAAGTAATGAGTTTTCTAACTAACTGTCCGAGCTTAATCTTATTTAAGTGAGTGCTCCATGTTCGACTGAGATGAATGTTGATGGCGTATTATAATTGCGTTGAATTGGATATAACTACGGTTATCTCATTGGACATGCATGCACGCAAAAAAGATAAAGACAGAGAGAGAAACAGAAGGTAAGTTTCGATTCCTTTCTTCTTTGTCAGATTTCATATTCCCATTCCTTTCATTCTCATCCTCCCTTCCCCAGACCCCACCCACCATTCTTTTTTTATTAATTTAAAAACAAGTATCCAAAAATCAAAGTCATCCAAAATCTGTGCCTCTTTTGCTTTACTATATATTCTATGATCGACCCAGCTTCTGATCCGCAAGGACTCTAAGCGCCGCGATTTGCATCTCAGATGGCGTCGTCGGCACAGCTCCGGCTCATGTCCGATCTCAGAACCATCATCAATGAGCCTCCCGAGGTATATTCCGATCATGTTAACCTCAAATTCCGATCAAATCCGATCAGAATGACTGAACTCCATCTGGGTTTTTGCAGGGTTGCAGCGCCAGCCCTCTGTCCGACGATAACCTGATGGTTTGGAGCGCCACCATATTTGGGCCCGACGAGACTCCATGGGAAGGTTGTCGGGAGATCTGTTTCCTTTTTTTTGTTGTGTGTTTCTTTGTTTGTTGATTTGGTTTTGGAAAAGTTTGATTGTTTTAATGTTAAATTTGGAAAAATTCAGGTGGTGTTTTTAGTTTGAGGTTGACATTTAGTGAACGTTATCCCGAAAAGCCACCTCGGGTTCGATTCACCTCCGAAATCTTCCATCCAAATGGTTAGTTTGATTTGATCAATCATATCTTATCTACTTTCTAGTGAATTGCTTTCTGTATTTATGTGTTCATTTAATTACTAAATTACGAATTGAATTAGTATTTTTATCTACCAAATGTTAGTAATTCGATTCTTATATATGAAATGTTAGCAACAACTGAACTCAAAAGCTTAAGCTTTTAATCTCATAAATTATTAAACAATTGAAGGTGTCAATAACGGGTCTCTTGTAAGTTGTAACCGAAGTTATGATACCATGTTAAACAACCACTTCAATATTTCATCTCGGATAATCTTGACGGTATCTAAATTCTAAACCTTAGGTAGTGTTGATCAAGAGGTTAGAGATCAATTTTACTTGTAGACGAGGATTATTCAGTATGGTCTTACCCGCATAGATAGATCAAATGTTAGGTTGTGAACTTAAGTATTTCCACATTAGGAACAACAAAGAAAGTGTCTGAAACAACAATCCATATCGAGCTAACAATGGCGAGCAACCAATGCTCTGTTCTGTTGCATAGCATTTCAATTTTCAATTCCCTAGTTTGAAGTTTCACATGCGACCAAAGAGGCTGAATACATATTCTTGTTTGCAGTACTGCAACCAAACTTACAAATATGCAAACTTATGGTTGTGCGAGGCGCAATTTATCTTCAGTAGTCTTAAAGAGTAAAGACCACTGTTCTTATTTCTCTTGTGATATCAAATGAAATCCTCGGAGGCGATGTTAAGATCCATTGTTAAAAGGAAACACATGACCACTATTAACAATTTATATTTAGATTGGATATAGGGTATGCATGCTGTTCTGCTACTTAAACTTTCAAGAGCATGGCATGATGATGTTGAGATTATTTAACCATCGCCCTCTTATTGTTTTTATGCCCACACATTCCCACCTGTATACATCGATATGTATTTTCCTCGTCATTGTAACAAGCAGAACAGTGGTAGTGGGATAGAGATTTGGTAGTGGGTAAGGATCATATCATCTTTGGTTAAGTTGCTTAAAGATAGTTGGGGTATATCGGTTTCAATACATCTGAGGGTTTCTGAAAATTATTAGTATACATGAGTGCTGGTGAACTGCTACAGAGGACGATATCTAACTACAAAAGAAGAAAAGAAACCAAGGAACGGAAGCCAAAAGCTTCATATCTTAGTTGAAATTTGAGAGCTTATAGTCTATATTGTCTCTTCAGTATATTGGTTCATGTATTATCAACGTAAACATTTTGTATTATTTTTTTTCCCTTGATTTCTAGATTTGTACTCTGCTCCAGTTTATTGACTTGATACAATTCTACAGTTCTACATTTCTGCCTTTTCTTCACCAAGAAAAAGGAACCCAACTCATTACTTATGATGTTTGTGCAGTTTATCATGACGGTACACTGTGCATGGATATAATTCAGGATGCATGGTCACCATGCCACAATGTATCTACAATTTTGACATCTGTTCAAGTAATTTTCAAATCTCACAACTCATTTCCTTCTATCCTACATTCATATTACATGGCGACCATGTTGGTTAATTTACTGATGAAACAAATTGTTGCAGTCACTTCTCACCGATCCAAACGCTGCAAGTCCAGCAAACCCTGATGCTGCTCACATGTATCAGCATGACATACAAGCTTACAACAAGTCAGTGAACATTTGGTTCTTTGTTTCTCAGTTCACCTGAATCTGTTTATTTCTATTTACGCCTATTTGAACTGACTCTTCTTCGTAATTCGTAGGAGGGTACGCCGTTCTGCTCGTCATTCCATCGAGTCTTTGTAGTAGCTGTTTGAAATTATTCACGTCTACTTTTTTAACACTTTCGGAGAAGGCTTTAGTACTGCTTTATGCCCATCCGCAGCAGCTCGTTTATCTCGCTCGTATTGTTGAATGTAATCATATAGAATTTTTTTTCTCCTGCTCATATATATTATTCAAAGTTGATATCAATCTCGCACATAATAGCAAAGGAATGTAATCATTAGTTAGAAATAGTATCATTTTATTTAAGAGCGTTCGGCTCCACTCATTTGCACTTGTAAAATTTATTGCTTTAGGCTGGTGACAATCAACCCTTATGTCCCTTTTCTCCCTTCCCTTTCTTCCCCCTTTCCCTTCTCCTCGCCCTCCCTTCATTTCTGAACCTGCGATAGGCTTCGATTCCTGTTAGGGAAGGGTGGAGCTGTAAGAATTTTATATGGAATCAACTTATGATAAAGGAGAAGTAATAGGTTGGTAATACAAATCAATTAGAGTTTGGATGCATGTAAGGCTACATCCTATAATTGAGGAATATAATTCCAACATGCATTTGAAAATAAGCACTAATCACATATGCTACTATACGATGGGGATTTGAGGCAACAGGAAACTAACCAACCCTCCACGATAGATGGGAGTTGGTTGTCATTGCTTTTATAGGTACAAGAATTTCTTGCTCACAAAGCACATGTTCTGTGATATAGGCTCTATCACCATCAGATTATAAAGGTCTCTTGGTGAGTAGAAGTTCTTCGGTTACTACAATGTCTTCGACAGGTATCAAACTAGTTATATGTTTGCGTGTGCGCTTAGGGTTTTCTATTAAACTACTATTTACTCCATCAAGAGTAACTCACCCTTTGTGTGTGTGTGTGTGCGCCTTGGTCTCGAGTTAGCCACTTTCGAGCCATTTTCTTGCCCAACCACAGCGAATTAGCCATTGAGAAAGGTACCATTCTCTTCGTCTCGTTGAGAAGTATGGTTTTCATTTTTGAATCACTCGAATTTGTTGAGTATTGAAGAAGTTATGAACGTTTAAAGTTTACCAATTTCTGGCGAGTTTTTCAGTTTTCCCGCAAACTAGTCTCATTTCAAGCTACTTTCAGGCATCTCTGGCAACCATTGGGCTTCTAAATAGGTATAATCTTGTTCTACACTTTCCTATCTTCATTTTAATAAATTATGGGTCGAATTTGGTTAAGAAACAATTGAGTTACGAAGCTTTGAAAATTGCCCAAACTTCTGGCCAAGAGCTCCGAGACACTTAACAGAGTTTTTAACAAAATGACCAAAATAATGGATGGTGGACAATCTTAGGGACGATTTCTATTGATTTTCAATCTCAAAGACCAAAGTGATGTGTTATGCAAATCTCAAGGACTATTTTGGCTAAAAAGCCAACTAGGGTTTACTCTATCAAGAGTAACTCACCCCTTATGGGTGGTGTGGATGGAGTTTAGTCTTCCACATAGGATTTATGTCTATTAATTGTTTTTTAACAAACTATATTTTTTTACACCAACGGGGAGGGAAATGGGCTTAATCTCACAATGTGCTAGCAATAATGGAGTTCGAATTTACCTTTGACGAGAATCGAACCTAACACCTCTCATTTATCCCTCTACTTTGAGGATTTTCGCTCATACTCTCACATTGTCAAATCAATTATCCACCCTTTCACACATCACTACCATCCTTTCTAGATTTGACAAGTCTCACCTCGACATCGATTCACCGTAGTACCCAGGCACCTCTTTGAACTTAGACGACTATATGTTACCACCCGTACAAAAGTCGATGATCTCCTTGACTAGATGTTTACACTACTTGACCTTTCTCGGTTCCACTTGGTTCGAGGCATTAAATTTTTCCTTTGTGTATTTTCTTTTGGTTGAGAAATTTACGGCAACTAGGGTGTTGGAAGGACTACTCTGATTAATCTCTAAGCTTTTGAAAATTAAGAAAATGGGCCTAACTGCCAGGACCCGTTAGACACCTGTCTAGATAGTGACTGTCACTTAGGCAGAAAATAGATAACTTTCTTTTTTGCATTTTATTTTTTCAACAAATTGTAAGAGACTGTTGGAGTACTTGGATGAACATTCATTATATGCTTGTTCCCCGTGTTTTCAGTATGTTCTAAAGCTTTATAATTTGTATGTCATTTTATTTTGCAATTTATGTATCCCACTATAATTATATATTTTTTTGAAGTATAAGTAAACATTTATTTATATATAATGTAATAAATTTAAATAAAATTGAAAAACATTGCCTAGGTCCCTACCTAGACGCTTAAGTGCTAAGCTCTTACCCACCGCCCAACTAGCGCCTAGCGTCTTTTAGAACCTTAATTTTATGTAATTTTGTACTGGGTGTAGATGGAAACCTTTACTTATGTGAGATATGTGTAGCATTCTATTGTGTGCTTCAGGCACAATGGTAGCACCAATAGGTCGAGTTTGATAATTTTTCATTAACAATTGATTTTTCTTTTCAGTAAGAAGTAAAACAAAGATCAATTTCAAAAACTTTGTGAACTTCTAAGCCCTATATTATTGTTACATGACATTATTGGTCATAGAGAAGGTTGAATATGTCTTCTCTAGGAGATCATCTTCAGTCAAGTCCTCGTTACAGAACCTAAGAAATGATCAGATTCAACAAACTTCATAATTGTATTCATTCTCAAACTTAAAGTCTTGGATTTGCAAATGTTGTTAGTTGTATCTTGCTTCAGGCATGAAGATGCCTTTTTGATGATCGAAACGATCTGCCAAAGCGATGCATAAAGCTTGTGGATCTTCCTCAGTGAGGTACTCAATTTGCAATGCATCATGCATGTGTCTTCGAATGAAGATCATGGCAGTGGCTTTCTCAGCTTCACCAACCAGGTTATCCATCTCAGCTTCTATGGATGCTCTAAAATTCTTAGTGGTGAGATGGAGCTTCACATCTTGAACCCGTTTGAGGTAGTTTCTTCCGAAGACCTAAAGTCGAGTTTGTTCAAATTCAACATATCTCTATCACAAGGTAATTGGACAATACTATGGTTTATGCAATGGAGACAAAATCAATCTATCAAATAGGAGTAGAACATTCATGTTTTATTAGACATATATTGGTTTAAATTTTCATGAAAATTTTAGGTTTTCATGAGTGTCATGTTTTAAGAAAACTTCAGGTTTTCAAGGCATATTTTTCAGAAACTTCAGGTTTTGAAAAGTATATGAACTTCATGTTCATGGGTTCCTGCATGCAAACGCAATATATACAGAAAACATGCAATATATAAAAGCATTTAGAACTACAAGTGTAATTAAATTAAATTAATTAATTGGTTTATCAGACTTCGAGCCCAATGGGGCTTGGGTGGACCAAAAACACTCCAGCTGTTGCGGGGTGCGCTCCTTGGAAAAAAGACCAGTGCCGCCATTTTTAGTGGTTGTGTTTTTAGGTCGGGGACCTTGTGGCGAGTCATGGTACAACATAGAACCTTTTTTTTGGGTGACAAACAGTTAAATCTAGACATTCACAATTCAAGAAACCCTAAGATTAAAGTTAGGATTTTCAAAATCCAATGAGATTTGTATGAATCATGCCCAAGATCATGACGGGGACGACATCTGGTCGTCAGGGATCGCAGTTGTGGTGGCTGGGTATGGCTATAGGCCATGCATGCATTAATTTAGGGGTGGATAATGTCGAAACGACGTCATGGGTTCTCAATTCCAAGGGATCTTCTGTGCTCTAGCTTGGGTTTGAGGCTCGGCTTAGCCACACAAGCCGCTAGCCTAGTGCTGGCGTCTCAGGGCTCAGCGGCGAGGCTCGAAGCTAGACCTGGCATTCGTGTCGTGTTTTCCGTGTTCGTGTCGTTTTCGTGTCATACCCGATATCTTAACGGGTTGTGTCGTGTAACGCCCGTTAAAATAAACGGGTAAAATGACCCGACCCGAAATCGACCCGATAATATTAACAGGTAATATCACCCGACCCGTTACCCGTTAAGGAAAATATATTTTAAACCAATAAATAATCAAATGAAAAACATAATACTAAATAAGTATATACATTCCATATTATCACATCCAAAACATAAAAACGCAATTTTTTTTTAAGTATATTTTCGATTACCTAAAGTCTTTAATAGTTTTTTAATTAATGTAGAAGTGTAAAAAAATATAAAAAAAATATATAAACACTCGTAATGACAAGCTTTTTTCAACGATCCAACCGTCAAACTTATTTGTACACATTCCAAGATTGCATACGTAAAAAATTGTAAAAAAACAAACATTCAAATATTACGTAACGGAACAAAAGTTATCGACGGTTATAAACGAAAAATCACAATTTAACGGTTATTTTAGCTCCGATTTTGATGATTTTTTACAGATACACTCCTCGACCCTATAAGAATGTAATGAATAAATTTGATCTTTAATTTAAAGTATTTACACTAGTAGATACCACAAAAACTTATTTTATACTTAATAGAAGTATAATATTAACTTTAAGTGTTTGTTTAATCTATTGTTTTGACGCAATATGCATTCTATGAAATTTTTTTCAACGATCCAACCATCAAACTTATTTGTAAACATTCCGAGATCGCATACATAAAAAATCGTAAAAAACAAACATTCAGAGATTACGTAAGGGAACAAAAGTTTTCAACGGTTATAAACGAAAAATCACAATTTAACGGTTATTTTAGCTCCGATTTTGATGATTTTTTACAGATACACTCCTCGACCCTATAAGAATGTAATGAATAAATTTGATCTTTAATTTAAAGTATTTACACTAGTAGATACCACAAAAACTTATTTTATACTTAATAGAAGTATAATATTAACTTTAAGTGTTTGTTTAATCTATTGTTTTGACGCAATATGCATTCTATGAAACTTTTTTCAACGATCCAACCATCAAACTTATTTGTAAACATTCCGAGATCGCATACATAAAAAATCGTAAAAAACAAACATTCAGAGATTACGTAAGGGAACAAAAGTTTTCGACGGTTATAAACGAAAAATCACAATTTAACGGTTATTTTAGCTCCGATTTTGATGATTTTTTACAGATACACTCCTCGACCCTATAAGAATGTAATGAATAAATTTGATCTTTAATTTAAAGTATTTACACTAGTAGATACCACAAAAACTTATTTTATACTTAATAGAAGTATAATATTAACTCTAAGTGTTTGTTTAATCTACTGTTTTGACGCAATATGCATTCTACGAAACTTTTTTCAATGATCCAACCGTCAAAATTATTTGTACACATTCCGAGATCGCATACATAAAAAATCGTAAAAAACAAACATTCAGAGATTACGTAACGGAACAAAAAATTTCGACGGTTATAAACGAAAAATCACAATTTAACGGTTATTTAAGCTCCGATTTTGATGATTTTTTACAGATACACTCCTCGACCCTATAAGAATGTAATGAATAAATTTGATCTTTAATTTAAAGTATTTACACTAGTAGATACCACAAAAACTTATTTTATACTTAATAGAAGTATAATATTAACTCTAAGTGTTTGTTTAATCTACTGTTTTGACGCAATATGCATTCTACGAAACGTTTTTTAACGATCCAACCGTCAAACTTATTTGTACACATTCTGAGATCGCATACATAAAAAATCGTAAAAAACAAACATTCAGAGATTACGTAACGGAACAAAAGTTTTCGACGGTTATAAACGAAAAATAACAATTTAACGGTTATTTTAGCTCCGATTTTGATGATTTTTTACAGATACACTCCTCGACCTTATAAGAATGTAATGAACAAATCTGATCTTTAATTTAAAGTATTTACACTAATGGATCATTTTTTTATACTTAATATAAGTATAATATTAACTTTAAGTGTTTGTTTAATCTACTATTTTGACGCAATATGCATTCTACGAAACTTTTTTTAACGATCCAACCGTCAAACTTATTTGTACACATTCCAAGATTTCATACGTAAAAAATCGTAAAAAACAAACATTCAGAGATTACGTAACGGAACAAAAGTTATCAACGGTTATAAACAAAAAATCACAATTTAACGGTTATTTTAGCTCCGATTTTGATGATTTTTTGCAGATACACTCCTCGACCCTATATGAATGTAATGAATAAATTTGATCTTTAATTTAAAGTATTTACACTAGTGGATACCACAAAAACTTATTTCATACTCAATAGAAGTATAATATTAACTCTTATGTGTTTGTTTAATCTACCGTTTTGACGCAAAATGCATTCTACAAAACTTTTTTCAACAATCCAACCGTCAAAATTATTTGTACACATTCCGAGATTGCATATGTAAAAAATCATAAAAAATAAAGATTCAGAGATTACGTAACGGAACAAAAGTTTTCGACGGTTATAAATGAAAAATCATAATTTAACGGTTATTTTAGCTCCGATTTTGATGATTTTTTACAAATACACTCCTAGACCCTATAAGAATGTAATGAATAAATTTGATCTTTAATTTAAAGTATTTACACTAGCTTATTTTATACTTGATAGAAGTATAATATTAACTCTAAGTGTTTGTTTAATCTACTTTTTTGACGCAATATGCATTCTACGAAACTTTTTTCAACGATCCAACTGTCAAACTTATTTATACACATTCCGAGATCGCATACATAAAAAATTGTAAAAAACAAACATTCAGAGATTACGTAACGGAACAAAAGTTTTCGACAGTTATAAACGAAAAATCACAATTTAACGGTTATTTTAGCTCCGATTTTGATGATTTTTTACAAATACACTCCTCGACCCTATAAGAATGTAATGAATAAATTTGATCTTTAATTTAAAGTATTTACACTAGTGGATACCACAAAATATTTTTTTATACTTAATAGAAGTATAATATTAACTTTAAGTGTTTGTTTAATCTACTATTTTGACGCAATATGCATTCTACGAAACGTTTTTTAACGATCTAACCGTCAAACTTATTTGTACGCATTCCAAGATTGCATACGTAAAAAATCGTAAAAAACAAACATTCAGAGATTACGTAACGGAACAAAAGTTATCAACAGTTATAAACGAAAAATCACAATTTAACGGTTATTTTAGCTCCGATTTTGATGATTCTTTACAAATACACTCGTCGACCCTATAAGAATGTAATAAATAAATTTGATCTTTAATTTAAAGTATTTACACTAGTGGATACCACAAAACTTATTTTATACTTAATAGAAGTATAATATTAACTCCAAGTGTTTGTTTAATCTACCGTTTTGATGCAATATGCATTCTACGAAACTTTTTTCAACGATCCAACCGTCAAACTTATTTGTACACATTCCGAGATTGCAAACGTAAAAAATTGTAAAAAACAAACATTCAGAGATTACGTAACGGAACAAAAGTTTTCGATGGTTATAAACGAAAAATCACAATTTAACGGTTATTTTAGCTCCGATTTTGATGATTTTGTACATGTACACTCCTCGACCCTATAAGAATGTAATGAATAAATTTGATCTTTAATTTAAAGTATTTACATTTTATATATATGAGTGATTGTATATATATTTTTTAACATTTTTTACACTTCTACAATAATTATTATTAATTTTGCCCTCAAATAAAAAACATTATTCATGAGGGTTTGAAGGATTTTAAAAATCTAAACGATAATATAAGTGTAACAATTATCTATTCGTGAAGGAATAATGATAAATCACGAGTTTCACATTTTTCATACTTGTATGTATGTCTTCTTAGTTCTTGCATATACAAATACTATACTAGTATATTTTAATTTTGGACAAGAATATGTTATGTAAAATTTATCCTAGTAATGATAATAAGGAACTCTCATAATAAAAATAAATAATGACTAAAACTTTTTTTTATTTTTTTATAATTTATATAGAACAATAATACAAAACTATATATTTAATATAGAATATATTGTATATATTAATATGACTATTGTATTTTATAATAAATCTTTTAGTAATTAAACTTTAAAATTATTAAAATAATTTTTTTCTTAATGGGTCGAAACGGGTTACCCACGTGTTACCCGCGTGTATACCTGTTAAGAACCTGTTATTAACGGGTTCTTAACGGGTCACCCGATAGTGACCCGATAAGTTATCGTGTTGACCCAAAACCCGTTATTTTCGTGTCGTTTTCGTGTCGTGTCAAAAACTGCCAGGTCTACTCGAAGCCACTGCTCACTAGGTTTCAAAAAAGGAAACCCTAATAATTTTTTTTTTTAATTTCTTGCATAATGAGTATATATAATTCAATGCATGATCACAATATCAATTCACAAAATTCATCAATTAATATAATGCATAGACAATTTATGTAGAATCTAAAATTCGTAAATGTAAAGTTGGGTCATGCATTATGGAAAATATTCATGCTATCAAGGCTTAAATGTAAAGTTGGGTCATGCATTATGGAAAATATTCATGCTATCAAGGCTTAAATGTAAAGTTGGATCATGCAGTATGGTAAATGTTCATGCTATCAGGGCTGAAAAAAATATTGAAATCGTTGTTTTGGAAGAACCTATTTCGTGATGATATTGATGAACGGTTTGTAGCAGAAAGTTCCAACCAGATTCTTTAGCGTAGTAAAAGAGCGTGCTGATAACATGTTATGACCTATTTAACTGACAAGGGAGAAAGAGGGCACGACAAAGAGAGAGAGAGAGAGAGTGTGTGTGTGTGTGTGTGGAGAAAGTGTAGGGATTTCTCTGTGTGTATGAGATGTGGTATTCCTCCTACACAGTGCCTTTATTTATGGTAGTAAAGATGAGGGAAATTCCTTGTCCTCCAAGTCAATACAATTCTAGTAGGGAATAAATAACTAGTAACCAAATTTATCTATAATTTACACAATCACATTTTAACATAATATCTATAACATATATGTTTAATCTGAAAAAAATAGTGTAACGTGGCTGTAGACATCGAAATTTCGGTAAATAAATGTTGACCGATAAATCAAAGTTTCAACGCTCATGTATTACATAAATTTTACACGTAGCGTGTGACTCAACGAAAATTGAAATGAGTTGGAAAAGTCATCAAATAGGACACGTGTCAACACCTGGCAGAAACGACTTATTTCATCTGGAATATTATATTCAAAATTAGGCCTTGGAAATTTCTATAAATACAAGCCCATTTCATTCATTTAAGGGGACCAAAAAATCATTATGCAAAACTCTTGAAGCTCTGAAGCTCTGAAACTCCGAAGCTCTCAAGCATCCAGGTTCCCGAAGAATCAAGAAAGTGTTCTTCGTTCATCGTTCTTCCAAGATCAAGCCCCAACGGCCCTTTGGATCAACAATCATCCACCAATTCAAGATCAAGCCCCAACGGCCCTTTGGATCAACAATCATCCACCAATTCAAGATCAAGCCCCGACGGCCCTTGAAGAAAGCACCATCGTTCATTATCCGTTCATCCAAGATCAAGCCCCGACGGCCCTTGAAGAAAGTGTTCTTCGTTCATCGTTCTTCCAAGATCAAGCCCCGACGGCCCTTGAAGAAAATGTTCTTCGTTCATCGTTCTTCCAAGATCAAGCCCCAACGGCCCTTTGGATCAACAATCATCCACCAATTCAAGATCAAGCCCCGACGGCCCTTGAAGAAAGCACCATCGTTCATTATCCGTTCATCCAAGATCAAGCCCCGACGACCCTTGGATCAACAAACATCAACAAATCCACACATCCAACCGTTCTTCAAGATCAAGCCCAAAAGCCCTTGAAGATCCGTTCATCACTGTTCTTCAAGATCAAGCCCAAAAGCCCTTGGAGATCCGTTCATCACTGTTCTTCAAAGATCAAGCCCAAAAGCCCCTTTGAAGATCCGCTCAAATCCACCTTCAAGATCAAGTCCACGACCCTTGAAGAACGTTCATCCTTAGATCAAGCCCAACGGCCCTTTGGATCAATCGCACACCCACAAATACACACCTTACGGAGATCGAATCAGAGGATCAAAATAGAGAGAGATTGTAACCCAAAACTATCAAATACAAATATTTGTTTGTGCACGTTCGTTCTTGTCTCTTTCGTTTCAGGAATTTTCCGTGTTCACAAATTGGCACGCCCAGTGGGACAATCTCTGCCTCTCATCTCTTTCTCCGTTCAAGAAATTCGAGCACACTTCCAAAATTAATGGCATCAAGGAAGGCTCAAACTGTTCCCGCAACTGGCGCAAAGAACAAGAGCGTCCTCGTCGCAAGTGGTGTCACTTTGGGCATCACGACTCGAAGCATGGCAAGAGCTACTTCTGCTGCCTCTTTCACCTCTGCATCAACTCTGCCAAGGGAACAAAAGCACCCGAGGCACGAGCCTTTGATCACCTTAGCCTCACTAAGGGCACCAAGGGGGGAAAGCCCAAGGAAATACTCCGAATCCATGCTCTCAGATGCCGATTCAAGCGACAATTCAGCCATGCAAGTCATGACCATTGGAGCAACTTCAATCGATGAGCAGCTGGCTCAAATGAATAAAGCAATCGCAAGGCTAACCCGAACTGTGGAAGAAAAAGACTTGCAAATTGCAGCACTAGTCAACCGACTGGAGGCACAGGACGGCGATAAACCCGACCCAGAGGATGATCCACTAAAGGGAGGAGCTGGCGGAGACGAAGAACCCCCGGTGAAGAAAATCGATGGGAAGCCGGAGCCAGACCAAGCAGCGGCACTCATGGGATCTCTTTCTATCCAGCAACTGCAGGAGATGATCACCAACACCATCAAGGCACAGTACGAAGGGAGCTCACATACCTCCTTGTTCTACTCGAAGCCTTATTCCAAGAAGATTGATGCCCTAAGGATGCCAAGGGGTTATCAACCACCAAAGTTCATGCAGTTTGATGGAAAAGGAAACCCAAAGCAGCACGTTGCACATTTCGTCGAAACTTGCAACAACGCGGGGACGGAGGGAGACTACCTCGCCAAGCAGTTTGTGCGCTCGCTGAAAGGAAATGCCTTTGAGTGGTACACGGACCTAGAGCCTGAGTCCATCAACAGTTGGGAGCAATTAGAGCGGGAATTCCTCAACCGCTTCTATAGTACCCGCCGCACTGTGAGCATGCTAGAGCTAACGAGCACAAAGCAGTGGAAGGACGAGCCAGTCATTGACTACATCAACAGGTGGCGCACTCTAAGCCTCGACTGTAAGGACAGGCTCTTGGAAACCTCTTCAATCGAGATGTGCATCCAAGGCATGCAATGGGGTTTGCAATACATCCTTCAAGGCATTAAACCGCGGACCTTCGAGAAATTGGCCACTCGCGCCCATGACATGGAGTTGAGCATCGCCCATCATGGGAAGAAAGAACCGGTCACCGACTACAAGGACAACAAAGTTATTGGGACAATGGCGGAAAAGACTGCATGGAAACCCACCAAGGAAGCGATGACGGTCAATACAGCTCCCGTCAAAATCTCCACACGAGGCAAGGCGATTCAAAACGAAGCTTTTCGTGATCAAGAGATGCGTAGACGCACTTTGAAGGAGCTTGAAGAGAAGACTTATCCATTCCCCAACTCTGATGTGGTTGCCATGCTGGATGACCTGTTGGACAAGAAGGTGATCAGTTTGCCTGAGTGCAGACGGCCGGAAGAGATGAATCGTACCGACAATCCAAGATACTGTAAATTCCATCGCTTCATCAGTCATCCGACAGAAAAATGTTTCGTGCTGAAAGATCTTATCATGAAACTGGCTCAGAAAGGAATCATCGAGCTAGATCTTGACGAAGTGGCGAAGTCAAACTATACCACCTTCACTTCTGGCTCTTCCGACTCAAAGTTTTCACCTCAACCGCTAGGGGTATCGTCCAAGACAAGTAAAATTGAAGGATGGACTCAAGTCACTCCTAAGAAATTGCACAAGAAGCATACGTCTCCTCCACATGTCCGCCAATTGGAAAGGGGGCAAAGCAGCTCTTGTCAACCTTCAAAGCAACATGAACGTGTTGAAGATGATGAAATTTCGACACATAGATCGTCCATCCCTATCACAATGCGTGATTTCTTTCCTAAAGACTTCTTCAATCACTCGGTCAAGGCTCTTTGCTATGAAGATTATGAGGAACGCCTCTCCAAAATTGCTTGACAAATTCACCAAAGCTCCTTGTCTGTAAGAGCCTAAACTGCAAGACACAATGCTCCTTGTTCGCACGAGCCTAAACTGCACGAACCAAAAGCTCCTTGTCCGCACGAGCCTAAACTGTAGGACACGAGACTCCTCGCCTGCACAAGTTGAAACTGCAAACGACACCAACACTCATTGCCTGCATGAGTTAAAACTGCAAACGGCACAAAAAGAAAATTCCAAAAAAATATGTATGTATTTGAACTACGTTTTGACTTGATCTCTTTCTTTGGAAGGGTACGTAGGCAGCTTGAATATTCAATTTCAAGTTCAGTCACCTCAAAATAAAAAAAAAAATGTTTCACAACAAAAAAAAAAAAAAAAAAAAAGAAAGAATACATATGTGATTACTTTGTATTTTTTTAAAATAAATAAATAAGTGTTTCATTGATGAAGGTCAATTTTATTACAAATTTATTTTGTTAAAAAAAAAATTGCAATTTTCTTTGTACACAATTAAATTACAGTTTCTTAAAAAAAAAAAAAAATCAGCAAGAAGGCACTTAATTGTGCTTGTGAAGCCCAAAGCCTGTGCAGCCCAGGCCCTTATCGAAGCCCAAAGGGATCATCACCTCCGGAGCCCAAATCCATGAAAATGAGCAGCCCAAAAGACCCTTCTTTCCCAAAGCTCTCTATCATAGCCTTCTCCTCGGATTGCAAGCGTTCCACCCTCGTCCACCTCTCACTTCTCCTCACTGCCCTTTTCCTTGCCGCGTCCTCACTCTTCTATGGTGTTGCTGCTCAGGAGGATCGACACCAGCACTGCCGCAGCAGCCACATTGTTAGCCATGGAGCCCTCTCCGACGAGGAAGCCCTCTACATCAAGAACCGCCAGCTCCTTTACTACCGCGACGAGTTCGACGACCGCGGCGAGCTCGTGACCGTCGACCCCTCGCTCATCTTCGAGAAATGACCGGCTCCGGAACGCTTACATAGCTCTGCAGGCGTTGAAGCAGGCCATTCTCTCCAACCCGCTCAACATCACGGGCAATTGGGTGGGATCTAATGTCTGCAAGTACACCGCAGTTTTCTGCACCAAGGCGCTCGACAACAGCACGATCAGGACCGTGGCCGGGATCGACCTCAACCACGGCGACATTGCCGGGTACTTGCCGGAGGAGCTCGGGCTGCTCACGGATCTCGCATTGTTCCACATCAACTCCAACAGGTTCTGTGGAAACTGTTCCTCACATCACACCCGCCGCTGACAATTCCCATTGGTCCCCGTCCTTCTCATCCGACCTCTACCGAATCGATGCCTGGGGTGGGCCCTACTTCACCGTCAATTCCTCCAGCAACGTTGCCGTCCGTCCTCACGGGAGGGCGACTCTGCCGCACCAGGAGATCGATCTGCTGAAGATCGTGAAGAAGGTTTCGGATCTGAAACTGGACTGTGGGCTCGGGTTGCTGCCACCGCTCATTGATCACCTGCCCGATGTGCTCAAGAACAGGCTCGATCGCTCCAGGACGCATTCGATCTGGCGATCCGGTCCCACGACTACGGCTCCCACTACCAGGGCGTGTACCCGGTGAAATGCAACCAGGACCGGTTCGTCGTGGAGGTAATTGTCAAGTTTGGATCGCCGTTCCGGTTCAGACTGGAAGTCGGGTCGAAGCCGGAGCTCCTCTTGGCCATGAGCTGCTTATGCAAGGGTAACCCCGATGCCCTTCTCATCTGCAACGGATTCAAAGACTTGGAATACATTTCTCTGGCGCTGTACACTCGCAAGCTTACCGTGATTGTTCTCGAACAAGAGGAGGAGCTCGATTTGGTCGTTGATTTGAGCCGGAAGCTCGGCGTTTGACCTGTGATTGGCGTCCGCGCTAAGCTCAAGACCAAGCATTCGGGCCATTTGGGTTCGACGTCCGGCGAGAAGGGGACTTGGTCAGCAGCCTGCCATGGCGAATGGAATAAGAGCAGCAATGGGAAATAATTCTGTTATGAATAGAAGGATCGGAATGGCATCGATGGCTCGAGAACAAAGTATGCGTCATCATCGGAGCGGTGTCGTCTTGCGATGGTCGTCTTCGTCGTTGATGGGCCTGCAATTCCAATTGCAGATGAGTTGGCAGCCGAGTCTACTGAGTCAGAAGCACAAGAATGGCCTGCCGCCTCTACGGTTACGCAACCTCGGCAACTCTTGCTACCTCAAACAGCGTCCTCCGTGCTCTTCCTTCTTCCTCATCCTCCGTCTCTTGCCTCGCAGCTGCCACCAACTTCAAAGACCGCTGTCAAACGACTAGCCGGCCGAGAAGATAAAAGTCCATTTTATTTATTTTTTTCTGGAAATTTTACATAAAATTGCATTCTACATACCAAAAAAAAAAAAAGAAAAAAAAATTTACAAATGTGCAAACAAACGGGAGGGAGTCTTTATTGCTCAGGTGGTGTCTCAGTACTCGGTGGAGCTCTAGGAAAAAGAGACGTCGGAGGTTGACTGTTTGAAGTCACACCACTTGGCGGAACTCCAGGAAGAAGAGGAGCCAAAGGTTGATCATTCGGAGCTTCACTACGCGGTACAGCCCCAGAAGACGAAGGCAAATGTTGTTGGAACAAACCCACAAACCTCCGATGATCAAGTAAAATCTGACCATCAGATTCCTGCATCTGGTCAATTTTCCTCTTCATGTTTGTGGCATAGTTGTGTGCGAGCTTGTGCAACTGTTTATTCTCACGCTTGAGCCCCCTAATCTCCTGTTTGAGACTCATCACTTCAGCCGCCAACGATTCAACTTGACGGGTTCGAGCAAATAGGCGTTGGGCCATGTTGGACACAGAACCCGCGCACTGCACACTAAGAGCCAAAGACTCCTTAACAGCCAACTCATCAGACCACCTGGAAAGTAGTCTGTTATCTTTGGGGGTGACAAGGTTCCAGGCCACCACCGCAGCGGTCATATCATTCTTCATCACCGAATCCCCAACGGTAAGATGACCAGTAGGGGATATGAAGGATGGGCGTCATATGTTATCTGGAGAAGACGGGACTACCTCTTCATCAAGGTTCAAATCAAAACGACGATCGGAGGGTCCAGACATTTTCAAAGGTGTTGAAGAAAAAAGAGGTCGGACAAATCAAGACCTTGGAAGTGCAAGAAGGGAGTTTCTACAAGCGAAAATTCAAGTGTGCTTTGAAACGAACTGCGTGCCTCTATAAAAAAAATCGGCACTCGACGGGATTTCAGAGATCGAAGAGGTGAGCTCAGAGTTCGAAAATGCCGATTCAGAAATCGAAGAGGCAAACTCAGAAATCGGAGAAGCATCTTGCTTTTCCAGACGCGTTAGCACCCGTCACACGCAAACTCAGCTTTGCGGAAATTACGGGTAATTTGTTAAATCGCCAATCCCAGATATCGAAGAGGCGCCAGTCTTTTTCAGCCTCGTCAGCACCCGTCACGCGTAAACTCAGCTTTGCGGAAATCACGGGCAATTTGTCGAAGCGCCGATCCCAGATGTCGAAGAGGCGCCAGTCTTTTTCAGCCTCGTCAACACCTATCACATACACACTCAGCTTGACGAAAATTACGGACAATTTGTCGAAGATTTCTGATAAAGAAGAAAGCACGTGAAGCCATACTGACCACTCACGCATTGGTTGCCGACACGAGTGAAAGAATAGTACCTCTACAGGTATCAAAAGAACTTCCTATAATTGTCTACCTTCACCCTACATAGCAAGGCAGACATACATAACATTTCTTCATCTCCGAGAATGCCTTCCCAACAAAGCCTCTCGAGTCACCCAGTGTTCCTTATTCCTTGGGGTACCTTGCAAGCCAATGACTTCAAAGCAAAAGTATCTCATATCACCAGGATAGAAAGCAAGAGTATCTCATATCATGCGTTCTCCCTGTCATTTCCTTTGTCCTTGTTCTTACTTACAAAGACAAGGATAAAGAAAACAATATGCCGGAACCTCCACTCAAACTCGGGTAAGGAACCGACTGCTTGGAACCCTTCCCTGATTGCCTACCTAGCACTGCTCTCGAGTACTCGCCTTCCACTGCTGCTGTACTTTCAAAGAAGCTGCCACATCTGCCTGGAGGACAGATAAGGCAAGTGAAAATGATACCTTGCAGCATGTGGAGACAATGTGCAGAAGGAACAAGCAGAGAAGAATGCAGTCTGCACGGTCAACTCAGCAGAAGGAGTCCGAACTGAGGAACTCGAGAAGCTGCCACATCTGCCTGAAGAAACAAGCAGAGAAGAATGCAGCATGCACAGTCAACTCAGCAGAAAGAGTCTGAGATGAAGAACTCGAAAAGATGCCGCATCCGCCTGAGGAACAGTTAAAGGAAATGAAAATGATACCTTGAAGCATGTGGAAACAAGTGCAACAAAGCACGTGTTGAGTCATCCGCTACTTCTTCAAAATCAAAAGTATCTCATATCATCAGGGTTGCAATCACTCTGGACGGTGAACTCGTTTTGACCCTCAAATTCTTGGGTCGACTTACTAGGCGTTGTGGGCTGTACGTGCTGATTCACCACCCTTGAATCAAATCCTTAAAGATCAAGTCACCAACTGGAAGAAGAGCCCATCAATCTTGAAGATCATACCGTTGACCAAACTGCTCAGGTGTGAATTAGAAAGATTGAACAAAGCAACAAGTCGTCACCTTCACCTCACGCCTGCTTGCTATGTGTTCGAGTCAACCTTCAAGAATCAAGCCTCGACGGCCCTTGAAGAAGTTTCCAACCAAATCCAAGATCAAGCCTCGACGGCCATCGAGGAAATCACAAGTCCGATTCAAGATCAAGTGTCTACCACCCTTGAATCAAAACCTAGTTCAAGAATAAGCTGTGGAAAATCAACAATTGGAGGAATCCAGAAAATCCTCCAACCCAGTTCAAGATTAAAGCTGTGGAAAGTCAACAAGCGCAACAAAATACGTGCCGATTCACCCACTACCAAAGCCAAAGATCATCTACCACATGAAGCTCCTTGTGGTCCAATTTGAACCTTCAAGATCAAGCCTCGACGGCCCTTGAAGAAATTTCAAACAAAGTTCAAGATCAAGCCTCAACGGCCCTTGAAGAAATCTCAAGCCCAATTCAAGATCAAGCCTCAACGGCCCTTGAAGAAATCTCCAGCCCAATTCAAGATCAAGTCTCGACGGCCCTTGGATCGACGTCTACAGTAAGGGACTTCAAAACGCATCTCCTACACGCGACAATCACATGTACACGACGCGACTTGAAGTGGGGGCATTTGTAGACATCGAAATTTCGGTAAATAAATGTTGACCGATAAATCAAAGTTTCAACGCTCATGTATTACATAAATTTTACACGTAGCGTGTGACTCAACGAAAATTGAAATGAGTTGGAAAAGTCATCAAATAGGACACGTGTCAACACCTGGCAGAAACGACTTATTTCATTTGGAATATTATATTCAAAATTAGGCCTTGGAAATTTCTATAAATACAAGCCCATTTCATTCATTTAAGGGGACCAAAAAATCATTAGGCAAAACTCTTGAAGCTCTGAAGCTCTGAAACTCCGAAGCTCTCAAGCATCCAGGTTCCCGAAGAATCAAGAAAGTGTTCTTCGTTCATCGTTCTTCCAAGATCAAGCCCCAACGGCCCTTTGGATCAACAATCATCCACCAATTCAAGATTAAGCCCCGACGGCCCTTGAAGAAAGTGTTCTTCGTTCATCGTTCTTCTAAGATCAAGCCCCGACGGCCCTTGAAGAAAGTGTTCTTCATTCATCGTTCTTCCAAGATCAAGCCCCAACGGCCCTTTGGATCAACAATCATCCACCAATTCAAGATCAAGCCCCGACGGCCCTTGAAGAAAGCACCATCGTTCATTATCCGTTCATCCAAGATCAAGCCCCGACGACCCTTGGATCAACAAACATCAACAAATCCACACATCCAACCGTTCTTCAAGATCAAGCCCAAAAGCCCTTGAAGATCCGTTCATCACTGTTCTTCAAGATCAAGCCCAAAAACCCTTGGAGATCCGTTCATCATTGTTCTTCAAAGATCAAGCCCAAAAGCCCCTTTGAAGATCCGCTCAAATCCACCTTCAAGATCAAGTCCACGGCCCTTGAAGAACGTTCATCCTTAGATCAAGCCCAACGGCCCTTTGGATCAATCGCACACCCACAAATACACACCTTACGGAGATCGAATCAGAGGATCAAAATAGAGAGAGATTGTAACCCAAAACTATCAAATACAAATATTTGTTTGTGCACGTTCGTTCTTGTCTCTTTCGTTTCAGGAATTTTCCGTGTTCACAGTGGCATCTAAATCTAACAGCCTAAAAATGTGTAGACACTTAGCACTACGGTCTAGTAGTATTTCTCTTTACTAATAAGTGAGAGGTCTTAGGTTCGATTCTCGTCAGAGGTGAAGTTGAACCACATTATTATGGCTGGCGTAGTGTAAGGCTTATCTCACTCCCCCACCCCTTTAATGTAAACTATTGTTTGTTCAAAAAAAAAAAAAAGTAGTTGTGTAAGCAGTGGAATGTAGGTTGACAAAAATGTAATAGTGTAAGGCTTATCTCACTCCCCCACCCCTTTAAATTTGTGATATAACAATCTTAGAAAATTTCAATGTTTATTTATGGCTTTAAAGTTAAAAAAATGTACTAATAATGTTAGAGGGGTTTCAATTTCATATCATATTATGTATACTAGTAACTATTGCACATGCTATGCACGTGAGATGAAAGTTATTGTAGATGAAAAAGAGGGATTAAAAAGGTGTGAGGAGAGATAAAGTAAGTAAGTTAAATTACTGTGAAGGAAGGAATCACATAATTGATTAAGTAAATATTGTAAATTGTTAATTAGTTATTTACTTACTTGTTTTGTATCTTGACTGCCTTGTTTATAGGCTTTAGTATAGGATCCAAATTAGTGTGCGACCCTATGAAGCAAGTATAGTTGATGAAGTCGTCGGCACAATGTGCGAATGCGAGTCTCAGATCAACGGAAGAATGGATAAAAAGTAAAACTTACAAAACCTCGCTATGGTAAAACCCAAGGTAGGGAAAAACCGATAGTCTAAGGAGAAATGTGAGAAGTTGCATTAAGTCAAAACTATACGTCTTTTGGATGCAAGTAGAATAGCTCACAAGGGTATGATCAGCCTAAGATGGGTGCCTCATTAAAACCTAGTTAGTTAGCAAAAACCCAGTGGGAAAAATGCTCCTAATCGTAGGGAAAAAGAGTACATTAAGATCAAGTGAGTATACTTCTGGATACTCCCCCTGAGTTTGACATAACTTCCAAATGAGAACTACAAGCATTGCATATGAATAGTTAGGCATACCAATTCCTTGGACAAGCTTCTAGAAGGTTGACTTCGGCAGTGATGTCGTGTAGAGGTCAGCAAGGTTGTCTAAGATCGGCTTGCATGACTTCAATCTCCTGATGCTTTGCTGATGTAGATGTAGACGCAATATGTCTTGGTGTTGACTTTGTTGATGTATCATGACTTGGTCAGGTTGATACATGCGGCATAATCTTTATAGATCGTCATATGGACTCAACGATGGATGAAAACACAGCAAGTACTTCGAATGTGCTCAACAAGAACTCATAACCATGTCTTATTTGTGGCGTAGTGAAGTGAGGTGAGTCTTGGAACGATTCGAAGATTTCGCAAGTAAGGTCATATCGTGGACCTCCAAGATATTGCGATATCCCTAACGGTAAAGACATAACCATTTGGGGATTTTACCTTGTACGGGTTTGATAAGTAACCTGTGTCAGCATAACAAACAAGGCAAGCATCTTTTCGAGGATTAAGGGGATTGGATTCGCTAAAATGCGTTGGGATTTGCCCATGTAGTACCTTAAGGGTAGTTTTTAATACCAATTTAGTGGTTGCGTGCAGGCACGATACTACATCTTTACCAAGATCAACAACGAAAGAGATGTCCTGTCTAAATACAATAAGCTAAGTACAACGAAGCGCAAAGTTATCTTTAGATATGGAATTTCGGATTCCATAACCTCTTCAAGGGTCTCATTTGCATATAATGTATGGACGATCAAGGGTATACTCAAAGATGACACATTCAGGGTGTAGTTCGACTAGTAGACCAAAATACCGTCAGAACAATGCTTCAACTTCGGGTTAAGGCATAAACGAGTTTTCCTAAGATCCTTCATCTCAAATTCCATCTTCAGGTGCAAGGCAGTTTTCCTCAAGCTCTTCTGGAGTCTTAGTAAGATTCGTGTTAACGACATAAACTATAACTCTAGCAATTTGGAATAAGACTTCATAGTTTAACATGCAAGGGCATGATTCATATCCCTGACTGATCAAATAATCATGTAGAAAGGTATACCACATTCGTCGGATTTTTCAATCCATAAGTGAACGCCTCAAAATAAGTTAAGAGGGTGTTTCGTGGTTTTGGAACTATTTGAAACAGTCCATGTGATTCTTCAGGAACTTACCTATAAATCTCCTATCTATATCCCCATGGAGAAAACACTAACCACATTTCATAATGTTTCTATCAATCACAGGACATTTGAGAGAAACCTTGTGTTGTACGGCGTGCATCATATTGCATTATTTCATTCATCACATAACGCTTCCTTTCCCACTTGTAACACAACATGGTTATCTTGGGCAGTGTAGGAACGACTGGTCCAATACACACTTGGTAAGGAATTTGACCTGGATTGTAATTTCGGTTGTCCAATCAGTTCTATGTTGTCACTTAGTCAACGAAACACGGTTCAATATCGTCACTTCTCATTTATGTCGGTAGCTACCATATAAGTTAAAACATCATCAATGATAATCTCACTTCAATTCCATTTAGCTTATCCAAACTAGTATACTGGACCAAGAACTTTAAGTCTCGGAAGAAATTCGGATTAATCTCATGAGATGGAAATGATTTGAGATAGCGATCAAGTTTAGATTCATTGTTGTGCCGTATCTTCCCTTTCTAGGGAAGTGAATCCTACGAACCGAATGATCTATCATGCTCCATGCCAAGATAGATTGATTGGCTATCCGCCGGTGTACCGGACCGTCCAACAGGGGCGTCCAAACCGTCCAACAAGGGGGAAACACCCTCCAAGGATGTTGACTCGACGTTCGTTAAGTACGTCTATCATTGCAGGCATGTTTGCAACTGGTATATGATCTTGTCACTTTAGCTAGATCAGAGGAATGCGTTTGGAGCAACATTCTGAAAGCTAGAATTCATCGCACTTGCTTATCACACTTGTGCTGTATGGGGATCGAGATGAGACATAGTGGGTAACGTCCACGCAAATTCATGCCGTTCTCCAAGAACGTTGACGTTATTATCTCCCCATAACGGCGGGAAGACTGTCTCAGTAAAGTGAAAACCCTCAAATAAGCGGTAAAGAGATCGCATACAAGGGCTCGAAAATAGCTAGTGTGAAAGAGAATCATGATCGACAAAAGATACACATCCTTCTTTGAGGACCCATGGTGGTACGTTGCGGCAGCACAACTTGGCATATGGAATGCACACCCAAATGCGTAAATATGAAAATCGTCAGGTTCGTACCCATTAACCAACTGTAACATCATATAGGTTGGGTGGCAATGGACCTCAAGGCGGACTAACATAACTGCGTACAAGGATTGCATAGCCCTAAGCAGAAACCAAAAACGTGGTACATTTACCAAAATTCGGCGATCATTTAAATTGCGCTTTATTATCGCTAGGCGATGCTGTTTGGGGTGAACATGGGAATTCGATGTTCAATTATAAACCCAAAATACATGCAATACTTTATCGAAAACTGTCGATATAAACTATCCGGCATTATCCAGTTTCCCAGACCTTAAGGGATAAGTAGGGTGGTGAACCCTTGATCGGCCATGAGGTGTAGCAATAATGTTTATGGACAAACATGTGACCAGTTTGTCGATTAATCAACCAAAACCATAAGTAGTTATATGGTCTTCATTTTGGTTGGATTAGTCCACATATATTCCCTTGAATCAACTTATGAAAAAATGGTAATTTTGTATCTTTGCAAGGAATGATATAGAAAATCAATTTTTCGAATGAGCAGGCTTTTCAAAGTGTGCTTGTAGGCACAAGATCTTTACTTTGGGTAAGGAGATGCATTATAGCATCATTGTTCGACCTAAGTGTCCCAAAAGGTCATGCCAAAGCAAGTAAACTGCTCAATCACCCGGCTACAGGCCGGCCATATGTGTCGTGTGCCCCAGTTGGGAGACAACCCATTGGCCCCAAATCAAAGCTTCAGGCTCATTGTTGGAGGTGGTGCAAAGATATTTCACTCTATTTTCTTCAGTGGTTTCATTTATGATCATTGTCATCTTGAATATCCTTAAAAACTCAACGTCAAGGAGAATTTAAGTTCACTTAAATGGTGATTCAATACCATTCATATAATGAGGAGCGTGCCAATGCTCTTAATCAGGTTGGATAGACCTGAAGTCGTTGTTAGAGATGTGATTTAGGTGTAAAGTTAGTGTGCGTAGTACGCATTCATCTAGACAACTAACTTTCCCACATTCCTACCTAATCACGTGTTTAATTGAATCGGTCACATGTATTAAGAAACATGATTCAATTAACTCATATTCGAGGACAATATCAATAAGATTATCCATAAGTAAAACATACACCAAACTTGAATCCAAGAACACGGAAAAATGTTCACAAAGTAAATAGTTTACTAAGGGGATTCGGCCAACAAGGCCATCCATGTCAAAATTCTGCTCTTCCATCGGTGTTTGGTGGAGCAAAATTAGTCTCACGTATTGACTACTAGAATGGTACTCCTTAACAACATTAGCAGGTGCACAAATAGGTGCATAACCAATGGTCTATTCCATCGAGACATAAATAGATTCTGCAGGGTTAAGGTTCGGGAATATTTTTTCCTTATTCTTGAAGTTTTAGGTCTTAGGTACTAAGGATCATGTTTCGGGCATGATGCCACACCTTAGCAGGCCCTGATTCTACCATATGTTTGTGGTAGTAATCAGATCCGAGAATTTGGTAAACTTCTGCTTTCTACACTGCTGCTTCAGGGGCAAGTTAGAAACAAGGAAGGACTAGAAAAGTATTCTCCAGTCAAAATTCGATCGGATTTATAAACTTCAGAATTGTACTCATTCATGGACGTAATCATGGTGTGCTTTAGGCAATGTCTTTCATGATTAGACGGTCCGTAGAAGCGAGCTAAAAAGCCATGGAATCCTCGTTCGGGAGGTATTTCCATTTGTAATGCTTTGAGCATAAGTCTTCAAATAAAGATCATGGCGGAGGCTTATTCAGCTCTTCCATTCCATTGTTGGCTTTCAATGGTGTCTCAGCTTCTTGATAGTCAAGTGGAGATTCACGTCTTGTACCCCACATAAAGTAGTTTTTTTTTTATAAGAAACATCTAAATCAGGAAAATCGAACTTGTGATGGTTCAACAATCCACTGAATTTGGAGGGAACAAGGTTGTGATTGATGCTATGGGAATGAATCATCCATAAGCATCAAAGTTAGAACATTCGAGTTCTAAGACATGGTTTTCATGAAAAACGTCGGGTTTTCATGGGTGTATTGTTTTATGAAAACTTTGGGTTTCAAAGGCACTAAATTTGAAACTATAGGTTCAATTTAGTTTATGAACGGTTAGTTCATAAAAGAGAGGTTCCTGCAAGAAACACATAATGCAATATACTAACTTAGTATAGTGGATTTGAGTTTCTTCGAGAACTCAGTGTGAGAGCATCGTTACTACGGAAGTATGTGATAGTTCAAAGAAGAGAAATCAATTATTGAATCGTTAATGTCCAAAAGTGATCTTCAGGTCAATAATTTTGGATTCATTATCAGATTAATGGACTGCATGTCGCTTTTAATTAATTTAATAGATCGGGACCAAACATGGTCGATTGTAGAAGCAAAAATAATATTAACATATGGGTTAAATTATTTAGAATCCTAAAATAATAGCATGTGGGTTGAAAAAAACATGCACCAAAAAAATATTTGGGCTTGGGTTGGGTGCCTAGAGTAAGAGGTACAGCCCAAAAGGGCCTTGGGTGTGAGCTTCAGGCCACCGGGGGTGAAAGAAACCCCAGTCGCAGCTGGGTTTCATATCTGGGCCGATAAGGGGTCACGGGTCAGGTCCAACAAAGCTGGCCTGTTGGTTTCTGTGCGGGAAAGCCCAGCCGCAAGGCTGGCGTGATGCAATACAGGGTCGTGGGTCAGGAAGGGAAAAGCCCAGCCAACTGGGCTGGATTGGACGCAGGCCGAGGTTAGGGCTACATGCCCGTGTGGTATTAAACCCAAGCCGAAGCTTGGTTTAGTCCTAGAAATAGCAGCAGGCCACAGGTTTAGGGTACAAACGAGTTTAAGGCTTCAGGCCCCCCAAACTGATCCCAGGCCGAGGCTTGATGATGGCATGCACAGTGGTGGTGCGGTGGAATGCCGCACCACATCCCATTCCCTTGTTTTTTTTTTTTTTTTCAAAATCCCTTAGGGTTTAGGAAAAACCCTAAATATGCTGCTAATTTATTTTAATTCTTTGACTCTCAAATTCCACATAGCATAATTGCGTAATGCATGAAACAAATATATATATATTGACAAATATATGAACATATACAATATATATATCGGAAGGTAAATATAAATGTAGGGGGTTCATGCATCATGGGGAATGTTTTCAAGCTTCATGGTTGTTTCAAATATCTTACTTTATTTTAAGCGTACCTGATTGGCAGAAAACAACAAAAGCCTTTGAATTTGTAGAAGTTCTTTCTTGGAAAGCCGGAATTGCATCTCCAATGCGTTGTATCATGTTTAACGCAGAAAAATTAAATTGAATCAATAGCATGTAGATCAATTTAATAAAATAAATTAATCATAAAAAGAATGATTAAAACGCAATACTCCCTTGATTAAAGAATAAATTCTCTTGTTAGCTCAGCGTCAAGAGCGTGCTGATAACGTGTTGTAGGCATAATTTACTAAACAATTATGGAGGCCAGAGAGTGATAGGGGCATATTTATGCGACTTAGTTAGCTTATTTTCGTGTATTTTCATAGTTAGTTTGTGTTTATTATAGTGTTTTAAGCTATTTTCATGTGTTTGTAGGTCCATATGACAAAGTTGGCAAGAAAGTGCAATTTGGAGCATTTTGAGGCAGTTTTGGGCACCAAATGGATAGCTTATGAGTGGAGCAAGATGGATGGACGAATTTGAAGTTCAAGAAGCTAGGAATATGCTGAAAAGAGTGAAGAAGTAAATCCAAGATAAAGAAGATAAGGAATCAGCCAAAAGGAAGAACATTATCCAAAACCTTATCTAACCTTATCCAACCTTATCTTATCTTATCCTATCCGAATCTTATCATGCCTTCAATCCAGCTGCAAGGGGGACTCCTTATCACATTAGAATGCCTAATATCTGATTCTAGAAGCCCTAAAATAATGCAAATAACATGATCCTTCTTCCCCCTAGAAATCTGACGAATTTCCTACTCCTTTTCATCCTTGGAATCTGATGAGAATTGTCCTTGTTCTTTGCTGATTTGGAGTCCTAATTCAACCCTTTTTGTTGTGCCTTCTCTCTCCCTATAAATACAAAGTTGCAGCACTCATAATACACCACCCTTTACCATCAAATCACCCCACCATCCACCACAATTTCGTGCACCACACATGCAAGAGCCAAAACATCAGAAAATACATATTTGTGCGTAGATTTGCAAGGAAGGAAAGAGAGGAGACCCTTGGAGTCGTGCCCTGCCATTCAAGCTTGGATTGCTGGACATTTCTAGGTGTATTCTATCCTTAGTTTTAGTTCAATGTTTGTTTTAATTTGGTTTTTTGTTTTCAAAGACATGAGGAATTAATTTCTTTTTAGTTAGAGGTGAATTCGAAGCCATGATTATATGCTTTATATGAATTGATGACATCCAGTTATTGTTTCTTGAGTCTTGAATGTGATTTTCTTATCTGAGTTATTAAAACTTGTTTATGTGTGTTAATTGAGGGTCGACACTTAATTTGCATGCATGAATTTGATGCTAGAGTATAAGGGAGTTTCACCTAATCGTTATGAACTTATATTCACAAGTAGTGGAGGTTGCTAGTTACAGTCGTGTTAAGTAAATCCTTGGCAGGAGTATCATGCTTTTCATAGTTATGAATGCTTCGTCAATACTTATGATTTTCAAAGAACTTAATGACATTTGATATGTTTTCTATCATGCTTTTCATAGTTAGGGGACTTGAGAAGAATAATTTGGTTGCGATGCGTATTCCGTCCAATTCAATGAAATAAGGAAAATCTGATGGTTAATTTGTGCTGTCACGGTTAACTTGGGGTGTTATCATTCATGGTTTAAAGGAACAATACTGGAAATTGGTTTATGTTTGCATATGTCATGTGTGGAGAAGGACCCTCTAACTAGCCTTTTACCCTTGTCAATTCATCAAATTCGTTTTATTAAAGTGTTTTATGCAAAGTTTCTGTTTTAAGTTTAAAATTCGTCAAAAACAATCCCCCTTTCATTAAGTCTTGTTAGTTGAGTCATAATCTGTTTTCTGTTAGTCTTTTGAGTCAAGTTAAGTTTTATTTTCGTCCAAATCACTTGTTAGGTCTAGAATTGAGTGTTTTTGATTGTTTGTTGCTGTTTTGAGTCTATAGAGTCTAGTTTAGTGGTTTTAAGTCTTATTTGTGTTGATTAGCATCCCTAGTTAATCCCCGGTCTAGAATGATCCCTACGTACATCTTTACTACAATTGTCATCAATAGGGTTTAATTTGTGTGTCAAGTTAACTTTCACATCAGAGAGAGAGGGGTGCAGCATAGATAGAGAGAAAGAGAGAGATGTGTAATTGTGGGTGTGCGTTATTCCACCCCATTGTGCCTTTATTTATAGTAGTAGGATAGGTAAAAACCTTTCCCTATAGGATTACAACATTTAATAGGTAATCTACTCCTAATAGGAATATAAGATACATTCTCATATCTACTAGGATTTACACAATCACATTCCTAATCTAATAAGACTGCAACATAATCAAGATTTAATTGACAAGTTATTGATACTCACAATAATTCTTACCCGACATTCCTATATATAAAGAGGATAATTCAATTGAGAACATGCGTGAGAGCGTTTAGACAGATTAGTTAGGATGAAAGATTGGCTTCTTAAGATTGAGGAGGAGTTCCTCCTTAACTTTCTGACCGATTTACAAAATTTCATGTTATGATCAGAACTATTCATATTATAAATCATTTTGTAAAGATTATCTCTTCAAAGAGTTCTATGAATCAGCAAAGATGCATCTTGAGGAGAAACTCCTCCTCCTTCATTGAATAGCCATGTTAATTCCATTAGTTAGCTATGTGTATGTGTTGATTTTTTGCACGATTCCATAGTTGTCATGTTTTTTATTTTTATTTTTTTTTGGTAGATATCAAGGAGAGTATTGGAACTCGATACTTCTTTTAACGTGAATGAAGAAAGTACTATTAGCTAAGAGCCAGTTGATTTCCTAATGGCTAAATAGCCAAAATAGTTCCTGAAATTTGCATAACTCATCACTTTGGTCCCTAACATTTCAAATCGATAAAAGTGGTCCTTGAGATTTTCCACCATCCATCATTTTGGTCCTTCCGTTAAAAACTCTGTTAAGTGTCCCGGAGCTCCTGGCCGGAAGTTTGGACAATTTTCAAAGCTTCGTAACTCAATTGTTTGTTAACCAAATTCGATCCATAATATATCAAAATGAAGATAGGAAAGTGTAGAATAAGATTATACCTATTTGGAAGCCCAATGGCTGCCAGAGATAGCAAAAAAATAGCCTCAAAGTAGACTGGTCTGAAGAAAAATTGGAAAACTCGATGAAAACTGGGTAAATTTTAAACATTCATAACTTCTTCAATACTCAACACAATCAAGTGATTCAAAAACAAAATCATACTTCTCAACGAGATGAAGAGAATGGTACCTTTTACGACGGCTAACTCACCGTGTTTTGGCCGAAAACGGCTCGAAAGTGGTTGTCTTGGTCTAAAGTTAGCCACTTTTGAGCTGTTTTTCGGCCAAGCCACGGTGATTTATCCATCTACAAAGGTACCATTCTCTTTGCCTCATATAGAAGTATGATTTTCGTTTTTGAATCACTTGATTTCGTTGAGTATTGAAGAAGTTATGAACGTTTAATGTTTACCCAATTTCCAACGAGTTTTCCAGTTTTCCTTCTGACCAGTCAACTTTGAGGCTATTTTCCGGTCATCTCTGGCAGCCATTGGGATTCCAAATGGGTATAATCTTATTCTACACTTTCCTATCTTTATTTTGATATATTATGGGTCGAATTTGGTTAAGAAATGATTGAGTTACAAAGCTTTGAAAATTGCCCAAATTCCGGCAAAGAGCTCCGGAACACTTAACGGAGTTTTTAACGGAATGACCAAAATGATAGATAGTGGACAATCTCAGGGACCACTTTTATCGATTTGAAATGTTAGGGACCAAAGTAATGAGTTATGCAAATCTCAGGGACCATTTTGGTTATTTAGCCTTTCCTAATTAACTACCAATAGACATGCATGAGAGGTTTATAATGTAGGCATGCAATTCTAAAATGTGTACAATATTTCATAACTATTTACTTGCGCTTTCTGTGATCATTGGACTTTGCCATTTTAATCATAAGGTGATGAAGAAAATTGAAATTTCACCATAAAATTAATTGGCAGTATGAGGAGTAGCCAACTTACTTATAAGCTCATGCAAGGTCTCTTCTCTCATAAATGTGGAATTCATTCTCAACGTGCCTCATCACGTGTGGCGAATTTTCAAGCCTAACACGTGAACAACACAAATCTAGTGATGTGGAACACGTGTGGTCGTTAAGCTTTACACGTGGGACAACCTGCTCTGATACCATGAAGAAAGTTGAGGTTCTACCATAAAACTAACTAGCAATTTGAGGATTAGCCCGACTTACTTATAGTTTCATGCAAAGTTCTTCCTCCTATCAATATGGAATTCATTCTTAATAGATAATATATATATATATATGTTATCTTAATTGATAAGTTGAAAGAATAAAAGATAGTTTCGAATGTACACAGGTTCTACAATCAAATAACATTATTGTGCAGAAATTCATTACTAAGGAAGCCCATATCTTTTAAGCTAAATAGAAAGAGAGATTTTTTTGAGTGAGTGAGTTCACACTCCCATTTTCTTCTCCTGCACGTATTTCGTTTTTTATCCCTTAAATTGCGATTTAGTTACTAAATCCAAGAGTTAGGAAAACAGGCAAGAATGTGGCCCATGTGAATAGGGTTGAGCATGAGAACAATTCTTTCAACAGAAATCTAAGTCTCATAATATAACTATGGCAAAAGAACATAGCTCGCCATATATATGTGTGTGCATATACCACCAATATACATGAGTAATTGAACGTTAACCAATTTTAGCAAGTTAGTATGGCACTTGCTAACCACCCATTAAATAGCACACCCCACAAGGTCATTTCTTCATTAGAGCCATTCATTTTTTGGGACCCAGTCAAGCACCAACCTTTCAATTCGAACATCATGTCAACCACTCCTACAAAAATATACATATATGGTTCTCAGCTTTCGTTGAAATTTTGTTATTAGAAGCCTATTACATAAGTCTTAACGTTGTTGGTTAGTCAAATCTCGCCACCCTAAGTACCGGCAAAACTAAAATTATCGAAATGCTGCTGGGCTACCTAAAGCCAAAGATCAAAATAATGGAACGACCATGAATATATTTGATGTGATTTGATTTGGAAAAAATAGGACTACCACTTTAGTCCTTTGAATTATTAGCGTAGCTCAGCTCCTCAAAGCTTAATTATAGAGAACTTGTTTTGGCATTAACTAGATTGACTTCAACGGAAGAAAACATTCTGACTTAGTTAATTAGAGGCAAATGTATTTCAGGTGTTTCAGAGCTAGCAATACTGCATTTGAATGTAAATTAAATCTAGTTAATGTAGTGGGTTTTAAGACCTGTGATCTTTCTTAAATCCCTTTGGTACTAAAAGGCTCCGTTTGTTACGTGTTATTAAAGTGGGACTGGCTTAAGTAAGACAATAGTCTCATGTTTGGTGTGGGTTTGGATTAAAGGAAATGAGATTAGATGGGACTCGCTCGGACTAGAGTCCTTGCTAACACAGGACTATGATCTCGTGCTCCACCATGGGATTGCTAAGACCACCTATAATCCCATCTCTCCTAGATCGTCTGCAACTGCAATGCATTGTCGCCCAAATCAACCTCGTTGCCAACTCCGACACCTCGCCAATGCCTTGTGCTGGAGATTTTCCTGCCTGCCGATTTCCAATGCGTTGAGTAAAAACCCAAAACCCTAGATCTCCAAATTGAAATCTAAAATATAAACAAACAGAAATAACAGCCCAACCCAGGAGAGAAACAAATAAATCCAACGCGGATATATAAAGAACAACTAAAATCAAATTACAAACACATATTGTTACTCATCAAGAATTACATTTGGGATACTAATTAAAGGGATAAGTAAATCTAGCAAATGTAAAAGATCAAGTATTTCTTCAAAAGAGCCTTTCGAGCGGTAGTAACCTTGAATACCTACTTGCTACAAATGAAATAAAATATACCAAATGTATGTGTATGTATTGCAAAAAAATAGAGATAAGGTCAGTTCAGATTAGGACGTACAAAGAAAATGCAAACGACTGTATTTTGAGAAATAGCGGAATAGAATAAATAGAATTTGCCAAGTAAAAAATTTTGAAGTATCATCATGAATTTTGTGTTATTTCTTTGATGCATTTCATTATCATTTTATATATTTGCGAGGTCTTATTGGCATTTGAAGGTGTATATTTTATTATGAAGAAACAAAGTACAAAGATAGCTCATATATATGAGCGTGGGAAGAAGAGAAAAACAAGGAACAAAAAACAATCTTCCTTCCTTGATTTACGCCTAATCACCTAACAACTAAAGCAAGGGCAGCAACTAGACTAACAACTAAAGCAAGGTCAGCAATCCCTTGAATTAGTGAGAATGACAGCCATACTCAAGTTGTTAGACAACACCCCATGCATACACCCATGCTACCTACCAACTAGGATAAGTGACAGATAACTTCTTCTAATACTCCCCCTCAAGCTGGATCAAACGGGTCGATTGATCCAAGCTTGGACAAGAGGTGATGAAAAATAGCAAACGGTAATCCTTTTGTGAAGATATCTGCAAGTTGATCATGACTACGAATGAAGTGTGTATCAATCACCTTGGACTGCACTTGATTTCGAATATAATGGCAGTCAACTTCAATGTGTTTAGTTCGCTCATAGAAGACAGGATTCGATGCTATGTGCATCACAACTTGATTATCACAGTAGAGAGACATAGGTTGTTGATGAGGAAACCCTAAGTCCAATAATAACAGATTTTTGAGCCAAATAAGTTCACAAGCAGTCGAAGTCGTAGCACGGTATTCTGCTTTTGCACTAGAGCGCACAACCACGCTTTGTTTCTTGCTCTTCCAGGTGACTAGGTTACCTCCTACGAAAGTGCATAAACCAGTGATAGACTTGTGATCGAGAGCGTTCCCAGCCCAATCTGCATCTGTATATCCTGAGATATGAGTGTGATTATTGTTGCGCATGAGAATCCCTCTACTAATGGATCCCTTCAGATATCGAAGCACACGATGAACAATCTTCATGTGATCCATCTTGGAGCATGCATAAACTGGCTAACAAGACTCACGGCATATGCTATATCAGGGCGAGTGATAATTAGATAAATGAGTTTGCCGACCAAGCTCTGATATTGCAGCTTCAAGTTACTATTCAAAGGTGTGCGAGCAGGTTTACAATCTGCCATGTTGGCCTCACGAAGAAGATCAATACCATACTTGCGTTGATTTAGAAAACAACCCTTGTGAGAATGTGCCATCTTGATCTCTAGAAAATATTTAAGAATGCCGAGATCTTTGATAGCAAACTTGTGATTGAGATATTGTTTAAGAGCACTAATCTCTGACATATTATCACCTGTCACAATGAGATCATCAACGTAAATAAGCACCACAAGTTTACTCGATGTGCTTGAACGCACAAATAAGGAAGAATCAGCATTGCTCCGACAGAAACCAACTCTTTCTAGAACATGACTGAGCTTGGCATACCATGCACGTGGACTTTGCTTGAGACCATAAATGGATTTATGAAGTTTGCACACCATTTCTGGATTGTTTGATTGAGGATGACCTGGAGGCAGTTTCATGAAAACTTATTCTTCAAGCTCACCATGCAGAAAAGCATTTTTAACATCCATTTGAAAAAGAGGCCATGCATTGTTAATGGCAACAGATAACAGCACCCTCACATTGTTCATCTTTGCCACTAGAGCAAATGTCTCTTTGTAATCCACTTCATAGGTTTGAGTAAATCCTCGAGCAACCAAACGAGCCTTGTTCCTTTCAATCGTGCCATCTGAATGGAACTTGGTCTTGTATACCTAACGACTTCCCACAACCTTCTTTCCTTTGGGAAGTCTCACTATAGTCCAAGTATTGTTTTCATGAAGAGCTTGAAGCTCTTCTGCCACAGCAGCTCTCCACTCACTGTGTAGATTAGCTTCTTGAAAGCTTTGTGGTTCATAGGTTTCAGTAATTGCACTGAGGAATGCAGCAAAGGAGGATGAAACTTTGCTGTAATTAATAACAGAAGTCAAGGGATACATGGCATTGTAAGTTACATAATCATGTAACTTGGATGGAAGTTTCCTCTCACGGGGAGGATTTTGACGAACTATGGGAGATTGAGTTGCCGGAAATTGAGAAGTTTCTTGGTTGGAAGGACTACTTGAGGGTTCTGATGAGATAGGTTCTTCAGGAACCACAGGTGGAGAATTCTGCAGGCTGCGAGAATTAACCTCATTCAATACCTGGTCCCTTGAAATATCTATTGTATCTCCTTCACTTGGATATGGTATTGGGAACAAATCAAGCAAATTCTCCCCCTCTCTAGAATAGTTCAGAGGTTGAGTGAAGTAAGGCATGGTTTCTTCAAATTTCACATCTCTTGAAACAACTATTTTCCTAGTTGTTGGATTGTAACATTTGTAACCTTTTTGAGTGGATGAATAGCCTAGGAAAACACATTTGCCAGCCCTTGGATCTAGTTTGTCACGATTTGGTGCTTGTATGTGAACGAAGCAAGTACATCCAAAAACTCGTAAATGGGATAGATTGATCTGTCTATCTTTCAAGACCTCATAAGGTGATTTAAAGTTCAATATCTTACTAGGCAATCTATTGATGAGATATGCAGCAATAAGGACACCTTGTGACCAAAAAATTTAAGGCACATTCGAGTGAAACATAAGAGCTCTAGTTTTTTCAAGTAGATCTCTATTCTTCCTTTCTGCTACCTCGTTTTGTTAAGGTGTTCCAACACAACTAGTTTGATGTAATATACCATGTGTGCTTAGATAGTGAGACATGTTATGGGACATATATTCGGAGCCATTATCTGATTGTAAGACATGAATGTTTGAAGAAAATTGTGTGTTTACAAGTCTATGAAAATCTTGAAAAACTTCCAGCACTTCACTTTTAAATTTCAAAAGATACAACCAAATGATCCTTGTGAAATCATCCACAAAAGTTACAAAATATTTGTATCCGTCAAAGGACTCTAGGACTGGTCCCCAAACATCATAATGCACGATTTCAAAAGGATTACTAGCCCTAGACAAGGAGGAAGTGAAAGGTAATCTAGTGAACTTAGAGAAGTGACAAACATCACAGGAACTTGTAACTTTGCACAGGTTTGGAAACAAAAAAGATAGAACTTTATCAGAATGATGTGCAAGTCATTGGTGCCAAAGTTGTTGTTCTTAAACCAGGCTTGAAGTGACTTGGAAAACCTTGGGAATTTGGACATGCTTGGAAAGGTAGTAGAGGCCATTTAAGAAAAAAAAAACCTTCACCAATCGTCTTCTTGGTGGTGATATCTTAAAAAACCACAGTTTTTTGGGAGAAAATAGCAAGACAGTTCAATGAGTTTGTGATTTTTCCAACAAATAAGAGCTGAAAAGGGAATGAGGGAACATAAAGAGCCTCAGACTCGACATCAATAGAAATCAAATGTGTTTTCCCTCTCCCTACAACCATAGCACCCTTGCCATTAGCAACTGACACTTGAGATCGACATGAGAGTTTTTCAAAATTATTCAGATTTGTAGACTTGTTAGCCATATGATCAGTAGCTCCTGAATCTATAATCCAATAATCATGCATATTACCTACTTTGAGAGCAGTTAAGAAGGATTGTAAGATACTTGGAATATCTTATTGTGTCACACCTTCATTTTCAGCCAAAAAACCAGCAAACTGCCCAAGTTGAACAGCTTGTTTGTTGTCACCTTGACTAGTTGATCCTTCATTGTCTCTATGACCTTGTTTCTTGTGAAGGAAGGCAGCAAATTCATTGATCACGATGGCTGGATTGGAGGTGAACTTCTGTGCTCCCTCATAATGAGTGGTGGCGGTATGATTTGCCTTGTAGGATGAGTTGTGTGAACCCTTAGGGAAACCCTTGTAGTTGTCCCTAGAAAATTTGGGCCTTAGTTCAGGATGGAGAATCCAGCAATGATCTCGCGTATGTCCACCAGTGTCACATTAGCTACATTTTACAATAGGTTTCTTTCCTTTGTAGCCCCTCTCTTCACTAGTTTTGTGGTTAGAGAGATATACCTTAGCTTCTGGCATATTTTCCTTTAATTCCACAATCATGATTTTTCTGCGAGTTTCTTCCCTTTGAATCGTGGCACACACACTTGAGAATGAGGGAAGATCAGGATTCATGAGGACATGACTCCTGAGATCTTCATATTTAGGACTTAAACTTGCAAGAAGTTGAAATATTTTGTCTTCATCAGCTCTCTTAGTCAGTACAGCAGCATCAATGGTGTGTGGCCGATAGACATTCAACTCGTTCCACATGGTGGTTAACTTCTCAAGGTGCTGCACAAATGAGTTCCCTTCCTGTTGTAAACCAGCAATATCCTTTTTTAACTGGAACACTCGAGCTGCATTATTCTGATTCCCATACATTTCTTTGAGATTTTTCCAAATGATGCAAGAGGATTCAGTGTAGCTGAAAATTTCTGCAATCTTTCGATCCATAGAATTGAGTAGCCATGACATGACCAACTGGTCCTTGCACAACCAATCATTGTAATCTAATAAGGACACATCAGGCACTGGAATAACACCATTAACATAACCAAGTTTCGATCGTCCTCCCAAGGCAAGAGTGACTGCTCTCTCCCATGGAAGATAATTGAACTCATTTAGTACGACAGAATTGAGACGTTGATTTGGGTTGACATTAACATCTAAATGAAATGAAGATGGCGCATCATGCGAGCTAACTTCTTCGCCATGCACTGAACTTTCTTCAGCCATGATAGAGAATCAGGAAAAGCTCACAGATCTCTCAAGAAACTACTCAGAAGCAGGTCGATTAGGATCACTGCTCTGATACCATATTGGAATTTGAAGGTGTATATTTTATTATAAAGAAATAAAGTACAAAGATAGCTCATATATATGAGCGTGGGAAGAAGAGAAAAACAAGGAACAAAAAACAATCTTCCTTCCTTGATTTACACCTAATCACCTAACAACTAAAGCAAGGGCAGCAACTAGACTAACAACTAAAGCAAGGTCAGCAATCCCTTGAATTAGTGAGAATGACAGTCATACTCAAGTTGTTAGACAGCACCCCATGCATACACCCATGCTACCTACCAACTAGGATAAGTGACAGATAACTTCTTCCAATAGATCTCTAAGGATTTTTCAGAAAAAAAATTAATGTCTTATGCATTTAGCGACGTTATTATTTTAGTAACTGGCCCGAGTTAGGACTAGGAGATTTTATTATTTAACCAAAGATATTACCTTATCGAACATTAATTTATCGAGACCTTACTATATCTAGAAAGGCTTTAGATATCAATAGTGAACCGTCAACCTTTATAGATGTCGTAGTTTGTTGTGGAGTACTGTATATGCATGCATGGCTTGCATTGAGTAACATAAACCCTAACCCTAACCGTAAACCCTAAATACAAAGATGAGAGACGTTAAAAATTTCATGCTTTTGCATCAAAGTATACCAAAATTTCTTGTCAAATGCACATAAACAATGTATCTTTTATGGATCGAAACAGTTGCATGTACAAATGTATCTTTTATGTGTGAGGCTCCAAAATCTGCTTTCTTACAAAATTTAATCCTCATCACATATGGTTCATATGTTTCCACTCGACTCTTTTAAAATGAAATATCAAACAAATGAACATCATAAAATTCAGATGCATGTCTAGCTGAAAGATATTGCACTCTCGATCTTTCAACAATATTTGTAATTTACTGGCAGAAATTGATTATTTATTTATTTTTTCGGAGGACAAAATCTGCATCCTGAATAAATGATTGAAAAAGAAATACATTTTTATAGTTTTGCTCCATTGTTATTCATTTCATTCCCTCGCTCAATAAAATGATAAAAGAAATTAATGCATGACCAATAATCATTCATGCAGGAGCAGCTACATAGGTGAAATGTCAACAATCTGATAGCCCAAAATTATTGGATATATGGCCCAAGTGGATGTGGACAATCAAAGCGTTCTATTCGATTATATTGAAAATGACCATGTTCGTTACAAGAATTTATCCTTTATAGTCGAAATTTAACTCTTAAATTGAAAAATATTATCATTACCATTTATAGCCAAAACCTCACGTTGATTTATCGAAGTAGCCTCAAAACAGAAAACAAAACACCAAAAAAAAATTTCTTTATGTTCTTTCTTCTTTCTTCTTTTTCATTTTAATGGTTTAAGGTAGAAAGAGGAGCATGACAAAATTAAACATTTCATGAAGATGTATTTATTCTCATGGAAATTAAGTCATTCAAATTATCAATTTCATTCCTTAATTTACATGCCTACAATCCAGATGATGAAAATTTCACATAACTACAACTTTTGAATATCTTGTGTCATAATTAATTGGTATTTTTAAAAAAAAAATTAGAACTATAACTTCTGCATATTTTTTAAGAGTATTATGCAAGTATTCATTTTGTTGAAAAATGCGATTATATGATCTCATGATTCTGAACATGAGCTCTAAAACAGAGGGTTGCCCAATTTAGGCATTTAATTATGTGATAAAATCGAGCATAATATGCACAACCAATGAAGTAATTTTAATATGGATATGTAAAAGATGAAAAGAAAAAGCTGGAGACGGAGGAAGGTATTTGCAGCATCACTCCATAAAAGTGTGTTCGAAGATGAGAATATTTTGAATCAATTTTATGGTGATTGACTTCTTACGTGAAGAGAATCATATATTTGACGACTCAAATCCAAAATCTATGCAAGTTTATGATGCTGCTTTTGGATCTCAATATGGAAGCAATGATACTGGAGAACGAATTAGGTTTTGGTTTTAGGGCTAATTAAGTTTTGGTTTTGAGGGTAGCTGGGTCTATTTAAGTGAACTTTTAGTTGTATTTTGTTGGTTTTTGTATTATTCCTCTCAAAGACGTTGATTCCAACTTGAAATGTAAATGTAAATGTAAACTAAAATATAAATTAGCATCTGTACATGATAAACATTTCAGACTCAACGTGATTCACAACTAACATTATTGATATCTTAATTTAATCACTCATTAATAGGTGTAGTATTTATCACAAAAGCTTTGGCAATATTAGAAGATAAATTGTATATTACTTTGTTATATATCATTCCCGATGTGAGACTCTATTCTTCAATACACCCCCTCACGAGTGATCCCAGTGATCCCACATATGATCACACGGGAAGCCAATTCCCACATCCGAAACTGGTTAATTTATTGGGCTAGAGTTACCACAAATTATCAAGGGCTCGGTGATAATTCATTAACCAGAGCCAACAATTATTTTTGAAGGTCCAAGTATTCATTCGATACCCTTAAGCTGGAGCTAGCACAACTTTTTGAAATCTCAACTTAAGGAAGTCAATTCAAGCTCAAGAAATTGAACTCAAGTCGTGTTGGAAGAATAACGTACTCTGATACCATAATAAACTTTTTAGGCCCAACATAACCATCAACCAACATCACCGATATTGTTCATAACTTAACCACTTATTACTAGGTGTTGAGCTTTATCACAAAATATATAGTTCAATAATATGAGAATCGAACCATATAAATTTTATATTATGTTGTTATCTCTTTGATGTGCAACTCTATTTTTGCACTACAATAACACTGCTGCACACCAAAACTTTAACAACAGCTTAGTAGACTAAAATAATGCTAATTCCTTCACATTAACAACAGCTTAGACTAGGTTTAAGCTAACATTACCCTATCCATTCAATTGTTTCCGATGAATGTTCAGATCTCTCCCTGCTCGATTTCATATTTGGTAGATGAGGTGTTCAGAATTCTAAGATTTCATGTTCTAATTCCTTCACATTAAAAACAGAGATAAGGTGTTCAGATCTCTCCCTGCTCGATTTCATATTTGGTAGATGAGGAATTTATTTCTGTAGCTCTACCATTCATTCCTCCGACAATCTGAGCACCTTATCTCTGTTTTTCATTAGAACATGAAATCTTAGAACTCTGTTCTTTCTAGTGAAATTTTTTTAAATAGTTTTGTTATAGTATCTATAACAGCCTCCGGTTTAAGTGGACAACCCCGGCAAATAGACATTCATAGAATTAGCTTATCAACTACCCAAACAGTATTATAAGAATCGGTACTTAAACATCCCCTGTAATTGTGCATGCTCCCATACACAAGGATCCATCTCCAGTGACACAAGGATCTATCTTCGTATCCTTGAATTAAAATGGTTTTCGGTTAACTTAGTACTTTTATGAGTTCAAATAAAGTTACCCTAAATAACATCCATTGGCGTCTTTGAACGATAAAAATATTGTAAAATCATATAAAATCCGAAAATATTAAAATTTAAGAAACAACCTTTCATTGAAGAACACTATTATACACTATATTTCATATGTTGTCTCATCAATATATATTCATAAACTCATTATAGCAAAAAAAACGTTTATTTCATTTGTCATCATCTAAAGAAAATTCATTTGATTTGGAAATTGTTCAATTATCCATATGAAACAATAAATTTATAGCTTGTCACTTATTTCTATAACTGTTGATTTGTTCAATACACATGAATGACTAAACAATTTTCAAATCCAATAAAAAAATTTATAATAACAGATAATTATACAAGAATGAATGATTTTTTTTTTAATTCATAATATTTTTACGGTAAAATAATGTCATGAAAATGAAGAATTTTCTCCTTCTCAATAAATAGGAAAGTATTGTCCAAAGCTTACTATTGTCTTATTTTAGAAGACTTTAAAGAAAAACTAATGAAAAATGTTTAAAAACTTTAAGTTTTAACGATAAGACCAAAATAAAGAATAAAGTGAATAGTAACATGATTGATTTTTTAGTATAAAAATATGATTTTTTTTGTTAATGTGAGAGAAAAGAAAAGTATTTGGTCAAATTTTCTGAAATTAAATTCCAAAAGCCAACTCAAGAAGGAGTCTTGCACTGTGCCAACTGGCAAGAGGAAAAGGGAGTTGTTCGTCTTGTAGTTCTCGGACCACAGATCCTCTCCTGAGCCGTTGCCAACGGGGCCTAGGGATCAATTGATCCTAGCTTTTCAAATTCATCCTGCGGCCAAAATAGGAGACAGGGTTGGAGAGAGAGAGAGAGAGAGAGAGAGAGTGAGTGAGAGGCAGTGAGAGGTGGAAGAAGATAAGCAAAAGCTGAGAATAGCCTTGTGAGAGAGATCGTCGTTGACGGGGTTGGGAGTCGGAGCATGCAAATCCGGCCCAGCGGGTTTGACTAAATTATCCGGCAAATTACGGTGGGTTTCCGGTTATGAGAGATGGGATTAGAGTCGTGTGTGTAGCTGATTTGTTTGTAGTTAATATTAGTAGATATGAATTAGAGGAAGCTGGAGATTAGGGGTTAGGGGAGCGGGAATTGTAGGGAAGGCAAACAAAATTGCCTTGGGTTGCGTGAAAAAAATTTGAAAGCTGCTTGGCCGTTCTTGGCCGCAGGATGAATTTGAAGGGCTGGGATCAATTGATCCCTAGGCCCTATTGGCAACGGCTCAGGAGAGGATCTGAGTCCGTAGTTCTCATTCACTCAAATCGTCAAATTGGCAGGTTTCTGTTGGGTCCTACGTTTCCACAGCCTTCTTGTCAATGTATGTGCCCCGACACCACTATAATCCAAAACACGACAAGGCTTTTGATTGGCGTCGGATCAGCCACGTGGCATGAATCAAAATCGTCATTTATGCTATGAGCCTATGTAGCCAGTCGTCAATTTTGTGCAAGTGCCAACTAGCTTTAGTAAGTTTGTCATAGGAGTATTACATAGCATTCTGGTAGAGAAATATTATAGAGATTAAATTTGCATAAAAAATTTGTAAAATAAATTATATAAAAGTTGATGATTGAATTATTACTTAAACATTAATAAACGTACTCATTTTTTATTGGTGACACATCATTTATTTTGCAAATTTTGTCAACAAATTTAGTCTGTCTAACATTACTTTTCTTCATATAAGTCTTAAAGAAAACTTAAAACAGTACGATACAGTCCAACTATAATGTTTCTTCCTAATCAATAGTATGAGTTTTATATAAAATACAACTGATGCAAATCAATTAATTTTTCGTTGCTAACTTTAAAAGTTAATTTTCTGAAGCTCAAAACAAATATGTCTAAGGCCTCGTTGTGTATGTAAAGGGTGCCGGATACCTTTCATTTTTCTCTATCAAATTAACCATGCCACCCAAGATGAATATGAAAAATCAGTTAACTGAAACTATTCGTGTTGAGTTGTGCAAAAAGAAAGCATCAAACCCCAACTATAAGAAAAAAATTATAAGAGAGCATCAAATCCAACTTAAGAAAACAATTATAACTATGTGGGGTGTGTTTCCTTAAGAAGAGATCAAGAAAAATTATAACTTATTATAATGTGGAATTCCTATACATAACTGATCTCAAGTTGGGACCGAAATTTTTTATGACCTTAAGAAGGTTATTTCTTTATAAAGTATTATTTTAAAGATTTCAATGTTATTCAAGGGAAAGGAAGGACCAGATTCGGATTCTTGCTGTGAATGTTTAAAAGTTATTTACCAGTTGAGCCAAAACTCATCACAATTATATGATGATAAACATTTGAGCTAGGTTTGCAATGTACATGACAAATAATTGCCTCTAATGATATAATTTCAATCTATTGAGGATAGACACCATAAACAATAACCTTAAAATGGTGTTTGAAGACAAAAATCCCAGCCTGTAAAGTGAGAGCCACATCATTGGGTCCATCGGTAGAACTCATCCCATATCAATCCATTTATATTGGCTGTAACGGAAAGAGACCATCTTCCAATCTCTCATTCCAAAGTACAGGGATCAAGTAATCCGGGCATTTAAAATTTGATTCAACAACAAAAAATTATTATAGTTTTTAAATTTTTTTACTAATTTCTCTATTTTTAGCCGTTTGATTAAATTTCAAAAACCGGAATCACTTAATTTTTGAGTTTTGGAGAGAGAGATCCGGAGAGAGGATTCTTTCCCAACATTGATATCTTATAAGGCCGAATTTTCATTGGACGGCTTTCACTTCAGTGGCAGCGCTTGACTCTGAGAGAGAGAGAGAGAGAGCATGGAGTTAGGTGCAAGTAAAATCATATCAATATTCCACTCTTGTAAAATCACACTCACCAACCTTAGTACCTTACTATGCTTTTAGAATCTCATGGGATATATAGATACAACCGGGTGAGTTGGGCAGCATTTGCATTCACATAAAAGATATTACTTGTGCGGGTAAATTACATAAAACTACTTCAATTATAAGTCAAAATATGATTTCATACCTCATATTTTAAAAATTATAATGTCACACATCATCTTACAAATTTATTGCAATGTCAACCTTCCATCATTTTTTCTGTTAATTTCTATGTTAAATGTTGACATGCTTGAGGCGGGACCCACTTCCTAGCCTAATTAGAATAAAAAATAAAAAATAAAATCATTTTGATATTTTAATATTTTTATTAAAAAATGCGGAGCCCACCACTCCAAACTCACCCTTCTTCCTCAATCTATCCATCTTTGTTGAACCTTCCTTCCTTCACCACCAAAACCAGAATCCACTCCCTTGCCACCCTCACCCGCCAATCACCACCCTCTCTCCCTGCTGCTCTTCAACCCAAATTATTGACTACCTATTACTTTACCATTTTGGTCCCCAATATTGTTAATTTACTCAAACAAATCAAATCCCGAAATTTTGCAAACTAGGTGGGCTCTGTTGCTACGCCCCTTTGACACGTCTGCCACCGCCACAAGCAAATCCACGTGTATCCATCTTTTTCTTTCCCTTCTATTTCAAACACGTGGTGGCATGTTTGTCAGTCTTTGCACATACAATCATGCTAGCATCATCTTGGGCAATGGCACTGGGGGTATCTTAGGCAACAACAACAATCTTCCTAATCTTCCTAAATTACCAACACCCACAACGATTAATTTAAATAAATTTATATAAATTGAACTGATTGAATGAAAATTTTCAGTAAAATCAACAAGAAACATACATGTTTGTCGGATTCGGGTTTAGATTCAAATTCAGAGCTAGCATCATCTTGGGCAATGACGCTGGGGGCTGATTGTTGCTGCAAGGCTTTGGAAATCTTGAAATTGATGGAGGTGGTGCTCCAGCGAGTAGTAGTGGTTCGGTATGCGATACCGAACCGAAATCCGTCTCCCGATTCTCAAACCGAAATTTTTGGAAAATCCAAATCCAATACCGATCCCAAACCAATTTTTTGGGAATCCTAATTTTCGGGAATCCCGAAATAATTTCAGGATTTCGTGACAAATCGTGAATCCTGAAATGATTTTGGGCCTTTGGACTAAAATTTGACATATTATGTTTTGGGCTAAAATTCAACCTTTTATATTGGGCTGCTAATCTGTTGCAGACTAAATTTTCTTAATAAATTTCATAGGTCATTGTAAGTTACAAGTATAAAACCAAACCAATTTGTTACAATAAATATAAATTTAATCTGTAACTTACAATTTAATCTGTGCACAGATTAAATTTCATGGAGGACCTGAGCATCAAAATTCCCATTAGTCATTAGCGTGCATTTCACTCCTCCTTCCCTCCTTATCTGTCCTAGTCATTTACAATGCCAAATGCCAAACTTTTTCGTGTTTCCCATGCACACACAGACGCACATATATACATTCACACCAGGAAGGATAAATCATACACAATTTATATGCAACGGTTGAGATTAAATCTCAACAGAATCCAACGGCTATTAAAATTCTAAATATATATTTAAAAATTAAATAATATATATATTTTTCGGTTCGATTTGGGATTACCGAAATCCCAAAAACTTGAGACCGATTCCCGTACCGAAATTTCGGGATCGTTTCGGTATTGGGTACCGAAATTTTCTGGATTTTTGGTTTGGGATTTTTTTGGTTTGGTTTCAGGAATTTTTCGGTTCAGTTTGGGATTTTTGAGATTTTTTTTCCAGCCCCACCAGCGAGCATGTTCTTGGGCTACTGTTTCAGAGTAGGAAACGAATTCCCACAGGGACTTAGGCCTGATTTGGTACTGAGGTGATTCTGAAAAAAAATGGGTATCAAAAAAAGCTGGCAGCTTTTTTGTGTTTGGTAAACAATCAGCTTCAGCTTTTTTTCACAGTTTTGGGTGAAAAAAAGCCAAAAACACAAACCTGCAAAACCCAACTTTGAAAAATCGGCTTTTTCACATCTATTTTACATAAAAGTTTACCAAACACTATAATACTGCTTTTTTTTTTTTTTTCAAAAGCACTTTTACGAAAAAGTTTACCAAACACTCTGTTGCTTTATTTCACAGCTGCTTATTCTCACAACACAGCAGAAGCAATTTTTTTTCAAAGCACAGCAATACCAAACCAGCCCTTAGAGTGGCGATAAGCTTGGAAGGGCTTTAAGGCTTCTTCGTCTTCTTCGTGTTCATCTTCCTTAAGGGACAGGAGGCGGCTGCGCTGGTGTTCTGGGGTCAAAGGGAGAATGGGTTTGATCGGGTTTGTGGGGTTGAGTTTGGGGTCCGGGAGAGGCGGAGGGGACAATTTAGGATTAGAGGTAAGAGAGGAGGTCGAGCTGGGTGGTGCACTGAGACTCCATTCGAGCTGGGTGGTCCAGGGAGATGAGGTGGTGATTGGCGGGTAAGGGCGGAGGTTTGGGAAGGGCTCTGGTTTTGGTGGTGAAGGAATAAAGGTTGGGGAGACCGGTGGACTAGGGGAGATAGATGGATTGGGGAAGAAGGGTGAGGGTTATAGGTTTGTAGGGGTGGGTCCCATATTTATTGGGAAAAATGTTTAAATAATATAATATTTATTTTTTAATATTTAATTAATTTTTTAATTGAGTTGGGCTATGAAGCATTTAACAGAGAAATTAACAAAAAAATTGACAGAGGTTTGACATTGTAACAAATTCGTAAGATGAGATATGAGATTGTGGTTAGACTCATAGTTGAGGTCGTTTTGTGTAATTTACCCTACTTGTAACTTCTAAGCTTTACTTGTTACTATTATGTGGGAAATACACATAAATAACACGTTTTGCATAATCAAAATGCTGCTTCATTTGTGGATCTCCATATCGACCCCTAGTGATTTTTTTTTTTGACAAATGATACCGCTAGTGAGTTAAATTGTTAATCTTTAATGGAGAAGGAGATGGGGTGGGATCGAACCAGTACCAAGCAATCGCCCAGGCTTTGTGTTCCCCCACAAGGAGTGGAAGAGTGAGGCCAGAGTTGGGACCTCCCCGTTAGTTCCATTCTTTGGTCCAAATTCAGGCACGTAAGGAGTGTCGTTCGTCGTGGTTTCAGAATTTCCAACCATGTTTTCTTTTATCTAGGGCATGTGAATCAAAGAATTAAAAAATTCTAAGACTGGGTGTGTTAGAAAAATTCAAAGAGGTATAAATTCGAAAAGAATTGCAAGAGCTTCTTTGAGATTTGAATCAAGCTCTCAATGAAAGCACTAATTTATGGTAGCAAAATTATGCCACTACAAATTTGACGAAATTGTACTTACAAAACAAATTAAACATCTTTAGTTACTATCGAAGACACTTGCCTAGTAAGAGGGGTGGGGTTTGAACAATGAACCTCTGATGTCTAAATCAGTTTCTTTGAGAAGAGAGGGAGATTTTGAATTGAATTGTATAGAAACAACTTACCAAAGAATGAATATATGATTGGGTATTTGTAGGAGCTAGTACCCGACCATGGGGTGTAGGGAAGCTCACGCTACATGTTGGGGTCCGATTGGCCAGAATGTGTCATTTGTTGGATGCATTAGAAAAATATCTTTAAGATGTTGAAATATCGTAATGATGCTTGAGGATAATCCATGTGTCAGCTCCAAAAAATTTTGAAATATTTTTAGCTCCATAGAAAAAATAAAAAAAATAAAAAAAATAATTTCACCCCACTCAAAAGGGAGGCCAAGGGTGACTAGCATAGTAGAAAATTAAGATGAAGAAAAGGAAAGATGTTTGAAATGTCATATGAACCTATACATAATTTTCAATTTGCCATATATGAACTAAAATTTTAAGCCAATTATCATGTCAACTTTCAAAATCATTAACCTGTCATCTTATCCTAACTTTGTAAAGTTTCCCATTCAAAATAAGTCATGTGTCTTGCACATAACTTAAGTTCATGTTTGTTTTCGGCATGTCAACACCTCACTCCCTTTCTAAAGTTGCCTTCCACCAACAAAACAAAAAAAGAAAAAGAAAGAAAAACCTAGAATTCCTTAAAGATAGTCATTGAGGTCCTCCAATAAATTGTTTTTGGGATCAAGAAAATGTTGTGGACTTAAAAGCTTGCAATTAGCCACAACTCTATATTAGTGAGCTTAACGTATTTTTTTAGTAGTTCACAATAACTAAACTTTTTAAACGAACACAACATGCTTTTAACTAGCCAAAATTAAAGAGTTTGTACTAAAGAGAAGTAAATAATTTGTGGAAAGGAGTTCAAAAGTCTACAATAACCCTTAATACAAGTCATGTGCACTTAAATTTTTTTTTATGGAAAACTTAACGTAGTTGATATGACAAATTGTTTAAAATTTTAATTAATATGAAAAATTAAAAAAGGAAAACTAATGAAAAGGGCTTGAAAACTTTGAGTTTTAATGATAAGGACAAAATAAAGGGTAAAGTGAATAGTAACAGGATTGACTTTTTAGTGTAAAAATGTGGTTTTCGTTAAAGTGAACAGTACGGGTGCTTTTCGTTAAAGTTCCCAATTAAAAATTGTGTATAAGTTCATATGACATTTAAAAAAATTTCTCATTAAGAAAGTGATGGTATTTAATTACGTCGCGGGGATTAACTAAGAAAGAAGAAGCGCGAAAGATGAATACAAACTGTTGGGTAGGACCTAACTGAAAGCTTGCCATTAGCTGGATGGAAAGCAAAGTTGTGATGGAATTTCCATTGGGAAGCCAGTCTTCTTTCCCTTCCCTAACTAAATATGTATAAATAGCCCACATCTTCTCATCATCCAAATCACATTCAAATTATTAATTCCATAGACAAAGTCATGGCCCTTTACCTTAGTTGGAGTTGGAGGGCTGTCGTTGCTTCTTTCTGCTTTTGTTTTCTTTCTTTATTTTCTCTCTCAGCTTTTGGACGACCAGCCACTTTTCTTCAGGACTTCCAAGTCACATGGTCCGATTCTCATATCAGGCAAATCGATGGAGGGAGGGCCATCCAACTCGTTCTTGACCAAAATTCTGGTAAACATAGTTATTCGATCGTGGGGTCAACTTTAGTATTTTTAGTACTAATAATATAGTTATTTTTATATAAAAAAAAAGGTTCGATTCGATCCGAGTATTGTTTGTCTTCACAAAATATGACAAAGTAATGAGTGCTTGCTAAATTTGATACATTATTTTTTCAGGATGTGGGTTTGCCTCCAAGCACAAGTACTTGTTTGGGCGTGTGAGCATGAAGATCAAGCTCATCCCTGGAGACTCTGCTGGAACCGTCACCGCTTTTTATGTAACTTTACGGCTTCAAAACCCTGAATAGATTTCTGGGTTTCTTGATTTCTATGAAATGCTAATCTGATTTGCATTGAAATTCTTTGGCAGATGAACTCCGACACCAATACAGTTCGTGACGAGTTAGATTTTGAATTCTTGGGGAACCGGACCGGACAGCCTTATACAGTCCAAACCAATATCTATGCTCATGGGAAGGGCGATAGGGAGCAAAGGGTTAATCTCTGGTTTGACCCTGCTGCAGACTTCCACACTTACACTATCCTCTGGAACCATCACCATATTGTGTAAGCTGACAAGTTTATAGTCTGTCTCACCAGATATCTAACATGTTGTGATGTCAGATAGTTTTACTTGTGTTAAACAAGAATAAGTCACATATATATTTGACCAGTTTTGATTCACAGTTAAGGATGGGCAATGGTTATTCGGGCATGTAACCGCGGTTAATTTATCCATAACCGTTTATGCTCATACCCGCATAACCGTTTATCCGTTGGGTAATTGCCTAAACGGATATACCCATACCCATAACCGTTTATAAACGATTAATCATATCCATAACCGCATACCCATTTAACCGTAATCGTTTAATACCCATTTACCCATCATTTTTAACCCGTTTATCTTTTTTTTTTACCATTACCCTTTTTTCACCCGTCTACGTGTTTTTTAACAACTTGAAAAAATTGTCATAAATTTTTTTTTTGACAATTAAACACCGTTATAGGTACATTCATCATACATTTCCATATTTTAATTTTTTAAATCCTTATACCATTCCAATAATTGAAATAATAGTTTACGGACGATATTTTTAACTGTTACCAATGAAGGTAAATATGATATTTGCTAAGTATTATTGGGTTACAAAAATTGTTTAGAAGACATTTCTGTCAATTTCACGGTTACCTGCAAGGAATTTAAATTAATTTGGCCAATTCCTTGATGATGAGAATCATCATTCCTGTAGTAGTGTTATTGAGAGAATGACCGATGAATTCCTTGCTAATTTATTGGGTACTAAGTATTATTGGATCGAGAACATGATTTGTGTTAGTTTTACATATATAAAATAAATGGGTAAACGGTTACCCGTTTATAACCTTGGTTAATACCCATAACCGCCCATTTAAATTTCGCGAGTAAGCGGTTATACCCATAACCGTTTATTTATCTAAACGGTTACCCATAACCGTAATCGTTTAATTTAAATAGGCGAGTAACCGCGGTTACCCATAACCAATGGGTATTTGCCCATCTCTATTCACAGTCATCTAACAACATAATATTATTCGAGGAGGGAAGATGATTTTTCACACATCCGTTTCAGCCTCTCAAACATCTTTTTATTTTATTTTATTGTCATATTGAATAAATCAAATTGAAACAATGACCAAGATTAAATATGAGTGTGTAAAAAGCTAAAATGGATGTGCGTTTATCATTTTCCTTCGAAGATATTTCACTACATTAAACATTATTTTTACTTTATTTAAACGTGTGGTCAGAATTTGGTGTGAATGTCTGTATTGTTGGTGGTGCAGCTTCTATGTGGATGATGTGCCTATAAGGGTGTACAAGAACAATGAAGCCAGAGGAATCCCATACCCAAAGCTCCAACCAATGGGGGTGTTTTCGACATTGTGGGAGGCCGACGATTGGGCTACCAGAGGAGGACTTGAGAAGATCGACTGGAGCAAAGCCCCTTTCTATTCATATTACAAAGATTTTGACATTGAGGGATGCCCTGTGCCAGGACCAGCCTCATGTGCCTCAAGCACCAACAACTGGTGGGAAGGCGCTTCATACCAAGCCCTCAACGCCCTTGAGTATCGAAGATACAGGTGGGTTCGTATCAACCACATGATCTACGATTACTGCACCGACAGATCCCGGTACCCAGTAGCCCCACCAGAGTGTACCGCCGGCTTCTAAGTGGCCTCCAATTGCCAAAAACAATGATTGTTTGTACGTACATCCATATATCATACTTGTTATCACCAACATGCCCTTGTACATTAACCTGTAATAAGAGCCATGCACAGTAAAGGGTATATTGGGAAATATGGGAAATTCTTGTGCAAATGTAAGTGTGATATGTGGATGGAAGACCGAGTCTGTTTTAGAAGTGAGCAAATGTCGATATCTATTAGTGGCTGTATGTGTGTGTATCCAGCTCGCATTATTGTACCAATAAAGCTCCTGCGTTATTGTGAAAGGGATATGTGTTTAATTTAAACCCTATCGGTTTTCGAAATATTGAAGAAAAAATCTTCGCTTGTTTTGTGCTGTTGAAAGAAGCAATTGGTCCATACTGACACGATATGACAAAGAAAAAAATGGAAGGAAACAAAATGATCGGTCGATTTCGTTGAGTACTACTGTTTTCAACTCTTCCGACTGAATCGAATATATGTAACACGAGAACTTGTGCAACGGGTGTTCATCCATCCTTATACTTCTCTCGTCCAGTTTCACTTAAACTTCTGAGTGCATGTATCTTACTGCCCAAGAACGTGTTTAACGGTTTAACGTTTAAGGACAGTAAGTGTATGATCTGACTTCGACTGAAATGTCTCAGGTGGGGTAATGCACCTTGGTCTTAGCTAGCATAAGCCATAATTACCTACCACAGAGATGGTCCCAGGTTAATCAGCAGTCACAATCAGTGGTTGCACGCATGGCCCTGAAACATGTCACGATTACGAGCATTGTAACCATTGGGACGTCAGATTTATGATCCATGTAGATGTAGGGTTGTAGACTGAGAAATATTGTCTACTTTCTGAATATACAAGCAGCTCAATCACTTTACACTCGCAAATGATAATCCCAACTAGCCATTTGGATGGTCTCTCTTTGGTCAATAAACTAAAACAAATTTTAAAGTCCATTATTAAGACAGAAAATTGACAAATTAAAGTGATAAGGCGAAACTCGAATTTTTATGTTAGAATGCTCAAAGAATAAACCCTTCAGCAAAATCAACGAAGTAGAACGAACTAGCCATTTCGATGGTCACTCTTTGGTAAACTAAAACAAATTTTAAAGTCCAATATGAACATAGAAATTTGACAAATTAAGTGATTATGGCAAAACTTCAAATTGCGTCGAATTTTTAGGTTGGAACAAGAAAGTAAAACTGAATGTTATTAGACTAAATGGTTAGTCGGATGTGTTATCCTAGTCACACGGACATGCCTGATCTCGATTGTATCGATAAGAGGGCATTAAAAAGGGACTCGTTGAACTTAAGCTATTAAAAAGAGGGACCATTGCTATGATGAACCAAGCAAGAGAGTCCAGAATTCATGGTGTAAAATGATGTTTTGGCTTCGGGCATGGCTCATCTCCTTTGATTTAGTTACCATGCATTTTAGGTCCACAAGTATTGTGCCAAACAAAGTACCTAAAAGCAGGACGTGGTTGCCTTGCATTCCACGATGGTTCAATTCAACCCAATGGCCCGACTGTCGGCATAAAAAGGTGAATTAATTAGCAACAAGAAAGTCCATTTGATAAGGCAATATGTACCGGAAGGGTAACAAAAGTTCGTACTCCTTTTTGTTTTTCGTTTTCAGTTTTTATATTTTGGTTTCAATAAAATCTTCCGCTTAATTAGTTTTTAAACTTTTTATAGACGTTGAGTTTGCACAGTAACTCAACTTCGTTGGGTGAAGGAAGAAAATTAAAAACTAGACAATATATGGGGAAAAGTGAGGGATGAAGGGTGGAGGAAGATGATAAATTTTTAATTGTGACGGGAACACGGTGGTACACCACGTGTTTTTATGTAAGTAGTAAAAAAAAATTATTTTTTAAGTTATTAACTTTTTGACACACATATCTCACTATTTATGTAATGACACATGATATACCATTTCGTGTGACAGTCATACTGAAAAATCTCTCAGACGAGAGAGGCAGAAGAAATTAAAACCTATAAATTGAAAATAATTTGAAGTTTTTTAATTTAAGGTTTTGTTTTATTCATTATCTTTCACTCTCCTTCAGTCGTGCATTCATTTCTATTTGACTTCACGTATTTCTTCTTTTATCTCTAAGAAAAATAAAATATTAAAAAACTAAAACCGAAAAAGTTACCAAGCAGGCGCGTAGTTATCATGTGAACATACCAATGGATAAGGGTTAGACAGAGCACAATGGATAAGAAGCTACTTTCCAACAATTGATGGGTAGTACAAATGATTGAGTGTTGAGCTCTGATGGGATAAGGATGGTACTAGAAGTGATATGACTTAAACGTATTCGGATGTTGCTTACAGTAGAGCTTTCTGTGTGTTAGTACTCACATTTCCACACTGCTACAAAATTTACTATGAACATTAATCCAAAATTTGTGCTCTTCCGGTGAGAACTTCATCGCATTTGAAGAACACTCCGGGAAACTGAGAGCATCAACAGATCTTTGATTAGGAGGACTAGAAGACGAAGATTACTTCTTAACGCTGTTGATATTCACCGCAACTGGTTCTGAACAGTATGGACAGCTTCCAAATAAGACATCAAATGACCTGTTATGCAAGTATACACAGACATCACAAATCATGTAACCATAAAAGGAAGCCGCGTTTGCCACTAAAGAGTTCACGACTGACAGATACAACCCAAACAATTCTGAATTCCAAAACGTTACAACAACAACAACAACAACAAAGCCTTTTCCCACTAAGTGGGGTCGGCTATATGAATCCTAGAACGCCATTGCGCTCGGTTTTGTGTCATGTCCTCCGTTAGATCCAAGTACTCTAAGTCTTTTCTTAGAGTCTCTTCCAAAGTTTTCCTAGGTCTTCCTCTACCCCTTCGGCCCTGAACCTCTGTCCCGTAATCACATCTTCGAACCGGAGCGTCAGTTGGCCTTCTTTGCACATGTCCAAATCACCGGAGCCGATTTTCTCTCATCTTTCCTACAATTTCGGCTACTCCTACTTTACCTCGGATATCCTCATTCCCAATCTTATCCTTTCTCGTGTGCCCACACATCCCACGAAGCATCCTCATCTCCGCTACACCCATTTTGTGTACGTGTTGATGCTTCACCGCCCAACATTCTGTGCCATACAACATCGCTGGCCTTATTGCCGTCCTATAAAATTTTCCCTTGAGCTTCAGTGGCCTACGACGGTCACACAACACGCCGGATGCACTCTTACACTTCATCCATCAAGCTCGTATTCTATGGTTGAGATCTCCATCTAATTCTCCGTTCTCTTGCAAGATAGATCCTAGGTAGCGAAAACGGTCGATTTTTGTGATCTTCGCTAGATTGCTCCGGTCATTAGTGTGGATAAGTATATAAATGGATAGAGATAGGAAAGCAAACACAAGATGTACGTGGTTCACCCAGATTGGCTACGTCCACGGAATAGAAGAGTTCTCATTAATTGTGAAGGGTTTACTCAAGTACATAGGTTCAAGCTCTCCTTTAGTGAGTACAAGTGAATGATTTAGTACAAATGACATTAGGAAATATTGTGGGAGAATGATCTCGTAATCACGAAACTTCTAAGTATCGGAGTGTGGTGTCATCTTGACTTGCCTTATCTGTCTCATAGGTAGATGTGGCATCTTCTCTTGAAGTACTTTTCCTCCATCCAGGGGTGGTATCTTTAACTGGTGGAGATGCACAAGGTAATGTATCAATTTCACTTGAAGCTTACTTGTAGTTTCAGGCTTGGTCAAGCGCGATACAAACCATGTAGTAGGAGTCCCCCAAGTCGCCGAGCTAGGGGGTCTGCTGAAAGAGGTGACAGACAAGGTAAGCAATCAGAGCTCCGACTGATTGTTCACCTTCTCCCCATCTTGCAACAGCATGAAGGATAAAGAGAAGAAAAATGAGAAGAGATGATATGAGATACTTTTGCTTTTGAAGAAGTAACTTTCCACAGGCTTATTCTTGAACTAAGCTGGAGGGTTTTCTGGTTTCCTCCAGAGTATAAGGCCGACTGAAGAATTTGAGGGTCAAAACAAGTCCATCAATTCTAGAGTACGTTCCACCCTGCTGATATGGGATACTTTTGCTTTTGACAGAGTAATGGATGTATCGGCACGTGTGCTGTTACGCTTGTCTCCACATGCTTCCTTATATCCTTCACACTTGCCCTATCTGTTCCTCAAGCAGATGCGGAATCTTCCCTGGAAACATAAGATGTTGAAGATGAGTACTCGAGAGCAATGTCAGGTAAGTAATCAGGTAAGGGGTTCCAGGCAGTCAGTTCCTGGCTGGAAGCTTGATTCCAAGTGCTGACTGATTGCTCTCTTTCTCCTTGTCTTGCAGGTAAAAACAAGGCCAAAGGAAAAGACAGGGAAAAAGCATGATATGGGATACTCTTGCTTTTAACCCTGATGATATGAGATATTCTTGCTCTAGTATAGCTTGTTTGCAGAGGAATTATCGGGGGGAAAGAAAGCTGAATATTTCGAAAGGCTTCGTTGGGAGTGCCCTCTCAGATATGATGAAGGGTTGAGCATTTTTGCAGGTCTGCCTGTCCGTTGGGGATGGAGGTCGACATATATAGGAGTCTCCCTAACAACAAGTAGTAATGCTATTCCTTTACCCTGCTTGGTCATAGCACGGTAGTGGGAGCTGTCAGTTTCACATGTTTTAACTCTGTCAGAGCACTTTGAAAAAGTGGTCTGTGGTATCTGGCTCTCGAGATTCGGAGAACGATGCCTCTTCGATTTTTGAGAAAGCAATCATGCTGGGGGTCTGACTCTCGAGATTCGGAGAGCAGTGTCTCTTCGATTTTTGAGGAAGTAATCATGTTGGGAGTCTGGCTCTCGAGATTCGGAGGGCGGTGCCTCTTTGATTTTGGAGCAAGCAATCTTGTTGGGAGTGTTGTCTCGAATGTGAGTAAAGGTTGGGCATGTTTGCTAGTCTACCTTGCCACGAAGCACAAAGGTTGACACACAGGGACTTTCCAATTATCCAGCAATAGTACTGTTCCTTTACCCTCTCTTCGATTTTGAGAAAGTAGTCATGTTGGGATTCTGGCTCTCGAGATTCGGAGGACGGTGCCTCTTCGATTTTGGAGCAAGCAATCTTGTTGGGAGTGTTTTCTCGAATGTGAGTAAAGGTTGGGGATGTTTGCTAGTCTACCTTGCCACGAAGCACAGAGGTTGACACACAGGGACTTTTCAATTATCCAGCAGTGGTACTGTTCCGTTACCCTTATGGGTAATAATATGGTAGCTAGACCTTCAAAATTTATGTGTCTAAACTTTGTTAGTGCTGTTTCTTTGCTATTCTTTTACCTTTCTTGGTCAGAGCGATGTAGTGGGAGCTGCAAGCTTCACGTGCTCAACTTTGGCAGAGAACTTTGGCAAAGTTATCTGTGGTACCCATGAGCTATTGTTGCGTGTGGGAAGTGGGTAATTGAACAGTAAGATTCATGTGCTTTCTACTTCACCAGAAGTCTTCGACAGAATGCCCATAATTTCTGCAAAGCTGAGTGTGCGTGTGACAGGTGCTGACAAGGCTAGAAAAGTAGGTGCCTCTTCGATTTCTGAGATCGGCCCTCGTGGTCTCTGAGCAGCCCAACTTTTGAGAAAGCGAGCGCCTCTTCGATTGATTCGGAAAACGATGCCTCATCGATTTTTGAGAAAGCAATCATGCTGGGGGTCTGGCTCTCGAAGATTCGGGGAGCAGTGTCTCTTCGATTTTTGAGAAAGTAATCATGTTGGGAGTCTGGCTCTCGAGATTTGGAGGGCGGTGCCTCTTCGATTTTGGAGCAAGCAATCTTGTTGGGAGTGTTTTCTCGAATGTGAGTAAAGGTTGGGCATGTTTGCTAGTCTACCTTGCCACGAAGCACAGAGGTTGACACACAGGGACTTTCCAATTATCCAGCAATGGTACTGTTCCTTTACCCTCTCTTCGATTTTTAATAAAGTAGTCATGTTGGGAGTCTGGCTCTCGAGATTCGGAGGACGGTGCCTCTTCGATTTTGGAGCAAACAATCTTATTGGGAGTGTTTTCTCGAATGTGAGTAAAGGTTGGGCATGTTTGCTAGTCTACCTTGCCACGAAGCACAGAGGTTGACACACATGAACTTTCCAATTATCCAGCAGTGGTACTGTTCTTTTACCCTTGTGGGTAATAATATGGTAGCTAGACCTTCAAAATTTATGGGTCTAAACTTTGTTAGAGCTGTTTCTTTGCTATTCTTTTACCCTTCTTGGTCAGAGCGATGTAGTGGGAGCTGCAAGCTTCACGTGCTCAACTTTGGCAGAGAACTTTGGCAAAGTTATCTGTGGTACCCATGAGCTATTGTTGCGTGTGGGAAGTGGGTGATTGAACAGTAAGATTCATGTGTTTTCTACTTCCCCAGAAGTTTTCGACAGAATGCCCATAATTTCCGCAAAGCTGAGTGTGCGTGTGACAGGTGCTGACAAGGCTGGAAAAGTAGGTGCCTCTTCGATTTCTGAGATCGGCCCTCGTGGTCTCTGGGGAGCCCAGCTTTTAAGAAAGCGAGCGCCTCTTCGATTTCTGAGATCGGCCTTCGTGGTCTTTGAGCAGCCCAACTTTTGAGAAAGCAAACGCCTCTTCGATTTCTGAGCAGGCGCCTCTTCGATTTCTGAAGCTCCGTCGAGTGCAGATTTTTATAGGGGCTGGCATTAAGTTCCAAAGCACACTTGAATCTCCACCAGTAGAAGCTTCATTCTTGCACTTCTAAGATCTTGATTTGTCCGACCTCTTCTCTCTTCAACACCTTTGAAAATGTCTGGCCCCTCCGACCGTCGTTTTGACTTGAACCTTGTTGAAGAGGCAGCCCCGCCTACTCCAGACAACATATGGCGCCCATCCTTCGTCTCCCCTACTGGTCCTCTTACCGTTGGGGATTCCGTGATGAAGAATGATATGACCGCTGCGGTGGTGGCTAGGAACCTTCTCACTCCCAAAGATAACAGACTACTTTCCAAACGGTCTGATGAGTTAGCTGTTAAGGATTCGCTGGCTCTCAGTGTTCAGTGTGCAGGTTCTGTGTCTAATATGGCCCAACGCCTATTTGCTCGAACCTGCCAAGTTGAATCATTGGCGGCTGAAGTGATGAGTCTCAAACAGGAGATTAGAGGGCTCAAGCATGAGAATAAACAGTTGCACCGGCTCGCACATGACTATGCTACAAACATGAAGAGGAAGCTTGACCAGATGAAGGAAACTGATGGTCAGGTTTTACTTGATCATCAGAGATTTGTGGGTTTGTTCCAAAGGCATTTATTGCCTTCGTCTTCTGGAGCTGTACCGCGTAATGAAGCTCCAAATGATCAACCTCTGATGCCTCATCCTTCTAGGGTTCTGTCCAGTACTGAGGCTCCAAATGATCCCCCTCTGGTGCCTTCTCTTTCTGGGGCTCTACCGACTGCTGAGACTTCTCCTAAGCAACCTTTGTGAATGCTCCCTCTTGTGTGTTTATTTTGACTCATGTATATGTACATATTTGTAGCTTATTGGGGATATCAATAAATAAGCTTTCCTTCATTTCAACGTATTGTGTTAAATACACCAAAGCCTTCTTCGCTAAGTTCTTTGAATTTTCTTTTGTTGAAGCTTGTATGTTGAAGCTTTCTGAGTGGAGCATGTAGGTTGGGGTATTGTTCCCTTAATTTCCCGAGTGAGGAAAACTTCTCGGTTGGAGACTTGGAAAATCCAAGTCACTGAGTGGGATCGGCTATATGAATCTTAGAACGCTATTGTGCTCGATCCTGTGTCATGTCCTTCGTTAGATCCAAGTACTCTAAGTCTTTTCTTAGAGTCTCTTCCAAAGTTTTCCTAGGTCTTCCTCTACCCCTTCGGCCCTGAACCTCTGTCCCATAGTCGCATCTTCTAATCGGAGCGTCAGTAGGCATTCTTTGCACATGTCCAAACCACCGTAACCAATTTTCTCTCATCTTTCCTTCAATTTCGGCTACTCCTACTTTACCCCGGATATCCTCATTCCTAATCTTATCCTTTCTCGTGTGCCCACACATCCAACGAAGCATCCTCATCTCCGCTACACCCATTTTGTGTACGTGTTGATGTTTCACCGCCCAACATTCTGTGCCATACAGCATCGCCGACCTTATTGCCGTCCTATAAAATTTTCCCTTGAGCTTCAGTGGCATACGGCGGTCACACAACACGCCGGATGCACTCTTCCACTTCATCCATCCAGCTTGTATTCTATGGTTGAGATCTCCATCTAATTCTCCGTTCTTTTGCAAGATAGATCCTAGGTAACGAAAACGGTCGCTCTTTGGTATTTCTTGATCTCCGATCCTCACCCCTAACTCGTTTTGGCCTCCATTTGCACTGAACTTGCACTCCATATATTCTGTCTTTGATCGGCTTAGGCGAAGACCTTTAGATTCCAACACTTCTCTCCAAAGGTTAAGCTTTGCATTTACCCCTTCCTGAGTTTCATCTATCAACACTATATCGTCTGCGAAAAGCATACACTAAGGAATATCATCTTGAATATGTCCTGTTAACTCATCCATTACCAACGCAAAAAGGTAAGGACTTAAGGATGAGCCTTGATGTAATCCTACAGTTATGGGAAAGCTTTCGGTTTGTCCTTCGTTTCTCTCCCCAAAACCATGGCCACCATGAAAACCTCCATAGTTGCCTGTCTCCCTGCCCACGTGTCCATTTAAATCTCCTCCTATAAATAACTTCTCCGTCTGAGCAATTCCTTGCACCAAGTCTCCAAGATCTTCCCAAAATTTCTCCTTCGAACTCGTATCCAACCCTACTTGAGGTGCGTACGCACTAATCACATTGATAAGTTCTTGTCCTATTACAATCTTGATTGCCATGATTCTATCTCCTACCCTCTTGACATCTACAACATCTTGTACCAAGGTCTTGTCCACGATGATGCCAACACCGTTTCTCGTTCTATTTGTGCCCGAATACCAAAGTTTAAACCCTGAGTTTTCTAGATCCTTTGCCTTACTACCAACCCACTTAGTTTCTTGTAGGCACATAATATTTATCCTTCTCCTCACCATAACTTCCACTACTTCCATAGATTTTCCCGTTAAGGTTCCTATATTCCACGTTCCTAAACGCATTTTGCTCTCTTGAACTCTACCCTTCTGTCCTAGCTTCTTCACCCTCCCCCGTCTAATAGGATCAAAGTACTTCTTTTGTGTGTCCCGGGTAAAGTTGATAGGAGCATATGCTCCCAAACAACTTTGAGTGGAGTCGTTCGAAAAGAAGTTTCTATGGCCCCCTTGCTCATTTAACACTGCATCCGGGTGCCGATGGAGATACAGCGACCCTTGCTCACTTATCACTGTGCTCGGGCCACACAGCGCGCCACTTACGGGTGACGCCCTAGCTTTAGCACGATTTTGTTCTGGATTCATTTTCATAAGGATTCGACGTGATCATGGAGTGCCGGCTGTCGACTACCTGACGCCCTCCCCCTCCTCCTTTATCCGGGCTTGGGACAGAACGTTTTAATGCGATGGTTTCAATCTGGAAGTGCATGTATTTTCTTTGATCATCTGACAGTGAAAATGTGCACATGCCATATAGAATGTCAACCGAAAATTTATATTATCAAATATTGCAAATGGCAAGTAAAGCAACACTCATGCATACAGAAAAAGATTAACCATGATGCAAGAAACTTAAACATACTGCCTTCGTGTGGTGATAGAGCGCAACCAGTCCACAAGACATATGCTGTGGAAAGCCTTGTTGCAGCGGGTATTATCGAATGCATAGTCAGTTCCAGTTCCACTCTTATCTCTAAGCTCATCATCAACATTAGAACTGCCAAGTCAATGACTGAAAAACTCGGTAAATACCTAAGAATGTATACATAGACTTACCGATGGGAAGACTCTGAGCATAACAAATTCCACATTCAACCATCTGGTCATTCTTCTCGACATCAGGGGGCGTTGGCAGTTGAGTCTCCAGAAGACATTCAAGTAGATAATTCATAATTGATAGATAAATACATTATCAGTTCGTCTTTTATTTTCTTCAGTGTTCTCCTCGTAAATTCGAAAGACAGCAGTGTTATAACAATATTCCCATTATAGCAAAGTTATTTTTGATTCCCAACCTTTAGTCTAAGGCTAATGTAGAGTTCACTGGTGAAGAAAAGCAGAGGGGATGTTATACAAATTTAAGTGTACAAACAGATACGTAGATTCGTCAAAAAGGATGACTCAAAAGTAACACCACCACAAAATTCATATTTGGGCTACCTTCAAAACAAGTATCAAGGCCAGAATACAGATTCAAGGACAAGGAAGGGATACAATGATTTACCATCTTTTGCTATTTCTTCGCCATCTGTTTCTCAACAAGTTCACAAATGCCTGAACCAATAAAATGACATCTAACACAACTTGATACTCACAATTGAATGAAAAGAAAATGATAGAAAGTAGGAGTTCTAGTAACTGATTGAGGTGCAATCTCACTCTGGTAAAGTTCTAGGATCAACGGAATTAATGGACAACACAATGCAGCAATCATTTCCTGAGAAACAAAAACCTCAACAGATTTAACACAAGAAACAAAGGGGAGAAGAATTATCAGTACGTATGAACTCACCTATAATGATTTGGCAATAGGATACATCAGGGGATGCTTGTTTAGGATCAACAACCCAAAGGGACCTGTCGATATCATCCATAGTAGACCAAAATGCCTGAAGCGTCTCCAGATGCTGAGTTCAAGGATCAATTGTTGATAGCTTTTAGAAAGCGTCCGAACCCAATAAAATAACTCGACTACTGAGATAGACAATATCTGATGCAACATTTAGTATGCAATTTGAAAAAAACAACAAATACCTTTTTAAACTGCTGCACCACGTCTTTCAATCTGGAGTTTGATGACCATTTTAAATTAAACAAATCTGGTACATTCTGAAGAAGAAACTCAAATATTATTTATCCCTCAAATGGAAAAATGTTAACCATCCAAAAATTTGAAGACGTACTGCTGAAATTGGAGGAGGACTTTTGGGATGTGTTTTATCCAAACAAATTTCCACAACATGCATGCTGCCCTTGCCATCTCTGCTAATCAGATTTAAAAAATTGAGTCTACTATATGATTCAGAATTAACATGTGAACAAAGATAGAAATGAGTGCCAAATTTAAAAAAATTAAAATTACAAAAAAAAAAAAAGAAAAGAAAAAAGAATGAGAAAAAGTCATGCCCAACTGCAACAGATTGCAACTACAGCTTCAATGTAAGGAAGATTTTTCCCTAAACAACATCATACTAAAGCAACTACTGAGGAGTAGATATGAACTAGAATAACACTACTGCGTTAAAATTAAAAGGTATATACTCTGAAAAGTATTAGAATTTTAAGTATGATTCATGGCAAATTGAACTTTTATTCTAATAAACTTTTGGATTTGAAACTTCACAAACACCCAGGTAACGTTTTATAATTGCTTTGATACTTCAAAATGGTCTAAAAAAACATGGTCTCCCTAGCATATTCCTTTTATAATTTCCTTGATATCACGAAAGGAAAAAGGTTGAGGCAAAATCAAGAAGAAAAAGCTTGTGGATGAAGATTAACACAGTTCTGAACTCGGTAGCCTGGAAATAGTATCCAACACTTCTCTTTAGATAAAGCACGTTTACTATTCTTTACAGCTTTCTAGTCCATGGATACATATAATCTTCAAACTTTTGATAAATATAGGATTCCGTAATGTGTTTATAGCATAAACAATTTATTGAGACATAACACAAACATGTTTGCTAGCACTAATTCGTTCTGACAACTACGCATATCCACTTCCTTCTTATATTCAAATCACTATAATTTATCTGGAATACTAGAAACCAAATAGCCCGGACCTTTGTATACAAGTTCTCAACATATCCAAAGTAGAAATTTTTAAGTGCTGCTGACACATTCTTTTTCCACTTTGGCATAAGCAAAATGAATCAAGTAAACAATTTTGTGGATGATGAATGTGAATAAGAATATCTTACAATATCCAAAAGCTGGGAGATGTTAGATCTCCACTGAACCTCGCCAGGTTCTCCCATCCAACCTCCTCTATCTGCATTTATAGGATCATCATCAAGTCAAGGATCGTAACCAAACAACATTATAGTGACAAACCCATTCTGCCACTGAATATCAATGAAGAAGCAAAAGTTCATACGTAACCAAATTTAAAAATGAATGTAAACCCAGTCGTTGCTAATAAATTCCACAACGGCTTTCACATAGCTGCTAGTGTTAGAACATCAAGATACAGGTTCATGTGAAGAAATAATAATTATTAACTGCTGCAAGCAAAACTTCAAGCAGATTCTTATGCGTAGTGCTGGTGTTTTCCTAGTTTCAATGGGAAATTAAACTATGGGACAAAGGTTCAGGGCCGAAGGGGTAGAGGAAGACCTAGGAAAACTTTGGAAGAGACTCTAAGAAAAGACTTAGAGTACTTGGATCTAACGAAGGACATGACACAGGATCGAGCACAATGGCGTTCTAAGATTCATATAGCCGATCCCACCCAGTGACTTGGATTTTCTAAGTCTCCAACCGAGAAGTTTTCCTCACTCGGGAAATTAAGGGAACACTACCCCAACCTACATGCTCCACTCAGAAAGCTTCAACATACAAGCTTCAACAAAAGAAAATTCAAAGAACTTAGCGAAGAAGGCTTTGGTGTATTTAACACAATACGTTGAAATGAAGGAAAGCTTATTTATTGATATCCCCGATAAGCTACAAATATGTACATATACATGAGTCAAAATAAACACACAAGAGGGAGCCTTCACAAAGGTTGCTTAGGAGAAGTCTCAGCAGTCGGTAGAGCCCCAGAAAGAGAAGGCACCGGAGGGGGATCATTTGGAGCCTCAGTACTGGACAGAACCCTAGAAGGAGGAGGCATCAGAGGTTGATCATTCGGAGCTTCATTACGCGGTACAGCCCCAGAAGACGAAGGCAATAAATGTCTTTGGAACAAACCCACAAATCTCTGATGATCAAGTAAAACCTGACCATCAGTTTCCTTCATCTGGTCAAGCTTCCTCTTCATGTTTGTAGCATAGTCATGTGCGAGCCGGTGCAACTGTTTATTCTCATGCTTGAGCCCTCTAATCTCCTGTTTGAGACTCATCACTTCAGCCGCCAATGATTCAACTTGGCGGGTTCGAGCAAATAGGCGTTGGGCCATATTAGACACAGAACCTGCACACTGAACACTGAGAGCCAGCGAATCCTTAACAGCTAACTCATCAGACCGTTTGGAAAGTAGTCTGTTATCTTTGGGAGTGAGAAGGTTCCTGGCCACCACCGCAGCGGTCATATCATTCTTCATCACGGAATCCCCAACGGTAAGAGGACCAGTAAGGGAGACGAAGGATGGGCGCCATATGTTGTCTGGAGAAGGCGGGGCTGCCTCTTCAACAAGGTTCAAGTCAAAACGACGGTCGGAGGGGCCAGACATTTTCAAAGGTGTTGAAGAGAGAAGAGGTCGGACAAATCAAGATCTTAGAAGTGCAAGAATGAAGCTTCTACTGGTGGAGATTCAAGTGTGCTTTGGAACTTAATGCCAGCCCCTATAAAAATCTGCACTCGACGGAGCTTCAGAAATCGAAGAGGCGCCTGCTCAGAAATCGAAGAGGCGTTTGCTTTCTCAAAAGCTGGGCTGCTTAGAGATCACGAGGGTTGATCTCAGAAATCGAAGAGGCGTTTGCTTTCTCAAAAGTTGGGCTGCTCAAAGACCACGAAGGCCGACCTCAGAAATCGAAGAAGCGCTCGCTTTCTCAAAAGCTGGGCTCCCCAGAGACCACGAGGGCTGATCTCAGAAATCGAAGAAGCACCTACTTTTCCAGCCTTGTCAGCACCTGTCACATGCACACTCAGCTTTGCGGAAATTATGGGCATTCTGTCGAAGACTTCTGGGGAAGTAGAAAACACATGAATCTAACTGTTCAATCACCCACTTCCCACACGCAACAATAGCTCATGGGTACCACAGATAACTTTGCCAAAGTTCTCTGCCAAAGTTGAGCACGTGAAGCTTGCAGCTCCCACTACATCGTTCTGACCAAGAAGGGTAAAAGAATAGCAAAGAAACAGCACTAACAAAGTTTAGACCCATAAATTTTGAAGGTCTAGCTACCATATTATTACCCACAAGGGTAAAGGAACAGTACCACTGCTGGATAATTGGAAAGTCCCTGTGTGTCAACCTCTGTGCTTCGTGGCAAGGTAGACTAGCAAACATGCCCAACTTTTACTCACATTCGAGAAAACACTCCCAACAAGATTGCTTGCTCCAAAATTGAAGAGGCACCGCCCTCCGAATCTCGAGAGCCAGACTCCCAACATGATTACTTTCTCAAAAATCGAAGAGACACTGCTCCCAGAATCTTCGAGAGCCAGACCCCCAGCATGATTGCTTTCTCAAAAATCGATGAGGCATCGTTCTCCGAATCAATCGAAGAGGCGCTCGCTTTCTCCAAAGCTGGGCTGCTCAGAGACCACGAGGTCCGATCTCAGAAATCGAAGAGGCACCTACTTTTCTAGCCTTGTCAGCACCTGTCACACGCACACTCAGCTTTGCAGAAATTATGGGCATTCTGTCGAAGACTTCTGGTGAAGTAGAAAGCACATGAATCTTACTGTTCAATCACCCACTTCCCACACGCAACAATAGCTCATGGGTACCACAGATAACTTTGCCAAAGTTCTCTGCCAAAGTTGAGCACGTGAAGCTTGCAGCTCCCACTACATCGCTCTGACCAAGAAAGGTAAAAGAATAGCAAAGAAACAGCACTAACAAAGTTTAGACACATAAATTTTGAAGGTCTAGCTACCATATTATTACCCACAAGGGTAAAGGAACAGTACCACTGCTGGATAATTGGAAAGTCCCTGTGTGTCAACCTCTGTGCTTCGTGGCAAGGTAGACTAGCAAACATGCCCAACCTTTACTCACATTCGAGAAAACACTCCCAACAAGATTGCTTGCTCCAAAATCGAAGATGCACCGTCCTCCGAATCTCGAGAGCCAGACTCCCAACATGACTACTTTCTCAAAAGCGAAGAGAGGGTAAAGGAACAGTATCATTGCTGGATAATTGGAAAGTCCCTGTGTGTCAACCTTTGTGCTTCGTGGCAAGGTAGACTAGCAAACATGCCCAACCTTTACTCACATTCGAGACAACACTCCCAACAGGATTGCTTGCTCCAAAATCGAAGAGGCACCGCCCCCCGAATCTCGAGAGCCAGACTTCCAACATGATTACTTCCTCAAAAATCGAAGAGACACTGCTCTCCGAATCTCGAGAGCCAGACCCCCAGCATGATTGCTTTCTCAAAAATCGAAGAGGCATCGTTTTCCGAATCTCGAGAGCCAGATACCACATACCACTTTTTCAAAGTGCTCTGACAGAGTTAAAACATGTGAAATTGGCAGCTCCCACTACCGTGCTATGACCAAGCAGGGTAAAGGAATAGCATTACTACTTGTTGTTAGGGAGACTCCTATATATTTCGACCTCCATCCCCAACGGACAGGCAGACCTGCAAAAATGCTCAACCCTTCATCATATCTGAGAGGGCACTCCCAACGAAGCCTTTCGAAATATTCAGCTTTCTTTCCCCCCGATAATACCTCTGCAAACAAGCTATACTAGAGCAAGAATATCTCATATCATCAGGGTTAAAAGCAAGAGTATCCCATATCATGCTTTTTCCCTGTCTTTTCCTTTGGCCTTGTTTTTACCTGCAAGACAAGGAGAAAGAGAGCAATCAGTCAGCACTTGGAATCAAGCTTCCAGCCAGGAACTGACTGCCTGGAACCCCTTACCTGATTACTTACCTGGCATTGCTCTCGAGTACTCATCTTCAACATCTTATGTTTCCAGGGAAGATTCCGCATCTGCTTGAGGAACAGATAGGGCAAGTGTGAAGGATACAAGGAAGCATGTGGAGACAAGCGTATCAGCACACGTGCCGATACATCCATTACTCTGTCAAAAGCAAAAGTATCCCATATCAGCAGGGTGGAACGTACTCTAGATTTGATGGACTTGTTTTGACCCTCAAATTCTTCAGTCGGCCTTATACTCTGGAGGAAACCAGAAAACCCTCCAGCTCAGTTCAAGAATAAGCCTGTGGAAAGTTACTTCTTCAAAAGCAAAAGTATCCCATATCATCTCTTCTCATTTTTCTTCTCTTTATCCTTCATGCTGCTGCAAGATGGGGAGAAGGTGAACAATCAGTCGGAGCTTTGATTGCTTACCTTGTCTGTCACCTCTTTCAGCAGACCCCCTAGCTCGGCGACTTGGGGGACTCCTACTACATGGTTTGTATCGCGCTTGACCAAGCCTGAAACTACAAGTAAGCTTCAAGTGAAATTGATACATTACCTTGTGCATCTCCACCAGTTAAAGATACCACCCTGGATGGAGGAAGAGTACTTCCAGAGAAGATGCCACATCTACCTATGAGACAGAAAAGGCAAGTCAAGACGACACCACACTCCGATACTTAGAAGTTTCGTGATTACGAGATCATTCTCCCACAATATTTCCTAATGTCATTTGTACTAAATCATTCACTTGTACTCACTAAAGGAGAGCTTGAACCTATGTACTTGTGTAAACCCTTCACAATTAATGAAAACTCTTCTATTCCGTGGACGTAGCCAATCTGGGTGAACCACGTACATCTTGTGTTTGCTTTCCTATCTCTATCCATTTATATACTTATCCACACTAATGACCGGAGCAATCTAGCGAAGATCACAAAAAGCGACCGTTTTCGCTACCTAGGATCTATCTTGCAAGAGAACGGAGAATTAGATGGAGATCTCAACCATAGAATACAAGCTGGATGGATGAAGTGTAAGAGTGCATCCGGCGTGTTGTGTGACCGTCGTAGGCCACTGAAGCTCAAGGGAAAATTTTATAGGACGGCAATAAGGCCAGCGATGTTGTATGACACAGAATGTTGGGCGGTGAAGCATCAACACGTACACAAAATGGGTGTAGCGGAGATGAGGATGCTTCGTGGGATGTGTGGGCACACGAGAAAGGATAAGATTGGGAATGAGGATATCCGAGGTAAAGTAGGAGTAGCCGAAATTGTAGGAAAGATGAGAGAAAATCGGCTCCGGTGATTTGGACATGTGCAAAGAAGGCCGACTGACGCTCCGGTTCGAAGATGTGACTACGGGACAGAGGTTCAGGGCCGAAGGGGTAGAGGAAGACCTAGGAAAACTTTGGAAGAGACTCTAAGAAAAGACTTAGAGTACTTGGATCTAACGGAGGACATGACACAAAACCGAGCGCAATGGCGTTCTAGGATTCATATAGCCGACCCCACTTAGTGGGAAAAGGCTTTGTTGTTGTTGTTGTTGTATAAAAGGAAATAAAAGTTGAAGCAATGAAAAAAAAAATAACTGAAATGTGTGTGCCTGGCCTCTCTGAAACCAGCCTTTACTCCAAAAGGAGAGGTTTGTCCTTTAAATTGGGGTTAAAAAAGTGATTTCCGTACACCCTGGCCTTTCCTCGTTATTTATTGCTTTCAAATTGAATAAATCAATGGATAGTAATTAACAAGGTGAGTGCATCTAGAATAATGAGATGCGAAAATCATTTTCCAAGTCACAAATACCAATAGCATTTTAAATTTACTTTTGGTCCTTAGAAAGTACATATTTTAGAAATTTCAAACATTTAAAACATAATTACTTCAAAAAAAAGTCTAGCAAAAGATGTGATAATCCTGCAAATAAAATATTCTTCGTTCAAGGAATTTCTAAATGACCGGCAAGAGATAAAGGGAGCATACTCACCACTGAGTACACTGCACGGTAAAAGGTTGATGCTTGGGCCAGCTCTCTGCATCTCCTTTGCTCAGCACATTCCTGCGCTCAATAACATTTGGGATACATCCATTTATATATAGACAGATAAACCCATATACAAATACAGTACAGCATCCATATTATACTGGACATTGGCTTCAACGGATGAATAATTTATCCTAAATTCGGATTTCTTAACATTATCATTGGGGAATTTTAGCAAGCACTTGGTGAGCATATTCTTTCTTCTTTTTTTTTAAAATACATTTTTGTAAGCTAAATGGAGAAGAAGTACCATTTGGTTCGGAGAGAGAGAGCCCAAGCGTTCCCATCAACCAAATTGATGTATTGTTGAAATTTTTAGGCTAACCAAAGAACTAAATGTTGATTAAGAAATTAATATGGAATAGTGGGTCCATGCATAACCCCAAACATAGATAGAGATAGCCCAAATTAGTTAGGAGGAGAAGCCTTAGAAATCCAGGTGATAGAGCCTTTATTGCTATGTTTTATCCTAAACAATTCCGGATAATATGATTATATGAATGGATATCTATAATCTGGACGGATCGATATATACTAATATTGTTTTAGACAGTGAATGGTGTGTCTCTTGCCATAAGTGTTATGACATTAAGATAAATATATAGGTGGTCATGAGATTAATAACACTGAACACAGTCAATGAGTCTTTGCATGAAGTTCTATCGACATGTCAATCGAGTGACTCATTAGTTGCAATAATATAAATTAATACTTAGACTTGAGAACAGTCATTGTTGTCATGTGGATTGGCTTTTGACTTCTGTAATTCTACACAACATCACAAAGGCAAGGTTATCGAGTGTATCGCTTAGGTTTATGTAGTGACATGTGAATGTTCAACAATGAGTCAGTCTCTAAACATCCGATATGAAACATGTAAATGCTTTGTTTATGATCTTGAAATTCTTCAATTAGATGTTAAGTGTTTCTGATACTAAAAGTATTGTCATTGTTAATGCACAAAATCAGCGAGTGTGTCAGTGTTTGGTACAACAGAAAGTGTCAGGTTTGTAACCTTCGCTAAATTGTTCCGGTCACTAGTGTGGATAAGTATGTAAATGGATAGAGACATGGAAGCAAGCACAAGATGTACGTGGTTCACCCAGATTGGCTACGTCCACGGAGTAAAGGAGTTCTCATTAATTGTGAAGGGTTTACACAAGTACATAGGTTCAAGCTCTCCTTTAGTGAGTACAAGTGAATGATTTAGTACAAATGACATTCGGAAATATTGTGAGAGAATGATCTCTATTTATAGAAGAGAGTTTCTAGTTTCATTCTGACATTGACACGTGTCGTGTTGTGACTGGTTTCTAATGTTGACACGTGTCGCGCTATGATTGGCTTCTGATGTCGACACGTGTCGCACTGTGATTGGCGGTATAACGTTGACCAGTGCTCAGTAGTTTCAGGATTGTTCAAGTATGGTACAAACAGTGCTCCCCTAAGTTCCCGAGTGAGGGAAGCTCCTCGGTTGGGGACTTGGAAGATCCAAGCTATTGAGTAATCACGAAACTTCTAAGTACCAAAGTGTGGTATCATTTTCACTTGCCTTATTTGTCTCATATGTAGATGTGGCATCTTCTCTGGAAGTACTTTTCTTCCATCCAAGGGTGGTATCTTTAACCGATGAAGATGCACAAGGTAATGTATCAATTTCACTTGAAGCTTACTTGTAGTTTCGGGCTTGGTCAAGTGCGATACAAACCCTATAGTAGGAGTCTCCTAAGTCGCCAAGCTAGGAGATTTGCCGAAGGAGGTAACAAACAAGGTGAGCAATCATACTTCCAAGCAAGCAACCTGGATCAGAGGTTCGACTTCGGCTTCCGGTTGATTGTTCTCCTTCTCCTTGTGTCGTAAACAGCACCAAGGATAAGGAGAAGCAAATGGAGAAGAGATGATATGAGATACTTTTGCTATTGAAGAAGTAACTTTCCACAGGCTTATTCTTGAACTGGGTTGGAGGGTTTTCTGGTTTCCTCCAGAGTATAAGGTCGACTTAAGAATTTAAGGGTCAAAACAAGTCCATCAAATCTAGAGTACGTTCGATCCTGATGATATGGGATACTTTTGCTGTTGACAAAGTAGTGGATGTATCGACACGTGTTCTGTTACGCTTGTCTCCACATGCTTCCTTGTATCCTTCTCACTTGCCATATCTGTTCCTCAGGCAGATGTGGTATTTTCTCTAGAAGCATAAGATGTTGAAGATGAGTACTCGAAAGCAATGCCAGGTAAGTAATCAGGCAAGGGGTTCCAGGCAGTTAGTTTCTGACTGGAAGCTTGATTCCAAGTGCTGACTGATTGCTCTTTTTCCCCTTATCTTGCAGGTAAGAACAAGGCCAAAGAAAAAGACAGGGAAAAAGCATGATATGGGAAACTCTTACTTTTAACCCTGATGATATGAGATACTTTTGCTCTGGTGTGGCTTGTTTGCAGAGGTATTATAGGGAGGAAAAGAAGTTAAGTATTTCGAGAGACTTTGCTGAGAGTGCCCTCTCGGATGTGAAGAAAAGTTGAGCATTTTTTTTATTTGCAGGTCTGCCTGGCTGTGGAGGATGGAGGTCGACATATATAGGAGTCTCCCTAACAACAAGTAGTAGTGCTATTCCTTTACCCTTTTTGGTCATAATAATGTAATGGGAGCTGCAAGCTTCACGTGTTTTAACTTTGTCATAGCACTTTGAAAAAGTGGTCTGTGGTATCTGGAAAGCTGATGTTGCGTGTGAAGATTGCAGACAAGCTTTATCGAAGGAAATCTGGCTCTCGAAGTTTGGAGAGCGGTGCCTCTTCGATTTTCGAACAAGCAATCCTGTCGGGGATCTAGCTCTCTAGATTCAGAGAACGGTGCCTCTTCGATTTTTGAGAAAGCAATCTTGTTGGGAGTCTGGCTCTCGAGATTTAGAGAGCAGTGTCTCTTCGATTTTTGAGAAAGTAATCATGTTGGGAGTCTGGCTCTTGAGATTCGAAGGGCGGTGCCTCTTGAATTTTTGAGCACGTAATCTTGTTGGGAGTTTGGCTCTTAAGATTCAGAGAGCGGTGCCTCTTTGATTTTTGAGAAAGCAATCTTGTTGGGAGTCTGACTCTTGAGATTCGGAGAGCAGTGTCTCTTCGAGTTTTGAGAAAGTAATCCTGTTGGGAGTCTGGCTCTTGAGATTTGGAGGGTGGTGCCTCTTCGATTTTTGAGCAAGCAATCTTGTTAGGAGTGTTTTCTCAAATGTGAGTAAAGGTTGGGCATTTTTGCCAGTCTGCCTTGCCACGGAGCACGGAGGTTGACATACATTGGGACTTTCTAGTTATCAACCAGTGGTACTGTTCCTGTACCCTTGTGGGTAATAGTAAGGTAGCTGGACCTTCAAAATTTATGTGTCTAAACTTTGTCAAAGATCTTTGGCAAAGTTATCTGTGGTACCCGAGGAGTTGATGTTGCGTGTAGAAAGTGGTGCCTCTTCGGAATCCAGAGAGTGGTGCCTCTTCGATTTTTGAACCAACGGCCCTGTTGCTCTTTCTTTTATAAGGGCACCAATTGTGTGCAAGAAGTACATTCAGAGAGTTATTGCTTGTAGGAAATTTCCCCTTACTTTAGAGATTTATTGCACCTCATTTCTCCTTCATCATTTCTGAGAATGTCTGGCCCATTCGACCGTCATTTTGACTTGAACTTTGGTAAAGAGGCAGCCATGCCTTCTCAAGACAACATATGGTGCCCATCTTTCTTATCCCCTACTGGTCCTCTTACCGTTGGGGACTCTGTGATGAATAGTGATATGACCGCTGCGGTGGTGGCCAGGAACCTTCTCACTCCCAAAGATAACAGACTACTTTCAAAACGGTCTGATAAGTTGGCTGTTAAGGATTCCCTGGCTTTCAATGTTCAGTGTGTAGGTTCTGTGTCTAATATGGCCCAACGTCTATTTGCTCGAATCTGCCAAGTTGAACCATTGGCAACTGAAGTGATAAGTCTAAAACAGGAGATCAGAAGGCTCAAGCATGAGAATAAACAGTTGCACAGGCTCGCACATGACTATGCTATAAACATGAAGAGAAAGCTCGACCAACTGCATGATCTGATGGTCAGATTTTACTTGATCATCAGAGGTTTGTGGGTTTGTTCCAAAGGCATTTATTGCCTTCGTCTTCGGGGGCTATACCGCGTAATGAAGCTCCAAATGATCAACCTTCGGTGCCTCCTCCTTCTGGGGTTCTGCCTAGTACTGAGGCTCCGAATAATCACCCTCTGGTGCCTCCTCTTTCTAGGGCTCTGCCGACTGCTGAGACTTCTCCTGAGCAACCTTTGTGAAGGCTCCCTCTTGTTTGTTTATTTTGATTCATGTATATGTACATATTTGTAGCTTATTGGAGATATCAATAAACAAGCTTTACTTCATTTCAACGTATTGTGTTAAATACACCAAGGCCTTCTTCACTAAGTTCTTTGAATTTTTCCTTTTGTTGAATCTTGTATGTTGAAGCTTTGTGAGTGAAGCATGTAGATTAAGGTGGTGCTCCCTTAATTTCCTAAGTGAGGAAAACTTCTCAGTTGGAGACTTGAAAAAATCCAAGTCACTGAGTGGTCGTGAGACTTCCAAGTATCAAGGTGCAGTAGCATATGGTAAGAGTTCCCCAAGTCTCCGGTCAAGGGAGTTGACGAAGGAGGTGTCTTGCTAGTAGCCAAGTTTCCAAAGTAACAAAACTTCACTATTTTCCTTTCTAAGTGGTAGCCTAAAACTCCTCCTTCATATATATTTGTTATGAAAGTTGTTAGGCACAAAGAAGAGGAGGCCTAGGCAATTTTTTTTTTTTTTTTTTTGAATTTTCAAATTTCCGAAAAAATATATATATATTTTTTCAGCTTTATAGGTGAAGCTTTGTAGGTAAAGCTTTGAGGTTGAAGCTTTGTTGGGTACCATGAATTGATTTTGCTTCACACCACACTATCTTGATCAAGATAGTGTGAAGCTTTTGTAGGTGAAGCTTTTGTAGGTGAAGCTTTTGTGTTGAAGCTTTGTAGGTGAAGCTTTTGTGGTGGGTAAAGCTTTTGTGGTGGGGAAAGCTTTTGTGGGTGAAGCTTTTATGGGTGAAGCTTTTGTAGGTGAAGCTTTTGTGGTGGGTGAAGCTTTTATGGTAGGTGAAGCTTTTGCTTTTGTGGTGGGTGAAGCTTTTGCGAGTGAAGCTTTTGTGGTGGGGGAAACTTTTGTGGGTGAAGCTTTTGTTGGTGAAGCTTTTATGGGTGAAGCTTTTGTGGGTGAAACTTTTGTGGTGGGTGAAGCTATTGTTGGTGAAGCTTTTGTGGTGGGTGAAGCTTTTGTGGGTGAAGCTTTGGAGTTAAAGCTTTGTAAGTGAAACTTTGGAGTTGAAGCTTTTGTTAGATACCACGAATTGATTTTGCTTCACACTATCTTGATCAAGATAGTGTGAAGCTTTTGAGAATTTGTAGTTGTCCTCCATTAATGAAGCTTTTGTTGGTGAAGCTTTGCTGGGTACCACGAATTGATTTTGCTTCACACTATCTTGATCAAGATAGTGTGAAGCTTTTGAGAATTTGTAGTTGTCCTCCATTGATGAAGATTTGTTGAATTTCCTTTTTTTTTTTTTGGGAAACTAGAAATTTGAAAATGTGGGAGAGACAACATATACAAATTTTGCTTCCACATTGTTGAGTAAGAGATTGTGATGCAAGCCACACCTTGTATTAGTCGAAGGTTTGGATGAACCATATAAATTGAATTTGCTTCGAACAGTCTTGAATTTGCCTCGAAGGTTTGAGAATTGTAGTTGCCCTCCATTGATGAAGCTTTTGTTGGCACCATAAAATGGTTTTGCTTCACACTGTCTTGATCAAGAGTGTGTGAAGCTTTTGAGAATTGTGGTTGCCCTCTATTGATGAAGCTCTTGTTGGCACCATAAATTAATTTTGCTTCACACTGTCTTGATCAAAAGTGTGTGAAGCTTTTGAGAATTGTGGTTGAACTCCTTTGATGAAGCTTTTGTTGGCACCATAAATTGGTTTTGCTTCACACTGTCTTGATCAAGAGTGTGTGAAACTTTTGAGAATTGTGGTTGCCCTCCATTGATGAAGCTCTTGTTGGAACCATAAATTGGTTTTGCTTTACACTGTCTTGATCAAGAGTGTGTGAAGCTTTTGAGAATTGTGGTTGAACTCATTTGATGAAACTCTTGTTGGCACTATAAATTGGTTTTGCTTCACACTGTCTTGATCAAAAGTGTGTGAAGCTTTTGAGAATTGTGGTTGCCCTCCATTGATGAAGCTCTTGTTGGCACTATAAATTGGTTTTGCTTCACACTGTCTTGATTAAGGGTGTGTGAAGCTTTTGAGAATTGTGGTTGAACTCCTTTGATGAACCTCTTGTTGGCACCATAAATTGGTTTTGCTTCACACTATCTTGATCAAAAGTGTGAAGCTTTCTATAAGTTATAGCGTTTACATTGTTACAGAGGGGAAATGTCTGAAGCAGATGCAAGAAGGCTGAATAGCTTGATCTTCGTATGTCATGCACTGAAGTTGTTGTTGGCTTGCAATAAGACTTTGTTGGTGACTATAACTCTTATTGGGCATAAATGCTCCCCTAGTTTAGTTGTCAAGCTTGAGGGTTTTTGATTATTTGTGAATGCTAGGAGTTCACATGTACAAGTTTTACAACTCGTCTTCTGGTAGGTGGAATGAATGGTGAGTTGCTTTCATCACTTGGTTGGTGGTATGAAGGTGAGTTCCTTCATCACCTTTCATCACATTTCATCACCTGGTTGATGGCACGAGGATTGGTGGCATGAATGGCAAGTTGCCAAATGATATTAGAGTACAGGTTGTACATTTCATCAACTGGTTGGTGGCATGAAGGAGAGTACGGGTTGTACATTTCATCACCTGGTTTGTGGCATGAAGATGAGTTCCTTCTTCACTTGGTTGGTGGCATGAGTGGCAAGTTGCCAAATGATATTAGAGTACTTGTTGTACATTTCATCACCTGGTTGGTGGCATGAAGGAGAGTACGGGTTGTACATTTCATCACCTGGTTTGTGGCATGAAGATGAGTTCCTTCTTCACCTGGTTGGTGGCATGAGTGGCAAGTTGCCAAATGATATTAGAGAATGGGTTGTACATTTCATCACCTGGTTGGTGGCATGAAGGAGAGTACAGGTTGTACATTTCATCACCTGGTTGGTGGCACGAAGATGAGTTCCTTCTTCACTTGATTGGTGGCATGAGTGGCAAGTTGCCAAATGATATTAGAGTACGGATTGTACATTTCATCACCTAGTTGGTGGCATGAATGAGAGTACGGGTTGTACATTTCATCACCTGGTTGGTGAGAATAAGGGCAAGGTGTCGAGGCACATTGTAGCAAGTTTCGAAGACACAAAGTATGTTGAACCCTTTCGAAGCACAATTGGCTTATATATGGATGTGTTGGAATGTATGATGTTTATGTATGAATGTGTTGGAATGTATAATGTTTATGTTGATTGATATGAGTGATGCTTATGAATGTTTTGCTATGCATGAAGGGATCCATGTTTTTAATATGTGGAACTTTAACGAAAAGCACCCGGTACTGTTCACTTTAACAAAAAACCACATTTTTACACTAAAAAGTCAATCTTGGTACTATTCACTTTACCCTTTATTTTGTCCTTATCATTAAAACTCAAAGTTTTGAAGCCCTTTTCATTAGTTTTCCTTTTAATATGTGAACCATGTTGGTTGTAACACTTAGTATCACATACTTTGTGTCAAAGTACGCATGTTGAAGGTCTGAGTTGGAGTATAAGGGTAGGTCAGCGTAGACCAAGTGTTCCAGTGCTAGGAACGCAAAAGACTTAGAAGAAGTTGTCCGAATTCCCTCTTCTTTAAATATTTGCCGAATGGCTTGTGTGACAAAAGATCTCAAGCGGTTGAGAGTCAAAACATTTGTAATGTGTATGCCTTCTTATAATAGCATTTCCTTCAGTACCTAGTCCTCCACTTTGAAAGAGTGAGGCTTGGCCCCATAGTCATAATAATCGACGGTACGTTCACCCCTGGTTGTCTTGATACGAACTTTTATCCCTTTTGTTGTAATGGGCTTGCTGAGAGTAAAAATCCTTCCTCTTACCAAGAGACAGATACATTTGGTGACTTAGCGAGTAGCTAAATGAGGCAAGAGATGATGCAATGGGTGTCTGAATGGCCAATATCTCCTCACTTGGTGGAACTTGACTTCCACTTCCCATTTGTTGATAGGGGTTAACCATATGGGGTTCCCTTGGTATGTCCTTGCTTCGGCGGATGCGTGGTTGTAAACATGTGCCATCACTTCAAGTAAGTCTTCCAAGTGTTGGCATTGATCATATACTTGAAAAAACAATCACGTAGGCCTGCCGTGAAGGCCTTGAGGGCGGTCTTGTCATCTGCATCAGCACAGTGAGAATACTTATTGCTGAAACGACTGGCATACTCTTGTAGTGACTCGTCCGGCTTCTGGTGAATAGTGTATAAGTCATTTGTAAAATGCAAGTGATCGGTCTGAAAGATGTATTGAGAGACAAATAGTTTCCTCAATTCCTCAAATGAGTCTACTGTCTCAGGTGGAAGACGGCAATACCAGTTTAGAGCTCCGCTAGAGAGGGTGGAGGGGAAGAGAAGACATCGCTCTTCATCTGTGTGCATCCGATATGCCATGGTGGACTCAAAGAGGTTAAAGTGTTCAATTGGGTCCTCCCTTCCAGTATAGAGTTGTAAACCAAGCTTTTGTTTTGTCTTCGCTTGAAGGGGGTGTCGATGATCCTTCTTGTGAGAGGGCCAGGCCTGGGTTAGTTTCAGTCAGGTATCTCAGCTTGACGTTCGGCTTTAACTTGTTTACTTCCTCAAGGAGCTGTAGGATAAGAAGGTCATGAGTGGAGTTATGTACCACTAGAATTTTCTTTCGTAAGTCTCCATCGCCTCTTGGAAGTAGGAAAGTTTGAGCATGGACGTGTGGTTTTTTCTTAGACTCGCCGTACTGACTTCTAGGGCGAGTCTGTCGGAATGCCTCAGAGTCCCCCGTACCTTCATGTTCCTCTGGGACCTATCGTTCATTCCCTAGATTGGCAGCTGGCCTAGGTCTTAAGAGAGCACCGAGTCTTTCAGAAACCCTTGGGTCATTGATCTTCGAGCATATGTGGAGGGGATTCTCTCGATGTTGCTTTTAGGAAGTCTCAGCAGTCACGATAAACGGATTTCGATCCTTCCAACCCTTCTGCAAAGAGGTGTCTTCCTCCACTTCTTCTACTTCGGGTCGAAGCATTTGGGTTGAGAGAAGTCTCATGTTGATCAATGTTTTGATGATTAGCTCGCTCCTCATTAGGGATACCCATGTCGAAGGGAGGTGACCCTCCGTGTTGGCGGGCACCCAGATGATGGTTGATGTCCACAAGGGCAACGAGCTCGCGTGTTTGAGTACGCCTAGTTTCGTGGAGTGTCTCAAAGAGCTTCTCATACTGCTCATGGAGGACCTCATTCTTCATTGTTATCTTGTTGTTCTGAGCTTCTAGCTCATCGACTTTAGCTTGAAAAGCAACCCTCTTTCCTTCCTTCTTTCGTTGCTTCGCACTAGGTGCAAGATGGGTGTCATTCTGTGTGCTATGGCTTCCTTTGTTCCCCATGTTGGAAAGGGATGCCTGGTCAAAAGAGAGTGTATGAATGGTGGAAACCAGCTTGACAAAGCTGAAGAAAGTGGGAATAAGTGTCATTCCCACAGACGGTGCCAAATGTTGATGCACAAAATCAACGAGGACTTTGGTACAGCAGAAAGTGTTAGGTTTGTGACATTCGCTAGATTGTTCCGGTCATTAGTGTGGATAAGTATGTAAATGGATAAAGACAGGAAAGCAAACACAAGATATACGTGGTTCACCCAGATTGGCTACGTACACGGAGTAAATGAGTTCTTATTAATTGTGAAGGGTTTACACAAGTACATAGGTTCAAGCTCTCATTTAGTGAGTACAAGTGAATGATTTAGTACAAATGACATTCGGAAATATTGTGAGAGAATGATCTCTATTTATAGAAGAGAGTTTCTAGTTTCATTCTGACATTGACACGTGTCATGTTGTGATTGGCTTCTGATGTTGACACGTGTCGCGCTATGATTGGCTTCTGTTGTCAACACGTGTCGCACTGTGATTGGCCTCCTAGTTGGAGGGAAACTCTTCTGAGTCCTTGACGGTATAACGTTGACCGGTGCTCAGTAGTTTCGGGATTGGTCAAGTATGGTACAAACAGTCATAGAAAAGTATTTTCACATTAGAGGTTTGACGTTATTAGCCCTACCCTATTAATGGGATAAAAGTATTGTCATAGAAAAGGATTGTATTTCGTTGCAATTCTAACAAATTAGGTTCTTTATATTTGTGCTATATTGACTTGGGGGCTACGTAGGCGCAACTCATAGTTGGTGAGACACCCTAAGTGCTAGTTCTCTAATTATCACTAAATGTGAAACTAAAATGTGTTTAGATTAGTCTCATTACCTCACCAATTAAAACCTAACATATGACACTCTCAACCCAAAGGTTAAGAGAAATATGTCGAAGTGATCGATTAATCAAAGCATTGGTTAGCAGTATTTTAATAAATTAATTATGATAATTGATTATCAAATGGGACTAAAACTCAAGGATGGGACTCGAAAACTGTTTCGAAAATATATACTGGGTTCGGACAGAGCCCATGTAGGCCATGTCGCCTTAATCACTTTGGGTTTATTAATTGACAAAGGCCCAAACATTGAGCCTAACACATCATGGCCAGTTTTGGCAAGCAGATCTTGTCTTTATAATCAACACTAGGGGTGGGTTCGGTTTGAAATGGTTTGGTTTTTTGTCAAAATTAAAATCGAACTGAAAATTCAGTTCGGTTTAATTTTTTTTCGGTTTGTTTTTTTCCGGTTTGGTTTCAACTTGGTTCGGTTTTTTTTATTTATTTATTTTTATTTTTTATAAAAGGTAAACTTTCATTAAACTTACATACATAACAAAAGCCAACAACTAAACACAAGCAAAAAAAAATGGGCCAGCACAACAACCCAAGGGTTGAGCCCAAAAAAGAAAGAAAAAACTGAAAACCTTAGCTGCTTAGTTCCCTTGCCACCGTCAAAGCAAGCTCCAGCGACCATGAACCAGCAACCCAACAAACACTAGAGGTGAAGACCAACCAAGCCTCAACAACAAAAAGAGAAGCAGACGTCTGAAAATTGATAAACAAGTAAATATGGAAATTGGTAAAGAAATGAATCTGGAAAGAATCAAATATGCAAGTCTGCAACACCAAGAGCAACACAAGCACATAATCCATCAAAATACTATCTTAATCCACAACTCACAGCAATAATTACATTCATTCATCTGAAATTCAAATAACTAACAAACCCATAACACAAAAATCGAACAAATCTACAATACAAAGCTGCAATACAAATCTGCAATTGAACAAATAATTACTGTCATGGAAATAGATGGTCGTGGAAGTTTGTTCCAAGAAAGGGAAGAAGTTGCTTCTCATAAATATGAAGCTTGGAATAGAAAGGAGGATGCGGGTTATGGAGAAGAATGGAGGCATGGACATGGAGGGTCTCACAAATATGAAGCTTGGAGAAGAATGGAGAAATTTGAGGCATGGACATGGAAAGAGTCTGGAGGCAGGGAACGAGAGAGAGAAGAGGGGAATGAAAACTAGAAAAAGTATGGCTGCTATTACTAGTGGCTAGGGTTTTGTTGATTTCTCATAAAAATTAAAAAAATTCTTCGAAATCCTAAAGGCATGAGGTTCGAACCCATGCACTTCAGCTTGAAAAGTTTCACTGAAACCAACTTGGCAACATGTTCTATTTTGTTATGATTGTATGACTAAACTATTTATAAATATTCCCATCTCTACCTAGCACGAGGCCTTTTGGGGACTCATTGTCTTCGAGTTCCATCGAAACTTCGAAGTTAAATGAGTTCGGGTGAGAGCATTCCCAGGATAGGTGATTCACTAGGAAGTTCTCATGTGAGTTCCCAGAAACAAAGCGGACAATATCGTGAGGGCGTGGTCGGGGCTCAAAGCGGACAAGATCGTGCTAAGGCAGAGTTAAGCTCAGGATGTGGTGGGGGCTCGGGCCGGGATGTGACAATTTGGTATCAGAGCCAATCCCTGACCGGAAGTGTGCCGACGAGGACTTTGGGCCCCTAAGGGGGGCGGATTGTAACATCCCATATTGCTCAGGGGAGTGGATCCTGGAAGCCTTATATGTATATTCCCATCTCTACCTAGCACGAGGCCTTTTAAGGACTCATTGACTTCTGGTTCCATTTGAACTCCAAAGTTAAGCGGGTTCGGGCGAGAGCATTCCCAGAATGGGTGACCCACTAAGAAGTTCTCGTGTGAGTTCCTAGAAATAAAACCGTGAGGGCATGGTCGGGGCTCAAAGTGGACAATATCGTGCTACGGCGGAGTTGAGCCCGGGATGTGGTAGGGGCCCGGGCCGGGATGCGATATCTACAATATGATAAAAAAAATTCAATTAAATTAATATCTAAATTATCAAAGGTCATATGTATACTCTCATTTTCGATCTCACTCTCATCCTCTGCTATTTTTCTAGTTGCTTGTAATTACGAAACCTAATTATTACTTGACCTGTACTAGTTTCATATATTTGTACTTTATCTGGTTGTCTATTTCTTGCTATTTGTAAATTAGGTAATGTCCACTGAGTTCCTTCTAAAAAGCTATTATCTACGGGTTTTGCTTGTATCATATTTACATGTTTACTACCAAATGTTTGAACTAAATTTTGAAATTCTAAATTAAACTTATGATTATATCCATCAGACACTTTACCAATACATTAAGCTAATACACAAATTTTTATATTCTCCCTTCATATTATAATTTTTTGTTCTTATGCTTACTTTAATATATTTACTAAATTCATTAATTGTCATAACATAATTTGGAATACATCCTATGACTTCTAAATTTGAACTTAAATCTACTTCAGCTGTTGCTATTGTTGCTTATTGGTGATTATCTCATCTATCATTATATATGTATACTAATGCTTTTGTGCCTATTTGTGCTTTGATTAATCCTGCTATTCTAATTAATATTGTTCCTATATGAATCTGACTAAAATGTGATTTTCTCAAATGAGTAACTGCTTCCTTACTAATTAAATTAAGTGTAACTTCTTTATCAATACAATCTTCATGTTGACTGATGCTACTTACAATTCTGCTTCTGTTTTCAAATAAACCTAATTGATACAAATTATATTTTTATTTTTCTATGTTCTCTCAAAACCTCTTCGAATAAATTATTGTGCTTCTTCTTCATTTAGATAAATATCTTCAGCTCTAACTATTTCTTTTCTTTTTTTTCCTAAAGAGTTCCATTTTCTATTATCAAAAGGATTTAGTTTAGGTCTTCTAATATTACTATTTGCACTTAAAGTTAAATTTTCTAATTTATCTAGCAAAGATGGTAGAAGTGATGAATATGCGTTATGTAAAACTTGGTTTATTTCTGCTATATATTTGTTCTTCAACTTGATCTAATTTTTCAGCCAAACTTAAAATTAATTGAATAATTAAATTATTTTGCCTAGTGGGAATATTACTACTGGCTACTTGTGTTGAAAAATCTGTTAAACCTACTGGTTCTTTATCTAGCTTACTAATTTCTTTCAAAGCTTGGATATATTTTCTTCTAGTTCAAGAATTGGTCGTTAAACTAATAATTTGTCTATTTTGTTATGCAACTTATTTACATGTTCACTCAATTCTTTTTGCACTAATTGAATTTTTTTGAACTTCTAATTTTAACTGCTCAACTACTTTTAATGATCTAAGTTCTATTTGCTTCGGCTTACTATCTATAAGGTTAACAAGCTCTTTTAACTCTCTTTTGCTAGGAAACCTTTGAATATTTTTATTATTATCTTTTAACTGAGATGTAATATAATCTAAATTTTGTCTAATTGTTTTTATGGAATTTTTCTGAAAATGCTCTAACAACTGATTCAACAAATGATTATACTTATTATTTTCTAATTTTATATTTTTTGCTTGACTAATAATAAGATCTACAATACTATTGACTTGTGAATTTTCTTCACTATGCAAAATATGATTATGCTTTCTCAATGGAAAATAACAAACTGAACTATTTTGGTATAAGGTTATTTTTCTTTTTTGTGGTTCACTAATTTCTAAATTAAGATAATATATCATAAACTATAGTCTACCTTTCTCTAAAGTTATTGCTAACTGGTTTCTTAGAAACTCTCTTTCTTCTCTCAAGGTCTTTAAAACTTGTTGTGTTGCTCTTTTTCCTTCTAAAACTTTATGCTGCACTTCTGTGTTATTATATTTACTAATAAATGAAGGATGTTCAAGATAACAAAGATAAAACTTTTGCTTCTTCAAAGTCCTGCTAATTCTTTTGGATATATATGCTAATATTCTCTTTATGCTATTTATAGTTGGGTGTATGGGACAATAAATACCTGGTATTGTGGTTGACAAGGTCTATAAGGACAATAATATCTGTTGTTCATACAAAATAACAAGTGTGATATCAGTTGTATCAATGACTTCCGTCTTCAAGATACTTTACTATTATAATTATACTATTAAAATGCTAAACTTGGCCCTGATTCCATATTCGCATAGCAGGCCCGGTTAAATAGTCGGATGATCATTATAACAACTAGACATAAAACCTTGCACATGAAACTCGACATGTTTCAGCATGACGGCCTCTCACTCACAGTATAAGTATAAGGCCTTAACGGCTGAACTAAAAGGCATGAAGAACTTAGAGGTACCCTGCTTAATGTCCAATTATTTGTATGGCGAACATTCAACTATAACAAAGTGCTCGAACAAAGTATGATCGTCAGTTTAGCAGGTTAATAATATAATTACAATAGTATTTACTTGTTTTGAACTAGAATTCTAATTAAAGAAGCACACTAAAGAAAGAAAAGAAAACTTACTTAAGAGTTGGAGATTGCTTGAATATGTACACTTGAACTTTTATTGATATATAAAATGTTTATAAAGATAATTGTTTACAATAAATGTTTACAAAGGATGCTATGGAGGTTTTGGATGCTTGAGTGTATGAGGATCGAAGGATGGTGTGAGTATGATGTGTCTCTGATGTGTTGAGATATTGAGGTTGAGAGGTGTGTGTTGAGGTTGAGAGGTGTGTTGTGTATGGGAGGAAATGCTCTCTTATATACAAAACCAAAGTCCTAAACGACATACAACTTTTTTGAATAGTGACATCGCACTGTTTTTGAAATTGTTGATACTATTTCTGCATCTACCAAACTTGTCTTTTCCTTTTGCTTTTAATGAAGGCCATGTAGACCCATGTGAAATTTTCTGCATACTGTCCTGGCTGCTACATGTTTTGTCTCTTTATTCAATTGTGTCTAAAGGCTTTCAAGGGCAACCTTGGTATTTTCAAAATTAAATGTCCTTATTGTTAAACAAAACTTTTCTAGGGTGTTTTGGATGGTTTTCCCAAAAAAGAAAGCAACACCTACTGCTTTTCAATGTTCTCAATTAAATGTCCTTTCTTTCATATTCTTCTAGATTAATATCATTAATGGCCACTTAGTACTAGTTTAATGGTATTTTTCTTCATTTGTAAGGGGGGTGTCTTAAATTCGATTTTCATCAAAGGTGAATTTGAACCACAATATTGTTAGCCATTGTGAGACTAAGCCTACACCCTTCTTCTTGGTGTGTGTAAACAATATCGTTTGTTTAAAAAATATCATTAACTCCCTTGGACATTTCAACCATGGGCATCTGAACATGATTGTGGTTTGACCATAAAGTAATATGCCCAATAATTTAAAGGGAGTTTTAATGAAAAGACTTCAGTACTATTCACTTTAACGAAAAACCACATTTTTACACTAAAAAGTCAAATCTGGTACTATTTACTTTACCGTTTATTTTGTCCTTATCGTTAAAACTCAAAGTTTTCAAGCCATTTTCATTAGTTTTTCTTAATTTAAATGCCATAAAAGATAAATCTATGTTGACATAAAGGCATGAACATTTTGACCTACGCATGTCTTTTTCATTATCTGCAATTCTCTTCATCATTATTACATATTCAGACAACTTTTTCTTGGCCAACTTATAACATGGAGATGCTAAGATGCCCAAACCACTTCGAAGCATACATGGGATCTATAGAGAAGATGTAGACACTTATAGTTTACTAGCCTTCATGTACGTGCGTGAGATGTAGATGCTTATGGCTTACTAGACTTTAGGGATGGGCAACAGTTATGGCGGCGGGTAACCGCGGTTATTTATCCATAACCGTTTGTTCTCATACCCGCATAACCGTTTACCCGTTGGGTAATTGTCTAAACGGTTATACCCATACCCATAACCGTTTATAAATGGTTAACCATACCCATAACCATGTACCCATTTAACCGTAACTGTTTAGTATCCGTTTACCCATTTATCATTTTTAAACCCGTTTATCCTTTGTTTTTTTTACCATTTACTCATTTTTCACCCGTTTATGTGTTTTTTTAACAACTTGAAAATTAAAAAAGAAAAATTTGTCATAATTTTATTTTTCTAACAATTAAACACCGTTGTAGGTACATTTATCATACATTTCCGCATTTTAATTTTTTAAGTCCGTATACCATTCTAATAATTGAAATAATAGTTTATAGACGATATTTTTAACTGTTAGCAATGAAGGTAATATAAAATTTGCTAAGTATTCTTGGGTTACGAAAACTGTTAAAATACAGTATTATTAGGTTATTTGACTCGGAATGTAAAATATTAACATAATATATATAATGGACCATGAAATTTAAAGTGGTTAAGGAAAACTATATTATATTAGCTATAGAAATCATGCACTATAGTCAATAGCATTGATCTAAGTTTTGTCCGATAGGAAACATGGTTTGTGTTAATTTAACATATATAAAATAAATGGATAAATGGTTACCCGTTTATAACCGTGGTTAATACCCATAACCGCCCATTTAAATTTCGCGGGTAAACGGTTATACCTATAACCGTTTATTTATCTAAACGGTTACCCATAACTGTAACCGTGAAATTTAAATGAGCGGGTTACCGCAGTTACCCATAACTGATGGGTATTTGCCCATACCTACTAGTCTTCATGCACGTGCTCATGCTCGTGCATAAAGCATTTTTTAAATCACGGTATGCTACTCGCAACTTATATGCTTTAAATGTATTTATATGCGTATATTAACAAAAGGAAAGTCAAATATTTGAAGTAAATGAATAATTTTAGATCATGTTAGAAAAAATCCCTCATAAACCAATTAAGGCAGTTGAATTCATATAATAAAATCGGTCTCTATAGAATTTACATTAAGAATAGAGAAAATAATATCTAATAAAGAATTGATTGAATCATATGATTGCTAGCCTATTGTGAGGCTAAGTCCACTCCTCCCTTTTAGTGTAGATAATATCATTTATTAAAAAAAAAATCATTTGACAATTAATTTAATCATATTATTATCCGTGTGCAAAAGACCTTTTTTATAACCGGCATTACACGCCTCTTAAAATGTTTTAAATGTATTTAAAAATAGAGAAAATCATATTAAATAAATAATTGATTGAATCACATTATGAGGTTGAGCCCACCCTCTCCCCCTTAATGTAGATAATATTGTTTGTTAAAAGAAAAAAAATCATTTGATAACTTATTTAATCACATTGTTATCCACATGCGAAAAACCTTTTTTTGTAACCGGCATTACAAATCTTTTAAGTTGTTTTGAATGTGTTTAAAAATAAAGAAATTGAATTACATTATTGCTAGATTATTGTGAGGTACTAATTAAAAAAAAAAAGCACCAAAAATTAAATTATTAAAGAAATACTGTTAAAATGACGAAAATGCTCCTACCTTATTTAATGTATTATTTTGGAATGCTTTTGAAGTTATTTGTTTTGGGGGCATTTTGTCCAAATATTTTTGTCACCTTTTATATTCTCTTTATATATAATAGATTTGTAAACTTACTGTCATTTCTTTAGTGGCTAGAAGCCTAAGAGATCAACAAGTATAATTCATTGCTTCTTTAGAGGGAAATCTTAACGCCCAATTCATTGCTCCCTCAACCTCCCCACATGACATACTAGCAGAAAAAGGGGCAAAGGCCGCATATACTTTTGCCACGGGTCAAATAATCGTAGTCATGGATAAAACAATGGCTATAGGACTTTTAGAAAACTTAAAAGCTACTTTTTTTAGTTTTTAAAATTTGGGTTTTAATTTTCAAATTTTTTTACTAAAATTTGAAAGTAAATACTCAATAAGTTTTCAATTTCTATTTTTTCAAAACATGAAACTAAAAATGAAAAATATTATTGTTATGAAACAGCTCCTTAGTACCTACAATAATTATTTATTAAGACAAATGAGATCAAATTTGTACCTAATATAAATTTGAGAATCCTTTGCGTTTCCATGTTGCATACAAAAACAGCTACATGAGAACGCATGAAGATATGAAACCACAATATGAGCTAATTAAGGGGCTTGCTTAAATGCATACTTATTATACAAATGCCTTCTTACAAATGGTGCTCATAATAGTATAATTTGTCAATTTCTTAAAAAACTAATGCATTTGTGAATCTTTTCAGTCCCCAGAAAAATAGACTGCTGTGACGAAACCACCAATCGGTCATCTTTTCAAAAAAAAGGAAAAAAAAAGGTAAACGACACGCGCAATACTCCATAGGTTTGGCTAACTTGGAAGTGGGCTGCCAAATTCTAAAAAACATCCCCAATACAGTGTTGGAATTCGTTTACTCGGCTCTTTTTTCTTCTTTATAATTAATTAATCAAACCTCAATGATACAAGACAAGATGGACCTAACAATTGCCACAATCATTCAAAGCCCGACTGATAGATTCAATCACACACCCATTCATAGGTGTTTATTTGACTCCTAATAACACAATCCTTCTTTCTATTCTATCATAGCTGAGTAGTTAGTACTCGATTCAGCAAAATGAGATCTACATCTAGAAAAGAAGAAATCTTGCATGTGCTTATAGAGAATTGAGTTATTTCATATTGTCAATTGATTTTATGGTAGAAACCATAACTTTGTTCATGGTATTAGAGAAGGGTAAGTCCATAAGTGAAGCCCCAACGGCTAAACGAGCTCCACGTCATCTAATTTTTGTTGTTGACGTGTTAAGCTTAAAAATTCGACACGTGATGCATAGTGTTGAGCGTTGGAATCCTACATTAGGAAAAGAAGGAACCTTGCATATGCTTATAAAGACTTGAACTACCTCCCGTATTGCTAATTAGTTTTATAGTGAAGTCTCAACTTCTTTTAGTAACTTTTCGATACATTAGATTTGCTTGATTCAAACATGTCAGTTAATATTTACCTCTCATCCACATCAGACGATTATTCAATACGGAATAGGGATTATAGTATTCAGTTTCAACATGCATTACCATTTAGCTCTATAGCTTAGATATTTGGCACTGTTTCACACCTAAAGGAAGCGAGTTTGTAAAGTCTAAAATTAGTTAGGTTGGCTTTTCTTCATCAAACAATTTATTCATTATGATCCTATTATCACATGAAGCTCATATTAAGATTAGAACAATGATATGATGTTGATGAAGCTTATGTGGTAGTGAAGATTTATGCTATCTCACTTAATAAGGTTTGGTTCAAGCATTTGCACCTCAAGGCTGCAATTTACACTACTTTACTAGTGTTGTCTGCCTACTCAAGTATGAGCATGTGCATACTTAACATTGTCATATGAGTATGCTCTAAATTTTAATGAGTCATCGTACACTCTAGGTGTGGGCACGGGCCAGGCCGGGCCCAAATTTGGAAGGACCAGACTGGACCTGCTTAAAAAGGAAATGGGATGGCCCGGACCAGGTATTGCAAATCTGATCACTGGAACCGGACCTAACCAAAACGGGTCGGTTTGGGACGGGTCCACGGGTTCTTCTTACTTTTTTTTTTTCTTTTTGGTTTTGATCACCTTCCGGACTCGCCATCCTCCAGATCTTTGACTCGGTCTTTAACACCAAGGCCCACATTCGCTTGTCGCACCGTTTCCAAATCTAGTGCAAAATCATAAACCCAATTCACCACAAAAATTCTATTTTCTTAGTAGCCAAACAGAAAACAAGAAGGGACGACCATTGATGGTGACCATTCGAGCTCCGAACTCGACACTGATGGTAAAATCATGCATAGGCTGGAACTTCTTATCAGTGAATTGCAACAACAAGCAAGATTTTCCGACACCTACAAATCCAAACCAAAAACCAAAAACCCAAAACCAAAATTCAATTGTTTTAAAACCTCAATTCTCAAACCAAACAAACAAAAAAATAAAGAAAAATCAGAAGGCTATGGATTGGAGGAATTGAAACATGTGTCGCCGATGATGATGTACTTGAAGAGGTAGTCGTAAGACTCCATCCTCAAATCGCTCCAGGACCTCGTCTCGGCCAAGCCCGACCCAACCTAGACTTGCTCTCGAGAGGGAGGAGGTTGAGAATTGACAGATTCGAAAGGTGTGAGAAATCGGAGACAGAGGCGTCGGGAAAGAGAGAGATCGAGAGGGAGGAGACTGAGGAGAAGAGAGTCTTCGAGAAGGTGTGAGACACTGTGGTGGAGGTCTGGGTGTGGGTGTGGTGTGTCTGCTCCGGGAAGGAGAGTTGCAGAGATGGTGGGAGAATAAACAAAGAGAGGAATGAGGGAGAAGGTTCGAGAGATTCAGGGAGGGGGAAACACAAGGAAGTGGGGTGTGTGTGTATGTGTGTTCTCGGAGAGGAAAGAGCATCGAGATAAGAGAGAGGGAGACAATGAGACAATGTTCTCGAGAGTGAGAACTATCATGGGGAGCCTAGGAGACAGTAATGTTTTTAATTGGGATGTTACACAAACGAGTCGGTCCGGGTAGCCTTTCTTTTTTTTTTACTTCCATACTTGGCCTACCCCTAAAATTCCAAAGCCTCGCCCCGCCTTGCCCCGTTTCTCTTTTTAAAAATTAGGAACCGGCCTGTATCTGTCTCGAACCTTGATTACCCGCCCCGACCCGCGGTTCCTATACCCGTTTGCCAACCCCTAATACACTCTTTTATTCATGTCCTATTAGAAGAGAATGCTTCCAAACTTAATTACATTCATCTTTAAATGTACAATATATAGGAAATACAAATACATGAATTAAATAAAGATACACATCCTTTACTATTTTATACAATGAAACTATGTACGATTTAATAAGGCTAATTGTTCAATGAGTCTAACACTTCTCTCAAGTGAGAAAATGATGATCGGGAGAGAAAGATTGGGTTTTGGCATGTTTTGTTGTTTGAGGGAGTGAACTGCTTTTTTCCAGGAGGTGTTTTCATTTTTCCAGGAGGTGCTTTTTTTCCAGGGGGTTCACTTCAGACCTCGAAGCGTGTGAGACATTTTTTTAGTGTCTGGAAACACAACCTACAATATTAACTGTCATATTATGATATTTTGGTGTACATTGAAGAATTTCTTCAGGTGTTTGCTAGAGCAACACAATGAAAAAGCGATGAGGAAATTTAGAGTTTGATCGAGGGTGATTGACAAGTGGAAAGATCTTATTGAGTATTTTGTTTTTCAGGTTTCTAGTTGATTCTGGTTTACCCTAAAACGATTAATTTTTTTAAACTTGCTATGTAAATGGGTACTTCAAGTGTCATAAAATAAATAGAGAAACAAAAAATATATCATTTCCTCCACTTGAATTATAACATGTGGAGAATCGCTTAAATACTCGGTACTTAAAAAAATCTCTCTCAAACATTGGCGTTTGACCATTAGATTCTTGTTCAATGGTTCAATCATCAAGATGTAATGGACACAATTCTCTCTGTTTATGGTTTCTCTCAAACTATCTCTAACTTATGCATTGAGCTCTGCAAAAAGAGTGTATGAGGGAATGCCGGGAAGAATGTTGTGGTGTGGAACTCTTTGATAAGTGGGTATTCAATTAACGGGTTTACAAAGGAAGCAATTGATCTTTTCAAGAAATGTGCTGTTTGAATGTTAAGCCCGATAATTTTACGATTTCAGGCTTGTTGCCCACTTGTGCTCAAATGGGTTTGAGAATCTCAGAGAAGAATAGACTTTGGGATGTATTCATAGGTACATCTTCGATAGACCGCTATGCAAAATGTATAAATAAAATACATTCTAAAATCATAAGAATAATAAGACATTAGGATAAAAAATTCAATAATTTGAAATACAATAAACCAATTACATTTAACTTCTTTAGAATAGAAATCAAAATTCAATAAACCAATTAGATTTAACTTATCTGTTGAATAGAAATCATCGCATGCATACAAATGTCTTCTACTCGCTCCAAACTAAATGTTCTTGCTATGAATAGGGTTTACCACATAATAAAGTGATTAATGTAAGAGTAGGGACAATCCTTCTATATTTGCTAGGATATCTTTCAATCAAGCCTATTATCAAATGAGAGATACCCATAACCACAATTCCAGAATTTGTCCCACCATAGTAAGTCTTACTAAACAAGGATCATGTAATGGTTAATCAGAGGTTAAGACTCTACTATTCTAACCATATTAGGCCATAAGATCCATTCGAAAATCAAGTTACTAAAATAATAAGTTACTTGAGAATCAGGTGATTTAATTGACAAATAATTAATACTCACAATTATGTTTACATTCTCCCACTTCAATGTCAAGCTCAGTTTTACTTTATAAATACTTTATAATCACATACACACTCAAAATAATAATATATGTTGCCGATGAAGAGAATGATTGGTGCCTAACGAATAAACCTACGGTTAACATTAATTGCATCTACGAAGGATAGGAACGCCTAGACAATATCAAGGCGCTTGAAGACAAAAAGGCTTGCATCCCTACACAGAGGAAGGGAACTTCAATCACCATGATATAGAATGTTAACAAACACCAATAGTATCACCACAAATCCTCGAACAGATTACATGTGCTTCTATTCTTCCTCAGCATAAGAATATATGCAAGCTGTCCATTATGAATTCAACCACGATTGTCCTTAGCACTATTGTCTATGCGTAAATTGGGAGAATCATCTCTAAAGCCTGCTTAAGTTAAGGCACATTCGTCAAAGATGGACCTTGATAGGATTTTTAACATCTATGCAAACAGGGTCAAAATCACATGAAATACTTGCAAGAATACAAGGATGTTGTAGTATAGATGCTCATGCAAGGTCGTTTTCCTCAAGGATTATTTGGATAATTTATGTGGAAAAAATTCCTAATTAAATACTTAGAATTAAAACTTGAGAAAAGAGAGTTTGAGAGTGGGTAATATTAAAATGAATTTTAAACAAAAACTAATATAATCGAAGAAAAGAGTTTTAAATACCAATTTATAAATGCACTAGGGTTCCACCATCCGTAGCATCCGTAGCCTTCCATAACTCAGCAACAAACAGACCTTCGTGGGTCCCTAGCCGTGGTAGGCTGACAAGCTAAGATGCTGAAGGTAAATCCATCTTCAAATCTTGTTAGTTTCGTTTCAGAAGTATTACTTGTAGGGGACGCAACGAGATCTAAACATGCATGTGTTTTATATGTGTGAGGTTCCTCTATTGGTGCAAATCTGAGCCAATCGACACCACTCACTTATCTTTGCGGAAATCAGAAACCACCCTGCTTCTGCCAGGGAAATGTGGGCAATCGTGGCATGTAGGTAAACATTGCCCGGACATTCTGGAATATAAGTCCATTGTGATGAGGTTGAAAAGGAAAAAGGGAAGAAACTAACATGCATTGGTGTCCTGAATGTGTAGGAGGTTTTGGATCTGAAGAAGAAATAATGGAAAGGGAAGAGGACAACACTCGAACAGTTCTGATGCAAAACATCAAGGTAAATATGTGCATCTATTTTTCCTTCACGCGAGCAGCTCAACTTTGTGATTTGCATATGTCATAACTCATGAGGATATGTGGATTTTTTTATTTTTTATTTTTGTTTGTTTTTTATTATTTTTTTGTTTTGTGTACAGGGCACTTGGATCCCTGATAGATCCGAGAAGAAAAGAATTGCTGACTGCGGATCCAGTGGTGTCACAAAGGCAAAGACAAAGGCAAAGGAGTCTGTGAAATTTGATAGGTAGGAATATCAATTCGCTGTTTTTGCTCGGCTCAACACATATCATAAATCTGATGATGCGGTTTTTGTTGTGCAGGGAACTATGATTCTGGAAGATTGCACTGCAATAGAAAGGAAAACCTGATGAAAACTTCAATGAACCCCAGATCTGTGCATATGGGAGGTAACATTCCAAACCCCTTGCATCTGTGAATGGATGGGCATGTGAATATTTAGAAATTTCAGCATAGAGTTGGTTGATGTGAATGTAGACTTGCTGCTGGGTGCATGATTCTAGTTTGTTTGTTGTTATGTTTGTTTGTTTTTTTTTGTTTTTTTTTTCTTTCGAAAACTTAGGTATTTAAATGCATCTAGAAATGTAGAGTAAGAATAAAATGGAAAAGCAAACTAAAAATAAAATAAGTAAAGGGCTGAGAAAAATTGGGTTGCCTCCCTATAAGCGCTTTATTTAAAGTCTGTAGTTAGACGGTGCAAAAATCTGGTGGCTAAATCACTGGATCCCTCAGAGTTAATGACTCGCGTGCTGTATCATAGGGTGATTCCAAGTATGGTTTTAGCCTGTGACCATTGACCTTGAATTCATGACCTATGACCTCATTTTTTTATCTCCACAGCCCCATGCGAATAAACTTGAGTGACCACATATGGCCTTGTCCAATGTGACTTAAGTTTGCCTGGAAACAACTGGAATTGAAAAACAACACCTTTTGCCCTGTGTAAAATTCCATGCGAAGGATTTTACTGTCATGAAATGCCTTAGTCTTGTCTTTGTAGATTTTGGAACTTTCATACACATCATTACGAATTTCATAGAGCTCATTGAGCTCCAACTTACGCTTCTCCCCAGCTGAATCATATGCAAAATTTAGCTCCCTAATAGCCCAAAACGCCTTGTGCTCTAGTTCCATAGGTAAATGACATGCTTTCCCATACACAAGTCTAAATGGCGACATCCCAATTGGGGTTTTAAAAGCTATCCTGTTGATAGGAGCATATTTATGCGCCTTAGTTAGCTATTTCTTATGCATTTCCATGGTGTTTTCTTAGTTAAAGTAGTCTTTTAAGCTAGTTTTATGTGTTTTCAGGTTTTAAGGGCAAAGCATATAAAAATATGCATTTTGGAGCATTTTGGAGCAAAATGGAGCTTGGAATGAATGTCACATATTTGGAGCCAAAGGTTTGGACGAATTTGAAGACTTGAAGATGATGATTCCTACTTGAACAAGGTTTCCTAGTTGAAGTAGGAAAGTGCTTACATGAAGAAAGATTCCTAATCGACGAAGGATTCCTAGTTGAAGATGGATTCCTAGGAGAATGAAGATTCCTACTCAAACAAGGTTTCCTACTTGAAGTAGGAAAGTTAAACCTAATTGGCCTTGAGTTTCAGCAACAGAGAAGTATTCCAAATCAAAGAAGGAGAAGGAATCCAAAAAGAAGAAGGATTGATCAAGACAAGTTTCCCTATTCCTAATGGGCAAAGGTTTCAGCTACAAAGAGGAGTCTTAAACACTTTAGGACACCTTAGCCTTATCCTAGAGGAGTGCCGCACCAATTTCAGTAAGGAGATCTATTTTCCTTACCTTGCAAGGCTTTCTAGAAGCCTTATCCATTGTTTCCTTTTGCTGCCGCAACTATTGGACCTTTTCCCCTTTTAATTCTGATTTATAAGCCTTTTTCCTTGTGGATTTGGGTTATCCAAGTCCATATCTGATTACCCTAGGGTTTTAAGTGCCTATATATACTCTCATTCACCCCTTGGCTGAATTACCACCTCCCATATACATCATTCACGCCAGAAACATACACCCACTCTTTGCCGCAGCCTTCCACCACCATTCTCTCTAATTCCAGCCAAAAATCATCCCTTGCCGCACCAACCATCAACCTTAACCACTACCACACTCTCCCCCATCCATTCTACACCATTTAATAACCCAAAACCTGTCCACAAACTCTCTGCCACAGCAAGGAGGAAGGAGGAACTTCGTGGATGCACTTGCTGTCCAAGTTGGAGTATCTAGGTGTTTTCTTTCCTTGGATTTCAATGTTTAAACTTATTTATCTTTGCTTTGTGCATATGAGGAACTAAATCCCCCCTTGGCTAGGGGGGATTCGAAACCATGTTTATGTTTGCTATATGATTTGATTACTTCTAATTGCGTTTCATAAGTTGTGAATTCAATTTACTTATCTATATGAATTAAAACTGATTTGTGTGTGTTGGTTGAGTGTGCATGCTTAATTTTCATGCATAAGTTTGATGCTAGGATATAAGGGAATTTCACCTAATCGTTACGACCTTATATTCAAAAGTAGTAAAGATTGTTGATCACAATTGTGTTAAGTAAATTCTTGGCATAAGTATCATGCGCTTTCATAGTTACGAGTGCCTCGCCAATGCTTATGATTTTCATAGAACTTAATGATCTTTGCTTGTATCTTTGTTGTGCAATTCATGCAGGGAACTTGTGAGGAATGCTTTGGGTTGTCGTATGCAATTCATCCAATTCGATAACTTTAGGAAAATCTGAGGGTTAATTAGTGCAATTCATGGTTAATCTGGGGTGTTGGGAATTCATGGTTTATTGAAAAGCAATTGGAAATCGTTTTGTATGCAAGTGTGACATGTGTGGAGAAGAACCCCTTTTCTAGCTTTCCATCCATTCACTTTAACGAAATTCGTTTTTAAAATCTGTTCAAGTTACAAAGTTTCTGTTTTGTTTTTAATTTCGTCAAAACCAAATCCCCCTTTATTTTGTTGAGTCATCTTAGTTAGAAATCAATTTAGTTTGTGTTTTTAAGTGTCTTGAGTCAAGTTATAACCTATTTTCGTCCAAATTGTGTTTTGTGTTCAAAACTGCCCAGAAAGTGTTTTTAAGGCATTTTTGAGTGTTTCTGGGCTGTTTTGAGTCTTTTGGTTTGTTTTAGTGTTTTAGAGTTTAGTTTTGCATTCTTTGAGTCTAGTTTAGTGTTTTAAACTTTGTTTTTACGTTTTGAGTCAGTTTTCAAGTGATTGAGCAATCCCTCCTAATCCCCGGCCTAGAATGATCCCTACTTACATACTTTGCTACAATTGATAAAAAGAGGGTTTAATTTGTGTGCTTATATATTTCGCATCACTTGTAAGCCCACAACGCGTCATTTAATTTTAAACTCCAATCCTTACGTGTAGAGCCAACCGTTTTCTCCAAAATCCGCTTTAATTCTCTGTTTGAAACTTCCACTTGACCAGATGTCTGTGGATGATAGGGTGTAGCCACACGATGAGTAATCCCATACTTTGCTAATAAAGCATTAAACTGTTTATTAATAAAATGCTTCCCCCCATCACTAAGAATCACACGTGGAATTCCAAAACGTGGAAAGATCACCTCCTGGAGGAATTTCAGAACCATTGATCCTTGATTAGTTGGTGTTACAATGGCCTCGACCCATTTAGAAACATATTCCACAACAACTAAAATGTACTGATTCCTATGAGATGATGGAAATGGTCCCATGAAATAAATACCCCAAACTTTAAATAACTCAACAATTAGAATACTTTGCTGGGGCATCTCATTCCTTTTGGATTGGTTGCCGACTCTTTGACACCTGTCACAAGCTTTGCACCAATTATTTGCATCTTTACATAATGTAAGCCAAAACAACCCACTTTGCAGAATTTTCTCTGCTGTCTGTTTCTGTCCAAAATTTCCCCCATATGCATACTGATGAGCAAAATGTAAAACACTGTCTTGTTCAACCTCAGGAATGCACATGCGAATAAATCTAGTCTGGACAATACTTATATAAGTATGGTTCATCCCAGAAATAATGCTTGACATCAGACAAAAACTTCTTTTTCTGCTGAAATGAAAAATCGAGATGCACAACACCCGTAGCCAAATAATTAACAACATCAACAAACCAAGGTATATTAATTTGGGCAGCAAAAAGCTGTTCATCTAGAAAACTCTCACTCAATGGTAGAGAATCTGCCTCCTTAGCTGCTGGAATAATTAGTCTAGATAAATGGTCAGGCACCATATTTTCACTGGCTTTCTTGTCTTTAATCTCAAGGTCAAATTCTTGAAGTAAAAGAACCCAACGAATCAACCTAGGCTTTGCATCCTTCTAAGACAACAAGTATTTTAATGCAGCATGATCAGTATAAACAATTATCTTAGCCCAACCAAATAAGACCGAAACTTCTCTAAGGCAAACACAATTGCTAACAATTCCTTCTCTGTGGTAGCATAGTTAAGTTGTGCATCATTGAGTGTACGACTTGCATAATAAATGACATGGGGAAGCTTGTCTTTCCGCTGTCCTAAAACTACCCCAACAGCATAATCTGAAGCATCACACATTAATTCAAATGGTAAACCCCAATCTGGTGCAACAATGATGGGTGCCGAAGTTAGGAGTGATTTCAACTTGTTGAACGCTTCCAAGCAAGCCTCATTGAAATTACATGGTGCATCTTTAGACAATAAATTGCATAAAGGTCGGCTGATCTTAGAGAAATCCTTGATGAACCGACGATAAAATCCTGCATGTCCCAAAAACGATCTAACACCTTTTACTGATGTAGGGGGTGGCAACTTTGCAATCACATCAATTTTAGCTTTGTCAACTTCAATGCCTTTGCTAGAAATTGAATGACCCAAAACAATTCCCTGTTTCACCATAAAATGACACTTTTCCCAATTTAGCACTAAATTTGTTTCTTAACATCTCTCAAGATCTAATGACAAATTATGTAGGCACTGATCAAAAGAATCTCCGAACACAGAAAAATCATCCATAAAAACTTCCACAATTCTTTCAACCAAGCCAGAAAACATACTCATCATACAACGCTGAAAAGTGGCGGGTGCATTGCATAACCCAAATGGCATCCTTTGATAGGTAAATGTCCCAAATGGACATGTAAATGTTGTCTTCTCTTGATTCTTTGGTGCAATTGGGATATGATTGTACCCAGAATAGCCATCCAAGAAACAATAAAAAGCCCTGCCAGCCAATCTTTCTAACATTTGGTCAGTAAACGGTAAAGGGAAATGGTCTTTTCTTGTACCTGTATTTAGCTTCCTATAATCCACACACATACGCCAGCCTGTAGTTAAGCACATAGGAATAAGCTCATTGTTGTCATTTTTAACTACTGTAATGCCAGTATGTTTAGGAACAACCTGCGTAGGACTCACCCATTTACTGTCTGAAATAGGATAAAACATACCCGCATCAAGTAATTTCATAACCTCTGTTTTGATCACTTCTTTCATAATCGGGTTAAGGCGGCGTTGAGCATCAACTGTTGGATTCATGTCGTCTTCCATTAAAATTTTGTGCATACAGATTGCTGGGCTAATACCTTTGATGTCGGCAATTGTCCATCCTAATGCATCTTGATATTTCCTCAAAACATGAAGCAATTTATCTTCCTTTGTGGGAGTTAAATCTGCTGCAACTATAACTGGTAGCGTTTCTGTAGCCCCTAAATGTGCATATTTTAAATGTTCTGGTAAAGGCTTCAGCTCCAATTTTGGTGGCTGCTGTCTGGACAGCTTAATGGATTGTTTTGGCTCCCCTAAGCTCTCATAAACATTTCTAAACCTTGGCAACTGTGTGGGCAGACTGTCCAATGCTTAAATGTACTCAAGAACACCTTCATCTTTAGAATCTGTCCCAATTTCCCCTTGTAAAACGTGCATCAACTGATCTGTATTTGAACTGGCATAAAAAACTATCTTGAACCATACTGCATAACACATCAATGCGCATACATTCTTGCTGTTCAGCAGGACGTTTTGTTGCCTCAAACAAATTAAATACCACATATTGGTCTTGAACTCGTAAAGTTAGTGTTCTAGCTTCCACATTAATTAAAGTCTTAACTGTTGCCATAAACGGCCTCCCCAAAATGATAGGTGTTTGAAGGTCTTCATCCATGTCTAAAACCACAAAATCTGCCAACAGATAAAGATTATCAACCTTAATAATAAGATCTTCAATAACACCTCTTGGATAAGTGATTGAACGGTCAACTAGTTGAAGTATAATTGATGTAGGCTTTAAGTCTCCTTGTCTCAATCGGTGGAAAACAGAAAAAGACATCAAATTAATACTCACACCCAAATCAATTAAAGCACTTTTAAAATCAGAATTTCCAATAGTACAAGAAATATTAAAACTCCTTGGATCTTTTTTCTTAGGTGGTAGTTTGTGTAGCAAAACGACACTGCATTGTTCTGTCAAAACAACTTTGTCCAAATCTGCAAGCTTTTTTTTGCTACTGCAAACCTCTTTCAGAAATTTGGCATATGATGGAATTTTCTTGATTGCATCTAGTAATGGAATGTTGATTTGAACCTTGGATAATGTCTACATAAAATCTTTGAGTTGTTGATCTCTTACTTTAGGAATTACACGTTCAGGGTAAGGCAGTGAAGGATCATAAACATGTTGAGTTATCTGTTTTGGGACAATTTCTGTACTGTGCAGATTCTGTTTATCTGCAGATTTGTCAGGTTCTGCTTCTGGTATTTCAGATTCTGCAGAAAATTGGTACTGCGGGCAGGTTATGTTCAGTGCTGTTTGCACGATTGTCATAATTTTTTCCACACCGTAAAGTCCGAACAACATTGCAGTCTTCATATCCTCTTGGATTAAGCACTGTTTAACTAGGAAATTTTCCTTTTTCTCTGTCTAAAATCTGTGCAGCTAGCTGCCTAATTGTTGCTCCAAACTTTTAATTGATGCTTCAACATTTTGAATTCTTTGATTACTGCCTTCCATAAATGTTTGTGTTATAGCTGCCAGTTTAGACAGTTGATCTTCCAAGGATGGTTTTGGTGGAACAAAATTTTTTTGTACATGCTGAAATGGTTTTGAATTATTCTGATTATCACCCCATTTGAAATTAGGATGATCCCTCCATCCTGGATTGTAATGAGTTGCATATGCATAATTCCTAGGCCTTTGATAGCTGTTCATCATATTAACATGTTGTTCCACAAGCTCTGGGTAAGATTCTTTATGTGGACAGCCCAATATGTTGTGTGTAGCCATGCTGCAGATAGTGCAAACTGTTACTGCAGGTGGCTGCTAATGTGTAGAATTTACTATCTGTTGTAGAATAATATCAAACTTGGCATCTATTTTCTTTTCCATTTTTTCCATTTGTGCAGACATAGTAGAAGAACCTGATAACTTAGAAATGCCTCTTTTGTGTGAATGTTCTGTTGCCCACTGTTGAGATTCTGTAGCCATCGTATCAAATAATTCAAATGCTTTACTTGCAGATTTATTTGACAATGAACCCCCAACTGATGCATTAACAGGGCTTTTAGATGTAGGATTAAGCCCATCAAAGAAAATATTCATTTGTGTATCAGGATCAATATTAACATGTGGACACTTTATATACATTTGTCTATATCTCTCCCATGCTTCATGAAATTCTTCGTTTGGCTTTTGAGTGAATGTCATAATCTCCTGCTTGTAATTCAATGTCTTGGATGCCGGATAATATTTGTTCAGGAATCTTGTATGCAATTGTTGCCAAGTAGTAATGTTATTAGACGGTAGAGTGAATAACCAAGTTTTAGCCTTATCCTTCAAAGTAAAAGGAAAAAGACATAACTTAATAGCCTCGGCAGGAAAACCCCTAATCAAAATATTTTTGCAACCCACGATGAATTTTGCAACATGTAAATTCGCATCCTCGTTAGGCAGCCCATGAAAAGTAGGTAAAATTTCAAGCATATGGTGCTTGATCTCAAATGAATCGCCATCTTCCTGGGCAGGATACACAATACAATTAGGAACATCGTTCGCACGGGCAGCCAATGACTCTCTGAGTGGCTTGCCCGCTGCAGGCAATTGCAACGCCATTGTGATTTTACTGTCTACAAAACCAGCAAACAATTCCTGCAGAAATGTGCCTTGCAGTGCACAGTCCCAAACCAAATTATTTTCTCTCCTCTGTCTATGCAGTGTGCGTTCGGGTTCTGGATCAAACTGTGCAATTTGGGCAGTTCCTGATCTAGTCTGGACCATGCAGTTTACAGAATCTGCAATAACACAAAAGCGTTAAAATAATTTAATTTTTTTTTGACGAAAAATAAAACAAAAATCAGAAAAAGTTTAAACAAAAACTATCTAAAATAGTCCTCAGCAGCGGCGCCAATTTCTTGATAGGATTTTTAAAGTCTATGCAAATAGGGTCAAAATCACATGAAATACTTGCAAGAATACAATGATGTTGTAGTATAGATGCTCATGCAAAGTCGTTTTCCTCAAGGACTATTTGGATAATTTATGTAGAAACAATTCCTAATTAAATACTTAGAATTAAAATTTGAGAAGGAGAGTTTGAGAGTGGGTAATATTAAAACGAATTTTAAATAAAAACTAATATAATCGAAGAAAAGAGTTTTAAATACCAATTTATAAAGGCACTAGGGTTCCACCATCACCCAGCAATTCTATGTATTTTCACCAATTACTTACGATCTACACATGCCAACTTCGAAGGTTAGGTTTTCCTAATATATATTCTCCTCGTGATATTCAAGCAAGAACGTATATCTAACATGCAATCCGTCTGTGATATTCGGATCAAATATGAACATGCAAGACTCATTAAGTTTTATAAAAACCTTTTGAAGAACCATGTAACCCCTAAGAACGTGATTTTCGCCTTAGATGTAATTACAATTATTAATCACAAGAAGCAATACTCAATCCTCCGGTGATATTCCGACCGAATTGCATCCAATCACTTGTCTAAACATCCTAATGGTGGCCAGTCATCAAGACAATTAGATAGTTTAAAACAGTGATTAATAATTCAAATTGTGCATACAATCAATCATAAGCAATTAAATAAAAATTACATATTCATGCTAAGGCTCAAGGCTTCGCCCTAGCAAGAGGAATTAGTTATGCATATTCATAGTTGAAATCATAGAAAATATTATTAAAAATAAAAGGAATGAAAGCACCTTAAAGTAGAAAATCTCCAAGAACCCTAGCCAAGTTCTTTGTTTTTGAAGTTGAATAATAATAAGCGTCCCCCCCAAAAAACTGTAGACGGAAAAAGCAATATATTTGCTTAGCCCTTACAAACCCTAAGACATAGGTTTCTTATTCCAACTAGGAAACTAAGAAAAATAATAAAATATCTTAGAAAATAAAACTCTAATTAAACTAGGAGAATCTGCCAAGTACTTGTCTAGCCACGTTTTAGCCTCAGATCTCCTCCAAATCCGGCCCAAGATAGGTTGTTTTAAAGATAAGGACGTTTTGAATACATCTCCAGATGGCCACGAAACCATCCGAGGTCATCTTGGGCTCCAAAAACGCAATTTAAGCCCAGAAACGTTATTTTCCAGCACCGCGCATCGCTCCTTTATTTTATCGCCAGAAAATAACCACTTGGTGGAAAAATCCCAAATTTTGATACGATTAAGCTAAGTGACTCACGAATGTCTTTCAAGTGGAATTACTCCAAAATTTTTCCATTTGACCACGTTTTGCTCCAGAGGAAGTCGGAAGTCCTATATTGAAAATACAATTCAAAGTATCAAAATTCTTCCAAATTATTAACCAAAATATACTAAGAATAGCGTTAAATATATAATATAAAATTCACTTATCAGACGTCAATGTAAAACACATTGTTTCATCGTTTATTATAACTATACCAGTGATTTGATTCTCGTTCTCGGAGATATGTAGGTAGTTTTATACAGGCTCAATCACAGTCACAATCTCCTTTGAACCTCATTCTTTTAAAATAAGAGTTTAGTTTGATTTTCGTATGACTTTTGTTTTTTTTTGTTCTTTCTTTCTTTTTTTTTATCTACAATTATGAACCCCCAATATCTCAAATATCACACATCTTTGAAACTCTGCAAAAGTGCAAGTCTAAAAGTATAAAGTATTAGTGTCAAAGAAGCATGTTACATCCCATTCCATAGTCCGATTAGCAGTTTGAGATGCTTGAGCTGCATCAAATACGGTTACGATAGGCAGACTATGGACATAACGACATGGCCTCCTGATTTGGAAGTTTCCAACGCACCATCTAGCCTCTGTAAAGTTTATGCAACCAAATGGTGATGGATTTAGCATTTAAACCTAGGTTATGGCTATTCGAGAGAATAATCGAAAAGGCAATCCAGAATCATCCTAGTGTTGGCTCTAAACTCCAACCCCAAGTATTTTTATCCTGGATTAGTTTACTAAGTCAAGTATGTTTTGTGACGATCTCGTTCATAAGCAGATCTGAATGAGGCATATAGACTAGGAAATTCTCAAAATGAATTTTATTCTAGTGGAACTTCGATATGTGGAAATACCTTAGCTAAATCAGCTAAGTGTAGTCCAATTGAAAATGCTCAGGTCCAATGCACACATGGTCTGATAAAAGAATTTCAAAGGTGTTTCCGATTCACATGCAAGTGACCAAGTCTTTAACTAACTTTTGTTTAAGATTCACTAGGAACGAACACGTAATTCAGATTGAAAAGGAAGCCTCTTCTTGGTGACATTTTGTGATTATTAAAATCTTCAGACCCAAAATAGGGCAAGGTGAAAGAACAAGTGGACAGAAAGTCATGCTTAAAAGAAGAACTTATCACAAACACTAAACTTAATCTTCCACAAGTGTTAGCAAGTACTTTTATTTAGCCAACAAGGCAATCTAATATGTTGATCTGACATTAAGATATGGAGACTATACCAGACACAAATCTCCAGTTTTCATTCATACTCCATTCTCTTACATGCTGCTTGAGTCTCATATATTGCTTCTTAACTTGACCATTAGAAAGCCAGTGGCTAACCCCATTGTTGCCAAGGTTGTTTTACATGTACTCGCTCTTTTATAGGTTGTCGAGTTTATGCATCTCGTTCGCACACGATGGTGCGCAAATTTGGTTCCAACAAGCTTGGTTCGGGTGATTTACTTGAGCTATGAAAAATTTTGGGTATCAACAAGTGAATGCGGATCACACCATGTTTATCAAATGCAAGGGTAGTAAGGTGACCTTGTTGATTATCTATGTTGATTATACAGAAGTTATTGGAGATGATACGGAGCAGATTGACAAGCTACAAGGGACTTTGAATTTTGAGTTTGAGATGAAGGATTTGGGTGCGCTTAAATACTTTATGAGGATTGAGGTGGCTCGGTCGAATGGAGGAATTTATTTGTCCCAGCATAAGTATGTGCTAGATTTGCTCTCAGAAATGGGTAGTTAAGATGTACACCTATAGAAACTCCCATCATCCAAAATCATCGTCTAGGTATACATCCTGACCAACTTCCAATGGATAAAGGGAGATGTCAAAGGTTGGTTCATCGTTTGATTTACTTGTCTTTTACTCGTCCCAACGTTGCATATGCTTTAATGTTGTAAAATAGTTTATGCAAGGTCCTAGTGAGGATCATATGGTAGTTGTGATAAGATTTTGAGTTACTTGAAGTCTTCGCCTAGAAGAGGTTTGATTTTCTAGAAGCATGGACATTTGGAGGTTAAAGGGGATACTAATGCCGATTGAGATGACACAATAGCTGATAGGCATTCGATATCTGAGTATTTCATTTGGTTGGTGGAATTTTGGTTACTTGGCATAGTAACAAGCAACATGTTGTTGCTTGGTCCACTACAGAGGTTGAATTCAGGGGAATGGCTCATGGTAGTTGTAAGTTTTTATGGCTTCGGATTTTGCTGGCGGAAATTGACTTTAAACCGAAGGGTCCGATGCAACTCTATTGTGATAATCAAGCGGCTAGGGAGATTGCCAGTAATCCAGTTCAACATGACCTTATGAGCCATGTTGAAGTTGATAGACATTTTATCAAGGAAAAGTTGGACATCGAGTTTGTCGGGCTCTGTATGTAAGATTTGAGGATCAATTAGCAGATCTCTTAACGCATGCGGTGTCCGCATGTTTTTCACGAGTCACTTAACAAGTTAGGCTTAGGAAATATCTATGCACCAATTTAAGGGGGTGTTGAAGTAAGTCAAATGTCAACTATTGTAATTGTTATATAAATGTAATTCCTTATTACTTGAGATTTCCTTGTTGTTATGCATTTTCTTATATCACTAGTCAGTTATTTAGTTTGTATATATATATTTGCCTCCTTGAGAGAAGAATATACACAATACAGTTAAACCTCGAGGATATAATTTTATTTACATGCTAAATAAAAAACAAAGCAACACCTGCTGCTTTTCAATGTTCTGAATTAAATATCCTTTCTTTCATATTCTATATACCTTAATATTATTAACGACCGCTTAGTACTACGGTCTAATGATATTTTTTTTTCCACTTGTAAGTAAGAGGTTTTAAGTTCAATTCTCGCCAAAAGCGAATTTGAACCACATTATAAGGCTAAGCCCAACCCTCCCCCTCAGTGTAGATGATATTGTTTGTTCAAAAAATATCATTAACATATCTATTCCCTTGGACATTTCAACCATAAAATCAAGGGCATGTGAGAGAGCATGATTGTGGTTTGACCATAAAATAATATGCCCAAGAATTTAAATGCCATAAAAGATAATCTATGTTGACATAAAGGCATGAACATTTTGACCTACGCATGTCTTTTTCATTATCTGCAATTCTCTTCATCATTGTTACTTATTCAGACAACTTTTTCTTGGCCAACTTATAACACGGAGATGCCCAAACCACTTCGAAGCATACATGGAATCTGTAGAGAAGATGTAGACGCTTATAGTTTATTTGTAAACTTTCTGTCATTTCTTTAGTGGCTATAAGCCTAAGAGATCAACAAGTATAATTCATTGCTTCTTTAGAGAGAAATCTTAACGCCCAATTCATTGCTCCCTTACCCTCTACACATGACATACTGGCAGAAAAAAGGAGCAAAGGCCACATATTTTTTGCCACGCATCGAATAATTGTAGTCATGGATAAAACAATAGCTATAGGACTTTTATTAAACTTAAAGCCAATTTTTTTGGTTTTTAAAATTTAGGTTTTAATTTTCAAAATTTTTACTGAAACTTGAAAATAATTACTAAATAAGTTTTCAATTTCTATTTTTGAAAACGTGAAACTAAAAATTAAAAATAAAATGGTTATCAAACGGCTTCTTAGTATTTACAATAATTATTTATTAAGACAAATGAGATCAAATTTGTACTTAATATAAATTTGAGAATCCTTTGCGTTTCTATGTTGCGTACAAAAACAGCTACATGATAACGCATGAAGATATCAAACGACAATATAAACTTATTAAGGTGCTTGCTTAAGTACATACTTCTTATACAAATGCCTTCTCACAAATGGTGCTCATAATAGTATTATTTGTCAACTTCTCAAAAAAAAAAAAAAAAAAAAAAAAACTAATGCATTTGTGAGTCTTCTCGTCATCCAAAAAGATAAACTGTCATAACGCAACTATCAGCTAGTCCTCTTTTTGAAGAAAAAGAAAGAAAAAAAAAAGAAAAAAAAACTAAACGACACGCGCAATACTCCATAGGTTTGGCTATAACTTTGAAGCGGGCTGCCAAATACCAAAAAATATCCCCAATAGTGTTCGAATTCATTTACTCGGCTCTTTTTTCTTCTTTATAATTAATTAATCAAACCTCAATGATACAAGACAAGATGGACCTAACAACTGCCACAATCATTCAAAGCAGATAGACTCAATCATGTGGATGCAAATTTTTGCCTTCTTCTCTTTTGATGAAAATGCATTTGTAAAATAATAACACCTAAGATTATGGCTAAGAGCCTCACACGTCCACGATGAATGGGGGGAGGGGGGCTTTGGCAGAAGAATCTCCGATGCCAAAGTTAGAATTTTAGAGGTAGAGTGTTTAGGGGATTTTTGGGAGAGAATGAGCTTAGGTTTTTGGAGAAATATGGGGCTATATATAGGGGTGTGGACCATTATGCTTCGATAGTGCTTCAAGTGTCTCTCTGGATCTCCATCTCCTTTGAAGGATGTGAAATGTGGCATACTGAACTTGTGTGGAGGCTCTGCCTGCTCAATCTTGTCCATGAAGGGTGACTTGCTCATGTTGGTCATGTCCTGTCGTAATGTTTGATCGTTAACCTCTTTGCGTTGAAAATCGTGCAATCGTTCGGTCAAGAACCTCTATACTTCTTCCTAAATATGACTTTGTTGGGGTAGCAGAGCTCTCGGCTGCCCCTGGTCTTGACCTGCTAGTCTAGGCTACTCTTCTATGTGTTTAACTTGTTTATGCTGCGCATGTGGTACGTTCCTAGTAGGCTAGCAAATTCCTCACAGGCTGCCAGTTGAACTTGAGCTAGATTGAGTGACTGCTTCTCTCTGTCCATCGTGTTGCCTACTCCGATGTTAGGTGAAGGATGCTCATTTTAGGCCTAGCCGCAAATGAACACTTTGCCTAGAAGGGTGCTCATGTTGATTATCGGAGTATGACCCCAACCATGAATGTATGCCCTTCTGTGGGCCTAACAGAAAGTGCACGCTCCTCCACGCGTTAAGACGAGAGTATACGCTATATCGGGGGCCCAGTCGGGAGTGTGCACTACCAGAACACTCAGTTTATGGCTGGTCGAGTGGCTCATGTGGGTGTTGGGCTTAGGCTCGGCTTGGGAGCATGCTTGGCTCGCACCGGGTCGTGAAGCTTGGGCCCATGAGATTTGGAGTGGTGCAACTTGGCCTTGGGGAGCATTAGGCTCATGTTAAGCCTCGTAGATCGTTGTGGTCCAAACCCATTCGTCATGTTTTCTGAATTTCTAGCCATTGTACTTTTCTTTTACTTTTTTGTTGACCCTAAAAACTACCAACCCTACGTGGCGCGCAGGCTGAGTAATTAATAAGCTAACCACGTCATTCAGTTGTGTGTAGGGCGTGCCAACTCGACGGCTGAGCTCGGCCGGTGAGTAAAATGAGTTGATGTTGCGTTGAGCGCGTTGCTGACTTCTTGATCTTGCAATTGCGGCCGTGGAAAGAAAACGTCTCGGCCTTCAGGTTCTAGAGCCTGAAGACAAGGCTGCTAGTTCTGTGAAGTTCAATATCAAATTCGGCTTTCAATGTGCCGAATGTAGTAACTTGTAACACCTTACTTCACTGAGAAGGCTAATGAGATGACCTCTGCCAATAAGGATTCGAAAAACCTTCTCGACCGAGACTTGGATCGACAACCAGTCGGCCTCGACGCAGTGCTGTTTATCCAAACTGAAGGTGCTCCGTGGTCGGCTAATAATACGGCTCAACTTGTTTATCCAAACTGAAGATGTGGTAGGTTGCCTTCACAATGCTCTTTATCCAAACTGAAGATGTGTCGGCGAAAAAGAAAATAAAAATCTCAAGGTTGTTGAGAGGTTTTGCGTAGAGCGAGAATTTGCATAGGGCAGTTTGTGTGTTGAATTGGAGGGGGCTTTTCTGTCGTTGAGCATCTTGTATTTATAGCATTCTGTCTTCTGCTTGCCAGATAATAATTTTGAAGAGTCTAATTGCAACTCTAACTCTGTTAAATATCACTTCGGAATTGGTGTCTAATCACCTTGGCCGTCCAATATCTCTAAGATATGATAAAGGCTATCTCCTAATTTTCCTTGAAAATATAAATATATCTTCCTACATACATGACCTCACCAAATGAATGCATCCTATTCCAACTGAAACTTCTCTTTCTCCACCATGTTGGTCCAGGTACAGTTGTGCATGCATAATAAATTGCATTTCATTTGCATCACAACCTAATCACTTTAAGAGACCATGTTCTATTAAAAACCATCTGACGAACCTCATTGTCCTTTATGATTATCCATGACAAAAATAAAACCTAGGCTTATCACATCACCAAAAGCCAGGCCTATCACTCTATTGTCACATTAACCCACGCATGCATTCATCCATACTTGCATGCATCATTGCCGTGTGTATCCCAATATCCCAAATGGTAAAAATCAATGGGGATTTAGACAAATATTAGGTTTAAATAATTTAATATATTACTAAGAGATAATATCATGATTAAAATCACAACATTATTTCTCAATAATAATTGAAAATTATTTCAACCACTTTGTCATTCAACGATTTAAAATTTTGCTCATCCAACAGCCTCGATTACTCGGGCGGATAATGTAATTTTGGTTCCAAACAGTTTTATTCAAAGAATTTTATAAAAAAAATCTTGGAACAAGAACGTACAAAAAATTTACGAATGAACAAGAAACGAGAAACTTTTGAATGTGAGAGTTTTCTTCGAGCGTGTCAATCAAGACTCTCAATGAAATCACCAATTTGTGGATGCAAATTTCCGCCTTCTTCTCCTTTGACAAAACTGCACCTGCAAAATAATAGCACCTAAGATTATGGCCAAGAGCCTCATGCGCCCATGATGAATGGGCCGGGGGGGGGCTTTGGCCGAAGAATCTCCGATGTCAAAGTTAGAATTTTAGAGAGAAAGTGTTTAGGGGATTTTTTTTTGGAGAGAATGAGCTTAGGTTTTTGGAGAAATATGGGGCTATATATGGGGGTTTGACCGATCCTATTTGGAGAAATAGGGACCGGCTACTTATGGTGGTGTTTTGAATATTATTGTAAGGTATTATGTCAAATAATCTCTTGCAATTAATTTTGTAATTAATCCCAATTTGAAAGGAATAATTGGGAGTTACCTTGGGGTGAAGATTTGATAAGGAGTGATGAGAGGGTTTTGAATAAATATCATTTTGATCACCTTTGACCTCGATTGAACCGTTATTGTCTATTGTATGCGTGTGAGAATCTCAGTGTGCTTCAAGGGTAATTTTGTTTTTTTCACTCGAAAGTCCATGTGTCGCCTCCATAATTTTCTTGATTATTTTTGGCTCCACAAATCACACACCCATTCATAGGTGTTTATTTGACTCCTAATGACACAATCCTTCTTTCTATTCTCTCTTGATCATAGCTTAGTAGTTAGTACTCGATTCAACAAAAGGAAAAAAAAATCATGTTGAGAGTTTGAGATCTACATCAAGAAAAGAAGAATTTTTTGCATGTGCTTATAGAGAATTGAGTTATTTCATATTGTCAATTGATTTTATGGTAGAAACCATAACTTTGTTCATGGTATTAGAGTAGGTAGGTCCATATGTGAAGCCCCAACAGCTACACAAGCTCCGCGTCATCTAATTTTTATTGTTCACGTGTTAGGTTTAAAAATTTGACACGTGATGCATAGTGTTGAGCGTAGGAATCCTACATCAGGAAAAAAAAGGACCTTACATATACTTATAAAGACTTGAACTACTTTTAATAACTTTTCGATACATTAGATTTGCTTGATTTAAACATGTTAGTTAATATTTACCTCTCATCCACATCACTGGATTCAATAGGGATTAGGATTACAGTATTCAGTTTCAACATGCATTATCATTTAGCTCTATGGCTTAGATATTTGATTCTGTTTCACACCTAAATGAAGCGAGTTTGTAAAGTCTAGAATTTAGTTAGGTTGGCTTTTCTTCATCAAACAATTTATTCATTATGATCCTATTATCACATGAAGCTTTTGTGATAGTTAAGATTTAAGCTATCTTTGATGAAGAATTGATCAATTTATTCATTTTGTGATAGTTAAGATATAAGCTATCTCACTGAACAAGGTTTGGTTCAAGCATTTGCACCTCAAGACTGCATTTTACACTACTTTACCAGTGTTGTTTGCCTAGTCAAGTACGGGCGCGTGCATACTTAACATTGTCATGTGATTCTGCTTTAAATTTGAATGAGTCCTCGTACACTCTTTTATTCATGTCTTATTAGAAGAGAATGCTTCCAAACTTAATTATATTCATCCTCAAATGTACAATATATAGGAAATACAAATACATGGCTTAAATACATATACACATCCCTTACTATTTTATACAATGAAACTATGTAAGATTTAATGAGGCTAATTGTTCAATGAATCTAACACTTCCCTCAAGTTTCTGTAAAATATGGCTCAAGCCACTTTTGTAAGAGAATTTCAACACAAGTCAACACTCCCTCTCAAGTTGGTGCATATACATTAAGCATGCCCAAGTTGTCGAGAAACCTAAAATACTTATGACTTGAAATAGCCTTTGAAAGGATATATGCCAACTGATCTTCCGTTCTTATTGTCGATACCTCAATTATTTTTCCTTCCAATTTCTCTTTGATAAAGAATTGATCAACTTCAACATGCTTTGTTCTATCGTGTAGTACCATATTATGTGCAATGTCACGAGGAACTTTATTATTACCAAATAATTTCATGGGAGGATCATGCTTTATACCCAAATCACTTAACAAAAGCTTAACCCATAAAACTTCACAAATCCCTAATGCCATTCCTCTGTATTCAGCTTCTGCACCGGAACGAGTAGCCACATTTTGTTTTTTACTCCTCCCAGTAACCAAGTTACCCTCGATGAATGTAAAGTAAGCTAATGTTGAGTGTCTATCGTCACCGAACCTGCCTGACCTTCATCAATGTAACCTTTAAATCGAAGATGGTTATTCCGTTCAAAAAAAATTCCTTTGCCCAGACTTCCCTTCAAACATAAAAAAAATTCTCAGTATTGCTTTAAATGTTGTTCTCTAGGGACATGCAGTATTGACTTACTACATTCAAGGCATAAGTAAGGTCTGGTCTTGTGTGTGCCATGTACATTAAACAACCTACTAACATTTGGTATCTCCCTTTATCAACTAGTACTTGATTAGGATTAACACTAAGCTTCAACCCTTCCACCAACGGTGTACCTATAAGCTGACAAGCTGACATGCCAGTTTTGTACAGTAAATCAATAATATACTTCCTCTGAGACAAGAAAATTCCAAAACTGCTTCTCGATACCTTAATCCCTAGAAAATATTTCAGAGATCTACGTTCAGTCATCTCAAATTTTGTAGACATGTATCTTTGCAAGGTCGCACGCTCTTCTGGATCACTCTCTGTTGCCACCATATAAGGCTCTAAAAGACGATAAGCGCTAGTCGGGTGGCCGGCTGGGGCCTAGCTCCTAGATGGCTAGGTTAGGCCTAGGCAGATTTAAGTATATGTATAAAATTTTAGGGCTTTTTTTTGTTAATTTTGTAACATTTAGTCAGCCCATTTGTTTCAATCATTGTTGGGCTTTGTTTTTTTATTAAAAAAAAATTATGCCTCGTTTTCTTATTAAAAAAAGTTTATTCCTTAATTTTTTTTAAAGAAATGCCACCAAAGTTCCTAATTAAAAAAAAAAACCTAACTCTACTTACGCGAGCTCAGCCCTTCATTTGGCTCTCTGCAATTTTAGATACCTTTCTCTTTTTTTCTATGTCTCTCTCTCTTTTCCTTAGCTAAGCCGTCCCTCTTCTTTAACTCTGAATTGCAAATCCATTCTTCCATCCCACTTGTTTTACTTTGCAATTGGAGATCATTGTCTATCACTCTCATCACAACCAAGGCGTCCCACTTTTTTACTCTACAATTGCAGATCAAAACTGTTAAGACAGTCCTCCAGCTGTCTATCGCCCATATAGACGCCACCTAATACCCTTGCCAATTTCTTCAATGATTTTGTTTAATCACGGTGACAAACCGCTGCCCAACGCTTATGTGCCGCTTAGGGCAGTTTTAGAACACTATCACCATATTATCCACATACATAATTAGTGCAGTAAGCTTCTTATTTCGTCTTTTTAGGAATAGGGTATGATTAGAGTTACTTTATCTGTAACCAAATGCTCTCATAGATTTTGTGAATCTTCCAAATCGTGACCGAAAGGACTGTTTCAAACTATACAAGGATTTATTCAACCTGCACACCTTTCTTTTATATTTATCTAGAGCACTACATCCTGGTGGAAGATCCATATAAGTCTCTTATGTTAAATCTCCATATAAGAAGGCATTCTTCACATCAAACTATTGTAAGGGCCAATTAGATTTGCAGCCAAGGACAACAGAACATGGACTGTGTTGATCTTGGTCATAGAGGAAAATATATCTGTATAGTCAATTCCATATTTTTTTAGTGTACCCTTTCATTACCAATCTTGCCTTGAATTGATCCATCGTTCCATCAGCCTTGTACTTCATAGTGTAAACCTATTTGCATCCTGCAGGTTTCTTGCCAAATGGCAAGTCTGTAATCTCCCAAGTGGCATTCTTCGTCAAAGACTTAAATTCTTCATTCATTGCTGCTTGGCAACATGGATAAGCTAAAGCTTCATGCACATTGTTTGGAATAGATACAATAGATAATTGATACACAAATGACTGATTTAATTATGACAGGTGACTGGTCGATCATAATACGGGTATAACACATTAGACTCAGGGTTAGGTTTATTTATTGGATACCTAGTCTTGCATTCAGGGTCAGCTTCATCAGTAGTTTAGGAATACCTTGGTTAACGCAGTCAGGGAAATGACGTGGTGCTGGTGCATCCAGAATCGAAGATGATTGATTATGGTTACTGGGGCTTAAAGGTGGAAGGACTGACCATGAGATAGTTGGTGACACTGAGCTGTGTAGCGATGCGGAAGGTAGTGAGTTGTTCAGCGTCAACTCATTCATTTCAAGGTGTTAAACACTGTTTTCATGTGAATGATCACCACTTGTCTCCAAGATATTACCACTTGATTCCAAGTCATTCACAACATTATTTTCTCATGAATTATCACTAGTTTCCAAAACAACGCCGCATAAACCTAAATCATTCACAATACTTATATCTAGAAGAGTATAATTAAGAGTTTGGACTTCTATCTGATTCACCCCCTGAAGTGAAGACTTAGGATTGGCAAAGTACATATCATTCTCATGAAATGTAATATCCATAGTGACAAACAACTTTTTCGTTGGAGAGTGATAACATCGATATCCTTTTATTTATTTAAGGCATATCCTACAAACAAACATCGTAAGGATAGACGTTCAAGGTTACTCTTCTACTGTTTATAGAGATGACTGAAGGCTACACAACTAAACACGTGAGCTAGAAGATTAGGGACTGCAAAAGCATCAATATATGAAGATAGAGGTTGAAGTGTTTAGAACACAATTAATGAGAAACGCAACTGAGGTGAGAGCTTCTCCTCAATAAGATAAGGGGAGACGCGCCTCGAGTAAGGAATCACGAACAACCTCTAGAAGCTGACGGTTCTTGGATTATGTAACCCCATTTTGTTGTGGAGTAGATGTGTATGTAGTTTAATGAACAATACCATGATGATCGAGAAAGGCACGGAGTTCAGAGTTCACATACTCGCCATCATTATCACTCATGAGGACCTGTATTTGTGACTTATACTGTACTTGCACCATTTTGTGAATTCATTTAAATAAAGAAGGGACTTCACTTTTGTATTTCATCAAACAAACTCAAGTCATATATGTGAAGCCAAAAATAATCCCAAAAAAAATGTGGAGGTGACACGTGGATTTTTGGACTAGAAGGACGAGATTACCCTCGAGGCACACCAAAATTCCCACACGCATGCAACAAATAATAACAACTCAATCAAGGAAGAGTCAAAGGTGATCAATATGGTATTTATTCAAATCCCTCTCATCACTCCTCATCAATCCCTTATAATTTTATTCAAAAGGTAACTCCCATAACTTTCTATTCAATTTAGAAATAATTACCATGTTAATTGCAAGATATTATTTCGCATAATATCTTGTAGTTATTCACCCAATTACACCATATATGGCCTGCCAATAAGGTCGGCCCCTTTCCTATAAATACCCCTCTTATCCTACTAAAATGCTAAGTCATTTGCTACCTACAAACTCTTAAATACATTCTTTTCAGAATTCTAACTTTGACATCGGAGATTCTTCGGCCAAAACCCTTCCATTCATCATGGCCGCGTGAAGTTTTTGGCCTTAAACGAATGTGTTATTATTTTGCAAGTACATTTTCATCAAAGGAAGATAAAGCAAAAATTCGCATCCACAAATTGGTGCTTTCATTGAGAGTTTGATTCACACTCTAGAAGAAGACTCTCACATTCAAAGTTTCCCATTTCTCATTCATTCGTAAATTTTGCGTATATTCTTATTCCTGGAATTTTTTAATTCTTTGAATATCCGTAAGGTAAAAATACAATGGTGTGAAATTTGGAAACCAAGACGAATGGAACTTCATACGCTCAAGGATTTGGACCAAATGATAGAGATCACGACATAGCCCTACCACTAGACTCAACACCACGGCAAAATGAGTAACCTTGCCACCATAGAGCACCACCACCATGGCAGCCACGACAATTGCAGTGGCAGTGGGGGGTGGGATAGCTCCATGGCAAAGAGGCCACGATATGCAAGCAGCAACGAGGCAGCCATAAGCCCAAGCCCATGCCACCTTGCAGCAGTAGCACCAGAAGCAACCCAAGCCCCTACCTTAGTAACGCAAACCCATGCCTTGCACACAACCACTATGCAAGGCCCAAGTCATCCAAGCCCAGACAGCTACAGCTATAGTCATGGAGAAAGTCCATTACTCATGGGCTCAAGGCTAGTACGAGCCCAGCATGCTCCAAAGTAGCGAAGGGGCCTAGGCCCAACTCGCTCCCAGTGCCACATAACGACCACGCCCCCTGCACGTGGCTCGGCCCACTTCCACGGCGCAACTCGTTTTCATAGCCTACCTAGTGATCCTAACTGGTCAAGACCAGTTCAACTGTCCCGACTTTAAATTTCACAAATTTGATATATCCCAGCTCAAATCTCGCGCCCGGTGTCCATTACACTTCCACCACTCAAAGAGACACATTCCATCCAAGCTCTCTCATCCCATATCATGAACAACATCTGTCTAGACAAGTCATAGAGTTAATAAGTGTCGTTGTGTAGCAAACATCCCTGGTGAATCAGCTTTGGCAGCGCATCAAGATGTAGTGTGCCCTAGACGAGGTGTTCTGAAGTAGGACAAAGGTAGACGGTGAACCTCTCAAACCGATCATTCTGGCAGTGTACGCTTCTATCTGGGCCCCTGAAATAACGTATACTCTTGTCTTGGTGTGCTTATAAGTGTGCACTCCTAGTTAGGCCCACGGACGAGTATACATTCATGGCTGGGGCAACACTCTGATAATCAACATGGACAACCTTCTAAGTGAAGTATTTATTCGCGCCTAGGCTCGCAAGGAGCATCCTCCACCTCATATCGGAGTAGGTAGCACAGCGAACGGAAAGAAGCAGTCACTCCATTTGGCTCAAATTTAACCGGCAGCATGCGAGAACCTGCTCTCCTACTAAGAATGTACCATATGCACCACAGCCGCCACATTTACAAGCCGAGCATAGGGAAGAGTAGCTTAGACCAACAGGTCACGACCATGGACAGTTAGAAGCTCCTCTGCCCCAACAGAGGCAAATTTAAGAAGAAGTTGAAAGGCTCCCGACTGAATGATTGTGCAATTTCCAGCTCAATGAGCTACTGACGAGGTGCTTCGACAAGACATGGCCAACATAAGTAGGTCACCTTTCATTGACAAGAAAGAGTAGACGAAACCATCTCATATACACTGGTGGATACAAAGATTACTTCTGTTTCGACAAACGTAGCAACTTAGCCTAATGGCATGCTGAGGGAAAACGGGTACCAGAAGGACACACCAGCCCAACCACCAAGAACTAGGGGCAGATCTTTTTTTCATCACTCCAGACAATTGAATACTAGAGTAGCACATCACCAGTAACCAAGCACTACGGACCTAGTCGTCCAAATTCTTCTAGTACTCATAACTTGGCCCAAGTTGACCCTGATTCCATGCTCACCCGTGCCTACCTGCTCCACGACTTCCGGCCACCCTTGATATGTCACCATGGCTCCCAACTGTGCTAATCTTGCACCACTGCTCCAAGTCATGTGGATCTTGCCCTAGGGCTCCTAATCGCACCGACCAAGCCCACGATACTTCAAGCTTCAAAGCATCCAATGATAGAGTATAATTCGAAGCTTTACTAGCAACCCCTCCCAATGAAAGACTTAGTGGTAAAGAAACTTGCAATCCATTCAGATTCTCAGTTGACCACTAATCAAGCCTCAAAAGAACACACGTTGAAACATCTAATAATGACGCAATACTTGAAGAAGGTTTGAAAGTAGCTCACTGCGCTTCTCACTTACACTTTTACATAGGTTCCATAACCAGTTCGAAGTCTTAAGCAAATAGCCGAACAAGACTTTACAGGCCAAAGATTATTTTAGTTGTTTAGCAATCCAGTTTTCCTCAGCTACGCTTACAACAACGACTTCTATGTTCTCCAGTGCGAGAGGATAAACCAATCCCTCGACACCCATATGGGTAAGGTTTCCAGTGCAAGAGGGTAAATTAATTGTTCTCTAGTACGAGAAGGCAAACTAATTCCCTGAAACCCATCTAGGTAAGCTCTGTAGTACGAAAGGGTAAACCAATTCCTCAGCACCTATCTAGGTAAGCTCTCTAGTGTGAGAAGGTAAACTAATTTTTTAACACCCATCTGGGTAAGCTCTCCAGTACAAGGGGGTAAACTAATTACTCTCCGGTACGAGAGGGTAAACTAATTCCCCGACACCTATCTAGGTAAGCTCTCCAGTGCGAGAGGGTAAACCAATTCCCTAACACCTATCTGGGTATGCTCTGTAATAGGGTAAACCAACTCCCTGACACCCATATGGGTCTGCTTTCCAGTGTAAGAGGATAAACCAATTCGCAGACACCTATTTGGGTCTGCTCTTCAATATGAGATGGTAAACTATTTATCCGATACCCATTTGGGTAAGCTCTCAAGTGTGAGAGGATAAACCAATTCTCCACCACCCATTCGGGTTTGCTCTCTAGTGTGAAATGGTACACTAATTATCCAGCACCCATTTGAGTTTACTCTTCAACGGAAGGGGATAAGCTGCCTGTGAACTTCCACATACCTACTCATTTTGATGTGATTAGTTAACGATTGTCATATTCAACAAATCTTTATCATGTTGTGATGCAGGCCACACAACTCAAAGGATCGAATACTCGAACACCAGCTAAGCAGCAAATGGTCAAAGGGTAGTAGCCGACGATAAACCCAACAGCTCGACGCCCAAGTAGCCAAAACTCACAGTCATAGTGACTCTATGGGATCGTTAACTTTTTTTTCAAAGTAGCGTACCCAACCGACGGTTTTATGGCTAAAAGTTTTGCAAGACACTTCAAGCAAGCAAAATTTCAAGAAAAATGAAGATGGAGTAAAGCGAAGAAAGTAAATGGATACACTTATACAAAGGTCCTTAAAATTCGACACAAGCTAAACAGAGCTGACTACTCATTTATCAGTTTGGATGACCTTGGGCTCTCCAGTAGCGATCATGCCCTCAGCAGCCACTTCGCACTCAGCAGTTTGCTCATCCAACATTTAATCTTCAATAGCTCCAATCTTGGAAATTCCGTCCTTGATTGCTCCATCTACAGTAGCTAAGAAATCAAACTCAAGTGGTTTATTCCTTTTTGGTAAGTAGCACAGATGTGGCAGCCCAAACGGTGGCCCATGCCATGTTACTTCCTTGATCCATGCTGGGCCAGCCCTTGGTTCCAGCCAAGCCGTGGCCCCTACCACACCACTTCCATGGCCTATGTCGAGCCGACTCTTGGCCCCTACCAGCCAACGTACCGCACCACCCCGACGACTGCTCCGCGGCACCACCACCCGAGAAGAAAACAAAGAAAATTAAATTTTTCTTACCTTTGTACGACGCGGAAAAGACAAAAAAATCAACGAAAGGCAGTTCTTTGCAAGAGCAACAAAAAAAGAATGCTAGAGGAGGGGGAACAAATATCCTCTAACTTTCTCTCTATCTTGTAGGGATAAATAATTGCCCTTGAAAGTTGATTTAATCCCGTACTTAAGGTAGGCTTAAATAGGCTTTGGTCGCGATTTATTTACCTTCCCTAGAAGAATCCAATTCCAAGTCCAAGTGGGAATCTGCATCAAAGTTGGAGATCCCTACACATACTGCACTTCCCTAAAGCAGTCTAGCAGGTGTGGGGGTATTTGTGGAGCAAAAAATAATCCCAAAAAAATCATGGAGGTGACACATGAATTTTTGGCAAGAAGGATGAGATTACCCTTAAGGCACATCGAAATTCCCACACGCATGCTACGGATAATAACGGCTCAATCAAGGAAGAATCAAAGGTGATCAATATAGTATTTATTCAAATCCCTCTCATCACTCCTCATCAATCCTTATTGATTTTATTCAAAGGGTAACTCCCAAAACTTCCTATTCAATTTAGGAATAATTGCCATGTTATTTGCAAGATATTATTTCACATAATATCTTGCAATTATTCACCCAATTACACCATATATGGTCGGCCACTCTCCACCAATAGGGTCGGCCACTCTCCTATAAATACCCCACTTATCTCACTAAAATGCTAAACCATTTACTACCCACAAACTCCTAAATACATTCTTTTTAGAATTCTAACTTTGGCATCGGAGATTCTTTGGCCAAAACTCCCCCAATCCATCATGGGTACATGAGGTTTTTGGCCTTCATCGAAAGTGTTATTATTTTGCAGGTGCATTTTCGTGGAAGAAAGAGATGGTAGAAATTTGCATCCACATTACATGTACAATAATCAAGAAACGTAACAAACCAATGAGCACCAATAAATATAATAGTATTAGTGGGTCCTCATGAGAATGGATTATCAAAAATGGAGCAGAGCTTTTATTCAAACCTGATGAAAATGAAGTACGCTGATTTTTAGCCAATTCACAAACATCACACGTAAAGCTAGAAACATCATGCTTAGCAAATAAGCTAGGAAACAACCTCCGTAAATATGCGAAAGAAGCATGTCCAAGGCAATAATACCATAACCAAACCTTTGAAACATTACTCCTATTCTGATGAGATCTTTCCACAGCAAGAATTTGAGTCAACATCTGGGTACTGTTAGATGTCAGCTTCAAGTAGTAGAGCCTTCATTTCTAATACCGTAACCATTAGCAACACTTACGGAAGTTTTCGTGGATGGTTTTATGGCCTGCACTTGTCTAGAATCACAAGTCATATGTTCAATAGCACCAGAAACAATTATTGATGTATTATTCATAAACCTTTAACGCCTTACCATTCTTACCTGCTTTAGTAAACAAAGTAGAAAATTTCTCTGCTATATGTTTAGAATCAATCTTAGATTTAGTAATCGAGGCACGTGCCTTGTTACAACAAGGATCACAAGTTTTGCCCCATTTATCAGGATAATTGATAAGCTTGAAACATTGGTTTTTGGAAAGTCCTTTCAGACCACAATGAGAACATTTGCTAAATGGACGAGCATGGGCTGCCATTCTCAAATAACTGTAATTAGTACATGATAAATGATTTCAAATGATGGTGAGGTTCATGGCGGCAATGCTTGGCAACCACGGGTTTGTACAAACGTGATTCTTACAAATTTCAGTCTGGGGCAAGGATGGTGCGGTGAACTTGGGTCAGCAATGACAACATTGCTTGTTGGACAACGCGTTGCACAATTGGCTACGTGGTTGAAGTTTTTAGGTTTTCAGGTTAGGTGTCGCTAGTTGGTCAAATGATGCTACACAACTGTCTGCACTTCATTTTTGTTCTTTTCTAGCCTAGGCTCTAATACCAAGAAGTGGATGCTTCCAAACCTAATTATATTAATCCTCAAACGTATAATATCTAAGAAATACAAATACATGGATTAAATAAAGATACACATCCTTACTATTGAATACAATGAACCTATGTAAGATTTAATGAGCCAAATTGTTCAATGAATCTAATTAACACTTCCCCTTAAGTTTATGTAAAAGATGGTTCAAGCCACTTTTGTAGGAGAATCTTAATACAAGTCAACATTATCGGTATTGAATGGGTGTGCCTTATGTATGAGCTAGCTACAGTTAACTGTTTACAAAAAAAATATCCACATATTCATGTTAAATTTTCTGATGATTGCATTGTGATTTAGGTATTTGAGAATATAAATAACAGCTAAGCCCTTAGCTCATTTTTAGCTCTTCAGCCCACAACTTTCTGAACCCTAACAGCAGAAACTTTCCCATTTTGAGTTGGATTTGCATTTCATAGAAATGGTTAGAGAATATTCCAAGTTCTTGATTCATCTTTGATATGAGCTTATAGTTTTTGCATATAGATCTCTAGGTAAGGATTCATATAAAATCTTCTCAATCTGTTGATGTTCGATTGAGAATATTTGTTACACGTGCCACAAGCGAAGAGCTTAAGTTGAATCTCACAGGTGCCGCAAGGTAAGGATTCATATCAAATCTTCTGAATCTACATTCTGATCTCATTTCACTCTCATCATCTCACACGTGCCACAAACGAAGAGCTCAAGTTAAAGCTGTCACTAGTGTCGATGCAAATTTCTACTGTCTCTAGCTTTGATGAAAAATGCACCTGCAAAACAGTCAATACCTTTGATCAAGGACCTAAGCCTCACGCGCCAACGAGGTGGGGGCGGGTTAGGCCAATAAATCTCTGATGCCTAAGTTAGTTTCTATGAGAAAAGTAAAGTGTTTAGGGTTTTTTTAGGGCAGTAAAAACCTCTTAAATTTGGTAGAATATGGGGTATATATAGGAGGAAAAGGTCGGCCATAGTGTTAGGGTTTTACCCTACACATGGTTGCATCCTATTGGCCAAGGTTTATGGAGAAATATTCTCAAGATATTAAATAGGAAATAATATATTGAGATAATGGAGTAATTATCCCTAATTGATTTAAATTGGGATTGCTTACTTGATTGGAGTCAATCTTCAATTGGGAATGTATTAAATATAGGATTTGGGTAATTAATCCTTATCTTTAATGCTTTAGCTTATCCTTGCCAAGGGCAACTGAGTTGCGGGCAATTGTATTCAATTGTTGAGACCTTTAGGGGTGTGAGCTACGTGTGGGGATATCTGAGGAGCCTGCCCATTTAATGAGGGCAATCTTATCTTTTTTGGAAAAAGTCCACGTGTTGCCTCGAGAATTTTTGGGATTATTTTAGGCTCCACAAAGGGCAGTAGGTGTAGAAATCCCAAGCTGCATGGGTTTGTAGAGTTGTTTCTCAATTTGAACTTGATCTTCTTTCTTGATTTGGAGATAGACTTCTTTTAGGAAAAAGAAACCAATTGCCCCCAATACCTATTTAATTCTACTTTAAGCAGGGGATTAAATAAATTTGGAGAACAATTATCATTCTAACAAGGAAGAGAAAAGCCAGAGGAAATTCTTTTCCCCCTTCCCTAGCTTTTTTCTTCTCTTGCCCTTGCAAAGAGTCATCTCTCATTGTTATTCTTCTCCTCCGTGCCGCAGCAAGGTAAGAAAAAATTTAATTCTCTTCTTCTTGATTTGTTTAGAGTCTTGGGACTTGAAAAATTGGCTCGGCAGAGGCTGAAGACGTGTGAAACACGTGGCACAGGTGCTACGAGGCTGCTGATGACGCGGCACGGGGTCGGCTTGACTTGGGTTGAGGTGCTGGCGGCGCGAGCTAGGCTCTGCACGCGGCTGTTATAGGCCAAGTGATGGCTCGGTTAGGGCCGATGGCGTAGGGGTGCAGTGCTGGGCTCAGGTCCGCTGGAATCCAGAGGAGAAAGGGAAAGTCCGACGAGGGTCGACTTTCTGGTGTCTATGGTCTGGGGAAAAAGACTTTGAGCCTTTGCTGGGTTTACGACCCTTGAGAGAAAAGGGAAAAGGAAGAATGGGCATCCTTTCGCGTTGGGCTGGAGCAGCTTAGGCAGCGCGTAGAAAGGATATTGTGAGGGTTAAGCCCTCTTATGGCTTGGCCGTGTGGGTGAGCTGGGCCGTGGGGCCTAACGCTGGGGCGCTGGGCATTACAGTCTATACAGTTCTTTGTTTTGTTTTTTTTCTTTTCTCGCAGGCTGCCTTCTAAATATCCGACATGGGTTTACGTCAAACGGGTGAAGGATTATAACGGCCATGAACCGTGTGGCGAGGGTGCCACTTGTGGGATGAGGGTTATCAAATTCCATTCGTATTACTTCGTGTTGGGATTTACTTTTCTTATGTCGCTTCTCTTCCATGAGGTGATCTGCTCCATGAAATGTGTGCCTGCTCAATGCTTCCTGAATGCAGTTTATGCGATTGTAGGGTTCTCAAACTTGAGTAGGTTTTTTTTTTTTTTTTTTTTTTTTATCTTGGCTTGACCATAAATGAGTTAAGGTACTTCTTGAAATTGGCCACAAGGAATGCATGGGGCAGCTAAGATCTCACCATAAGCTGCTTGATGTTCCCTACAAAGATGATCATGAATGGGTGAGAGATACCTTGGAGGTAAGTGGAGAGTGAGAGTCTGACTCCTTTCCTAAGCTACGTGTTTCGACTGTCTTTATCAGTGGTAAGTGAACTACTTCATTCCTGGCCTGCTTGAATTTTTGTTGAGCTGCTTCATGACTTTAGTTTACTGATCGTCATTCTTACTTTGTGTAGATTCAAAATTTGGCTCAACTCCAAGAACTTCGACGAATATGAAGAAAGTGCACATCTTCTTAGGCATTCATGTTGAGTACCATAAGTGGCGTTGGCTACTAGGTCTTCTTCGTTGGGAGAAAGGCGATTCACCTTCGAAGGAATAGATAAATAGGATAAAAGATGAGGTGTTTGCTCGTCCAATCGCTACTGTAAAGCCTGCTGCCAATGAGGGTGGAAAGAAATGATCTTCTTTACTTGCTCGTGAGCCTTCGACCGAGTATAAGCCAATGACTTCTTTTGCCGCTCGTGGGGGCTCGTCTACTGCTAAGAAGCTTGTCATCGATATAACTTCTCCCAATAGGACAAAAAAGACCGTTAAGTCTGAGCCTTTGAAACTTGCTGCTCCAAAGGTAGCCACGACCATTACTGAGAGGATTGCCCAGCGAAAAGGTTCGGTGGTACCCTCGGTGTTTAGGTTTCTATTGAAGTACGCGTCAGGAGCTAAGTCCGGCTCAACTTCTGAGAAGCTTGTTGCTATGAAGAGCAAGAAGGTGGATTCTTCTGCTAAGGTAGTGCTTTGGCATGTTCCTCCTTCTGTTGCGACTAATTCGTTTGCTGAGAAAGGAAAATTTGCTCACATAGGCAGTTGTGAAAGATCCACTGAGTCTGAAGCTGGGGAGTTTATTGAGGTTTATGCGCTGTTGAAGGCTGACCTGCTTGAGGACGTCAATGCATGCGCCAAGTTCGTTGATAATGTTAGGAAAGTTATTGTCTGCTCAGACATATTTTCGAAACGTCCTACCTACTCAAGAAGGTCATCCTTGCTTGCTACAATGCATAAGACTATGATCCTGGCAGCTAAGTCTATGCACGTTGATCAGGATGCTGTTAAGTGTGCTAAGGAGGCTGAAGTGGTGTTGATAGCTCAGCTTTGCTCGACTACTGAAAAGATCGAGAAGTTTGAATCTGAACTCGCCGTCTTGAAGGGGTCTAATGTCTCTGCCCCCACTTCTGTGCAGTTGAAGACCGATCATCAGGAAGTCGTCCACTTGAAAGCTAAGCTTATTGTGACCCAGGCGATGTTGGAAGTTGCAGAGAAGGAAGTCAGTTGTGTTTCTCTAGTGGTCAGAGACCTTGAACGTGTTAATTCGGAGCTACGATCTGCTTGTTTTGCCAATGACGATGAGCTTGTCTTCATGCATGCTAAAGTGTCTCATCTCAAAGATGTTGCCAATAAGCTTGATTCCAAGGAAATGGATCTACAAGGTGCGCTGTCTGCTAGCAAGAACCTAAAAAGGAACTGGAAAAGCTACAAGGCGTTCATACTGGGCTTGTTGATGAGAATGTGCAGCTGAAGAATGAGAAAACTGATCACGAAGTGGTGCTTGCTTCTTTCCAGGCCAATTTCTATAAACTTGGCTATGTAGACAATCTTCAGTGTAGGCCGTCAGATTATGAGTTTTTCGAGAAGGACTTTAAGACTTGCTCTATTTCTCCAGGTAACCTGCTTGATTTCTCATTCGTGGTTGCCTTTGGTGGAGCAACTGAGGGTCAGGTAATCTAGCCAATGACGACTGAGGATAAGTTGATGGAAGGTTTGGCTACTTAGAGTGATGTTGCTACTAAAGGCCTGGCAGTTGAAGGAATAATGGTTGCGTAGGCTGCCGATGAGTAGTCTTTTTGCTTAGACTTAGGAATTTTATTCTTTTCCTTTTTGTTCTACTTTATTTGGACTTTGTTGGCCTTTGAGTTGGTTTATCAATTTGCTAGAAATTTAACAAACAGGTTTCTTTGGTTCACTTCATCCTTCTATTTCGCCATGTCTTTTGCGAAACTTTACCGTATAATGGGTGACTGTGAGCTGCTTTAGTGAAGCAATCGGTCCCACATCGTCACTTAGGTTTTAGTTTCAGATTTGGGGCTTCAGGAACCTTGCCTGCTGGAGATGACTTGCAAAACTTTGTCGTAGAATGGGTGATTGTTTTGGCTACTTTGATGGAGTAATCGATCCCACGTCATCACTTTAGGCTTTAGTCTTAGCTCTGATGCTTAAGGAGCTTTACCTGCACGAGTCTTGGCCCTTCTGGAGCAGGTTGAGAAATTTTTAACTTATAGAGTTGGAGGCCAAACATATGCTTCCCGTAAAAAGCAAAGGAAATTCGTGTAGCTGCTATAGTTGTATATTTTAGCTTTAGTGGCTGCATGAGCCTTGGCCTTCCCGGGCATGTTGCGAAATTTTTAACTTATAGAGTTGGCAATTGGACATATGTTTCTCGTAGAAAGCAGAGGAAATCTGCGTAGCTACTATAGTCGTATATTTCAACTTTAGCTCTTGCAAAACTTAAAACAATAGACCATCGGCTGGAAGTGCTGCTTTTAAATAAGTAGACTGGTCGGTGTAGTCATAGCAGGTGTAAGTTTCGGCTTACATATTGCCTTGGGTTGCCAGCCGTTGGGTCGTTGGCCAGGTGTCTTACTTACAGAAGCAGACGATGCAGGTCGATTAACTAGTATTGCAACACTTTAAAGCCAAGCTACGTTCATGAAGATTTGCACATCGAGGATGGACCATCTAGTCACGCAAATTTTTTCATGGGCAGGAATCTTGCACTTAGCGTCTCTTTCAGTTAGAGACTCGGGCTCCTTTGGAATTGAATCTTTCAGTCGGCTAAGTCTTTCTATGAGAAAAACTATTATGGTCAATTCTAGGAGTCGTCCGGCGCATGTAGTCGATGCATTCAGAGGGAACTAAGCAGTCGTAAAACCCATCCACGTTTAGATATCCTGGATCAGTTTACCCTCTCCAGATAAGAGAGCACATGCCATGTCTGCAAGGGCATGAGCGTCTTCTGCTGTCACATGGTGGTCAGTTTGTTTATGCACTCAACCCACGTTTGTGAATAATTCCTTCAATCTTCATTGAATATAGAGAAATGTATTAATTTTGCTTGTAGGCAGTAATAACATAACAACTGATAATCTTCGGCATACGAGGTCTTGTTCATCGAGCTGAGTCTTCGAACTTTATTTGTCTTGAACAAGGTCTAATGAATGGTGGGAGGTCACACGTAGTACTTTATCAGGTTGTAGGAAATCCACTGTTTTTCGATCTTTTTGTCGCTCATAGTGGTGAGGGTGTAGCTACCCCTTCCGCCTACTCGGTTGATTTTGTACGGACCTTCTCAAATGGAAGCCATCTTTTTATATCCTTCTCAGCAGGCGGTTATGAAGGCTTTTATAAGGACTAAGTCTTTTGGCTGAAACTACCGAATCTTCACCTTCTTGTTATTGCTAAAGATGAGCTACTGTTGATAGGCCGCAATGCAGGTGATAACCTTCTCTCGCTCTTCCTCTACCAAGTCTAGATTTATGGCCATCTTTTTCTCATTCTGCTCAAAATTCAACAGTATAGTGTTGATGCTAGGCACCATGACTTTGGGAGGGATGATCGCCTCATAACCATACGCCAGGGAGAATGGAGTTTCGTTGGTGGCTCATCTCTTGGTGGTGCGATATGCCCACAGAACACCGGGAGCTCGTATGGCCACTTGCCCTTCTGATCTGGGAGTGACTTCTTGAGGCAGTCGAGGATGGTCTTGTTGGATGCCTCGGCATGCCCATTGCCTTGCGGATACCGTGAAGGAAATATTTATGAAAACAAGTTCGTTTGAGCAACATCTATGTATGCTATTAACAATTACAAGGTAGAATCATCCTTGTATGCACTCAAAAACAACACTTAACCCATAAAATTCAAAGCCTAGTAGTCATGGTGAACCAAGACTCAACTCAAAACAAAGTGAGTTAAGAAACTTTATACCTTTGAAGCACATTTTTGCCTAGCAAAGGTTAATCACCCATGTGAGGGCCTTCTTTCCTTTGTCACCTTGCTCGTTAGTTCCATCGATTTGGATGGAGGAACTATGTTTCTTAGCTCCATGTTTTCTTGGATATGGATGGAAGAATTGGGTTCTCTAAAAGTCCCTAAAGTTGGAAACCTCTAAGTTTTGACACCAAGGATGTTTAAGGAAGAAGATGAGTGACCATGGAAGAATTAGATGCTAGTAAATTCCCCCATGGTGGCCGAGCTCCTAGAGAGAAAAATGAGAGCTTTTATTCTCTCCAATTTCCTCAAGAAAACCTAATGAAGAAAAGGCTATAAAGTCACATTTATACCTACCTTCAATGAATTGGAAAACTTGTAATAAGTCTAAAACCCACTTCCTCTCTAAGCATGGCCGGCATCCCTATTTTTTTAGTGGGTTAATTGCTTTTTTTTTTTTTAATTGTCACACAACTTAAACCTTATGTGCCTTGTGGACCAAAACCCTTTTGTGTCCCGAAACCCAAAACTAACTTAAGGCCTAAAACGAACCTTTCGTTCTAAATTAATTAAATTTTAATTAACCCTTGCCATATACAATTAAACTATTTAATTGTCCTTACTCATCTTCGTTATATCCTTCAATCATTACCTTACACGGTGTGCGATCCATTAGGTTCATTTTAGCGAGGCAGTAAGCGATTAGAACTTTTCAAATCGATTGTGAATTGAAACTTAATTTCAATTCTCCCTTTAGTGATTATACACCTTTATGGCTTCCACGAACCATGAGTGACACCTAGCAGTATGTCATGGCTACCCAAGCTCATCATAAGAGGTGGAGAAACTATTCAGTATAGGATTCCAATGCAATACGGTATTTCTCTAATACAATACTCTTGACCACATTGCTTGGTTTGATAGTTTATTCATGTCTACTATCCAGTGTGATTCATTTACTTATATGATTACCTTGAATGTGATTTGGAACGACTTCCTAAATCTCATTCATACTCTGGCCCGAGATTCTTAATCATATCATAGAGTATTCTCCCTTAAACAATTTGAAGGTTAGAGATCCCTTATTGCGCACTCACTTGCTTCCATGGCTAACTAGCTTAACCCCAACCATGTCGTGGACACCCTCTGACAGAGTGACTTTGACAAAGTCAAAGATCAAGGACCTAACCACAAGACAACTATGATGCCTCAGGTCAAATGACTACTTTACATTATCTCAACCATGAGTTCTCATGTGACATGAGTATGAGAACTCCTTATTGATCACGTTCAGTTGACTCATTCTCTATTGAGCACCTACGTACTTGTCTTGGTATCAGTCACACAAATGACTCGAGACCAGTCACTCTCCTTGAGAGAAGACATAACACGTACTAATCTTAACTGACTGTCAATGCCCAATTGGCAATCCTATGATCAGGAATGTTTAGGATATGTATATGAAAAAGAATGGTCTCATGAATCTAACTTCTTTAGATCATATTCTCTCAATTACATATTCTTTGGACTTATCATTTAAGCATATAACATTTATATGAGACAACTTTAAACAATAATCTTTGCCCTTTATATTAAACTAGATTAGTTTAACATGTGAAATGTTCGTAAAGTATCATCATATGATTGGCTTTATGGCACATTTCCAACATACCAGGGTGTGGACATATGCTGCTTGATGCCATATTTTTCGAAGAACCTCACCAAGTATTTTCCCATGAACTGCATACCATTATCTATGATGATGGAGTGAGGGATGTCGAAGCAGCATATGATGTTTGTCCATCTGAAGCGTTCTATGTCCGTCTGGGTAATTATAGTCATGGGCTCGGCTTCGACCCATTTCGTGAACTAGTTGGTCGCTACGATTATCATGTCTCTGCCTCCAGTGGCAGGCGACATTGGTCCTACTAGGTCAATCGTTCACTGCATGAATGGCCAATGGCTTATTTGCGGGTGGAGTTCGCTTGTAGGTAGTGCGAGTACAGGCTTGAAATGTTGGCAACTATCGCACATTTGTACATACTCATTAGTGTCTTAATGCATGGTAGGCTAGTAGTAAGAGCTTGTTGCGCCAAGGAGTGACCTCTAGAGTGGTTTCCATATATGTTTTGTGGATTGAGCTAAGTATCTTTAGGTTATCTGGAGGCGATAGGCAGCGGAGATGTGGTATTGAGAAAGATCTACGAACGAGCATGTCGTTCCATATGTAGTAACGTGTTGCCTTTATTTGGAGTTTCCCAGACTCTAGTCTGTTCGCGATGAGTGTTTCGTTGACTATGTAGTCGATGATTGCCTTGAAGAAAGGCTTACTTCAGTCGGTGGATCGCGATAAGAAATGATTGAATACAGTTGCTCATTCGGTCAGACTTTGGATCTCCTTCAAAGTTGTGGGAGACTTCATGTCTAGGATTATTCTAATTTGCCTTAAATAAGCCTCGAATAGGCCTGAGGAGACACCCAAAGTGCACTTAGCTGGGTTGAGCTTTATTTTGTACTCTCGAAGGATGTCAAAAGTCTATGCCAAGTTACAGATGTGGTCTGACCGATGTTTGCCTTTCACCATGATGTCATCAATGTAGACCTTCATGGTTACTCTGATCTGCTTTTTAAGGCCAAAAGACATTACCTTGTATCAGTATGTGCCTCGCTTGATCACGAATGCGGTTTTCTCCTTGTTAGGTTTGTACATGGCAATCTGATTGTAGCCTGAGTATGCGTCTAAGAAGCTAAGTAGTTGGTTCCTGGATGTTGAGTTAACGAGAAGGTCGATTCGGGGAACCAGGTAAATTGTCTTTAGGGCATGCCTGGTTGAGGTCGGTGTAATCCACACTTACTCTTCATTTGCCTTTGTCTTTTTTCATCACTAAAATGACGTTGGCCAGCCATGCTTAATGTGCCACTTTCTCAATAAACCCGGCCTCTAGTAACTTATCGATCTTTGCCTCAATAATTGCCACTCGTTTGGGTGTGAAGTGTTGCCTTTTCTGGATCACAGGCTTGGCAATGGGGTCGATGTGCAGCTTATGGCAAGCTATCGCTGGATTAATATTGTGCATGTCAGAGGGTGATCATGCAAAAACGTCATGATTTCCCCTAAGGTGAAATAGTCCCTTCAAAAGTTCGTGTCATAAAGCTCGCAATGCGCACCCTGTATTTCTTCTTCCAACGTTCACCATTTCCACAATGAAAGCATGTTCCTTTGGATTTTCTTGCCTTTTTCTTATACAACCTTTTCCTTGTTATTGCATTCTCACTCCCACTGTCCTTTTTGAAACTTTGTTCAAACTTACAACACATGTCAATCATCTCGGTAAAAGTATGGTCGAATCTATTCACTTTATAGTTTACAATAAACTTAGTGAAATCATCCGAGAGAGATGCAAGGAAAAAGTCGTAGGCCATTTTCCCATTGATGGAAGTTCCTAAACTCTCAAGATCTTGAAAGTTCCTTTCCATCTTTTGTCCATGTTTTTGGACCAATGTCCCCTTTGTCATTTTGGCATTCAATAGACTACAAACATTTGAGAATCGTATGTTAATTGTCTCAATGTCATTCATCTTATGCAAACTATCAACCATGGCACATGAAGTGTCCATGTGCTCATGTAGCTTCTTAAGCTCCTCACTAAGTGAAGTGAGAATTAAGCATTTGGCTCGTAAGTCATCCTCAAAGTGTCTAGTATAATTTTGCCACTTCTCATTTGAAGCTAGTTTCATAGGAGGTACATGAGGAGGGGATTGCTTGAGCACATACGATATGTCATTCATCTTTGAGACATAACAAAGATCTAATTTTAGGCATGTCATTAACTACATAACATAACAAAAATCATATTAGATTGTTGATTTTAAAACTACTTGATTGGGACTTAAATCAAATAGTATCACCCACTATTTTTGGCAAATTTTACATCTCTCAATGGAATCCGAGAGTTATGTTGAACTTTTAGCAGGGTATGGGAGACTCACCATTACCAAGCCCACCTCAGAAGAATATCATATTGGCTAGCAACAATAATGATGAGAGGATAACGCTTTAGCCATTTACAACTTTTGTAATTACCCATCTGGTTTGGCCTCTAGAGAATGATGCCTCAGAAGAATATCATATTGGCACCATTGCACTTAGTTAAGTCATTCCCACCATGATAGTTCAATTAAGGGTTCAATAATGGCCTCAGAAGAATATCATATTGACCATACTCGTTGCCTACCTTCACTTCATCATATGTTTATAGGCTTCTCCTGAATGTAAGCACATACTTTGTATACCCCAGAACTAGATGAATACGGTGTATGAGTCATAAATGATTGGAGCCCACCACGGTGGAAGGCCTATGAAGAGATGTTCATAGCATCTCTCGCTTATCAACTTAATATTCGTTTTGTTAAAGGAGTAGTGCTGGGCTACATCAATTTCATTTTAGGTCTTAGGATGATTATGAATCGTTTGATTTGATCCAACACGAGCCTTGTGTTGGACCTTGGGTCTAAGGTAGATAGTTGTTGATTTTAGTTACGCATTTAATCTGATTAAACTGTTATTTCCTATTGGGCGTTGGACCCAACTATTCCAATTTGCATGCAAATAAACAAAAAAGGAATACTTGAAATATAGTGAAGGGCTTATGCCCTTTTACAACACATTTGAAGGACTTATGCCCTTTTACAACATATTTGAACTAATCAAATTACATTCAAATCTAAACTACTTAACCCAAACATTCATAATGTAAAGAGGCCAATCACATAGCTCAATTATCGAGGCCTTTGGTTCATAATCACCTTTTTCTTAATCAATCACATTAACTAAGAAAGCAACTTAAACTTGGTTTTCGGATTCATAGAATTGATTTAAATGGAACTAAATGAAATGAAAATCCAATTCTCATGAAACAAACAAAACCATTTTGTTCTCATCATAATTTGGCCCGAAAATGCAATGGCCACAACTATTGGGCCACAATGTAAAAACATAAACTTTTGGGTCACTTTGTAAAAACACAAGAGTCCACAACTTCATGTAATTACAACTAGAACCAAAAAATTTCAACAATTAAAGGAGCAAAACAATTTATCCTTTAGTGATTTTGGGCCTTTACATAAAAACGTAAATTTTTAGGTCAAAGTGCAAATACACAAAAGTATCAAAACTTATGTAATTGAAAAAAAAACCCAACAGTACCCTACATTATAGGGTGGCCGGTTATGGAGTGAGTGGTGATTGTGTGTATGAGTTGATTTGTGTGTTGAAAGAAAAGTGATTGGCGAAGTATGGTTGAAAAAGTGATTGGTATGGTTGAAAAAGAGAGGTATGGCTTTGAATAAAAATATACCAATCAAGTTCACCAACCATGACTAACAAAAAGTCAAATAAACAACCAAACACATTTTGAATCAAAATAACAAACTTTTTGTTCTTGGTATGAACAACAAGAACAAAACAAGAACTTTGAAGAACATCCATGAAAACCCATAAGAGCTCCATGAATATTTTTACTCAATAAAACTCAAATTTTCACTACTCAAAAGAGGGTTAACATCCTAGGGTACTTAAGGTTCCAAAAGTCACTTTAAAACACTTTTAACAAGACAAACATGAACCCAAAAATCCACCCTTTGGATTTGGCCGATTTTCCCCATAAACATGGCACCGAATTTTAGCTCCAAAATTCATGCTTAAATGAACTACATCTACAACATTTGAGATGCTAAATTTTCAAGAAAAATTTATATTCAAAAAGCAAGAACAAAGCTTGTAACATTTACAACATTTAAATCACAAACCATGAAAAACACAAAACCCAAAAGGATTCACCATACACTAGACCTAGGCTCTGATATCACTTGAAGGAAAAATTTTGTCCTTGCTAAGAACATGTGAGAACATTTGAACACATAGGCAACTATTAACACATTAAAGTAGGCATGCATTTAAAAAAAAAATTCTAAAACCCATGACTTTCAAAGCCTGGTGAATCGTAAACAACAAGACTCTTTAACAACATTAAAGAGAAGAGAGTTTTTGAGATTCATTACCCTTGAAGCTCATCCTTGTTTTCACAAGGGATTCACCCAAGTGGAGGGCCTTCAAGTCACCTCCTAGCTCGTTGAATCTTCATGTATTTTTTTCTTCCTTTTGAATCTCCTTTGCTCCTTGAGGATGTGAGGAAAGAAACTCCAAAAAGTACCAAAGGTTTGGTACCTCTAAGTCTCCACATCAAAGATGTAGTGTGAAGAGAAGATGGATGACTTAGAGAGATTTTAGATGCTAGTAAAAGTCTCCCTAAGTGGCTGGCCTCTATAGAGAAAAAGGGAGAAAAAGTTTCTCTTCTTTGGCTCTAGAAAACCGTAGTGAGAGAATGGCTATAAAGTTGCCTTTATACCACCTCACATGTAAATGGAAAACTTACGATTACAATGCAATACGGTCCTTCTCAAGTACAATACTCTTAATCACATTGTTTGAGTGATAGTTTATTTCATGTCTATTATCCAATGTGATACTTCTCTAAATGATTCAATTGAATATGATTTGGAACAAACTTCCTAAGTCATATTCGTATGCTTTGGCCAAAGACTCCCGAATCATATCTCAGAGTACTCTTATTCCACCATGGAAGGTTAGAGATCCCTTGTTGTGCATTCATATGCCTACATGACAAGAAAGCTTAACCCTAACAATATCGTGGACACTCTCGATGGAATGCCTTTGACATGATCAAAGATCAATGACCTAAGCATTAAACATCTATGATGCCTCAGGTCAAATGACTACTTTGCATATTGCAACTTACGAGTTCTTACATGACATCTATGTTCAAACTCTCTTTTGTTCATAGTTCAGTGTACTGAATTACCTTTTGAGCACCTATATGTTTGTCTCAGTGTCCAACATTAAATGACTTAAGACTAGTCATACTCACGCTTGAGTTAACATAACACATACTAACCTTAGCGGATTGTCAATGCCCAATTGGCAATCCTATGGCTAGGAACGTTTTAGGAATGAACATAAGAGAAATGTCTCGTTAATCTTACTTATATCACTTCTCTCTTAGATTAAATACATTCCTTGGATTTCCTTATTGCTTAAACACATAATACAATAAATAGTGAACAATAAGATTTGCCCTTCATTAAACATATCATAGCTTAACACAATAAGTATTCCAAAAGCTATAACAACAACTCCAATGTTAACTAACAAGGTCAGCCCAATATCCAATTATGGGGAGATGGGTCACTGATGAACATGAAGGTCTGCGATAAGACAATTGAAGGGCTGGTTACGTCAAGCGTGATCGTGCCAACGACAGTTGTGGTAAGTCCGTTGAATCTGGTCAAAACCTCTGCTTTGTGTTTGATTGTGTTTTCCAAGCCCAGTTTCTGGATGATTGACAGTTGTAAAATGTTGACCGAGCTGCCGTTATCCACCATAATTCTGTCAACAATGGCGTAGGCCAGTTGAGCAGAAATCACCAAGGCGTCATCGTGGGGAAGGTCTACTCCCTCAGTGTCCTACTCGGTGAAGCCAACGATTGGTCAAGGTACAGTATTTATATCTTAAACCTGAAAGACCGATCTCGCCTGCTGGATTTTCCTCTTCTTGGAACTATTGATGGCCCCCAGATCCTTGGATTTGGCAAAAATGCCATTGATTCGGATCGTCTTGGTTAGGGGTTCTATATCTGCGCCTGCTTCTCACCTTGGTCGGGCAGCTAGCCTGTCGATATACTGGTCGCACTTGCCTTCCTTCCTGAGCTTCTCAAGGTACTTCATCCATGTGGTGTAGTCGTTGGTTACGTGCCTGGGACCTCTATGGAATGTGCAATACTTTGTCTGGTCCATCTTGGAGGTGTCCGCCCTCATGAATGGTGGGACTTTGAACCACGGCTTGTCTTTGAAGTCGTGAAAGATCTGGTTGATAGGGACTGAGAACTTGGTGTACGTCTTGGGCGCTAAGCCTCCCTTTACAGGGGACCGGCCCCTACATTTGCTTCCTAGCTTGTCTTTGTTATTGAGTTGTTTATCGTCTACCGTCTTCTGAGTTGTCTCTGCATCTTTGCGCGGCTGCTTAGGTGGCTTCTAGGAGCACTTAGCCTCATCCCAGAGGGAGTGCTTTTCTGCCAAAGCATAAGAGTCTGCCAAGGTCAAGTTCTTACCCATGATCAATTCTCTAAAAAGTGGGTGATCTGCTATGAGCCCATTTTGGAAGGTTGAGCATGCAATGCTATCATCGTATCCAACAATCTTCACTTTTTTCGCCTTGAACCTCTTGACGTATGTGTGGAGTGACTTCTTCGGGTCCTTCTTCATGTTGAAGAGGTGGTCAAACTTCTTCATGATCGAGTGGTATGACGAATATTCCTTAGTGAAAACCATGGAAACTTCACTGAAGTTATGGATTGAGCGTGGTGGCAGGGTATGGAATCGTTATTGTTGCAGTAGAAGGTCATAAGAATGTTATTGTTGCAGTAAAAGGTCATGGTGCTTCGGTAGTGTATAAGGTGTTTGTCTAAATCTTCATCTTCTTTGAATAAGGTGAAATATGACGGGTTAAACTTCTGCGGTAACTCCGTCTGCTCAATCTCATCTATAAACGGTGACCTACTCATGTTAGCCATGTCTCTATGAAGGGTATTGTTAGTAGTATCTATGCACGGGAATTCGCGCAATTGCTCTGCTACGAGCTTTTGTATTTCCTCCTAGATTTAAGCTTGGTGGGGCAGCGAAGCCTCAGCTGCCCTTGACATTGACCTGTTGGTCCATGTTACTCTTCGGCATGTCTTGCTCGTCCGTGTTGTGGTCTTGGTGCATGTGGTTTATTCTACACTACTCACCATAGCGCTTGGCGAGGGCTGCCAATGGAACTTGAGCTGGACTGCTCTCGTGCTCTCCTTGGTCAGCCATGTGGCTGTTTACTCCGGTGCCTCGCATAAGGATCTCCTTGTGGGCCTAGTCTCATGTGGACGCTTCACCTAAAATGTCCTGAATGCTTGTCGAAGTATGGACCTAACCTCAAATGCACACTAACTCGTGAGCCATATCGGGAATGAAGGCTTTTTTACGCATCTAGGTAGGAGAAAATTTTTTTTCGAGGGTAAACGAGAATGCACGGTTCATGACGGGCTGAGTAGCTCTTTGCCAGGATGTCGCTGGAATGAGTCACGTTTTTCTTCTCGCATCTTGCTCTGAGACACCTTGTCTGAGGCACTATGCGTCTCGATGCGCTCATGGAGGTGGCTCACCAAAGTGGTCTGTTGCACTAGGGCACTTGTCAAATTGGTGACTTGCTGGGGTAAATGGTGATCTCTATTTGGATTGGAAGAGTCTGGATAATATGCTTCTCCATGTGTGGTCGAAGTGTAGTGGACTGTAGGTACAAAGCTTGAGCCTAGAGCGGGCATTCCTGCAGAAAAGTGGGGTGAAAATAACCTTGAGTTGATCTCAGGATCGGTGGTCAGAATCTGATCATTGGAAGTGGCCTTCAATTGGATTGGGCTACAAGCCGGGTTGTCAAAACGGGTCTTAAGGTGGGCCAACCTGGCTGAATGGTTGGGCCATAAGTGTAGACGCGCATGTGGCGACTGGCCTTAGGCCTGCACTGCGCGTTGAGCCGGCGCTTACCCATCTTGGGCCTGGGTTGCATTTGCAGCGAATGGAGCTCGACAATAGGCTTGAGTCGTGGCAACTTGGGTTGCTAGCTGGGCTTCAAATACGCGGATTAGGCCTCTTAGGTTCAGTTTGAGGCTTTGAGGTTATGAGCCTCCTGCCCATGGGCCACGGAATAGACCTGGGCATCCTACCTAAGGTTTTGAAGGTTGGGCTGCTGTTTGTGTTGTGGCCTAGTGGCCTTGCCATGGCTACTGGGTCGCGGCAACGGTGGTGGTGCGGCTCCACGGCGATGAGGCTCCTTCTACCGTTGTATTGAGCCTTGAGGATAACCGTCGTAGGGCTATGTCCTTGTCTTCATTCTCTGGTCCAAATCCTTGTACGTATAGGGTTCCGTTCGTCGTGGTTTCTGAATTTCCTACCATTGTATCCTTTCTCCAGGGATTGATCAAGAAACTTTTCTTGGAAAAATTAATTGATACGGCGTGCGAGAAATTCAACGTAACAGAAAATTCAAAAAACAAATGCAAGAGGCTTTTTCGAGTATTTGAATCAACTTTCAATGAAAGCACCAATTTATTGATGCAAATTTTCTCCGTCTCTAGGTTTGACGAAAATGCACCTGCAAAACGATCAAGGACCTTCAATGCCTAAGTTAGTTTCTCTGATAAGAGTAAAGTGTTTAGGGCTTTTTTAAGGTAGCAAAAACCTCTAAAATTTAGTAGAATATGGGGTATATATAGGAGGAAAGGGCCGGCCATAATGTTAGGGTTTTACCCTACACATGGCGGCATCCTATTGGCCAAGGTTTATGGATAAATACTCTCAAGATATTAAATAGGAAATAATATCTTGAGATAATAGAGTAATTATCCCTAATTGATTTAAATTAGGATTACTTACTTGGTTGGAGTCAATCTTCAATTGGGAATGTATTATAAAGATAGGATTTTGGTAATTAATCCTTATCTTTAATGTTTTGACGTTTCCTTGCCAAGGGCAGGTAAGCTATGGGTAATCGTATTCAACTGCTGAGACCTTCAAGGATGTGAGCTGTACATGGAAATATTTGAGGAGCCTGCCCATTTAATGAGGGTAATCTTGTCTTTTTTGGGCAAAACTTCACGTGTCCCCTCTAAAATTCTTAGGATTATTTTAGGCTCCATAATAGGTATGAAGACAAAACTCAGATCTCCTTGAAGAAATTCAGGTTGCATAGAGAGACAAGCTGAGATACATGTTGCTCCTTTATATTAGTCTATGATTTGTGCTTTTGTGTCTGTGATTCTGTGTATGAACTTGACTTTCTACTAATAGATGGAGCTACTGGGAGCTCCCTCTATTTTTTACCCAGGTATAGATTTTTCGGGCACAAATATCTGGGTTTGACCTTTGTCCTCCAACTCTTATCATAAACGAACTAGCTAATTGGGTGATTGGATTGCTGGTAAAATACAGCCTTTCAATAAACCCTGGTATCTGTTATCTGTGTTGCATTTTTTGTATTACTAGGAACTTGTGATTAGTCAAACATGTGTTTATAATCTGAATAGTTGACTTTTGGTTGTTATCCACTAGTGTTTATATTGGGGTTGTCTTGGATAGAAAAAGGTATTGTATTTCTTGTTATTACATATTATTGCAGACGATTTTGTCTGGTACTAATTTCAAAGTTCCGTCTGCATTCTAAAATCTCATTAAATTTAAGATATAATTATTGGTTTACAGTATATATTCTATAAAGATTAGGTTGTTCGCTCATTAAAGCATATACATGAATTGAGTGCAGAACGTGCCTAGTTGATTTTGATGTCCATTATCAGACTATGACTACATATCAACCAGCCACATGGCCAACTTAGCAAGTACCATTGCTGAAGCTCAGACCCTACTTACCGACTGATGGCATGCATGCATTATAGATAGGGCACCTTTTTGGAAGCATGCGGTCACATAATCAACTAGCTTCCATGCAATGTTTCGTATCTTTGGATCGATGATCATGGCATGCTGATGACCAAATGACCATGCCCATGTGCCTTGCTGGCTTGGAATATGTGTGCTGAGTGCTCACACAAACACAGGCAAGCTAAGGATGCTCCTCCACCAACATCAATAACTTCATACATACCGATGCGACTCCTTCCTGTTTGTATAAGAACCCTACAATAGTCGGACCCTATTGCCTTTATTAACTTTGTGCCCCAGTATAGCCGGCATATCAAATCCTTCTAACCGTTTTTCCCATTACCCCAACCCCCTAGTCAATTTGGCTATGCCTCCCCACGCCCAAGTGTCCCTTGTGGGGACCTTTTCCCGTGATTACTTTCTAAATTACTCGGTACTATCATAATGAAAGGAGATTGCTTCTGAATATATTAGAACTGTTTTTCTAACCGTCATAAACGTTTTTTAACAGCAAAAACACTTCTAGTTATGTTTAGTTGAAAAACTTAGAAGTGATTCTATAGTAGCACTTTTAGAGTAACTATCAAATGCTTCCTCATCAGACACTCTCAAGTGCTTTTTTAAGTTAACTTGGATCTTTTATTTTTTATAGTTGATATATAATAAAAGCATTTATAGCATAAGTGTTTATGAGCGGAGATAATCACGCACAATTAACGTTTTAACTTTCGTATAATAATAGTGTTTAACCCGAAATGCAGCATTGTCATTGTATGCAAGTCTTTCTTTCAAATTAAACAGAATTTCTACTCATCGATAATTGCACTCCATATCTTTTGACAGTATGGTAATTTAAATAGGCATTTTACCTGAGCAACAATTCAAACACGACAAACCATGTTATCAAACAAGTCATAAACCATGCTAACTGACTCAACACCCTAGGTGATTGAAAGAAAAGGTAGTCACCATTAGTGAGGGATGACATGGTTCTATGCTTTCACAACTTTTCAACTTAAGCCGGATGGCTATGTGGGAAAAGGCTCACCCAGTAAGTCTTGTAAAAGAGAGTTCTAGTGGGGCAAGCCAATGTAGGGGAGAGAATCTTACTCCTTCGTTTTGGAGGAGGATTCTCACCTCTCTTAATCTCTCTCCCCTTCTCTCCTCTCATATTTGAACCGTTACGATTTAGCTACATCAACATCTTATATTAATTTTTTTTTATAAAGATAATAAGACAAAAAATAATATGTGAGAGGAGGAGAAGAAAGGGAATGAAAATAGGAGAGAAGAGAATCCTACTCCTCTGACTTTTGCTTTATCAAAAGTTGGTGCGGTTTTTTATACGACCTCCTCAGAACTATACTTTAAAAATATAGTTTACTCCAAAAGATTATCCTTTATATCCCCTTGAGTATTCGACTTTTTTTGTCATGGTAATGTCCGTATTCATCTCAACTCACTTTTTGTGAGTCATGGCACACCTGCTGGCTAGGCAAAAAGACATGGTTTTCCTTTACCACCATATTTTATGCACTTGTTATTATAAACAAATACATACATATACACAATCCACAATTCAAGTTTCCATCAATTTATATAGTTTCTTTATTATATTCTTTTTGTTGGGGTGTTAAAGGTGAAGAGAACTTGTCACACAAGTTAGTACAAATATAAATTCAAATTCAAAACCACCGATTGACTGGGAATGAGAATATTAACCCATTATATAACCCTAAAAAAGATCACATTTCAAATTCTCACACTCTATCTCATTATATCACGGTCGAAGACTATTATTGTAGTCGCAATTGGATGGTCAAAGAAGAAATATTAAATAGTAGAGCTAGGAGAAAATTATAGTGTTGTGAGCTTATGATTGTTGTACAAATTTAGAAATATGTCAAGTTGTCATATATATAGGAGGTGTGCTATCCACACATCTCTTGTTAATTTCTATCTGTTGATCTTCTTTAATTCATCCGATCCGACGGCCGAAAACCAAAAAGATGTGAGAGAAATAAAAAAAGAGTGTGTGGATATCACACCCCTATATATAATGGTATGTCGTAGATACATTTTGCAGATAGCGTGCAACTCATGCATGTTGTTTTTCATGGTAAACTAAACAATGCACGGCATGTTCTTGTAAGTAGCTAGTGCAACATTTTTGCTTAAAAAATTATCGTAGGTGCGGTACTGTTCGATTTTCCTGCCGGAGATCTTTCTCAAGGCAACGGAGAGGAAGAACAAGAGGAGCGGATGTTGGAGAACAATTCAAAAATAAACAAAAATAACATAAATAAACAAAACTTGAAATTCTAATATTTTATTAACCAAAAATACTTGTTGTGCAGAATGAAATTACACAATAAATACATAAATTAATATAAGAATATCAATGTTACTAACTTGATTACAGAAGGTAGAGGCTAGCTATGTTACTAACTTGATTACAGAAGGTAGAGGCTAGCGTAAAAGCTATGTCCTTCGAACAGTATTTTCGTCCCACTCTTGTGCTTGTGATTCTACAACGTTTGGTCGACCAGGATTCAACTACATAATTCTACAACCTGCACTGGATTCTAGAATTCTAGCGAATTTGCTTTGTGTGTTTACTTTCTAGAAAATTCGTATGGAAGAAAAAGAGTATGAAAGGATGATCCCACTTGGATACTGTGATTGCAAATATATAGGTTGTTTCACACCCTTTCACCTGTTCAGTGTATTTGAAAGTACACAACTCTTTCTAAGAGCTGTGTCTTTTAATCAAAACGTTTTTAATTAATAAATTAATTAAAAACTTAATCCAAAAATTAAAATTAAATTAATGAATCAAATTAATTTTAAATTCCAAGGCCCCAAGGCCCTTGTCTTGATTAATTAATATTAATTGTATTTAGGCTATATTATACAAGACTAATCCACACAACCATAAGGCACAAGCCTTCAATCCATTTCCAAATGGTCCATGTTCTAATTACTAGACTAAAGCACTGAATCTATATAAAGATCCTTGGGAATTTTATTTTCTCCAATGTGGGACAAGAGTCTCAAAACTTCCAACAATACCCCACATTTTGAGACAACTATTTGGTCCTAGAGAAACTCAGATACGAGAGTAAACAATAGATGTGACATACATCAGGAGAGGTGTCTTTTGGACTTGAACCTACCTTAGTATATACTTATCGGATTTACTAAAAGACGCAGTGAATATAAAATCTTGAATTGTTCATCTCCGCAGTAAACCAAGACAATAAGCAAAACATATGTCACACCAACACATCACAAATTCATACGTTTGTGTTCATTTTGGTCCTAAACAAATCCTGGATTCATGAGAGTTTTAGAGAATGTAGCCATGTAATTCTCATAAATGCGACCCCACATTTACTCTCATATAGGTGATATTGATTATGAATAGGCTGCTACTATTCCACTTGATTTACAAGTATCAATATCATTAAACTAATGGATCCTACATCATCAGCAGTCACCACACTTCTTCCATCATAGGAATGGGTATGTAAGTGTGTTTCTTCTTGAATCTAGCCAAACCAGTTTGCCTATTGAACCTAGACCATGGGATCTCCAATCAACTAGGTTAGGTTTCCGTTTGGTAGTTTCATTTTACTCTATTGGCTTTAAACCCATTCCCCTCGATGTATGCTTAACTTGCTCTCTAGATAAGCCTTTAGTAAGCGGATCTGCAATATTATCTTTTGACTTGACATAGTCAATAGAAATTACACCACTAGAAAGCCATTGCTTTATTGTATTATGTCTTCGTGTAATTTGTCTAGACTTCCCATTGTATACACTATTTTTAGCTCGATATTGTGCAGCTAAACTATCACAGTGTATACATATTTCCATTACAGGTTTAGGCCATATGGGAACATCTTCCAAAAAATCTCTTAGCCATTCAGCTTCTCCTCCAGCCATATCAGGAGCTATAAATTCTGATTCCATAGTTGATTGGGCTATGCATGTTTGTTTGGAAGATTTCCAAGATATTGCTGCTCCTCCCAAAGTAAATACATATCCACTTGTGGATTTCGTATCAGTACTATCCGATATCCAATTCGCATCAGTAAATCCTTAAAGCACAGGAGGATACCTTGTATAATGCAACCCATAATTCATTGTATGCTTTAAGTATCTCAATACTCGAATTAAAGCTTCTCAATGATCATGCCCAAAATTGCATGTATATCTACTCAATCTACTCACTGAGTATGCTATATCAGGCCTTGTACAGTTCATAATGTAAATAAGGCTTCCAATAACTTGTGAATATTCACGTTGATTTATAACATCACCACTTATTTTCTTTAGTTTGCTATTGGCATCAAAAGGAGTAATTGCATCTTTACTTTCCAAATGACCATACTTTCTAAGTGTTGCTTCTATATAATGGGATTGTGTAAGAATATAACCTTATTGGTTTCTTTTGATTTTTATACCAAGAATCACATCAGCTAGACCAAGATCTTTCATATCGAAACTTGATTTCAATATCTTCTTGGTCCAATTTATTATCTCTTTGTTAGTTCCCATTATAAGCATATCATCTACATATAAACAGAACATAACGCAACATTATTTTGAGTTTTTGTGTAAACACACTTATCACACTTATTTATCTTAAAACCATGTGTGATCATAATATGGTCAGATTTTTCATGCCATTGCTTTGGAGCTTGTTTAAGCCCATATAGCGATTTCACAAGTTTACACACTTTGTGTTCTTGACCTTTAACTACAAACCCCTCGAGTTGTTCCATATATATTTCCTCATCTAAGTCTCCATTTAAGAACGTAGTCCTTACATCCATTTGATGTTTTTCCATGTTGTGGAGTGCAGCTATAGCAATCAATAGTCTTATTGAAGTAATTCTCGTTACAGGTGAGTATGTATCAAAGAAATCCAAACCATGTTTTTGACGGTATCCTTTAGCTACCGAACAAGCCTTATATTTGTCAATTGTACCATATGGTTTTAATTTCTTCTTAAAGATCCATTTGTACCCAATTGGCTTATTGCCAGGGGGCAAATCGACTAATTCCCATGTATGATTTTGCATAATGGAATCTATCTCACTGTTAACTACATCCTTCCAAAATGGAGCTTCAGGAGTGGACATGGCCTCCTTGAATGATTGAGGTTCGGTTTCAGTTAATAAGGTCACAAAATCAGGCCCAAAGTCCTTTCGAATTTTTGTTCTTTTACTCCTTCTAGGTTCAAGTTCTTCTTCTTCTTGAACTCTAGAAAAGGATGAACCATCACCATGTTCACTAGGTTCGTCGTTAACATCAGATACATCATCATGTAATCTCTTTTTCAAGAGATTAGACTTGCCTATTTTATATGAAAATATATCCTCAAAAAATGTTGCATTTATAGATTCTATAATAGTATTGATATGTATATCACTTACTTCGGAATGAAAAACTAAGAATTTATAAGCTGAACTATTAGATGCAAAACCAATAAAAACACAATCTATAGTTTCGGACCTAATTTTGTTAGCAAGGGGATGTATTTTTGCAAGGCAACCCCACACTTTAAGTAATTTAAACGTTGGAGTTCTTCCTTTCCATAATTCATATGGTAACTCCTTTCTCATTTTAGGTGGAATTCGATTCAAAATTTTATTTGCAATAAGTAAAGCTTCACCCCACAAATTGTGTGGAAGCCCAGAACTATTCAACATAGAATTGATCATGTCTTTAAAAGTCATATGTTTCCGTTCAGCAACACCGTTTTGTTGCGGCGTGTGTTGGAAATGTGCCCTAAATCCAATCATATGATGATACTTTACGGACATTTCACATGTTAAACTAATCTAGTTTAACTATAAAAGGCAAAGATTATTGTTTGAGCCGTCTCATATAAATGTTATATGCTTAAACGATAAAGTCCAAGGAATATGTGATTGGGAGAATGTAATCTAATGAAGTTAGATTCATGAGACCATTCTTTCGTAGACACATCCTAAATGTTCCTGATCATAGGATTGCCAATTGGGCATTGACAGTCTGTCAAGATCGGTACGTGCTATGTCTTCTCTCAGGGAGAGTGACTAGTCTCGAGTCATTGGTGTGTGTGACATCAAGACAAGTACGTAGGTGCTCAGTAGAGAATGAGTTCACTGAACGCGATCAACGAAGAGTTCTCATACTCATGTCACATGAGAACTCATGGTTGGGATAATGCAAAGTAGTCATTTGACCTGAGGCATCACAGTTGTCTTGTGGTTAAGTCCTTGATCTTTGATTATGTCAAACGTCATTCCATTGGAGTGTCCACGGCATCGTTGGGGTTAAGCCACTTAGTCATGGAGGCAAGTGAATGCGCAACAAGGGATCTCTAACCTTCAAACTGTTTGAGGGAGAATACTCTATGATATGATTAAGAATCTTTGGCCAATGTATGAATGAGATTTAGGAAAACGTTCCAAATCACATTCAAGGTAATCATATAAGCACACGAATCACATTGGATAGTAGACATGAATAAATAAACTATCAAACCAAACAATGTGGTCAAAAGTATTGTATTAGAGAAAGACCGTATTGCATTTGTAATCCCAAACTGAATAGGTTTTCTCTACCTCTTCTGATTAGCTTGGGTAACCATGATATGCTGCAAGGTGTCACTCATGGTTTGTGGAAGCCCTAAATGTGTGTAATCACTAAAGGGAGAATTGAAAGTAAGTTTCAATTCACAATCGATGTAAAATGGTTTTAATCGCCCACTGCCTCGCTAAAAGGAACCTAATGGATCGCACACCGTGTAAGGAGGAGATTGAAGAAACAATGGAGATGAGTAAGAATGATTAAATGGTTTAATCATTTATTTATGGCAATGATTAATTAATATGTTAATTAATCAAACGAATAAGTTCGTTAAAGACCTCGGGATAGTTTTGGACACTAAGGCCCAATGGGCTTCGAACGTCAAGCCCATTAACTTAAGTTGTATGACAACTTAATGAATAATGATTCACAAAGGCCCAAACAACCCAAAAATACCCCAAGGCCGGCCATGATGTTTAGGGTAGTGAACTTGGACTTATTTACAAGTTTGCCACTCAAATGAATAAAGGTATAAATATGACTTTATAGCCAAAATTCATTAGGGTTTGTTTTGGAGAAAATTGGTGAGAACTTGTCTCTCCATTTCTCTCTAAAGAGGCCGGCCACCTTGGGGGTGCATCTTGCAATCCCACTACTCCAAGGTCACTCATTTCTTCTCCAATCTCTCCTTGGTAAAGAGACTTAGAGGTTCTCAATTTTGGGAACTTGGAGAAACCTATTCTTCCATCCAAATCCATAGGTTTTAGATGCAAGGAATGAAGGCCCTCTCTTTGGGTGATTAGCCTTTGCTTATGCAAAGAGGAATCTACAAAGGTATAAATCTCAACTCACTTTGTTTTGAGTTGATTATTGGTTCACCAATCTACTAGGCTTTGAATTTCTTGGTTAATGTTTTGTTTTTGAATGCATGCAAGCATGATTCCGCCTTTTAATTGTTATTAGCATGCTATAGATGTTATTCAAATGAACATGTTTTCTCAAAATAATCCTTCAGCGTGTAGGGGGTTGTTGTTTGATGAATTATGCCATGCGCGGCACAAAATTCAGCAAAAGCATGAGACTCATATTCTCCTCCCCTATCGGACCTTAAGACTTTAATCTTCTTGTTAAGTTGATTTTCAACTTCTGCCTTATATGTCTTAAACATATCCAAGGTCTCATCTTTGCTATGAAGTAAATAAACATAACAACACTTACTGAAATCATCTATAAATGTTACATAATAGTTCTTTCCACCACGAGTTGGATATGATCTAAAATCACACAAGTCACTATGAATTAAATCTAACAAATCATTGGATTTTTCATGCACTGATTTAAAGCTTTGACTTGCAAATTTTGATTATGTACAAGTTTCACATTTAACATTATCTAGTTAATCAATTTTGGGTAGCAAACCTAAATTATGCATTCTAAAAAGAGAACGGAAATTTACACGTCCTAATCTAGAATGCCATAAATTAGAAGAATCAACAATATAAGCAGAAGCATTATTTATTTCATTCATAGCATTACTAGGTACATTGAGTTTGAATAATCTATCAGTAAGGTAACCCTTTTCCCACAAACATTCCCCCTTTAGTTAATACAAACTTGTTTGACTCAAAAACTAATTTGAATCCCTTATTACTAAAGATAGGACCATAAACAAGATTCTTCCTTATATCGGGGACATGCAACACGTCAAGGAGGGTTAATTCCTTTCCAAAAGTGAATTTCAGAACACACTTCCCTATTCCAGCCACAATAAATGCAGATGCATTTCCCATAAATAGTTGTTCATTTCCCTCAATTTTTTGGTACAAAGAGAACATATTTCTGTCACCACATACATAGCGAGTTTCATCGATATCTATCCACCAATCAGCGTGGTCAGATAAAAGGTTGATTTCAGAAATCATTGCAGCCAAGGCATCCACGTTCTTTTCAATCAGGTTTGCGCGGTTGTTATTGCCTTGATTTCCAAGACCTTGATCCCTTCAATGGCGACATTCTTGAGCCCTATGGCATTGCTTTCCACAAACCCAGCAACTTCCCTTGATTTTCTTGAAGTCTTTGCATTTTGCACCAAGGATAAAGTGTTTTTCCTTCTTTTTAGTTTTCTGGAATTTCGGCTTTTGCTTTGATGAACTTCCTTCAACAACATTCGCCTTGGCTTCCCTACTCGAAACTAGGCTCTTCTCATTCTTTCTGTTATCTTCCTCAATTCTCATCCTTAAATGAGATCCTCAAGGGTCATCTCCTTACGTTTGTGCTTGAGATAACTCTTGAACTCTTTCCAAGAAGGTGGCAGTTTTTCTATAAAGGACCCCACTTGAAAAAACTCATTGATCACCATCCCTTCAACATGAATCTCATGGATGATTTTCTAGAGATCTTCCGTTTGAGAGACAACAGACTTGGAATCCACCATTTTGTAGTCCAAAAATTTGCCCACGACAAATTTCTTTGAACCAGCATCCTGGGTTTTATATTTTTTCTCAAGTGATTCCCAAAGTTCCTTGGTTGTTTTGAATACCACATATACATCATACAACGAATCATCTAATGCATTGAGAATATAGTTTATGCAAAGGAAATCATTATGTTTCCAGGCATCTATGGCCGTTAAAGCTTCTGCAGAAAAAATATTTTCTCCATCTGCAGTAGGCTCAATCTCGCGCAGAATATTAGCCAAGTTCAGTGTTGTCAAATAAAATAGCACCTTCTACTGCCATCTTTTGAAATCTCCGCCCTTCAATTTCTCAGGCTTCTCATAATAAGGTTTAGTTCCTGATTGTTCCATATTGTTCGAAAATTGTTGGAAAACAATTCAGAAATAAACAAAAATAACATAAATAAACAAAACTTGAAATTCTAATATTTTATTAACCAAAAATACTTGTTGTGGAAAATGAAATTACATAATAAATACATAAATTAATTTAAGAATATCAATGTTACTAACTTGATTACAGAAGGTAGAGGCTAGCGTAAAAGCTATGTCCTTCGAACAATATTTTCGTCACACTCTTGTGCTTGTGGTTCTACAACGTCTGCTCGACTAGGATTCAACTACCTAATTCTACAACCCGCACTGGATTCTAGAATTCTAGCGAATTTGCTTTGTGTGTTTACTCTCTAGAAAATTCGTACGGAAGAAAAAGAGTATGAAATGATGATCCCACTTGGATACTGTGATTGCAAATATATAGGTTGTTTCACACCCTTTCAAATACTTGTTCAGTGTATTTGAAAGTACACAACTCTTTCTAAGAATTGTATCTTTTAATCAAAACGTTTTTAATTAATAAATTAATTAAAAACTTAATCCAAAAATTAAAATTAATGAATCAGATTAATTTTAAATTCCAAGGCCCCAAGGCCCTTGTCTTGATTAATTAATATTAATTGTATTTAGGCTATATTATACAAGCCTAGTCCACACAGCCATAAGGCCCAAGCCTTCAATCCATTTCCAAATGGTCCATGTTCTAATTACTAGACTAAAGCACTAAATCTATATAAAGGTCCTTGGGAATCTTGTTTTCCCCAATATGAGACAAGAAACTCAAAACTTCCAACAGCGGAGAGGGAAAGAGAAGAAGTAGAAGAACATATCAAATGATATTTCTCGTCCCAACTGAAAATCAAACTATCTATTCTCAAAGAATAAAATGTCATGTTTAAGAAAGGAAGGCAAGGATTTGGACAAAGGAGGGATCGCTCTTTCTAGAAGATAGTTGAAAATTAGAGTACACATAACAACGAATGAATAAACAAGTTACACAACTATGAATGTTATTGAAAACGAAGAAACATTACAAGATATGCCAAGAAAACTACAAAACTCGTAAGACTACATTATGACGGACTTTTTTCTTCATATCCATCAGCTAATGCCAGAGTTTAAACCTCCCTTGTTTTGGCCTGTGTGTAAAATAAGAATTTTAGTACACATTTTTTTTAATTTATTATTATTACCAAAGAGAGGAATGGTTTTCGGATATGTGAATTAGCTTGTTTTCTTAAGAAGCGTATGCTTTTTTATTGTATGCACTGTTCTAAAACTCCCCGCCTAGACGCTAGGTGGCTGGCCACCGTCCCTATTAATGCCTAGGCGTTTGAAAATTAAGAAAGGGTGCCTAGACTTGCTGAGGCGCCCGCCTAAGCACCCACCTAGCCCGCCCAAACACGCATAAACACCTACCTAGGTTGCGACTCACTTAGAAAATAGATAACTTTCATTTTGCATTTTCTTGTTTCCAATAAATTGTAGGAAACCTATTGAACACTTAAATAAACACACATTATATGTTTGCTCCCCATGTTTTCATTATGTTTCAATACTTCATAATATGTATGTCATTCTAGTTTCTAGTTTATGATGACATTACATATATTTTAAATATAAACAGACACTTATTTACACGAAATGCAATACATTTATTTAAAGGGGTGTGATATCCACACACCCCATTTTTCTTCTCACACACCTTTTTAATTTTCAGTCGTCGGATCAAATGAATTAAAGAATATCAACGGATATAAATTATCAAGGGGTGTGGATAGCACACCCCTTATTTAAAAGTGTGGAACCAAAAATAATCAAGAGGTGACACGTGGATTTTTAGGTGAAGAGGAAAAAATTGCCCTCGAGACACACCAGGTTTCCTACACACGAGCAGTGGAGAATCATCCATCAACCGAGTCAAAAGTGCCCAAAATAGGTAACAAGTTCAAATTTATCTCATCCATCTTTACTTCATATCCTCTACAAGGAAATCATTCCATAACCTTCAAAACCTTCCATATAAATTAAATTAATTAGACTAATTAATGGATTCATTCCAAATTAATCCATTAATCACCAAATTAATCACCATTACACCCCAAAAAAATCCAAGGGCCAGCCATGCTCTATTAATAGGACTACATTTTCTTTGAAAGACTAGTTTCATACTCTTGCAAAACTCCCAAAAACTCTCCAAATACTTTTCTCTCTAAATTCTAACTTTGGCATCGGAGGTTCTTCGGCCAAAGCCCCCCCCCCCCCAATTCATCGTGGGCGCATGAGGCTCTTGGCCTTGACCTAAAGTGTTAATTGTTTTGTAGGTGTAATTTTGTCCAAGAAGAAGAAGGCGGAAATTTGCATCCATAAATTGGTGCTTTCATTGAGAGTTGAAATTCACATTCGTAGCAGACTCTCGCATAAAAAGCTTTTTCTCTATTTTCTAGTCCACTTGTATTTTTCGTACGTTCTTATTATTAGAATTTTTTATTTGCAAAGATTCTTTGATAAAACGAAAAAGAGAAATACAATGGCTAGAAATTTAGAAAACTCCATGAGTGAAAATTCCAATATTCAAGATATGGGATCGTGGCGATCCACGAGACTAAATGTGATCCTAAGGGGAGTGGCACCACCACCACGGGAACCACTGCGATGGCCACTATGGTGGCCACCCACGGTGAGGTCCATGACACCACTACCACGGCCCGAGCCGTGCCACCAAAGCAAGCCTAAGCCGTGTCATCCAAGGCCCACGGCACCAAGGCCATGACGCAAGCCATGTCACTCCAAGCCCAATGCGTTGCCAAGTAGAGCTCAAGCATCGCACCCACGTGCATCACACGCCGAGCAACCCACTCCCGTGGCCTAGCCTACTTTCGTGGCCCAACCTGCTCCCGCAGAGCAGCCCACTCTTGCGGCACAGCCTGTTCTCGTGGCCCAGCCTGCTCCCGTGGCCTTCCAACCAGCCCAAGTCGGCCCAAAACTATCTTAACCATTTGGACCTACCATTGAGCCGAGGGCATTTTCACCACATTTCTCCGTGGATTTTACATTTCCCAACTTAAATCTCGCACTCAGAGTCTACCATCTTTCCACTGCTTAAGGAGGCATATTCCTTCCAAGCTCTTCCAATCCAAATGGCGAACAACACTTGTCTCGACAAGTCATAGAGTTAACAAACGCCCTAGCACAGTAGACGACCTTGGTGAACCAGCTCTTGCAGCGCACCAAGATGCAACATGCCCCAAACGAGGTGTCCCAAAGTAGGACAAGGGCAGATGAAGAACCTCTCCAGCAGTATCCCGGCAAGCAACTACTCGACCATCCACAAACCGAGCGTTTGGGCAGAGTACACTCCTGATTGGGCCCCTGAGATAGCGTATACTCTCGTCTTAGTGCGCGGAGGAGCGTGCACTATCGACTAGGCCCACGGACGAGCATACACTCACGGTTGAGGACGTACTTTGATAATCAACATGAGCAGCCTTCTAAGCGAAGTATTCATTCGCGGCTAAGACTGCAAGGAATATCCTTCACATCACATTGGAGTAGACAGCATAGCAGACGGAAAGAAGTAGTCACTCAATCCGGCTCAAGTTCAACCAGTAGCCTGTGAGTTATACGCTCGCATGTTAGGAACATACCACACCCACTGCAACCATAACATAGACAAGCTGAACATATAGAAGAACAGCTTAGACCAGCACATCACGATCGAAGGCAGTCGAGAGCTCTGCCACCCTAACAAAGGAAAATTCATGAAGAAGTAGAAAGGCTCTTGACCAAGCGATTGCGCAATTTCTTGCGCCAACCAAGCCTCAAAAGGGCACAAGATAAAGCACCTAATGATAGCGCAATAATTCAGGGAGCAGCTCATTGCGCTTACACCCTTACGTGGGTTCCATAAGCAGTTCGAAGTCTCAAGAAGTTCGCCAAACAAGACCTCGCAGCATGAGGATTATTTCAGTTGTCCAGTAGTCCAGCTTTCCTCAATTGCACTCACGACAACGACTTCCATGCTCTCCAATGCGAAAGGATAAACTAATTGCTCTCCAGTGCAAGAAAGTAAACCAATTCCTCGACACCCATATGGGTTTGCTCTCCAATGCGAGAGGATAAACTAATTGCTCTCCAGTGCGAGAGGGTAAACCAATTCCCAGACACCCAAAAGGGTATCATCTCCAGTGCGAGAGGATAAACTAATTGCTCTCTAGTACAATAGGGTAAACCAATTCCCCGACACCCAAAAGGGTCTACTCTTGAGTACGAGAGGATAAACTAATTATTCTCCAGTGCGAAAGGGTAAACCAATTCCTCTACACCCATATGGGTTTGCTCTCCAGTGCGAAAGGATAAACTAATTACTCTCCAACGCGAGAAGGTAAACTAATTACTCTCCAGCGCGAGAGGGTAAACTAATTCCCCGACACCCATCTGGGTAAGCTCTCCAGTGCAAGAAAGCCACATAGCTTAAAAGATTGAATGCTTGAAGATCAACTAGGAAGCAAATGGTCAGGGGCAGCAGCCACTTTTGCAGTTAACAGTTCACTCATCCAACACTTTATCTTCAGCAGCTCTGATCTTGGCAGCTTTATCCTTAACTGCTTCATCTACGGCAGCTGAGAAATCAAACTCAAGCAGTTTCCTTATTTTTGGCAAGCAGCCCAGACATGGCAGCCTAAACCGTTGCCCATGCCAATCCACTTCCTCGGCCTATGCCGAGCTAATCCATTAAGCCGAGTAGCACAAGCAATGGCCCATGCCACACCACCTCATTGGCCCATGACAAGCCGACTCCTGGCCCCTGCCAGCCGACGTGCCACACCACCCCGATGGCTACCCTGTGGCAGCACCTCCCAAGAAGAAGGGAAGGAGAATTAAGTTTTCCTTACATCGGTGCGGCACGGAAAAGACGAAGAAAGCAACGAAAGATTGTTCTTTGCACGGGCAAGTGCAGAAGATTGCTAGGGGAGGGGAACACATATCCTCTAAGCTTTCTCTCTCTTGTAGGGTAGAATAAATCGCTCTCCAAAGTTGATTTAACAACCCACTTAAGGTGGGCTTAAATACGCTTTGAGAGAAATTTATTTCCTTTTCCTGGAAGGATCTAATTTCATATTAAAAAGGGAATCTACATTAAAATTTGAAGCAGTCCTAAAGCAAGAATATCTCTACACCTGCTGGCCTTTCCTACGAGTAGCCAGCAGGTATGGGGGCATTTGTGGAGCCAAAAATAATCAAGAGGCCACACGTGGATTTTTAGGTGAAGAAGAAAAAATTGCCCTCGAGACATACCAGGTTTCCTACACGCTAGCAGTGGAGAATCATCCATCAACCGAGTCAAGAGTGCCCAAAATAGGTAACAAGTTCAAATTTATCTCACCCATCTTTACTTAATATCCTCTACAAGGAAATCATTCCATAACCTTCAAAACCTTCCATATAAATTAAATTAATTAGACTAATTAATGGATTCATTCCAAATTAATCCATTAATCACCAAATTAATCACCATTACACCCCAAAAAACATCCAAGGGCCGGCCATGCTCTATAAATAGGACTCCATTTTCTTTGAAAGACTAGTTCCATACTCTTGCAAAACTCCCAAAAACTCTCAAAATATTTTTCTCTCTAAATTTTAACTTTGACATCGGAGGTTTTTCGGCCAAAGCCCCCCCCCCAAATTCATCGTGGGCACGTGAGGCTCTTGGCCTTAACTTAAGGTGTTAATTGTTTTGTAGGTGCAATTTTATCCAAGAAGAAGAAGGCGGAAATTTTCATCCACAAAAGGGGCTTTTAGATCTAGGTTCAAAAACATAGATGGTTTTTAGGAGTGAGTCCAGTTATCTAATTACATGTTTTTATTTCTTTTATACTCATTTTATATATTTTTTAAAATATTAAAAATCAATTAAAATCTTCTAATATTATGCATTTTTCAACTCCAAAAAATCTAATTAATATCTTGAAACAACAAAAACTAATACTAACATAAATTATCTACAAAACATTCTACCTTAACTCAAGTAACAAATATATGAATATATATTATACCTGTAAGCGAGATATGAAACCTAACTAAAAGGTAGGAAAAAACATAATATACACACAAGCAAGACACATTAATTTGTGACATGTTGATTATAAAAAAGAATCTATCATATAGATACATAAAAATAATTAACCTGTGATATAGGTTGATTATAAAAATTAAAAATAAAATTTATAAATGTGGTTTAAAGCAGGAGGAAGAACAAGAAGTAACAAAAAATAAATAATCAAAGAGATAATTATGAAGAAATTTGATTTTTATAATAAATCTTATCATTGAATAGATAATTATTGATAATGAATAATTAAATTTATGGAATTGGACTTATTTTAATAAATTGGACTATTCCTATTATTGGCTAAAAAAATTGGACTTATATCAAGTTTTCCCTTATTTAAATCCGTCTTGTTCACCTAGGCGCCCGCCCGACTAGGGCCTAATGCCTTTTAGAATCTTAATTGTATGTAATTGTTTTCTATTACATATTACGAGATTATCAACTCGTATATGTAAATTAACCCGTTTCTTAAAGAAGCATCTGTTGCTTTATTGTGTAATCACTAAGATATACATAGGCTTACAGCCTCCACCGTACGCACGCACAAACAGAAAATGGCAACATGGTCGGCTGGGCTTTAAAGGGAGAGGAAGAGGAGACATCTCACAAAAACCTTATCCCAAATTCTCTCCCTCCATCATTGCCAACTTCTACGCTCCACAATCATCAACCTTTGCCCTCCATGGAATCAAATGCCCTATCATACCAAATCATTGGTGGGCCCTCCATGTCCTAACCCTTATACCCATCCACGTGTCACCCTCTACGCTCCACATTTCTTATTATTATTTATTATGTTATACAACAATATCACACGGGACGAGTCTAATGAAGATGATGCTTAAGTAACATAGCGAGTCAGACGATAACAAGGTATCAAACTTTTTTTTTAACAAATAATATCTATATTAAGGGGAGGTTGGGGGTGGGTTTTGTCTCATAATATGCTAGTAATGATGTGGTTCAAAATAATATATTCATTAAGTAACATAACAAGTCAGACGATAACAAGGTATCAAACTTTTTTTTTAACAAACAATATCTATATTAAGGGGAGGCTGGGGGTGGGTTTTGTCTCATAATATGCTAGTAATGATGTGGTTCAAAATAATATATTCATTAAGTAACATAACGAGTCAGACGATAACCAGGTATCAAACTTTTTTTTTAACAAACAACATCTATATTAAGGGGAGGCTGGGGGTGGGTTTTGTCTCATAATATGCTAGTAATGATGTGGTTCAAAATAATATGTATATTAAGTAACATTTCACGTACAAATTAAAAGAAATATTACTAGACTGTAGTACTAAATAGTAACTAGATATCAAACTTAATATCAATATGTTATGCAGTTGCTATTTGTTTAAAAGAGTAAAAAGAAAAAATGAGGCGGAGGGGGGGGGGCGGATAGGATTTGGATCCTCTCCTGAGTCCAAGGAGAGGGTCCTCCTGTCCAAGCAGTGTGGGTCATTGGATGAAAATCAAACGGCTCATACTACTTAGTCAGGAGAATCCTCTCCTTGGGATCCAAATACGGCCGGATAAGGGTGGTGATGACACATGATCGACAACCACCTCTAGTTTATTTGGTTTTATGTCACTTCGTTTTGGTGTACGAATTATTTAACTAATTCATCAATTCAAAGTTTGTTTTATGTTAATTTGTGAATGTGCCCCCAATCATGCTTTTAAAGTGAAAGTTGCAAGATACACACGTACATTTTACTTATATATTGGACCCGTATAAATTAGTTTGATATTCTCACAATATGTCAAAGTCAATGGCTATCAACTTGTGGTCCAAAAATATTGGCTGTAAATCATTTTGATATTAAGCCACTAGATCGATGACGAAAGCTTTTGGCCTTTCGACAATGATTTAGATAATTTTAAGGAGACAAATTTTTATATTAAATTTAAAAATAATGTGTCACAAATAAAAAATAAGTACGACACATAGTTAATCGTGACTTGCTACCATTTATTTTCTTTTTTCTTAAATAGAAGAATTAAAAAATAATAATTCAATCATTTACAGTCATGTCATTTGACTTGCAAATTTAATTTAAAAAATTTAGTCCGTCTACATTATCCTTTCCTAAATATCTATCCTTACTTTTATCAATCACAGTGACAATAATAATAATAATAATAATAATTTGAAAATGAGAAAACGACCATGCTACTCAATTATAAGTTTCTTTTCGAGAAAAAGGTTAATATATATATATATATATAATACAAGAAATTAAGGGAGAAGTTGAAACATTTCAAAGACATCTCTCATGATGAGCCATGGTGTAATCTAATTACAAACACGTAATGGACTCATTGTTTTTTTCTTTTAATAAAAGACTCCTTATATCCTATTTTTAGGTCACATATTGGATGGCATTACTAATAGAGATGATGCCATGTATGTAGGAGGAATGAGTTGTGGAGAATTATTATATAGTACAAATAGTTTTATCAGACCATAAATGTGATGTAGTCTTAAGTTTAGTAAACTGGCTAAAGCAGTGTCTTTCACCATATGCATATAGATTTGAAGTTTTATTTCCGTTTAGATGAATTTGGAATAAATAATCGTTTGCCAAAAAGAAAAAAAAAGGTAATGCCTCTAGGACTAGGATTACTTTTAATTATAATACTTGTTTGTACCATACTTGACCAATTCTGAAACTACTGAGCACCGGTCAACGTTATACCATCAAGAACCCAGAAGAGTTTCCCTCCAACCAAGAGGCCAATCATAGCACGTCACATGTCGACATCAGAAGCCAATCATAGTGCGACACGTGTCAACATCATAAGCCAATCATAACATGACACGTGTCAATGTCAGAATGAAACTAGAAACTCTCTTCTATAAATAGAGATCATTCTCTCACAATATTTCCTAATGTCATTTGTACTAAATCATTCACTAGTACTCACTAAAGGAGAGCTTGAACCTATGTATTTGTGTAAACCCTTCACAATTAATGAGAACTCCTTTACTCCGTGGACGTAGTCAATCTGGGTGAACCACGTACATCTTGTGTTTACTTCCTTGTCCTTATCTATTTACATACTTATCCACACTTGAGACCAAAGCAATCTAACGAAGGTTACAAACTTAACACTTTCTGTTGTACCAAAGTCCTCACTGATTTTGTGCATCAACATTTGGCGCCGTCTGTGGGAAAGACACTTATTCCCACTCTCTTCAGCTTTGTTAAGCTGGTTTCCACCATTCGTACACTTTCTTTTGACCCAGCATCCTTTTCCAACATGGGGAGCGAAGGAAGCCATAGCACACAGAATAACACACATCTTGCACCTGGTGCGAAGCAATGAAAGAATGAACAAAAGAAGTTTGCTTTTCAGGCTAAAGTCGATGAGCTGGAGGCATAGAACAACAAGATAGCGAAGAAGAATAAGGTCATCCTCGAGCAGTATGAGAAGCTCCACGAAACTAGGCGTACTCAAACACGCAAGCTCGTTACCCTTGTGGACATCAAACATCATCTGGGTGCCCCCCAACACGGAGGGTCACCTTCCTTTGACATGGGTATCCCTGATGATGAGCGAGCTAATCATCAAAACATTGATCAACATGAGACTTTTCTCAACCCAGTTGCTTCGACCCGAAGCTGGAGAAGTGGAGGAAGACATCTCCTTATAGAATGAGTGGAAGGATCGAAAGCCGTTCATCATGACTGCCGAGGCTTCCTAAAGCAACGTCGAGAGAATCCCCTCCACATATGCTCGAAGATCAATAACCCAAGGGTTTCTGAAAGACTCGGTCCCCTCTCACGACCCAGGCCAGCTGCCAATCTAGGGAAAGAACGACAGGTTCCAAAGGAACATGAAAGTACAGGGGACTCTGAGGTATTCCGACAGATTCGCCCTATAAGTCAGTACGGCAAGTCCAAGAAAAAACCACATGCCCTTGCTCAAACTTTCCTACTTCCAAGAGGCAATGGAGACTTAAGAAAGAAAATTCCCGTGGTACATGACTCCACTCAGGACCCTTTTGTCCTACAGCTCCTTGAGGAAGTAAACGAGTTGAAGGCCGAACGTCAGGCTGAGATACCTGACTGGAACAAACCCAGGCCAGGCCCTCTCACAAGAAGGATCCTCGACACCCCTTTCAAGCGAAGACAAAACAAAATCTTGGTTTACAACTCTATACTGGAAGGGATGACCCAATTAAACACCTTAACTTCTTTGAGTCCACCATGGCATATCGGATGCACACCGACGAAGAGCGATGTCTTCTCTTCCCCTCCACCCTCTCTAGCGGAGCTTTAAACTGGTATTGCCATCTTCCACCTGAGACAGTAGACTCATTTAAGGAACTGAGGAAACTGTTTGTCTCTCAACACATCTTCCAGACCGATCGTTTGCATTCTGCAGATGACTTGTACATTATTTGCCAGAAGCCGGACGAGTCACTACGAGAGTATGTCGGTCGCTTCAGCCATGAGTATTCTCGCTGCGCTAAGGCAGATGACAAGACCGCCCTCAAGGCCTTCACGGCAGGCCTATGTGATTGTTTCTTCAAGTACATGATCAATGCCAACACTTGGAAGACTTACTCTGAGGTGATGGCACAGGCTTACAACCATGCCTCCGCTGAAGCAAGGACATACCAAGGGAACCCCTATATAATTAACCCCTATCAACAAGTGGGAAATGGAAGTCAAGTTTTACCAAGTGAGGAGATATTGGCCATTCAGACACCCATTGCATCATCTCCTGCCTTATTTAGCTACTCGCTAAGTCACCAAACGTATATGTCTCTTAGTAAGAGGAATGATTTTTACTCTCAGCAAGCCCATTAGAACAAGAGGGATAAAAGTTCGTATCAAGACAACCAGGGGTGAACGTACCATCGACTATAATGACTATGAGGCCAAGCCTCACTCTTTCAAAGTGAAGAACTAGGTACTAAAGGAAATGCTATTATAAGAAGGCATACATATTACTAATGTTTTGACTTTCAACCACTTGAGATATTTTGTCACATAAGCCATTCGGCAAATATTTAAAGAAGAGGGAATTCAGACAACTTCTTCTGAGTCTTTTGTGTTCATAGCACTGGAACACTTGGTCTACACTGACCTACCCTTATACTCCAACTCAGAGCTTCAACATGCATACTTTGACACAAAGTATGTGATACTAAGGGTTACAACCAACATGGTTCACATATCAAAAGCATGGATCATTTCATGCATAGCAAAACATTCATAAGCATCACTCATATCAATCAACATAAACATCATACATTCCAACACATTCATACATAAACATTATACATTCCAACACATTCATACATAAACATCATACATTCTAACACATCTATACATAAGCCAACTGTGCTTCGAAGGGGTTCAACATACTTTGTGTCTTCGACACTTGCTACAATGTGCCTCGACACTTTGCCCTTATTCTCACCAACCATGTGATGAAAGGTACAACCCGTACTCTAATATCATTTGGCAACTTGCCACTCATGCCACCAACTAGGTGAAGAAGCAACTCATCTTCATGCCACCAACCAGGTGATGAAATGTACAACCCGTACTCTCCTTCATGCCACCAACTAGGTGATGAAATGTACAACCCATACTCTAATATCATTTGGCAACTTGTCATTCATGCCACCAACCAGGTGAAGAAGGAACTCATCATCGTGCCACCAACCAGGTGATGAAATGTGATGAAAAGTGATGAAGGAACTCACCTTCGTACCACTAACCAAGTGATGAAAGCAACTCACCATTCATTCCACCTACCAGAAGACGAGTGGTACAACTTGTACATGTGAACTCCTAGCATTCACAAATAATCAAAAACCCTCAAGCTTGACAACTCAACTAGGGGAGCATTTATGCCCAACAAGAGTTATAGTCACCAACAAAGTCTTATTGCAAACCAACAACAACTTCAGTGCATGGCATACGAAGATCAAGCTATTCAGCCACTTTGCATCTGCTTCAGACATTTTCCCTCTGTAACAATGCAAACACTACAACTCGTAGAAAGCTTCACACACTCATGATCAAAACAGTGTGAAGCAAAACCAATTTATGGTGCCAACAAGAGCTTCATCAAATAAGTTCAACCACAATTCTCAAAAACTTCACACACTCTTGATCAAGACAGTGTGAAGCAAAACCAATTTATGGTGCCAACAAGAGCTTCATCAATGGAGGGTAACCACAATTCTCAAAAGTTTCACACACTCTTGATCAAGACAGTGTGAAGCAAAACCAACTTATGGTGCTAACAAGAGCTTCATCAATAAAGGGTAATCACAATTCTCAAAAGCTTCACACACTCTTGATCAAGACAGTATGAAGCAAAACCAATTTATGGTGCCAACAAGATATTCATCAAAGGAGGGCAACCACAATTCTCAAAAGCTTCACACACTCTTGATCAAGATAGTGTGAAGCAAAACCAATTTATGGTGCCAACAAAAGCCTCATCAATAAAGGGCAACCACAATTCTCAAAAACTTCACACACTCTTGATCAAGACAATGTGAAGCAAAACCAATTTATGGTGCCAACAAAAGCTTCATCAATGGAAGGCAACAACAATTCTCAAACCTTCGAAGCAAATTCAAGACTGTTCGAAGCAAATTCAATTTATATGGTTCATCCAAACATTCAACTACTACAAGGTGTGGCTTGCATCACAATCTTTTGCTCAACAATGTGGAAACAAAATTTGTATATGTTGTCTCTCCCACATTTTCAAATTTCTAGTTTCCCAACAAAAAAAAAAGAAAAAAAAGGAAATTCAAGAAAGCTTCATCAATGGAGGACAACTACAAATTCTCAAAAGCTTCACACTATCTTGATCAAGATAGTGTGAAGCAAAATCAATTCGTGGTACCCAACAAAGCTTCACCACAAAAGCTTCACCAACAAAAGCTTCATCAATGGAGGACAACTACAAATTCTCAAAAGCTTCGCACTATCTTGATCAAGATAGTGTGAAGCAAAATCAATTCATGGTACCCAACAAAAGCTTCACCCATAAAAGCTTCACCAACAAAAGCTTCAACTCCAAAGCTTCACCAACAAAAGCTTCATTAATGGAGGACAACCACAAATTCTCAAAAGCTTCACACTATCTTGATCAAGATAGTGTGAAGCAAAATCAATTCATGGTACTCAACAAAAGCTTCAACTCCAAAGCTTCACCTACAAAGCTTTAACTCCAAAGCTTCACCTACAAAAGCTTCACCCACAATAGCTTCACCTACAAAAGCTTCACCCATAAAAGCTTTACCAACAAAAGCTTCACCCACCACAAAACCTTCACCCACAAAAGCTTCCCCCACCACAAAAGTTTCACCCACAAAAGTTTTCCCCACCACAAAAGCTTCACCCACCACAAAAGCTTCACCCATAAAAGCTTCACCAACAAAAGCTTCACCAACAAAAGCTTCACCCACAAAAGCTTCCCCCATCACAAAAGCTTTACCCACAAAAGTTTTCCCCACCACAAAAGCTTCACCAACAAAAGCTTCACCCACAAAAGTTTCCCCCACCACAAAAGCTTCACCCACAAAAGCTTCACCCATAAAAGCTTCACCAACAAAAGCTTCACCCACAAAAGCTTCACCCATAAAAGCTTCACCAACAAAAGCTTCACCCACCATAAAAGCTTCACCCACAAAAACTTCACCTACAAAGCTTCAACACAAAAGCTTCACCTACAGAAGTTTCACACTATCTTGATCAAGATAGTGTGAAGCAAAATCAATTCATAGTACCCAACAAAGCTTCAACCTCAAAGCTTCACCGACAAAGCTTCAACACCAAAGCTTCACCTACAAAGCTTTAAAATATACATATATATTTTTTATTTCGGAAATTCGAAAATTCAAAAATTCAAAAATTCAAAAATTCAAAAATTCGGAAATTCAAAAATTCGAAAATTCGAAAAAAAATCGAAAAAAAAATTTCGAAAAAAAAAAAATTACCTAGGCCTCCTCTTCTTTGGGCCTAACAACTTTCATAACAAATATATATGGAGTTTTGGGCTACCACTTAGAAAGGAAATGCCTCATTCGTCAACTCCCTCGACCGGAGACTTGGGGGACTCCTACCATATGCTACTGCACCTTGATACTCGGAAGTCTCACGACCACTTAGTGACTTGGATTTTTCAAATCTCCAAACGAGAAGTTTTCCTCACTCGGGAAATTAAGGGAGCACTACCTCAACTTACATGCTTCACTCACAAAGCTTCAACATACAAGCTTCAACAAAAGGAAAAATTCAAATAACTTAGTGAAGAAGGCCTTCGTGTATTTAACACAATACGTTGAAATGAAGCAAAGCTTGTTTATTGATATCTCCGATAAGTTACAAATATGTACATATACATGAATCAAAATAAACAAACAAGAGGGAAATTTCACAAAGGTTGCTCAGGAGAAGTCTCAGCAGTCGGCAGAGCCCCAGAAAGAGGAGGCACCAGATGGTGATTATTCGGAGCCTCAGTACTAGGCAGAACCCCAGAAGGATGAGGCACCGAAGATTGATCATTTGGAGCTTCATTACGCGGTACAGCCCCAAAAGACGAAGGTAATAAATGCCTTTGGAACAAACCCAAAAACCTCTGATGATCAAGTAAAATCTGACCATCAGATTCCTGCAGTTGGTCGAGCTTCATCTTCATGTTTGTAGCATAGTCATGTGCGAGCCTGTGCAACTGTTTATTCTCATGCTTGAGCCCTCTAATCTCTTGTTTGAGACTTATCACTTCAACCACCAATGATTCAACTTGGCGGGTTCGAGCAAATAGGCATTGGGCCATATTAGACACAGAACCTGCACACTGAACATTGAGAACCAGAGAATCCTTAACAACCAACTCATTAGACCGTTTGGAAAGTAGTTTGTTATCTTTGGGAGTGAGAAGGTTCCTGGCCACCACCGCAGCGGTCATATCATTCTTCATCACAAAGTCCCCAATGGTAAAAGAACCAGTAGGGGATAAGAAGGATGGGCGCCATATGTTGTCTTGAGAAGTCATGGATGCCTCTTCACCAAAGTTCAAGTCAAAATGACGATCGGATGGGCCAAACATTCTCAGAAATGATGAAGGAGAAATGAGGTGCAATAAATCTCTAAAGTAAGGGGAAAATTCCTACAAGCAATAACTCTCTGAATGTACTTCTTACACACAATTGGTGCCTTTATAAAAGAAAGGGCAACAGGGTCGTTGGTTCAAAAATCGAAAAGGCACCACTCTCCGGATTCCGAAGAGACACCACTTTCCACATGTAACATCAGCTCTTCGGGTACCATATATAACTTTGCCAAAGATCTCTGACAAAGTTTAGACACATAAATTTTGAAGGTCCAGCTACCCTATTATTACCCACAAGGGTAAATGAACAACACCACTGCTTGATAACTAGAAAGTCCTAATGTGCGTCAACCTCCGTGCTCCGTGGCAAGGCAGACTGGCAAAAATGCCCAACCTTTACTTACATTCGAGAAAACACTCCTAACAAGATTGCTTGCTCATAAATCGAAGAAGCACCGCTCTCCGAATCTCGAGAGCCAGACTCCTAACAGGATTACGTGCTCAAAAATCAAAAAGGCACCGCCCTCCGAATCTCAAGAGCCAGACTCCCAACAGGATTACTTTCTCAAAAATCGAAGAGACACTGCTCTCCGAATCTCAAGAGGCAGACTTTCAACAGGATTGCTTTCTCAAAAATCGAAGAGGCATCGTTCTCTGAATCTCGAGAGCCAGATCCCTGACAGGATTGCTTGTTCCAAAACTGATGAGGCACCGCTCTCCGAACTTCAAGAGCCAGATTTCCTCGGATAAAGCTTGTCTGCAATCTTCACACGCAACATTAGCTTTCCAGATACCACAAACCACTTTTTCAAAGTGCTCTGACAAAGTTAAAACACGTGAAACTTGCAGCTTCTACTACATTGCTATGACTAAGAAGGGTAAAGGAATAACACTACTACTTGTTGTTAGGGAGACTCCTATATATGTCGACCTCCATCCTCCACAGCCAGGAAGACCTGCAAATAAAAAAAATGATCAACTTTTCTCCACATTTGAGAGGGCACTCTTAGCAGAGTCTTTCGAAATACTCAGCTTCTTTTCCTCTCGATAATACCTCTGTAAACAAGCCATACCAGAGCAAGAGTATCTCATATCATCAGGGTTAAAAGCAAAAGTATCCCATATCATGCTTTTTCCCTGTCTTTTCCTTTCGCCTTGTTCTTACCTGCAAGACAAGGAGAAAAAGAGCAATCAGTCAGCACTTGGAATCAAGCTTCCAGTCAGGAAATGACTGCCTAGAACCCCTTGCCTGATTACTTACCTGGCATTGCTCTCGAGTACTCATCTTCAACATTTTATGCTTCCAAAGAAGATACCACATCTGCCTGAGGAACATATAGGGCAAGTAAAAAAGATACAAGGAAGCATGTGAAGACAAGCGTAAAAGAACACATGCTGATACATCCACTACTTTGTCGATAGCAAAAGTATCCCATATCATCAAGGTCGAACGTACTCTAGATTTGATGGACTTGTTTTGACCCTCAAATTCTTGAGTCGGCCTTATACTCTGGAGGAAACCAGAAAACCCTCCAGCCCAGTTCAAGAATAAGCCTGTGGAAAGTTACTTCTTCAAAAGCAAAAGTATCTCATATCATCTCTTCTCCATTTGCTTCTCCTTATCCTTGTTACTGTTTACGACACAAGGAAAAAGAGAACAATCAACCCGAAGCCGAAGTCGAACCTCCGATCCAGGTTGCTTGCTTTGAAGTCTGATTGCTTACTTTGTCTGTTACCTCCTTTAGCAAATCTCCTAACTCGACAACTTGGGGGCTCCTACTATAGGGTTTGTATCGCACTTGACCAAGCCCGAAACTACAAGTAAGCTCCAAATGAAAATGATACCACACTTCGGTACTTAGAAGTTTCGTGATTACTCAATGACTTGGATCTTGCAAGTCCCCAACCGAGGAGCTTCCCTCACTCGGGAACTTAGGGGAGCACTGTTTGTACCATACTTGACCAATCCCGAAACTACTGAGCACCGGTCAACGTTATACTGTCAAGGACCCAGAAGAGTTTCCCTCCAACCAGGAGGCCAATCACAGCGCGACACGTGTCGACATTAGAAGCCAATCATAACGCGACACGTGTTAACATCAGAAGCCAATCACAACACGACACATGTCAATGTTAGAATGAAACTAGAAACTCTCTTCTATAAATAGAGATCATTCTCTCACAATATTTCCGAATGTCATTTGTACTAAATCATTCACTAGTACTCACTAAAGAAGAGCTTGAACCTATGTACTTGTGTAAACCCTTCACAATTAATGAGAACTGCTCTACTCCGTGGACGTAGCCAATCTGGGTGAACCACGTACATCTTGTGTTTGCTTCCCTGTCCCTATCTATTTACATACTTATCCACACTTGTGACCGAAGCAATCTAGCAAAGGTTACAAACTCAACACTTTATGTTGTACCAAAGTTCTCACTGATTTTGTGCATCAACAATACTAAATAATTTTCTTGAACTCTAATCATTTTATCGATCTTTCTTCAATCTAATAATTATTAGTTATTTGTATATAAAATTATAAAGTGACCCTTGGATGTTATGGGTCAAGAGTGGAAAATACGGAACCTTATACGTTCTTTGAAAGTTTAGGTTCACCCATATATTCTTTATACCATTTTTGTTTTCTCAAATGAACCATATGTAGTCAATATTTCTCCTCTGTCTAAGATGTTATTATTCTTTAGCCGAAATATAAAGAATAAGTTTAACCACGTTTTCAATCCATGTTTGATATTTTGAGCAAGTTGAATAATGAATATAGCACCACAATAATACATTGTGAATCATATATTGCTAATCAAATGTCTCGAGCTAATTCGACAGGTTAAGAAATGTATATGATTCCAATAATCTTAGGGTCTCTGAAAAGCACTTTTATTCAGAAGCGATTTCAATAAAAAAAAACGCTTGTATCATAATAATATTAATATTTAAATGAAAATGCAAGTGTTTCTTTAAAAAGTACTTGAAAAGTTTCTTAAAAAAACACATCATAGATGCTTTTTCTAGAAATCATTTCAAGTATTTTTTTTTTGTAATCCAAATGCATTTAAAAAAAATTATCAAATATTTCATAAGTATCTTTGATAATCCGAAGCGCGTTAAAAGTCTTTATTATTTGGATCTAAATTTTGAAGTTCTTATAGAGTTAGGTGCATGTGCACCATTGAATATATAGAATTGCACGCATGGCATTTCAAAACAAAATCATGTGATAATGCAAGTGTTTAATAATTAAATCCCCTTTGAATTCTTGATGATTAAGAAAGTACTACTTTGTATCATGCTTCAATCTTGAACAACTAAAAAGTAAGAAGAATTAATCCCATATATATATATATATATATATATATATATATATATATGTGGACATTATATTTCGGTGGAGCAGTACTAATGCCAGCACACTATTCTCGTCAATGAATGTCTAAGCTTAATAATTAAACAGTGATCCTCCTTCTCTCAAACCCTAATTATTTGTCCTTAAATTAACATTGTAATTGGAGTTAATAAGCATGCAATATAGAAGCTTGTATTGCTGTTGTCTTGCGTTGTATTATTTTAGGGTTATCATGTTTTATAGGTGACCTAACTACTCAGCTCCCCTCATCAGCATAAATCGTTCGCCGACAAAGCAATAATATTATTGAGAGAGTGCTTAATTACTATTATTTGTATTTGTATTTGTATGAACAGAGAGGAGTAGGTCCCACACACTCCACATCAACTTTCTAGTTAAGCAAAAATCCGGATTCTTGTTGATGAATCATATTCTCGTGGCACAATTATAACTTTTTGAATTGAATTATATTAGCAGTAGTACTCCTCCAATGGGATGTTTTCGACCTACTTTTCTTTTTTCCCTTTCTCTTTATCTTTCTCACAAAACAAACAAAGAAAACAAAGGAAATTACTGCTAATCCAACACTAATTATATATGCAATGCTAGATATATATATATATATATGTGTGTGTGTGTGTACACATTTATATTAGTGGACATCTCTTTTTAATCTCTCTCAATTAAAATCATAATTAACCAAGAAAAAATTAAAAACCACCTACCTATCTATAATATCCACCCATCCCCATTAAATAAAAAGTTGGAATGCAATATTCAAAGAGGTGACACATATGTGATGCATGTCCGTCTCTCTAGCCATTTGAATGAAGCAAGCATGGAGTGGGAGACAGTTCATGTGGGCTGTTACAACTAAAAAGAACTTCTTAATATCCAATCATGATCTTCTCAATATTTATTTATTTCCTTTTCCAATCAGATAAAGCAACCTTTGAATGAGCAAATCCCACACTAGCTAATTTGGCATAAATATTAGAGTCACGTTTCCTTATCTAGTAATTAAGAATATATGATCACTCACAGTTGAATTTGATATCATGACTTGAGATGATGAAATTAAAAACATATTTGTTTAATATACATTTTCAATATCAAATCTAAAAGCGCAAACCATACATAAGAGAACATTTTTCTTTTCTGATGAAAACATGTCACGAACTACTTCTGCTAGGACACACCTGTTCTATAAATCCTCACTTAATGACGCCTAGGCGTTAGGCTACTAGCTACCACCCTAATTAATCCTAGGCGTTTGAAAATTAAGAAAGGTCGCCTAGACCTGTGTAGGTGCCTGTCCAAACCCGCCTAGGCTCCCACTTCGGTCGCAACTCTCACTTAGACATAAAATAGATAACTTTTGTTTGACAGTTTTTTTTTTTTCAATAAATTATAAGAGACTTATTAAATACTTAGTTGAACACATATTATATGATTGTTCCCCATGTTTTCATTATGTTCTAATACTTTATACTATATATGTCATTCTATTTGTAATTTACGTATCCCAATGAAATTATGTAATTTTAAGTATAAGCATATACTTGTTTATACGATATATAACACATTTACTTAAATCTGCCGAGGTCCTGCCTAGTCTCCTAGGCACTATATAGACCTCAATCCGCTGCCCAACTAGCATCTAGTGTGTCTAGCATCTTTTAGAACCTTACAAGTAAGAAAGCAAACAGAAAAAGTGTGCCCAATAATTGATATACTTGTAAAGTAAGAACCTACAAACGCAAGAGGAAGCATATATGAAAAGAAAATTTAAGTAGTAGCTAGCAATAGTTAGAATTGGTACGTTAATGGGTGGCGAAGCACAAGCGAATCATCCTCTTTGATGTGTTTCCCACTGCCATGGGATTCTAGCAGCAAGCAATAGCATATGTATGAGTTCTAGAGAGAGAGAGAGGGGGGGGGGGGGGGATGTAATAGCGGAATGGAGATTTATGTAATATTATGTATAATATTATATGGTAGTGGGACTCAAATGGTCAACCTATGTATAGATAAGAGAGGTACCTTCATAATTTCCCAATGCCCCATTCGTTTCTCTACTCATTCCTTCGTTTGATTAATAATCATAGCCACCCACCCACACCCGCCCAACGCCCCCACAAAAGTCTCATTCCTAATTCTCTCTCTCTCTCTCTCTCTCTCTCTCAAACTCATAACGCACACCCTTCTACTCCCATAACTTTAACCATATATATTATCTCTCCCAACCCCCCACTTCACATAACAAACCACCAATTACATCTCCTCCTCCTTCTTCTCCTCTTCTGCCAAATGGGTTTTGATGATCATGCTTGTAACACAGGCCTTGTATTAGGCTTAGGTCTCACATCGTCTGCTTCTCTGGAGAGTTCTAACCCTATAAAGTTTGCAAAGAATAATATTAAGCCTTCCCTAAATTCTGCTCCAACGAGTGGTGCTTTTGAGCCATCCTTAACTTTAGGTCTTTTTGGTGAGCCGTATCATCAACAAATGGTAGCCTCCAATATTTACAAGGTTGGTAATTCTTCTCAGGAGGAAACAGTTGATTTGTACAGGCAAGCTGCAGCAGCGTCCTCTCCTCACAGTCATAGCGCAGTCTCTAACTCCTTCTCTAGTGGTAGAGTGGTCAAGAGGGAGAGAGACATCAGCAGTGAAGAGGTTGAGGTCGATGAGAAAGTTTCCTCAAGAGTGAGTGATGAAGATGAAGACGGTTCTAATCCTAGAAAGAAGCTTAGGCTCACCAAGGAACAATCTGCTCTCTTAGAGGAAAGCTTCAAACAACATAGCACTCTAAATCCTGTAATTTCTCTCTCTCTCTCTCTCTCTCTCTCTCTCTCTCTCTCTAATCATCATTTTGTTGGCTATTTGATCAGAGGAAGATTTTGCAGGTCGCTATTTATTTTTGTATCTTGATTTTTTTTTTACTTTATTCAATTCAAAATCCAGAAATAAACAAAATGCGCACGAGAAAGGAAACATGTCAGAAAATCATTTATCTTTTATTACTAATATTGTCTCCAGGAAAACATATATTAATTTCATTGGCTTTATTTACAGAAGCAAAAGCAAGCTTTAGCCAGGCAGTTAAACTTGAGGCCAAGACAAGTGGAAGTATGGTTCCAAAATAGGAGAGCCAGGTATCTATTAAAAATTAATTTCAGGCCAAATAAAAATTTCTGGGTTATTTTCCAATAGGTCCAGAAAGTAATTAATACACAGAAATTGATTATGTTGGCTTTGATTGGTTAATTCGCAGGACAAAGCTTAAGCAAACTGAGGTAGACTGTGAGTTCTTGAAGAAGTGCTGTGAAACACTAACAGATGAGAACAGGAGGCTACAAAAAGAGCTGATAGAACTCAAGGCACTGAAATTAAGCCAACCTTTGTACATGCACATGCCAGCAGCCACCCTCACTATGTGTCCATCTTGTGAAAGAATCGGAGGTGTGGGTAGCGAGGGATCATCCAAGAGCCCATTTTCTATGGCTCCAAAACCTCACTTTTACAATCACTTTACCAATCCCTCAGCAGCTTGTTGATTAGGAAATTAATTATTGTTGTGTTAGAAATGGATTTAAGAGAAATCAAACCCTCATGATCCCTATATTTTTGGTTAAGGGCTTTGTAGTGGAACGAAGGACTAGTGTAATTAATATGTAGAAAATAGTTGTTACTGATCAATTACTTATACTTTTTTTTTAATTATATATGTTTGTAAATCGTCAAGAAATATATATCTATGAAGGGTATATATCTATGAAGGGTATATATCCATGAAGGGATTACTATTGCTTATTTATTTGTTGATTAATCGATGCTTAAAAAAAGGTTTCTTGGAGGAGTTGATTTTTGTACCAGGCGTGCATAACTTACGTAAGGAAGCATGAAAATATCTGATAATCTATGAAAATTTAAACAAACCACAATCCTCATGCATGACTTAGTGAAAGAGGTTGGCATTGATGTTTGAAATATCAGATAGGATTGAAATCTCGAACCACTCGACCAAACAAAGGTTATGTTTTTGGAAGAATCGTAATTATCGGAATAAATACAATATCCACCACAAAATTCTTTTCCTTTTGTATCTTTAAGAAACTAAAAATAAGAAGAAGAAAAACAATGCATATGACAGAAGTATCAATTCTTAGGATAAAAGCGGTTTAGAAGAAAATAGCAATCACTTGCAAACCATAAGTTTGAAGTAAACATGTACGTATATTCTTATATTATTTGAGAAAATTTGAATTTGCTATAAACTCATTAATTCGAGTTAACTATATATTGTGGGCTCATTTGGGAAATGTCTTTAAATTTTAAAGAACATTTTTTTGAGTTCTAAAAACATTTGAAGTGCTTCATGCATATGTTTTTTTGCATATAACGCACTTTAGATGATTTTTCATCTAATATTACAATGTTAATAGATAATATTACAATGTTCAAAAGTTAATAGATAATATTACAATGTTCAAAAAATAAGGTATGAGTTTGTTATATGATTCAAAATTGAAGGTGCAAAATATAATTTATTCAACATATAAAAATTAATAATTTTAGTGAAGGATTATAGTCATGTGACATGCTATGGTTTTACTAAGGACCAATGGGGTCACAACCCACGTGATATACCAATGGCTCTCTTAATCTTATTTCTTTCACAAAATCTTATCGAGAGATTTTGTATCAAAGTCAGAATCTACTTCCCCATTTGATGCATGGACCCCAACCCTAACAAGGATCCAATCCACCTTCCCCTCCTATGGATTAAAATTCCTAAATCCCCTCTAAAAATTCTAAGTTCCGTTTATATACCCTATAATTCAATAAAAATATGGTTACCTATAGTTCGATCTAATGTAGCAGTGCAAAAGAAAATAAAATTAAGTTAAATCATCTGTTAGACTAGATCAAACGTAAAGTAACTATTATTTTTTTACACCATAGAGTCCACGAGAAAAAAAAAAAACGTATATTCTACCTTTACAATAATGAAACACACAAACGCAATAAGTTGAGAGTAGCTTAGCTATATATTCAGATAAATAGAGGGTTCAGATTGATTAGGAAAAAGAAAATTTTACTACATGTTTACGTTATAGGCACGCTATGATGAACGATATTGAGAAAAGTTTGTTCTGAATACAAGTCCACACATCAATCATAATGGATGGTGTAGAGTGTGGACCAAATAAATCATGAGGGGAACTTTCTAGGAAAAGAGTACAGTTTCCGGGAAAACCTCTTTGTCTTGTGGTCTCATCATCACTTTCATCACCCAGTTTTTCTGTCACGATCATAATTTTATGCGAACCCTTCAACCCTTTTTAAATTTTAAAGAAAAACTAAAGAAAATAATTTGAAAATTTTGAGTTTTAACGATAAGGACAAAATAAAGGGTAAAATGAATAATACTATGATTGACTTTTTAGTGTAAAAATATGATTTTTCGTTAAAATAAACAGTACTAGAAGTTTTTTTTGTTAAAGCTTCCAAATTCCAAGCTTGAAATAATTAATATTTTGATTGCTAAAGAGTGTGAAAGCTGTGCGAAGCTATATGGGCGCCGCGGGGGGGCGGGGGGGCGGGGGGGCGGGGGGGCGGGGGGGGTTTGCACTGGTTAGTTTTTGCCGGTTTTGCCTTTTCGGGAGATTTTAGGGTTGTTAAATGCTATTTTAAGGGGATTACTTGTTGTCGACCGCGTGGGGATGGTAATGGGACAAAAGTTTTAGAGTAAGAAAATCATAATCAAATTATTTGAAGGCAAAAACCCGTAGGGTCATATGCTTTATAAAAAGCATCCCATGTCTACGTGTGCGCATACGTAAGTAAATAAAGAAACGGACCAGAAAACACTTGTCTTCCATTGGATGATATGCCGGTCTCTCGACTTATATACAAGGAATTGTTTGATATTATTTTCTCTTTCAAAAAGTGATTAGTTGGTGATTCACGACCACAATCTATCCTTCTGAGTGTTGGAAAAGTTCAGAAAGACATTTTAATTTTTTATAATCATTATTATGCAATTCATAAATGTTAAAAATCGAACCTAAAACGTACCGTATAGAATATAAATTTAAAATTCATCCACAACTACTAAACCACTCTATTGTGATTAATAGGTTGATATTATTTCGAAAATTACCAAATCACACAAAATTCTGCATCACTTTACGCAGGAATTATATTACACTAATGTTTGAGTGTGTTTATTAGGTTGGTTTGTGACCAGCTACCAACTAGCTCTAGAACTTTACCAATGATAGGTAGAGGAAAAAAAGTAGTGACCCGTTATATATTGTTTTCCCTCTTACATGTTTATTTGCGAACTTTTATCTGAAAATACATATATCATGCTACCTTAATGAAAAGTTTAAACACGTCAATGATAAAATGATATTTTATTTATATTTATAAGTTAAAAGTCGTATGTGCAATAAGCATCTTGCAAATAGTGAGTTCAATAATAATTTATGAATGGTGTCCACACACTCATTTTTAACTCTCATATTCTCTCTCTCAACTTTCAACTATCAGATCAAGAGAATTAAAGTGTATTAATGAACAAAAAATAATAAAAGTGTTTGATAGAAAAAAAAATTCGTGTATAAATAGTACTACCCTAATTTATAAAAAAGAAATAAACTTTTAAACACGCTATATTTTTTTTTCTTTCTCTTCTTTTTATGATGCTGATTTTTTTCCTTCATTGTTTTCCTTGATTATGATGATAATCAATTGTTCTGTTTTACTTTTCTTGTCCGTCTTCTTAAAGAACTAAATATATATTACTTGACTATACTTTTACTTGTATCAGGAAGGGAAGATTGAAATTTAGTCTTGAGTTTAAAGTACTCATTTTTCCTTATGAGATAAATAATGTATTTATGAATATGTTAGGTTAAAAATTCGATTTGCTCCAACTTTTAATCTAAAGAAAAAAGTGTGAAGATGCAACTTTATGTCTATGCACTAAAGACTCACATTAGACCCGGCAATTTTTGACACGATACGAAAACGACATGAAAATAACGGGTTTCGGGTCAACACGATAACTTATCGGGTCATTATCGGGTGACCCGTTAATAACGGGGTTCTTAACGGGTATACACACGGGTAACACGTGGGTAACCCGTTTCGACCCATTAAGAAAAAAATTATTTTGATAATTTTAAAGTTTAATTACTAAAAGATTTATTATAAAATACAATAGCCATATTAATATATACAATATATTCGATATTAAATATATAGTTTTGTATTATTATTCTATATAAGTTAAAAAAAAAAAAGTTTTAGTCATTATTTATTTTTATTATGAGAGTTCCTTCTTATCATTACTAGGATAAATTTTACTTAACATGTTGTTGTCCAAAATTAAAATAAACTAATATAGTATTTGTATAGGCAAGAACTAAGAAGACATACATACAAGTACAAAAAATGTGAAAGAATATATAAACACTCGCGATTCATCATTATTCCTCCACGAGTAGATAATGGTTATACTTACATTATCGTCTAGATTTTTAAAATCCTCCAAACCTTCATGAATAATGTTTTTTATTTGAGGACAAAATTAATAATAATTATTGTAGAAGTGTAAAAATGTAAAAAAAAATATACAATCACTCATAGTGACAAACTTTACAACTTTCATGAAGGGGTCAGCTTCGAAATCCAACACTATAATTCATAAACCTTAAATTATATTTAACTGTAGATTGTTATTTACACTTTATTCTTCTTACTAAATTTCATTTTTAAAATTTTCTTTTTTGAAAACATGATCATCTGGCGGATGTAAGAAGATGAACGGTTCAGATCTTTGATATCACGTTTCGATATTTACGATTAACTGAAATATGAGTCGATATCATATAATTTGTAGAAACTTTATAAACATCAAGCAATATTTTCACTAACCATAAAACTCTGAATATAATATCAACGATCCAAACCGTTCATCTTCCTGCATCCTCTAATAGATCAAATTTTCAAGAAAGAAAATCTAAAAAAAAACAAAAAAAACAAAAACAAAATTTGATGATAACAATGAAACGTAAATGTAAACAACAATCAACGGTTAAATTTTGATCTATGATTTATATGATTATAGTGATGAATTTCGAAGTTACGCTCTTCATGAAAGTTGTAAAGCTTGTCATTACGAGCGTTTATATATTTTTTTCTATATATTTTTTACACTTCTACATTATTTAAAAAACTATTAAAGACTTTAGGTAAGTGAAAATATACTTAAAAGAAAATTGCGTTTTTATGTTTTGGATGTGACAATATAGTATGTATATACTTATTTAGTATTATGTTTTTTCATTTGATTATTTATTGGTTTAAAATATATTTTCCTTAACAGATAACGGGTTGGGTCATATTACTTGTTAATATTATCAGGTCGATTTTGGGTCGGGTCATTTTGCCTGTTTATTTTAACAGGTGTTACACAACACGACCCGTTAAGATATCAGGTATGACACGAAAACGACACGAATGTCAGGTCTAACTCACATGTCTATATATAATTCTATATCACAAAAGTCTTTTTCATCTCAAAACAAAGATAACATTCTTTGTGAAAATCATTTTTTTTTAAGAAAAACTAATAAAAATGGCTTGAAATTTTTTAGTTTTAACGATAAGGACAAAATAAAGGGTAAAGTGAATAGTACCAAGATTGACTTTTAGTGTAAAAAATGTGATTTTTCGTTAAAATGAACAGTACTGGAAGCTTTTCGTTAAAGTTCCTTTTTTTTTTTTAATGATTCTACAACGTTTAAGAGTTGAACTAACCAATTTCAAAAACTAATGTGTCTATTAGGATGAAATGTTGAATCACGGGAGGCCTTTTACAATTTATTTTACAGTGTAAAATTATAGGGATGATTTTTCTTTTTTAAATATGATCTAAGTTGGGACTCGCCTCAAATGAGAAACGTATGCAAGAAGAAAATAAGAGAGGGGGAGGAGGATATGTGGAGGCAAATACGTGCATCTAAACACTCACCCTAGAATGTTGTATTTCCCAAATTGGGTTTGGGGATCGAAATGGAGAGGGGAAATCTGATCATGCCCTGCCCCATTGCCATCTCTACGTGAACTATGTCAACTTGTATTTTGTGTAATATTATTTCAATATTGTAGCTTTTAGAACATAAAGAGGGAGAGAACCGAGAAAAACATGAAACTACACATTTTATATTTAGGGTTTTGTTTGATAATTAATGCATGAAGATGACATGACACAAATACACCTAAAGACGATGTTCCCACGGCTCTAATTATTTAGAATTAATACTTCCAATTACATAATTTAGTCACTCGAAAGCAACTAAGCTGAATTCAAACTTGAGTGTGGCTGCGTCATGGGTATAAATCAACACGAAATACGTATGCTATGGTGGCCATCGTACATGAGTCAGCAGTAAGAAAAAAGAAAAAGAAAATAAACATGGCTATCAATCACAAGTCATGGGCTGGGCAGCTTGTGACTAGTTAGTACACGCGTGAAGAAATACAACATGCCTCATTAACAATTAGCCAAATTTCAACAGATAATTTAAACTTCCTTTTGACTAGTGGGTAGTAGATACTATAAAATAATTTTTCCATTTGAGAAGTTATTTTGTAGTAGATACTATAAAATAATTTTTCCATTTGTGTTTGCGTTTTACAACGTGAATTGATTATCAATATTGTAGTCTAAAATATAAACTCATTGACTATTCATATATTATTACGTGTGAATTTGTTATATGACAACATAACAATATATTCCAATATTATATATTAATTTTTTATTTTGACTTCTAAAGATACTGTAGTATAGGGCATTGACATTTCCTAAGTAGAGACTTTGGTTTTTGCTCCTCAATCTGAGGACAGAAATATGTAGGTTTGTTTGACTAGGACTGCTCGTCTGCTGAGTTTGGCAAATGTTTCATCTTTGGATAACCAGAATGGGCACTTGTTATAGATGGGAAGCCGACCTAGTCGTCATTTGATCTTATATAAATTTTTTTTTTTTTGGACAAACTAAGTTACTTTTTCATTAAACATAAAGACTAATACAAGAAAAAGAGAGTCCAAAAGGCATCCCATAACCTAAATACAAGTCCATCAAGAAAAAGTAAATACAACACAAAACCCAAAAGACATAACTAAAAAACAACAAAAACCCTAAAATTAAAGAGGAAACCAACAACCACCACCAAATTTGACGCACCACCATCGGAAGGCCACCACCACCAAAAAACGAACTAAACAAAGCAGCAGGATCAACGGAAAATGGGGGTGAGCGAGCCACTAGCGCAGTGAGCACTCCCATAATCCTACCAAATAGTGCAAAAAGCACTTTAACAGCCACCCAAAACCCAAGCGCGTCACCGAGGAGAAGCACTCGGGGCCTGGTAGCAGTGGTTGGTAGTTGTGGACACTCGACAGAAGGAAGCATCAAAGCAAGAGAGGTGTCTAAAGGTTCCGATCTGAGACAAGCTCTGGGAATTGAGACAAAGCTTAAGAAAATGGAGATAAAGCTCAAAGAAAACCAAAAGGAAAACAGAAATAAAGCATCACAGGAGAAAACCATAGGAAGGAAAGCTTTACAGGGAAAGGGGGAGGACTTGAGGGTGTGGGTAACGGGTTGGGTTGCGGCAAGAGGGAAAAGGGCAGAGGGGGAAGGAGGAGGACTTAAGGGCGAGGGTAACGGGCTAGAGAGTAGAAAGAAAAGGGGTAGCAACAAGAGAAATTCGGCTGACTCCAACTAGAGGAAGGAGTCAATGACGAAGGATGGGATTTTGAAGGGTTTTCTGCGAGAAAGAAAAGCTGGACTGGCTAGGGTTGGCAATATTTGATCTTAAATAATTGAATCTAAATATCACATAGTTTCAGGATGAAATTAAATATCGTGCCTGTGTTTGGTGCCATGGGCTTTATCCCATGCACGTTGCTCAAACACTTGGTCACTTTAGGCTTGTGACTTGAATTCCTTTTAATTAAATAAAGGTCAAAACCTATTTAATTAAAATTATGTCTAATAGGACTAAATAATTAATCCATAAAACTAACAACGAATTATCTTATCATCATCCGCACAATGTTACTAAAACTTATCATAGGTGTTTGACCTTTTAAGTTCTAACTAAAGCAGACAGAGAAATTAATTAAATTTATTTAAGTTCATAAACCATGAGTGACACCATATTCCGGTCAAGATTTATGTTAATCACATGTAGTCATCTATGACCACTATGATGTATCTCTTGTTGAAGCCCTCTTCTTACAAATGTATTTTGATCAACAATTACTCTCCGCAGATATTTCCAAGATGGATCTTCAAGTGGCTTTGAGGGATGTCTCCTTCTATGAAAATTTACTAGAAGGTCATAGATTCCTTATTTCAAATTCATGTATTTTCATACTTATATGTATGAAACCAATTATCACACTGTTGGGCCTGCGAAACAATGAAGGCTTTGAGGTGATGAAACCAAAGTTCATATCTATAAAAACAAGGTACATATGATGCCTCAGGTCTAAGAACTATTTGCATACTACAACAAAAAGCTTTGTAACGTTTGACATGTGGTAAGCATCTATACGTGTACCTGTATATCCAGCACCTTTCCAACATGTGCAGCACTAGACCATGCTAGCCTTAATGGGATATGCCCCAACCTTTCCAGATAGTTAATGTCCAGTTGACTTTCCAAACGGCTAGGAACTTTGTTTAAGGACTAAGTGACTATGGAATACAAGTCTCCTTGCCCTAACCTCATTTAAGAGTTAGGACATTACTTTCATACCTTAAGTAAGCTCAGAGAGTTGTATTTAACCTAGAAACATAATTCAAGCCTTAAGCATCATCATCCATTCAACCTTAGTAACTTCCACAACCTTCCATCAAACGTCACCGCCATTAGAAGCCTTGCTATCACTCTAGGAAAGCCCAAACCATCCAGTCAAGAATGCCATGCAGCCATACAAATCATGCAGCCATACAAATCCCTTCTCTCTCATGTTAAACCAATAATCTTCTAACTTCCACACCAAGCTTCACTTGAACAAGTCATTATCTTGATCAATCATGTTATCTTCGAGCCCTTGATGTTACCGGGATATTTCCTAAGACAAGCTAACTCTTTCGAGATATTCTAGTACTTGGTACAAATATGCACCAAGGGAGACAAGAGGACATTCTCAAAGCCCAAGTCCACCTCGACCTAAAAGTCCCCTAACAACAACAAGTAACACACCAAACAACACACCAAAAGCCTAAGCAAAAGATTAGGCCCACAAACAAATAGCAAACCGACGAAAACCCTAGGTTTCTGCTATAACTGGAGCCGTAACACCTCAAGATCAACGTGAACAACAACCCAACGAACTCCAAAAAATGAACCAAACAATGCTTCAGAAATGGAAGGAAGGAATAGAAATCCTCTCCAATCGTAGCCACTAGGTAGAAGGAAACAATAAAGCTAGTGGGATTCTCACAAGTAGCACTGCCAACAAAAGCAGACTGTAAGAAGATGGTGATACGAATACCTAAGTCGGTGTGAACACTGGAACTCTACGCATCTTCTCAATAAGCCGCAACAAAGGGGTTAAAAGTAATTGTAGATTGGATTAAATTTGGACCAAAATTGAGGAAAAACGTAGCCAAGTCAAAAAGAATGATTTGGGTGAAAAGAGAGATAGGAATTGTAGAAGGATGAGGGACGTGAAGATGAAGGGATAGTAGGGAATATAGAAAAGAAAAGTATGGAGACATAGTTTAGTAGGATTTACGACTTGAGGGATGCAAAGACCACGCTGGTCAAGAAGAAGAGCAGGGGAGAAAACGTAACAGAAATGAAGGAAGGGAAATTAGAAATAAAAAGAAGGAGACTACCACCGACTCTGGTCATAGCTAGGTCTGACGGCTAACACATTAAAAAACTAATAACCTTCACACAAACGGAGAAAAAGGTTGTCAGTGAGACTGAAATACTCTCACGAACATGGGAGGGAAGTGTGTTGATTAGGGGTGGGTTCAAAAAGCCAAAAATCGAAAACCGAACTGGATTGAGGCCAAAAAAACGAAACCAAACCGAACCGAATCTGGCCAGTTCGATTTCGGTTTTTGAGGTTCGAAAACCAAACCGAACCAAATCTTATATATATATATATATATATATATATAATTATTTTTTTTCAATATACATATAAGGCTTCGAGAATCCACTCCCCTGGGCGATATGGGATGTTACAGTAGATAGCTTATAGAAGATATTGATCATTTAGATGAAGAAGAGTACTTAGAAAAATATAAGATATATGATTTAGAATTACATAGAATTTCAGATGAAGAGATGAAAAAATTAATTTTAGAAATAGGAGTAGAACATATTTTAGGATCAAAAGAATATAATAATTTATTAGAATTGAAAGAAGAATGTAATCCAGCAGAAGAAAGTAGTACATCATTAGTAGAAAATCCAGGACACGCAAATAGAACCGATCAACAATTTTTGAGACCAACAAATAAACAATATAATGAAAAAGCAAAAGTAGATTACATAAAAGAAAGTATGATAAAACCACCGAGAAAAAATAGGATTCCATATTTGAGAGGGTTAGAACAAATTAATATAGTTGGTAATATATTAAATTAAGGGCAAAAGACTGTTTACTACCCTCATGTTTCATGGTTTTCAACATTTAGTACATCAATTTTTTTTCGTCCCAGAGTCATACCTAAAGTGTAAATTTTGGGACAGTTTCATACATCCGTTAGTCAAACTGTTAATTCTCCCGTTAAGTGATGACGTGGCGCCCATGTGGACAATGACTGGGCGTCACGTGTCATTAAAAATATTAAAATATTATTATTATTATTATAAAAAATATATATATATAAAAAAAACCTGTCGTCTTCCCCACCCCGACCCCCCCTCCCTTCTCTCTCCAACCCCCAACCTCTGCACCTTCCCCCACTTAGAAACTGGACTCGACAAAATACCCTTCTCTTCTTTGCACCCTGAAACTGGACTTAACAAAATGCAAGATCCAGCCAACCCGAAACAGGATCCGAGCTCCAGCTCTCAAGACACATGGCGTAGCCGTTGCCAGACGCAACTCCGAGCGCCCCGTGCCGGGGCTCCTACCACTGTCAAACCCAATCCGAGATCCATTTTCTGATCCTGACGACCTGGATCTACTCTAGGACCCGTTCGAAGCCCGTCCTGCAGCTTCGAGGAGCTGGGCGGCTCTGAGGACAAAATCTTCGACACCTACTGGACATGGAGAAGCTCGGATCCAAACTCGATGATGGACCCTCCAATCGATTGTGCTTGGGAGAGAGAGGTGAAGAGGGAGGGTGCTTGGGAGAGAGAGGTGAAGATGGAGGAATGAGGGGGATCGGGGAAGAGGGACAGGGGGTGGGGTTGGGGTGTAGGATAATGAGGAGGAAGAGAGGGTAGGGTTAGGAGAGGAATGGTGGAGGAGGTGGTGGTTGTGGAGAATGGGGGATAAAAATAGGGGAGAGAAAAGGGGGAGCCGAAGAGAATGTTGCAGAGGGAAGAAGGAAGGGAGGTGGAAGACGGGTTAATTTACTTGATTTGGATGTGCAGTGGGGGAATATAGGGGGTGGGGGAAGGTGCAGAGGTTAGGGGTTGGGTAGGTGCAGAGAAGAGAAGGGAGAGAGAAGGGAGGGGGGCTTGGGGTGAGGAAGATGATAGGGTTTTTTTTTTTTTTTTTTTTTTAATAATAATATTTTAATATTTTTAATGACACGTGGCGCCCAGTCATTGTCCACATGGGAGCCACGTCATCACTTAATGGGAGAATTAACAGTTTGACTAACAGATGTATGAAACTATCTCAAAATTTACACTTTAGGTATAACTCTGAGACGAAAAAAAATTGATGTACTAAATGTTGAAAACCATGAAACATGAGGGTAGTAAACAGTCTTTTGCCCTTAAATTAATATAATGTAGATCCACAAGATTTGGAAAGAACGATTGAGAGATGGGACAAAGGTTGCGTACATGCAGCAGATTTTAGTAATTCACAAAATATGTTAGATTACTTTGAGCATACTTTAGATGGTTTAGTTTTTTATTATTTCCAGTCATGGAAAGTTCAAAATCCAAAACAGCATCAAGCAGCTAAAACACATTTTAATATTGATGGTTTTGTTACTTTGATTAAACAAGAGTTTTTAGATCATAATAGGTTAGATAGCAGAAGCGAACAAGAACAAATAAGAGCAATTAGAAACTTAGAACAATTACAAATTTGTGATGTACAATATATAGCTAAGTATACCACAAATTTCTTTAAATATTTAGGAAGAACGGGTAGAATTAGTGATATTAATTTATTAGATACTTATATGACAAAAATAAAAGGACCAATATATGAAAAGATTTGGAATGAATGGCAAAAGCATCCAAAGAAAAATGATATTGCAACAGGACCTAGAATTCAACATGTATATGATATACTTAGATAAGAGTGTAGTCAAATAAAAGATAAGAGACAGATTAGGAAACAAGTTTACATGAGTTGTAAAAATATAGATTTACCACAACAGTATGATTGTCATAAGAGAAATAAGCATAAGAAACTATACAAAAAGAAATATAGGTCATACAAACCATACAAACAACACAAGAATTTCAACATAAGACCTTCAAGAACATATAGGAAGAGAAAATATATTCCAAAACAATTTAGGAAAAGAAGTGGTAGACCTTAGATTAGAAAATATAAAGCACCAAAAGATAAGAGTAGCTATAAATGTTATTCATGTAGACAAGTTAGACACATTAGATCTAAATGTCCAAAATTAGGAAAATAACCCAAAGAAAAAGTACATTTAATAGAGTTGTTTAAGTTAGAAGAAGATGAAGATATTCAGTCAATATACAGTTTAGATGATTTAAGTGATAATGAGAATATTTATAGTATACAAAGTATAAATATGATAGATTCAGACTCGGAATAATCAAGTAGCACAAATAGTGATTTAGAATAGTATATGTGTGCATTCATAGAAGAGCAACATGAAGAAGAATATAAATACATTAATCTAGGTTGGCCAAAAAAATGTCATAAGTGTAGTAAATTAGTTGCAAATAAATATTATAATACATATTCAATATTATGTGAAAAATGTTATAGTAATAGGTTATTAGAAGTTAATTAAGCAGAATCACAAGAAAGTACTAAAATATTAGGAAATACTGTTTATAGTATAGAAAAGCCAAAAAAAAATTCTTTAATTACCATAAATTGTGAAATAGAATTAGCAAAAGAATATAAGATACAAACAATAGCTATGATAGATACAAGAAGTACAAAGAATGTTATGAGAGAAGAGTTAGTAACAGAAAGATATAGACAAAAATTAGCAAAACCAGTAAGAATAATACAATTTTATGAGAGACCATATTACTTATCACATTGTATTAATAATGAGTCTATTAAAGTAGAAAAACAACAATATAATTTACCATTAATATTTGTTTCACCAGTAGAATCATACCCATTCATTCTGGGTTTAAACTTTTTGAAAAGTTTACAAGGTTTTTTATTTATGAACCCTAACATAACATTTTTCAAAAGATGTATTACAATAACTGACCAAAGTAGTACTGTAGAAGCATACAAAAGCATAAGTATAAAAGAGTCTAGTGGCCAAGATAGTTATTATTCAGAAAACTCAAAAGAAAATGATGAGCATAATAATATAGAAGAGTTTGATGAAGACATATTTGAACATGAATATCATATTTTAGAAGAAAGAACCCATATGGAAATATTACAGTTAAATAAACCAAAGAGTTTAGAAGAATTATTACAATTAGCAGAACAAACAAGAATTATAGGAGAAGACCCACAGTTACATTGGAATAAAAATAAAATACTAGCAAAATTAGATATAATTAATCCATATTTAACCATTAAGACAACTAATATGTCTTGTAGTTTATTAGATAAACAAGAGTTTAAGCAACAAATAAAAGAGTTGTTAAATTTAAAAGTAATTAGACATTCTAAGTCTAGACATAGATCAGCAACATTTATTGTGAGAAAACATTCAGAACTTAAGAGAGGTAAGGCTAGAATAGTTTATAATTACAAGAGATTAAATGATAATACATATGAAGATAGTTATAAGCTACCAAATAAGGATAAGCTTATAAATAAAATTCAAGAGAGTAAATATTTTAGCAAATTTGATTGTAAATCATGATTTTGGCAAATACGATTAGCAGAAGAATTAGTTAAGTGGACATCTTTTACTTGTCCAGAAGGACATTTTGAGTGGCTTGTTATGCCATTTGGACTTTAAAATGCTTTATCGATCTTTCAAAGAAAGATGGACCAAATTTTCAAGAAATATGATAAATTTTGTAGCTTTATGTCAATGATATTTTAGTACATAGTAAAAATAGAAATGAACATAGGAAATACTTAGAGATAGTTTTACAAGAATTTATCAATAATGGAATTGTGATTAGAAAAATAAAATAGCATTAGAAAAGCAAGATATAGAATTTTTAGGAATGTATATCAAGTCAAGTACAATACAATTACAAAATCATATAGCTAAAAAGGTTTTAGAATTTCCAAATAAGTTAGAAGATAAGAAACAGTTACAAGCATTTTTAGGATTGTTAAATTATGAAAGAAATTTTATCCCTGATTTAGGAAGAAAAATAGTAGTATTACATAGTAAAACTAGCAAAACATGACAAAAATATTTTAATAGTGAAAATATTAAATTAGTTCAAAATATAAAGGAAGAAATTACTAAACTTAAGTCATTAACATTACAATTAGATGATAGTTACAAAATAGTTGAAACAAATGCTTCATCAGTAGGATGGGCAGGTATATTATACCAGAAAAAGCATAAGGAGTCACCAAAGTTTGACGAACAAGTTTGTAGATATTCATCAGGAAAATTTAGTGATGTACAGTCAAGATTACTATCAACAAATTTAGAAATTTTAGGAATAATTAATTCACTAGAGGCATTTTCTTTATTTTTACATAATGAAGTATTTACGATGAGAATAGACTGTCAAAATATAGTTTCTCATTATAACAAGATACATGCTAATAAACAGGCAGCCCGAAGATGGGTTAATTTTGTTGATTCAATTACGGGAAATGGTTTTAAACCAATTTTTGAACATATAAAAGGTAATGACAATACATTAGCCGATATCTTATCAAGATTAATTTGCTGAAAAGGAATGGAATATCGTGGACCATCATCCTCAAATAGCACAAGATCACAAGGTAGAAGAGCACATTTCAATAGCATAATGATGCACCATGGACCTCCACCATTCAATGGATTTCAAAATAGCATATGTAGACCAGCATCACCACCAGTACCTACTTTTAACTTTAATGGCAATATTGTTGAATGAATCAGAAATCCAACCCTGAGATATAGGCCATGAGTACCAGGATTTTTTGATAGGCAGCAAGTTCTCTTAGATAATTTTTGGAATATCTTAGAACAAGAGTTTGATAGTTTTAATTTTAATTTCCACCAAAGCCAGCAACATATTCATTCTCTTGAGCACAAACTTCAAGCCATTTCTAGAGACCATGAGTCATTACTTGGTAAGTTTACCAAAATAAACCAAGAACTCCAATCTCTTATAATGAAACAAAATGCAAGTCACACCCTGAAAAAGGAATTGAAAATTAGTTTAGAAATTGATCGGCATAATAAAGAAAAAGAGGTTATTGAACCCATAGAACATGAGGCTAATAAGCCCATAGAAGAAATTAAGATTGAGCTCTTAGAAGAAGACATTGAAATGGAGCAGCATCAAAATAACAAGCAGCATCAGCACCTAAGTGACAAAGAAAAACAAGAAAGATATGAAAGTTATCTTAAGAACATATCTTTAGACTTAATATTAGATGATATTTTATTTGAAGAAATTTCAAAAGAAAAATTAAGGATAATGCCACCAGATATGCAAAATGAGATCCTGAGCAAAGCATCACAGTTAGTGAAAGAGTTACAATTACAATGTGCTTTGTATCAGTCCATCTTTGATCCAAAACCGGGGATGAATATTATTACAAAGATGTATCCACCATGTCTTTGTGATAGTACAAAGAATTGTATTTATAAACCAAATGTTAGCATAGTTGTGGCCAGGATTAACATAAGAGATTTTAGACCATGACATTTTAGTTATGAGCATTAGAAAAAGCATAATGTGATAGAAGTTACCCCTACCTTACTATTAGAGTATGGCTATCTTGATAAAATATTCATTAACCGTATTTCCCAACTAGAATCATTTCCTGAAAAGCTTATAAAAGTAGCATAAGATTATCTAAAAAGGTGGAAAGAAATTTGCACAAGTTTTATTATTAGTCCTCCAGATTGGTATGTCCATATGCATAAGGAAAAAGCTAGGCACATAGCCATGATTAATGAAGAGTCATTTAGACTATTCCCTATCTCCTCACATAAGTGGACTCCTTCATACAAAAAATATTCTAAAATTTCGAGGGATCCAAATGTTTGCCTTAGATGAGTTTGAAGATTTTAGGTATGATATGATATTAGTAGCAGAAGAATAAGAAATGCATATTTACAGCAAATCAAAAGCACGCCATCAGCCATACTGGAAACCTCAAAATTTCAAAGGAGAAATATAAGATATGTATTACAAGGTGAAAAAAGATAGAGAAAGAGATGCAGAGCTAATAGAAGGTAATGAACAGTACTGGAACAATTTGACAGAAGAAGAGCTACATAACATTGACAACATGATGGAAGCTTGAAGAGCTGGCAACAAATTAGCAAAAGTAGCATAAGATGAATAGCATCATCAAAATAATGTATTGTAATCAGACAAAAAATGTCAACATCATTGTGGATCCCGCTACAGTAATGAAATAATGGTATAGAGTAAATAAAGAAAATAGCTCGACCCATTATAGACTTTTCATGCATAAAATGTTATTTTGATTAAGAATGAACAGTGAAAAGCCTTTTTTATTAGAACTCCCTTGTTTTTTATGTAGCATGCAGATAAAATTAGGGTAAATTACACAAAGCTACCTTAACTATGGGTCGCACCACAATCTCATACCTCATGTTTTAAATATTGCAATGTCATACCTCAACTTATGAATACGTTACAATGTCAGACCTCTGTTAATGATTCTATCAAATTACCGGTTAAGTGATGATTTGACAAATGGAGAGCCTATATATTTGCTAACGTGGCAGTCAACTTGTGTCATTAAAAAATAAATAAATAAATAGATCAAACATTTAAAAATATTTTTTATGTAAAAATTAAATAAAAAAGAGTGGAAGCAAAACCTGAACCATTAAAAATCCATTGTCTTCTTTGACGCCCTTTGCGCTCACCGATCTCCCCAAAACCCCACTGCAGATATCAATCTGCCTTACACAAAATCTGACATATGAAAAAGAGTGGAAGCAAAACCTTAACCATGAAAAGCCCATTGTAGAGTTTAATTTCTTCAAATTCACCCAAATTTGCAATCTTTCTCCATCGACCACATGAAGTTTTTGAAAATGTTCCTTCTTTTTTCCCTGCTTTCCGTCGGGTTTTCTCACGAGACCTTCAACTCCCACCTCTTGTCATGGCCGTTGATCCTCGAATACCCAGAAAACACTGATACCTACTTCAAGGAATTTGAGGATGAAATGGGTTTTGGGGATTCAAGTTTGGGGGTTTGCGAATTCACGTACGTGAACACCTTGTTTTTTGGGTTGTTTAAGCCGCTGAGGGAGGCGATTGCGATGTAGTAGTAGGTGTAGCAAACGAAGAAATACAAGGCGGCGTTTGCACCGCACATTGGGGAGGTCGGAGACTGAGAAAGGAAGTCGGCGAGGGCGGAGAGCGTCGGAGAAGACAATGGATTTGTGAATTGAAGGGGGTAGGGCCCCACTCTTTTTTATTTTTTTAATATAAAAAATATATTTTTTAAATGATTTATCTATTTATTTATTTTTAATGCCACAAGTTAACTGCCACATCAGCAAATATATGGGCCCTCCATTTGCCAAATTATCACTTAATGGCTAATCTTACAGAATCACTAACGAAGGTCTGGCATTGCAATGAATTCATTAGCTGGGATATGACATTGCAATATTTAAAACATGAGGTATGAGATTGTGGTGTAACCCATAATTGAGGTAATTTTATGTAATTTACTCATATTTGAGTTTTAATTGTATTGTGTATATTCTTCTCTCTAGGAGGCATATATATATATATATATATATATATATATATATATATATATATTGTTGCAGTCCTATTAGATTAAGAATGTGATTGTGTAAATCCTAGTATATTTAGGAATATCTCTTATATTCCTATTAGGAGTTGATTACCTATTAAGAGTTGTAATCCTAAAATAATAAGAAATTAACCTTCCCTATTACTATAAATAAAGGCACAATGAGGTGAAATATAACACACCTCACATTTATACGTCTCTCTCTTCTCTCTCTATACCGCACCTTCCCTCTCTCTATAGCCTCCATAATTGTTCAGTAAATTATGCCTACAACACATTATCAGCACACTTTTGACACTGGCCTAAAGAGAAATTATTTTTCAATCAAGGGAGTATTAAGTTTTAAATATTCTTTTTATGATTAATTTATTATTTTATTGAATTTATCTACATGCTATTGATTCAATTTAATTTTTTGTGTTGAACGTGATACAACGCATTGGAAATGAAATTCTAACTTTTCTGAGAAAGATCTCCTACAAATTCAAAGGCTTTTGTAGTTTTCTGCCAATCAGGTACGCTTAAAATAAAGGAAGATATTTGAAACGATCTTGAAGCATGAAAACGTTCCCCATGATGCATGAACCCCCTACGTTTATATTTTCCTTCCGATATATATATATATATATTGTATATGTTCATATATTTGTCAATATATATATTAGTTTCATGCATCACGCAATTATATTTGCTATGTGGAATATGTGAGTCAAAGTATATTCATAAATTAGAAGCAAATCTAGGGTTTGTAAAACCCTAACAATATATATATATATATATATATATATATATATATATATATATATAATTATAATTATAAATAAATAAAAAGGAAAATTGGACACCACGACACCACCACCATCGGCAAAGTCGTTGGCCTGAAGCCCAGCTGACCATCACAGTAACCAGGCCTCAACCTGAGATCAATCTCAACAGGGCCTGAAGCCCCGCGCCCACCAAACTGTTATAGCCTTACTGCCAGCAAGCCTTTGTGCTTTCTGGGACTTGTTGTTGCCCTAGCCCGCAACCATTCCACCAGCCCAGTTAGCTAGGTCCCTTCCCACGGCCCGTGCCTCAGTCAGCTAGCCTATAGGGCTGGGCTTAGTCCTTACACGCACAAACCCGTAGGCCAACACTTCGCTGGGCCTGACCCATGCCCCCCATTTCGACCCAAACCAGACACCCAGCTACAGCTAGGTTTCTCTCACACCCGTAGACCTCTAGGCCTACCACTGCGCTATGGTTTTTTTAACCCAATGCTATTATTTAGCATTTTAAATCATTTTAACCTGAATGTTATTATTATTTTTGCTTCTACGATCGACCTTGTTTGGTCCCAATCTATTAAATTAATTAAAAGTGACATGCAGTCCATTAATCTAATAATGAATCCAAAATTATTGACCTGAAGATCACTTTTAGACATTAACGATTCAATAATTTATTTTTATACTTTGAACCGTTGACATACTTTCGTAGTAACAAAACTCTCACACTGAGTTCCCGAAGAAACTCAAATCCACTACACTTAAATCAACATATTGCATTATGTGTTCTTGCAAGAACCTCTCTTTTATGAACTAAACGTTCATAAACTAAATTGAACATGTAGTTTCAAATTTAGTGCCTTTGAAACCCACAGTTTTCATAAAACAATACACCCATGAAAACCCGATATTTTTCATTAAAACCATGTCATATAGCTCAAATGTTCTAACTTTGATACTTATGGATGATTCATTCCCATAGCACCAATCACAATCTTGTTTCCTCTGATTCTGTGGATTGTCGAACCGTCACAAGTTCGATTTCCCTTATTTGGACAATTCTAATAGAAACCACTTTATGTGGGGTACAAGACGTGAATCTCCACTTAACTATCAAGAAGTTGAGAAACCATTTAAGCTAACCATGGCATGAAAGAGCTGAATAAGCCTCCTCTATGTTCTTCATTCGAAGACTTATGCCCGAAGAATTACCCACGGAAGTACCTTCCAAACGAGGATTCTATGGCTTTTTGGCTCGCTTCTATGGACTATTTAATCATAAAAGACATTGCCTAAAGCACAACATGATTATGTCCATGAATGAGTACAATTCTGAAGTTTATAAATCCGATCGAATTTTGACTGGAGAATACTTTTCTCGTCCTTCCATATTTCTAACTTGTTCCTGAAGTATTTATGTAGAAAACAAAAGTTTACCAAATTCTCGAATTTGATTACTACCACAAACGTTAGAGAAGGGTATGGACCCAGTTCGACTGGAGTCTACCAAATGGCTCGACCCAGTTCAGTCAAAGTCTACCAAACGATGATGCCTTGCTTCCGCAGGGATGCATCGAAGGGCATGCTCTGCTTCGGCAGAAGTTCACCGAAAGGTAGTACTCTGCTTCAGTAGAGACCTACCGAACAGACACTTCCAACTTTGGCTGGAACCTCCGAACCCAAGTTTGGGTTTGTCTCTCTCACAATCCAATTTTGAGTTTGTTTTTACAACATATGGTATAATTAGGGCCTGCCAAGGTGTGGCATCATGCCCGAAGCATGATCCTTGGCACCTAAGACCTAAAACTTCAAGAATAAGATATAGTATTCCTAAACCTTAACCCTGCAGAATCTACTTCCGTCTTGATGAAATAGATCATTGTCGATTATGATTCTCCTTCACACTAGCTTTCTTCAAATCCTTGCATGCGATCTTTTTACCGCTCATTTGCAGGTTGTCACTTTACTGAGACAGTTTTTCCACTGTTAGGGGGAGATAAAAGCGTCAATGTTCCTATAGAACGGCGCTAATTTGTGTGGACGTTGCCCATTATGTCTCATCTTGATCCCTGTACCGCACCAGTATGATAAGCAAGTGCGATGAATTCTAGCTTTTAGAATGTTGCTCTAGACTCTTATGATTTAGCTAAAGTGACAAGATCATATACCAGCTACAAACATGCCTGCAAGGATAGACGTACTTAACGAACGTTGAGTCAACATCCCTTGAAGTTATGCCACCCCTGTTGGATGGTCTGGTACATCGGCGGATAGCCAATCAATCTGTCTTGGCCTGGAGCACAACAGATCACTCGGTTCATAGGATTCACTTCCCTTAAAAAGGAAGACACGGCACAATAATGAATTACTTGATCGCTGCCTCAAGTCATTTCAATCTCATAAGATTAATCCGGATTACTCTTGAGACTTAAAAGTTCTTGGTCCAGCATACTAGTTTGGATAAGCTAAATGGAATTGAAATGAGATTACCATTGATGATGTTTTCACTTATATGGTAGCTACCGACATAAATGAAAAGTGATGATATCAAATTGTGTTCCGTTGATCAAGTGACAATGTAAAATTGATTGGACAACCGAAATTACAATCTAGGTCAAATTCCTTACCAAAGTGTGTTTGGACCTGTCGTTCCTGCATTACCCAAGGTAACCCTGTTATGTTACAAGTGGGAAAGGAAGTGTTATGAGATGAATGAAATAATGTGATATGATGCACACTTTACGGCGCAAGGTTTCTCTCAAACATCATATAATTGATAGCAGCATTATGAAATGTGGTTAGTGTTTGCTCCATGGGGATATAGATACAGAGATTGACATGTAAGTTCCCGAAGAATTACATGGACTGGTTCAAATAGTTCTAAAATCACGGAACACCCTCTTAACTTGTTTGAGGCATTCACTTACTATCTGACGGATGTGGTCTACCCGTCTAAGTGATTATTTGATCAATCAGGGATAATTTATGCCTTTACGTGTTAAACTATAAAGTCTTAGAGTTACAGTTTATGTCGTTGACATGAATCTCACTAAGATTCAGGAAGAGCTTGAGAAAACTACCTCGCACCTGAAGATGGAATTTGAGATGAATGATCTTAGGAAAACTCGTTTATGACTTGACCAAAAGTTGAAGCATTGTTCTGATGGTATTTTGGTTTACCACTCGAACTACACCATGAAGGTGTTACTTATAAGTATACCTATGATCGCCCATATGTTATATGCAAATGAGACCCTTGAAGAGGTTATGGAATCCGAAATTCCATACTTGAGTTCAACTTTACGCTTCATTGTACTTAGCTCATTATATTTAGACATAACATTTTCTTCGCTGTTGAGATGCAGCATCGCACCTACACGCAACCACTGAATTAGTATTAAAGACGTACCCTAAAAGTACTACGAGGGCAAATCCCAATGCTTCTCAAGCGGATCCAACCCCCTCTGATCTTCGAAATAATACTTGCCTTATTTGTTATGCTGACGCTGGTTACTTATCAAACCAGCACAAGGCAAAATCCCCAAATGGTTATGTTTTTACAGTTAAGGATATCACAATATCTTAGAGGTTTATAATATGACCTTAGTTGTGAAATATTCGAATCGTTCCAAGACTTACCTCACTTCACTACGCCACAAGTGAGACATGATTAGGAGTGCTTGTTGAGCATTTCGAAGTACTTGTTGTCTTTCATCCATCGTTGAGTCCCAACAACGATCCATGAAGACTATGCCACATGTATTCACCCGACCAAGACATGATACATCAACAAAGTCAACGCCAAGACATATTGCGTCTACATCGACATCAGCAAAGCATCAGGAGATTGAAGTTATGCAAGCCGATCCTAGACAACCTTGCCGACCTCTACATGACGTCACTGTCGAAGTCAACCTTCCGAGGAATTGTTATGCCTAACTATCATATGCAATGCTTGTTGTTCTCATTTGGAAATTATGTCAAACTCAGGGGAAGTATCTAGAAGTATACTCACTAGATTTTAATGTACTTTTTTTCCCTATGATTATGAGCAATTTTCCCATTGGGTTTTCGCTACCTAACGAGGTTTTAACGAGGCACTCATCCTGGGCTGATCATACCCTTGTGAGCTCTTCTACTTGCATCCAAAAGACGTATAGTTTTGACTTAATGCAACTTCTTACTTTTCACCTTGGTCTATGGGTTTTTCTCCCACCTTGGGGTTTACCATAGCAAGGTTTTGTGAGTTTTACGCTTTTTATGCATTCTTCCCGTTGATCTGAGACTTGCATTCGCTCCTTGTGTTGACGACTTCATCAACTTTACTTACCTCATCGCTAAAGACTTGATGCGCCTGTAGACATCGAAATTTTGGTAAATAAATGTTGACCGATAAATCAAAGTTTCAACGCTCATGTATTACATAAATTTTACACGTAGCGTGTGACTCGACGAAAAATTGAAATGAGTCAGAAAAGTCATCAAATAGGACACGTGTCAACACCTGGTAGAAACGACTTATTTCATCTGGAATATTATATTCAAAATTAGGCCTTGGAAAATTCTATAAATAGAAGCCAATTTCATTCATTTCAAGGAACCAAGAGATATTACACCTTGAAGCTCTGAAGCTCTGAAACTCCGAAGCTCTCAAGCATCCGGGTTCCCGAAGAATCAAGAAAGCCTTCTTCGTTCTTCGTTCATCGTTCTTCCAAGATCAAGCCCCGACGGCCCTTGGGTCAACAATCATCCACCTTCAAGATCAAGGCCCGACGGCCCTTTTGAAGAACTTCCACCAATTCAAGATCAAGCCCCGACGGCTCTTGAAGAAAGTGTTCATCGTTCATCATCCGTTCATCCTGAGATCAAGCCCCAACGGCCCTTTGGATCAACAACGTCGACAAATCCATACATCCAACTGTTCTTCAAGATCAAGCCCAAAAGTCGTTGAAGATCCGTTCATCACTGTTCTTCAAGATCAAGCCCAAAAGCCCTTGAAGATCCGTTCATCACCATTATTCAAGATCAAGCCTCAACGGCCCTTGAAGAAACATTCATCCTTAAGATCAAGCCCCAACGGCTCCTTGAAGATCAGCTCAAATCCACCTTCAAAGATCAAGCTCACAGCCCTTAAAGAACGTTCATCCTTAGATTAAGCCCAACGGCCCTTTGGATTAATCGCACATCCACAAATACACACCTTACGAAGATCGAATCAGAGGATCAAATTTGAGAGAGATTGTAACCCAAAATCATCAAATACAAATATTATTTTGTACACGTGTTCTTGTCTCGCTTGTTTCAGGAAAATTTCGTGTTTACAAATTTGGCACGCCCAGTAGGACAATCTCTACCTCTTATCTCTTTCTCCGTTCAAGAAATTCAAGCACACTTCCAAAATCAATGGCATCAAGCAAAGGACAAGCCGTTCTCACAAAGGGAAGAAGCCTGAGCACTTCCGCCATGAACGGAGCATCCATTGGCGCCACAACCGCTCCTCAACATGCCACTTCAAAGTTGGTGCCGCTAAAGGAGCAAGGGGAGCATCAAAGGCGCGAGTCCATCATCAACCTAACCTCGCTGGAGGCACCGAAGCATAATGCTGAGGCACACAAGATGACATCCCAAAGCAGCCAACAACGTTCTTCGTCAGCATCCTGGATGTCTAAAGGAAAGTCACGTCTATTGGTTGCACAAGTCATGACCATCGGCGTTACCTCCATCGAAGAACAACTGGCTCAAATGAATGAAGCGATTGCAAGGCTAACACAGATTGTGGAAGAAAAAGACTTGCAAATCGCTATACTCGTCAGCCAACTGGAGCCATAGGACGGCGAGAACCCCAACCCAGAAGATGATCCACTAAAAAGAGGAGCTGGCGAAGAAGATGAGCCTCCGGTGAAGAGAATCGATGTGAAGCCGGAGCCAGACTAAGCAGCGGCACTCATGGGATCTCTTTCTATCCAGCAGCTGCAGGAGATGATCACCAACACCATCAAGGCATAGTACGAAGGGAGCTCAAATGCCTCAAGGTTGTACTCGAAGCCGTATTCAAAGAAGATTGACACCTTAAGGATGCCGAGGGTTTATCAACCGTCAAAATTCATGCAATTTGATGGAAAGTGAAACCCGAAATAGCACGTTGCCCACTTTGTTGAAACTTGCAATAACGTAGGGACCGAAAGGGACTACCTCGCCAAGCAGTTTGTGCGCTCGCTGAAAGGAAACACCTTTGAGTGGTACATGGACCTAGAGCCTGAGTCCATCAATAGTTGGGAGCAATTGGAGCAGGAATTCCTCAACCGCTTCTACAGCACCCGCCGCACTATAAGCATGCTAGAGCTAACGAGCACAAAGCAGTAGAAGGACGAGCCAGTCATTGACTACATCAACAGATGGGGCAGTCTAAGCCTCGACTGTAAAGACAGGCTCTCGGAAACCTTTTCAATTGAGATGTGCATCCAAGGCATGTAATGAGGTTTGCAATACATCCTTCAAGGCATTAAACCACGGACCTTCAAGGAATTGGCCACTCGCGCCCATGACATGGAGTTAAGCATCGCCCATCATGGGAAGAAAGAACCAATCGCCGACTACAAGAATGACAAAGTTGTTGGGCCAAAGGTGGAGAAGACTGCGTGGAAACCTACCAAGGAAGCAATGACGGTCAACACAGCTCCCGTCAAAATCCCTACACGAGGCAAGGCGATTCAAGCCGAAGCTTTTCATGATCAAGAGATGCGTAGACGCATTTTGAAGGAGCTCGAAGAGAAAACTTATCCATTCCTCGACTCTGATGTAGTTGCCATGTTGAAAGACTCGCTTGATAAAAAGGTGATCGACCTACCTGAGTGCAGACGGCCGGAAGAGAGGAATCGTACTGATAGTCCAAGGTACTGTAAATTCTACCGTTTCATCAGTCATCCAACGAAAAAGTGCTTCGTACTGAAAGATCTCATCCTGAAGCTAGCACAACAAGGGAAAATCGAGTTTGACCTCGAAAACACGGTTGCGGCACATACTATTACTATCATGTTTGGATCACTCGATCCTGTGCATCTCCGAAGCATGCATGACCATTCCCGTCAATGTTTAAGTCATAGGGCACCTCCTACACCACCATCACCGAGGGCAAGTAACCAAGATGCATCTACTGGTGATAAGAAAAGGTAGACATCGGCGACCTACAAAAAAACGAGGAAGCCAAGACCACAAGCCACAAGGCCAAAAGATGAGCCTAAACCCGCCCCTCGAACTTCAATCTTCGACAGGCTGAATCATTCAAAACCTAGAATTTCAGTGCTTGATCGCATCAGTGGTCGAGACCGAACTTCCGTCTTCAAAAGGCTTAAGACGCCAACACCGCAAAGATCTATCTTTGAAAGGTTATCAAAACCCAAGAAACAAAGCGGCACAGCTAGATCTCCTCCACAACTATCGGCTTCGGACAGACTTGAAGAAATTAAGAAGCCTTCTAGAAACAGGAAGACAATGCCAAAGGAAGAAAAGCTCGACAGTCTAGCAGGAAAAGACGATGTTCAAAGCTTGATTCCTTCAAGGATAAAGCGTCAAGCAACTTTGGAAGTCGACACAAAAGGACCACTGAAGGTCAGGAGGCGCACCATCACCTACTCCAGCCAACCTCCAAAGTAATGTGAAAGTGTTGAATATGAGGAAATTTCGACACAAAGATCGACCATGCGCGATCTCTCCTTCCTCAGAAAATTATTCAGCTACTCGGTCAAGGCTCCTTGCTATAAAGATTGCGAGGAACGCCTCTCCAGGCAGCAACCATCTATTCCACAAGTTCACCAATAGGAAAGGGGGCAAAGCAGCTCCTGTCAACCTCCAGAACAATGTGAAAGTGTTGAATATAATGAAACTTTGACACGAAGATCATCCATCCCCATCACAATGTGTAACATCTTCCCAGAAGACTTCTTCAACTACTCAGTCAAGGCTCCTTGTTATGAAGATTGCGAGGAACAACTCTCCCAGATCGCTTGACGAACCAACCAAAACTCCTGGTCTGCAAAAGCATAAAAGGCAACACCAATGCTCCTGGCCCGCAAAAGCATAAATTGCGTACGGCACATTTTTAAAAAAAAAAAAAAGGCTTTATTAAAGTCTCATTGATGAAGGTCAATTTTATTACAAATTTATTTGCAATTTTCTTTGTACAAAATTAAATTACAGTTTCTTTAAAAATAAAATATAAAAAAAATAAACAAAGAAGAAAGATACAATTTTCAAAAAAAAAAAAAATATATATATATATATATATATGAGTGCATATTTTCCTTCTCGGCCCAAACAACTGGGATGGCCTCTTGGACCCTCTAGACTCCATGAGCTCGTGCCTTCTGGCGCATCATCTCCTCCATCGAGCAGAAGAAGGAAAGCCGTGACAGCAACAACCACAGCCATCGATCCAAGTCCAAAGCAACGGCTGCGATCTCCCTGATGTTGCAGCCCGATGAGGAACGTTCTGAGATCGTCGACCTGGTGTCTGATTTCATCTCCGATCTTCCCGACGAGTGCTTGGCCTGCATATTCCAGTCTCTCGGGGCCGATGACCGGAAATGTTGCTATCTGGTTTACCGACGGCGATTAAGGATCGAGGGACAGAACCGTCATCGTTTCTCCCTCAACGCCCAATCGGATCTCCTCCCCATCCATCCCAGATTCCCAAATCTTACATTTCTGAGCCCACTTCTGTTATTGACACCAGAAGAAGCCCACAAACTGCCACGTCATCCTCCCCGACGTCTTCCTCTATCGTTTCCGAAGTGCCTGACTACTTATTTGGGTTTGGACAACTCCGATGACACTCCTTCTCGCAGCAGCGATTTCAAACCAGATGGCTCGACCCGTATTGAATGACAAAGTGTCGGTTCCAGATCTGAGTTCACCTGCCCCGGTCACTTCCTTGCCGTTCTGCGGCATCGACCAGGAGATCTGGGTAGAGTGCAAGCCGGAGAGATGGTTGGATCAACTGCAGTTGTTAATGTTCTATGTGGTTGGTAGATTATCGCACCTAATTGTGGTGACTCTAGGGCTCTTCTTTGATGATAAGCTGAAACAATTCCCTTAATTGTCGATCAGAAGTTGGATAGAGAAGACGAACGCAAGAGGATTGAAGAAGATAGAGGTTTTGGAAACGATTATCTTCCACTGGAGAAGAGCTCTGGACCATCGATGGTGGCTCGATTCCGCTTTAGACTTTTACGAACAACCGAATTCCTCATCTCCACTATAAAACGTCACCACTGCCTGTCTCTCTCTACAGCGTCAGCAGCAACATGTCCCAGCTCACGTAATGAGAGCAATGATGGTGTGTTAGGAGATTGATCAATCTCTGAAGCTCATCCAAATCCCTGTACGCAGCAGCGATGTCTACGTCGTCACTGGAACTCCAGACTTCGTCTTCACTTTCGAGATTCAAGCGCCCCGCCTTTTCATTCGAATGTTTCTTCTGGACTGTGAAGCTATTCAGGCAGATGCCTTAACAGTTGATCGTCTTGCTTCCTTGGCGAAGTATTCGGAGACGGCTATGGTGCCTCGGGCTTCAATCTTGAAAACGGAAGTGGAGTGGCTGACCTCCATCAAAGCTGATTTCGTGGTCTCTGATTTTGTTCCAGTTGTACTGCAAGAAAATCTACAGCCTCCTCTTCTGCACTCTCGTCGGGCAGAAAGCAATGAGGAGTCTCTGGACTCACGGATGGTGCTCTCGCTGGGTAAAGAGGAGCTCGTTGAAGAGGTCGACGGTGACCTCGACGCCGGAACATAGCCGGGTTGGAATTGAAGATCTTGACACACTCTAAGCCCTGGGACTTCAGAACCTGCACGAAGTTCTCCTCCATGATCTGCCATCTGCTCATCGCCTAGTGCTGCACCTCCGCTGCAACTCCTCCACTTCAAACTCATCACTATACCCAGTGAAGAGGTTGCAGGCGTGGTAAACTTTGGTGAAAGATTGCAGAGAAGTTGAAGATGTTGACAATGTGGCATTCCTCCTCGCCCAAGCTGCCATGGAACTCCTTATTGCCCAAGTTGTCATACCCCTCAGCTCTTCCCTCGATGCTCCAAAGATCTGCTCCATCTTCTGAGCTCAGCCTTCCTCCTCAGCATCCACCAACTTCAGTGACCGCCGTCAAACGACTAGCCGGTCGCGAAGCTCGACGCTTTGCACTACCTCAAGCTCGTCACTATGACCACCATGATAGCAAAGAACTTCAACGATCGCCGTCAAATGACTAGCCGGTCGTGAAGCTTGAAGCACCATCTTCTCGGCTTCCTTGCTCCGCTCCCTGCAAATTCCTCTACCCATCACCCAAATTTATACATAAAAAAATATATAATAAAAAAGGGATAGTGGAGCAAAGTGGTGCTGGCACCACGTGAAAAAAATAGGGGGTGCATCTGGCATCGAAAGCAGACGGAAAAGAAGAAAAAAATATATAAAAAAAGGAAAAAAAAAAGAAAAGAAGAAAGTGGATTCTTGGTGGCTAGCACCATGCAAAAAAAGGGGAAAGGGTTTTGGAATGGTGGATCAGTCCACGTGAAAGAAAAAAAAAAAAATATATATATATATATATATATATATATATATGTGTGTGTGTGTACACACATAATATATGTATGTATACAAAAAAAATAAAAGAAGAAAGAAACAAATGCATTAAGAGAAATAAAGTCCATTTTATTTATTTCTAAAAATTTTACATAAATTTGCATTATACATACCTTTAAAAAAAAAAGTCAAATCAAATTTACAGGAGGGGATCTTCAAGGATGATCAGGTGGCGCCTCATCACTCGACGGAACTCCAGGAAAAAGAGGAGCCGGAGGTTGATCATTTGGAGTTTCATTACGCGGTACAGGCCTAGAAGACGAAGGCAAATGCTGTTGGAACAAACCCACAAACCTCTGATGATCAAGTAAAATCTGACCATCAGATTCCTGCATCTGGTCAATCTTCATCTTCATGTTTGTAGCATAGTTATGTGCGAGCCTGTGCAACTGTTTATTCTCATGCTTGAGCCCTCTAATCTCCTATTTGAGACTCATCACTTCAGCCGCCAATGATTCAACTTGACGGGTTCAAGCACATAGGCGTTGGGCCATATTAGACACAGAACCTGCACACTGCACACTGAGAGCCAGAGAATCCTTAATAGCCAACTCATCAGACCGTTTGGAAAGTAGTCTGTTATCATTGGGAGTGACAAGGTTCCTGGCCACCACCGCAGCGGTCATATCATTCTTCAACACCGAATCCCCAATGGTAAGATGACCAGTAGGGATGTGAATGATGGGCGCCATATGTTGTCTGGAGAAGGCATGGCTGCTTCTTCACCAAGGTTTAAGTCAAAACGACGGTCGGAAGGGCCAGACATTTTCAAAAGTGTTGAAGAAAGAAGAGGTCTGACAAGTCAAGATCGTAGAAGTGCGAGAAGGGAGTTTCTACAAGCAGAAATTCAAGTGTTCTTTGAAACGTACTGCGTGCCTCTATAAAAATCAGTACTCGACGGGATTTCAGAGATCGAAGAGGCAAGCTTAGAAATTGAAAAGGCCAATTCAAAAAATGAAGAGGCGCTAGCTTTCTCAAAAGCTGGGCTTGCTCAGAAACCACGGGCCAATCTTCTTTTCCAGATTTGTCCGCACTTGTCACATGCAACCTCTGCACTCGACGGAGCTCAGAACTCGAAAAGGCGAGCTCAAAACTCGAAGAGGCAAGGTCAGAAATCGGAGAGCCATCTGCTTTTCCAGACGTGTCAGCATCTGTCACATGCACACTCAGCTTTGCGAAAATCACGGGCAATTTGTCGAAGCGCCGATCCTAGATATCGAAAATGCGCCAGTCTTTTTCAGCCTCGTCAACACCTGTCACATGCATACTCAGCTTGGCGGAAATTACGGACAATTTGTTGAAGATTTCTGATGAAGAAGAAAGCACGTGAAGCCATACTGATCAATCACTCAATAGTTGCCGACACGAGTGAAAGAATAGTACATCTACAAGTATTAAAGAACTTCCTATAACTATCCACCTTCACCCTCCATAGCAAGGCAGACATACAGAACCTTTCTTCATCTTCGAGAATGTCTTCTTAACGAAACCTCTCGAGTCACTCAGTGTTCCTTATTCCTTGGGGTACCTCTGCAAGCAAATGACACCAAAGGAAAAGTATCTCATATCACCAGGGTAGAAAGCAAGAGTATCTCATATCATGCTTCCTCCATGTCCTTTCCTTTGTCTTTGTTCTTACCTACAAAGACAAGGATAAAGAAAGCAATATGCCAGAACCTCCACTCAAACTCGGGTAAGGAATCGACTACCTAGAACCTTTGCCTGGTTGCTTACCTGGCATTGCTCTCAAGTACTCATCTTCCACTGCTGCTGTACTTCCAAAGAAGCTGCCACATCTGCCTGGAGAACAGATAAGGCAATTGAAAATGATACCTTACAGCATGTGGAGACAATGTGCAGAAGAAACAAGCAGAGAAGAATGCAGCCTGCACAGTCAACTCAGCAGAAGGAGTCTGAGCTGAGGAACTCGAGAAGATGCCACATTTGCCTGGAGAACATATAAGGAAGGGAAAATGATACATTGAAGTATGTGGAGACAAGCACAACAAAGCACGTGCCGATTCATCCGCTACTTCTTCAAAATCAAAAATATCTCATATCATCAGGGTTGCGATCACTCTAGGTGGCGGACTCATTTTGACCCTCAAATTCTTGGGTCGACTCGCTAAGCGTTGTGTGCTGCACGTGTCGATTCACCACCCTTGAATCACATCCTTAAAGATCAAATCACCAACTGGAAGAAGAGCCCATCAATCTTGAAGATCATACCGTTGACCAAACTGCTCAGGTGTGAATTAGAAAGATTGAACAAAGCAACAAGTCGTCACCTTCACCTCGTGCCTGCTTGCCATGTGTTCGAGTCAACCTTCAAGAATCAAGCCTCAACGGCCCTTGAAGAAATCTCCAGCCAAATTCAAGATCAAGCCTCGATGGCCCTTGAGGAAATCACAAGTCCGATTCAAGATCAAGCGTCCACCACCCTTGAATCAAATCTAGTTCAAGAATAAGCTGTGGAAAGCCAACAATTGGAGAAATCCAAAAAATCCTCCAACCCAGTTCAAAATCAAGCTGTGGAAAGTCAACAAGCGCAAAAACAAATACGTGCCAATTCATCCACTACCAAAGCCAAAGATCATCTACCACATGAAGCTCCTTGTGGTACAATTTCAACCTTCAAGATCAAGCCTCGACGACCCTTAAACAAATTTCAAACAAAGTTCAAGAACAAGCCTCAACGGCCTTTGAAGAAATTTCCAGCCCAATTCAAGATCAAGCCCTAACGGCCCTTGGATCGACATCTACACTAAGGGACTTCAAAACGCATCTCCTACACGTGACAAACACATGTGTACGACGCACCTTGAAGTGGGGGCATTTGTAGACATCAAAATTTTGGTAAATAAATGTTGACCGATAAATCAAAGTTTCAACGCTCATGTATTACATAAATTTTACACGTAGCGTGTGACTCGACGAAAAATTGAAATGAGTCGGAAAAGTCATCAAACAGGACACATGTCAACACCTGGCAGAAACGACTTATTTCATCTGGAATATTATATTCAAAATTAGGCCTTGGAAAATTCTATAAATAGAAGCCAATTTCATTCATTTCAATGAACCAAGAGATATTACACCTTGAAGCTCTAAAGCCCTGAAACTCCAAAGCTCTCAAGCATCCGGGTTCCCGAAGAATCAAGAAAGCCTTCTTCGTTCTTCGTTCATCGTTCTTCCAAGATTAAGCCCCAACGGCCCTTGGATCAACAATCATCCACCTTCGAGATTAAGCCTCGACAGCCCCTTTGAAGAACTTCCACCAATTCAAGATCAAGCCCCAAAGGCCCTTGAAGAACTTCCACCAATTCAAGATCAAGCCCCGACGGCCCTTGAAGAAAGTGTTCATCGTTCATCATCCGTTCATCCTAAGATCAAGCCCCAACGGCCCTTTGGATCAACAACGTCGACAAATCCATACATCCAACCGTTCTTCAAGATCAAGCCCAAAAGCCGTTGAAGATCCATTCATCACTGTTCTTCAAGATCAAGCCCAAAAGCCCTTGAAGATCCATTCATCACCATTATTCAAGATCAAGCCTCCACGGCCCTTGAAGAAACACTCATCCTCAAGATCAAGCCCCAACGGCTCCTTGAAGATCTGCTCAAATCCACCTTCAAATATCAAGCCCACTGCCCTTAAAGAACGTTCATCCTTAGATTAAGCCCAACGGCCCTTTGGATCAATTGCACATCCACAAATACACACCTTACAGAGATTGAATCAGATGATCAAATTTGAGAGAGATTGTAACCCAAAATCATCAAATACAAATATTATTTTGTACACGTATTCTTGTCTCTCTTGTTTCAGGAAAATTTCGTGTTTACAGCGCCATTTACTTGAGTATTTACACACCCAAGGGGGAGTGTTGCAATCCTATTAGGTTAGAAATGTGATTGTGTAAATCCTAGTATATCTAGGAATATCTCTTATATTCCTATTAGGAGTTGATTACCTATTAAGAGTTGTAATCCTAAAAGGCTAAGGAATTAACCTTCCCTACTACTATAAATAAAGGCACAATGGGGTGGAATAGAATACACCTCACAATTACACATCTCTATCTTCTCTCTCTATGCCGCACCTTCCCTCTCTTTATGGCCTCCATAATTGTTCAGTAAAATATGCCTACAACATATATATATATATATATATATATATATATATATATATATATATATTACATAATTGACTAGTGATATAAGAAAATACCAACAAGAAGGAAATCTCAAGTAATAAAGAGTTACAATTAAACAACAATTACAATAGTTGACTTTTGACTCACTTCAACACCGTCTCAAGTTGGTGCATAAGTATCTCCTAAGCCCAACTTGTCAAGTGAGTCATGAAAAACATGCGAACATTGCATGCATTAAGAGATCCACTAATTGTTCCTCAAATCTTACATACGGAGTATCAATAAACTCGATGTCCAATTTTTCCTTGGTAAAATGTATATCAACTTCAACATGGTTCATAGGGTCATGTTGAACTGGATTCTGCCAGCAAAATCCGAAGCCATAAAAGCTCACAACTACCATGAGCCACTCCCCTGAATTCAACCTTTGCAATGGACCGAGCAATGACATTTTGCTTCTTACTATGCCAAGTAACCAAAATTCCACCAACCAAATGAAATAATCAAATATCAAATGCCTATTAGTTATAATGCCGACTCAATCGGCATCAGTATCCCTTTTAACCTCCATATGTCCACGTGCTTCCAAAAAATTAAACCTCTTATAGGAAAAGACTTCAAGTAACTCAAAATCCTTATCATAACTGCTATATGATCCTTACTAGGAGCATGCATAAATTAACTTACAACACTAAAGCATATGCAATCTCGAGACGAGTAAAAGACAAGTAAATCAAACAACCAACCAACCTTTGATATCTCCCTTTATCCATTGGAAATTGGTTAGGATGTATACCTAGACGATGGTTTTGGATGATAGGAGTTTTTGCAGGTGTATATCTTAACTACACATTTCTGATAGCAAATCCAGCACATACTTATGCTAGAACAAGTAGATTCCTCCCTTCAACCGAGCCACCTTAATCCTCAAAAAGTATTTAAGCGCACCCAAATCCTTCATCTCAAACTCAAAATTCAAATACCCTTGTAGCTTGTCAATCTCCTCCATATCATTTTCAATAACTACTATATAATCAACATAGATAATCAACAAGGTCCCCTTACTACCCTTGCGTTTGAAAAACACAGTGTGATCTGTATTCCCTTGTCGATACCTAAACTTTTTCATAGCTTAAGTAAATCACCCAAACCAAGCTTGTTGGAACCAAATTCGTGCACCATTATGTGCGGAAGAGATGCACACACTCGACAACCTGTGAAAGAGTAATTACACATAAAACAACCATGGCAACGTGAGGTACCAGCCATAGCTCTCTAATGGTCAAGTTAGTAAGCAAAATATATGAGACCCAAGCAATGTGTAAGAGAATGGAGAATGGAGTATGAATGAAAACTGGAGATTCGTGTCTAGTATAGTCTCTAGATCTTAATGTCCGACTGACATATCAGATTGCCATGTTGGCCAAGTAAAAGTAATTTCTAACACTTGTGGAAGATTAAGTTTAGTGTTTGCGATGAGTTCTTCTTTTAAGCATGACTTTCTGTCCACTTGCTCGTTCACCTTGCCTCATTTTGGGTCTAAGGATTTTAATAATAACATCGTGTCATCAAGAAGGGGCTTTCTTTTCAATCCGAATTGCATGTTCATTCCTAGTGAATCTTAAACAAAAGTTAGTTAGGGACTTGGTCTCTTTCATATAGATTGAAAACACCTTTGAAATCCTTTTATCACACCCTATATGCATCGGACCTGAGCATTTTCAATTGGACTAGGCTTAGTTGACTTAGCTAAGGTATTTCCACGTATCGGAGTTCCACTAGAATAAAATTCCTCTTGAGGATTTCCTAGTCTATATGCCTCATTCAAACCTGTTTAGGCACAAGATCATTGCAGAACGTATTTAACTTAATATGTTAGTCCATGATAGAAGTACTTAGGGTTGGAGTTTAGAGCCACCACTCGAATGATTTCTGGATAGCCTTTTCGCTTATTCTCTCAAATAGCCATAGCCTAGGTTTGAATGTTAAACCTATCACCCTTAGGTTGCATAAACTTTACGGAGGCTAGATGGTGAAACTTTCAGATCAAGATGTTATGTTCCTATGTCATAGTAGCCTTTCATAACCACGTTTGATATAGCTCGAGCATCTCAAGTTGCTAATAGACTATGGAATGAGCTGTAATATACTATTTTAACACTAATACTTTTAAACTTTTAGACTTGGATTTTTGCAAAGTTTCAAAGATGTGTGATATTTGAGATACTGGGGGTTCCCTTATAGCATAAAAAGAAAAAAAGAAAGAACAAACAAACAAAAGTCACGCGAAAATCAAACTAAATTCTTATTATAAAAGAATGAGAGTTTGATGGGATTTTTTTATTGAATCTGTATGGGACTACCTACATATCTCCAAGAAGGAGAATCAAATTGTTGGTGTAGTTCTAATAAACGATGAAACAATGTGTTTTACATTGATTGAGGTCCATCTTTGACAAATGTGCCTTAACTTAGGCAAGCTTTAGAAAAGCTTATCCCAGTTTATGCGTAGACAATAGTCTTAAGGTCAATCGTAATGGACGGCCTACATATATTCTTATGATGAGGAAGAATAAAACCACATGTAGTTTGTTCAAGGATTTTTAGTGATACTATTGGTGCTTGATGACATTCCATCTCATGGTGATCCAAGTTCCCTTCCTCTATGCAAGGATGCAAGCCTTGCTATCTTCAAGCGCCTCAATATTGTCCTGGTGCTCCTATTCTCCGTTGATGCAATTAATGTTGAGTGTAGGTTTATTCGATGGGCACTGATCTTTCTCTTCATCGGCAACATGTATTATTATTTTGAGTGTGTATGTGATTATAGAGTACTAATACAATAAAATTGAGCTTGACATTCGAGTATAAGCATGTAAACATAATTGTGAGTATTAATTACTTGTCAATCAAATCACTTGATTCTTGAATAACTTATTATTTAAGTAACTTGATTTTCAAAGTGATCTTATGGCCTAATATGGTTAAAATAGTAGAGTCTTAACCTCTGATTAACCATTACGTAATCCCTATTTGGTAAGACTTATTATGGTGGGACAAATTCTGGAATTGTGGTTATGAGTATCTCTCATTTGATAATAGACTTGATTGAAAGATATCCTAGCAACTATAGAAGGATTGCCATGCTCTCACAATAATCATTTTATTATGTGCTAAACCCTATTCATAGCAAGAACATTTAGTTTGGAGTGAGTAGAAGACATTCTTATGCATGCAATGATTTCTCTTCTACAGATAAGTTAAATGTAATTGGTTTATTGTAACTCGGTTTATTGAATTTATAATCCTAATATCTTATTATTCCTGTGACATATTGAAAACTAATTTCTAGCACAATGACCAAAAATTCTAATATACTCTAATATCCTATAAATTTTTTCCATTACATCTTGATGATTGAACCTTTGAACAAGAATCTAATGGTCAAAGCCCAATGTTTGGGAGAGATTTTTTTAAGTATCGAATATATAAGCAATTCTCTGCATGTTATAATTCAAGTGGAGAAAATGATATATATTTTTGTCTCTCTATTTATTTACGACATTTGAAATGCCTATTTACATACTGGACTTTAAAAAATTAATCGATTTAGGTACACCAAAATCAACTAGAAAATCTCAAAAAAATGACTCAATAAGATCTTCCTACTGGACAATCACCCTTGATCAAACTCTAAATTTCCCCATCGCTTTTACATTGTGTTGCTCTAGCAAACACCTGAAGAAATTCTTCAGTGTGTCAGAAATACAACACAGGACACCAAGTTTCATAATATAACAGTTGTCTTCTGACAACCAGTGTAGCAGGCTGTGTTGTTATCACATTGAAAAATATCTCATTAAATGTCTCACCAAATGTCTCACCCACCTAGAGGTCCTGAAGCGAGGATGATCCTCTCTTGAGCTAAGGGTGAGGATCCTCCTGAGCAAGTCTATCGGGTCGTTCAAATTTTATCCAACGGCTACAATTATTGTAATTTTTCGAGAGCCTCTTATTTGTAGCTGTTGGATAAAATTTGAACGGCCCGATGGGCTTGCTCATAGGATTCTCACCCTTAGAGCAACTCCACCCATGGAGCCTTCCCCCTGGCAATCCACTATTGAATCCACCCTATTGAACAGTAACTGCCTTTAATGAATAGTAACTGCCCTTAATGAACAATAATTGCCATTTGCATCTCCACCCTTGGAGCCCTCCCCCCTGGTAATAGGCAATAAAATATTAGTTTTTTTTGTTTGTTTAAATAATACAAAATAAAATTATTTGTAATTTCGGATAAGATTTTTTAAATCGTTCTCGTTGCGCCACGTGTCATTTTATAAAAAAAACAATTATTTAGCGATGGATTTCGATAAGATTTTTATCCAATGTCATCGTGCCACGTGTCGTTATCTTTTGAGAATCTTGTCTAAACATTTCGATCAGATTTTAACTCGTTCAAAATTATGCCATGTGTCATTGTCCGAAAAGATAATTATTGGAGATCGATTTCGATAAGATTTTTATCCAATACGATCGTACCACGTGTCATTATATTTTCAAAATCTTTGAGGATAGATTTCGATCAGATTTTTAACGAATGACGGCATGCCACGTGGCCTTATCTACAATCCAATCCTTTCTGAATCGTCCATATAATCCACCATCCATCCTCACAAATCTCACACCAATTTTCTCAACATCTCTATCTAGAAGCAGGCAACGACGGTGTGAAGAGCTGTTGGACGATTACTTTGTCCATAACAGTGCATTTCTTGATACGTACTTCAGACGCCGTTTTAGAATGGAACGACATTTGTTCAACATAATCATGACTGATGTTTGCAACCATGATTCTTACTTTGTGCAAAAAAAAGGATGCTTGTGGTGTTATGGGTCTCCTGCCTCAGTAAAAAATCACTGATACGTTGCGGATGCTTGCGTATGGAGCATTTGCAGACCAAGTGGATGAGATAACGAGGATGGGGAAATCAACCATTCTTGAGGCCCTGATGAGGTTTTGCAGAGCAGTCGAATCTTTGTACACCGCAGAATACCTCCGAAAACCTACGCACATGGACTTGCAAAGGCTTCTGAAGAAGGGCAAGATGCGAGGTTTTCCTGGGATGATAGGAAGCATCGATTGTTGCACTGGACGTGGAAAAACTGTCCAAGTGCATGGCAAGGCGCATATGGGGACAGAAAATGAGCAAAATCTATCATTTTGAAGGCAGTGGCATCTTTTAATAAATGGTTATGGCACGCCTTTTTTGGGGTTCCGAGGGCTCAAAATGATCTCAACGTTCTTGCCCAATCCCCAGTGTTCAACGACGTCCTACAAGGAAAGGCACCAAAAGTCATGTACGTCGTCAACGGACGTAAGTACGACGGGCCATACTACCTAGCTGACGGCATTTACCCACGGTGGGAAACATTTGTCAAAACAGTGCCACGTCCGCGAAGTGCAAAGGAAAAACACTTTGCAAGCTGTCAAGAAGGCTGCAGGAAGGATGTGGAGAGTTGTTTTGGTATCCTTCAAGCTCGTTGGGTGATCGTCAAGGGTGCTGCCAGAATGTTCGATGTAGAGTCACTTCGATCCATCATGATGACGTGCGTCATTCTTCACAACATGATTGTGGAAGATAAGTTCGATTATGATGCGGTTGATGAATATGAGCCAAAGGCAGACACGATGAACAATTCAAGAACACGGATATATTGTGCGCATGATGCCACCGAAGAACCCGTGCAACACGAGCCATTAGAAAGGGATGGACGTTACAATGAATTGGTTTGCACTTCAAAGGTCATCTATGCACAATGATCGCAAATTGACTTTATAGAGCACCAGTGGGCATTGAAACAAACTGAAGATACTTAAGTTTATTTAGTATGTTTGTTTGTATTTGGTGTGTTTATTTAATTTTATTTGGTGTGTTTTTTGTAGTGAGTTTTTTATTATTTGCTATGTTTATGTAATTTTATTTGGTGTGAATTATTTGGTATGTTTATGTAATTTTATTTGGTGTGTTTTTTGTAGTGAGTTTTTTATTATTTGCTATGTTTATGTAATTTTATTTGGTGTGTTTATGTAATTCCATTTGGTGAGTTTTTTAGTTTTATTTGGTGTGTTTTATAATTTCATTATACGTGAACAATTTGATGAATAAAGATTCTATTATTAGGATAAATATATTACGAAATTAAATAAATGTACTCTTACTTTAAATAAAGTACTAACTTCAATAAATTGGAAACAACATAAATAATAAATAACAACCCAAAGTGATTGGAAAACTATGGGCTCCGATTACAAAAAGTACCCTATTCATCATCACTTAACCAATATGTGGTGCTAGGATCATCTTGTCTTGTTGTGCTAGGACCATCTTGTCTTGATCTCGCTTCTCTTTCACGCCTCCTTTGCACCACATCCGCTTTCTCCAACTGCCAAAAATATTTAGAATTTGGAGACATCCCTTCTAAACGCGTGTTCATAATGTCACGATCTCATTGTGCAATTCTTTCTTCTCTAAGCTACTCCCTTTCTTGCCTAAGTAGCTCTCTTTCCCTCTGTTCAGCTTGAAATGCTTGTTGAATAGCTGCAGCTTTTGCCTCATCTCTAGCCTTTTCAGCCTCATATTTCGCCAATTCCCGCGCCAACGTCAATTCACCTTGACGAGCAAGTTCTTAAATGTACTTTCCATAATCATTCTTGAAAGCACTCCCTTTCCTCTTTAAAGCCTTCTTACCTTGAGGCCTAATTGCATAACGGGTCGACCCCGACGCTTGTTCAGGAATGGGCGTTTCAGGCACTTCTTCTCCTTCTTCTTCATCAACATGGGAGCCATGATCGAGTGTAGAGTGTGGAGGGGTGCTGTTCATGCATACTTCTAGACGAACATGCACAACTTTGAATTTAGGACAATCTTTAACAATATTCCAACATTCCCACTGGTTGAATGATTTGTTTCTTAATTTGATTTTGGCAGCATACCATGCTTATGCTTGAAGTTGCTACAAATGAATAATAATGAAATTATTAGGTAACAAATAAATAATACAAACAAATAATAATAATCAAATTATTAGGTAACAAATAAATAATACAAACAAATAATAATAATCAAATTATTAGGTAACAAATAAATAATACAAACAAATAATAATAATGAAATTAGGTCACAAATAAATAATACAAACAAATAATACTAATGAAATTAGGTCACAAATAAATAATACAAACAAATAATAATAATGAAATTAGGTAACAAATAAATATACAAACAAATAATTATAATCAAATTAGGTAACAAAATAATAATACAAACAAATAATTATAATATATTCTTACCTCATCCGCATAATTTGCCCCACTTCGAACATTACTACTAGCTTGTGTCAAGGCATCTCTCCACGTACTAAAGAAATGGCAAAGTATTTTCCAACGACTGGACATCGATTCTTTGGTTCTTTCCCATCTATTTGCTCAAGAAATTTGGTATGAATTGAACTCCACATTTCTCGCAACTGCATATCATTACCCGTAAGGGAATTATGAGTAACTTCAACCCAGCTAGTGCATAACGCAACATCTTCAAGAAGCGACCAATTCGTACCTGCATCAGTAGTCATTTTGTGGAAAAAAATTGGATTGAAACTTTGAGAGAAAGATAGGAATTTGATTGAAAGTAGTTGAGAAATTTTGAAATTGTGGTGTAAGGTAGATGGAAAAGAATTGGTATTTATAGAAAAGTAAAAACAATTTTTTACATATTTTTTTTCAGATTTTTTACAATTTTTTTTAATTTTTATTCAAATAATTAATCTCTGCCGTTGGATTTTAAAATTTTTGAATTCTAACACTCCAGATTATGCCACGTGTCACAACGGTAATTTTTCTTAATTTTAAAACTATTTTTTCTTTTTTTTTTAATTTATAAAGTAGATTAATATCAACCGTTAATCTCAGATTGAACGATTGATATAAAATCAGTTTTTTTTTTATTATCGTTGCAAATCGGACGGCTCGTATAAAAGAGCCGTTGGGATCGAACGGACCATGGGAAGTCACGTGGCTTCCCAACGGTCACTGGGTTTTCTACCTCGCGCGGGCCCATGCCCTGAAATCCTATCGGGCGACGTGCCCCCACTCACGAATGAGGGGCACGTGCCTGACACAAAAAAAATAAAAATAAAAAGGCCGGACCAGGCCTGACGTCACGGGCCTTAGGCCACATGCCTGTCAACTCACCACCCCCCCGGGCCTTGGACTCCCACCCTCACTCGGGCTCTCCAAGGCTGGAGGCCTACCAACCGGCCCTCGGGCCCTTTCCGGGTGCCTGTCCCCCGACGAGCAATCACAAGGGGACTTGCTCTTATTAGCTCAGGAGAGGATCCTGGTCCCTGAAGCGAACCCCCCAGCTCACCTTCCAAAAACGAAAACACCTCCTGGAAAAAAACCAGTTCACTCCCTCAAACAGCAAAACATGCCAAACCCCAAACTTCCTCTCCCGATCATCGTCGTCGTCATCATCGCCGTCGTCATCACTTCATTCCCGCCCTCCCTTGCACCGCAACCGTCCAATTCCCCCTCCTCCTCCAAATGGGCCCCACGCTTCCTGGGCAAATTCTCAACTACTACGCCAAAACCTCGACCGCCGCACCGGCAACAACAGCAACCGAAAATCCGATACGAAACCCGATATTTCGCTCAGCGGCTTGACCACTTCAGCTTCACGGACACCCCGAAGTTCCAGCATCGGTATCTGATCAACACCGAGCACTGGGTGGGCGCACAGCGGCTTGGCCCCATCTTCTTCTACTGCGGCAACGAAGGCGGCATCGAGTGGTTCGCCGAAAACACGGGCTTCGTCTGGGAGCTTGCCCCTCGCTTCGGGGCCATGGTTCTCTTTCCCGAAGTAAGTTTCTGTTTGGTTCCCTAGAAAATTACAAACAAAAAAAAGGTCAAAAGAAGGAAAGTTAATTTGGTTTTTGGAATTGGTTGGCAGCACCGGTACTATGGAGAGTCTATGCCGTACGGGAGTGAGGAAGAGGCGTATAAGAATGCCAGTACACTGTCGTTTCTTACCGCCGAGCAAGCCCTAGCCGATTTCGCTGTACTAATCACGGAGCTCAAGCGAAATTTATCGGCGGAAGGTTGCCCGGTGGTGCTCTTCGGTGGATCGTATGGCGGAAGTATGTGAATTAGTAATGCCCTGTTTTAGTGAAAGTTGAAATTTGTTTTAGATTTGATGAAACCATGAAAATGTTTGATGCTTTGCTTTTTAATGATGTTGAAAACAGTGTTAGCAGCTTGGATGAGGCTTAAGTATCCTCACATTGCAATTGGTGCACTTGCTTCTTCCGCGCCGATTCTTCAATTTGAAGATATTGTGCCAACAGAAACGTTTTACAACATTGTTTCTAATGATTTCAGGGTAACTTGTGCAATTGTGCATCTTGTATGTTTGTTTTGCTTTGTGCTTTTGTGTTGTGCTATGATATTGGCGGAATATTACCTCCATCTTATATCCCGTAGCGCGAAAGTAGTAGCTGCTTTAACACTATAAAAGAGTCATGGGATGCACTAGTAACTGAGGGACAGAAGGATAATGGCCTTGTCCAGCTGACAAAAACTTTCCGCTTATGTCGGTACGGAACATATGTTTTTTAGTGGAGAGTGGAGATGGTCTTGTTTATACTTGAATTCTTCTTAACTGCCACTGGGTTTCCGCTGATCAAAACCATTTTTCAGTGAATTAAAGAAGATAGATGATCTTTCGGACTGGTTAGACTCAGCATATAGCTATTTGGCAATGGTTAACTACCCATATCCTGCTGAATTTGTAATGCCTTTGCCTGGACACCCCATAAAGGAGGTCAGTTGATCATTTTCTCACAGTGCATTGTTAGCTATTATACCCCATGATTATAGTTTGCTTGAAACCAATTATTAACCATTGATCTCGTGTGATGTGAATGTACCATGTCCTATATATCCCAGCCTCTCTGGGATGTGCAAATGAAATGTTCTTGAAAATTATTAATCTAGGAAAAGAAAATGCATCCAAGTTCCTTAATTCCCTATACCAGGGTGTCTTCTGTGTATCTGTTTCGAGTTTATAATTATCTGTCTCAAATAATACAGCAAGTTCAATCATTGTAATCTTTCTCATTGGATTATGATTTCTTCAATGAAACAAGTTTTTTTTTTCAAATAACCGTGCTTGCGAATTGTTGTCACTTTTAGAATAATGGCAATTGGCATTTACATCTTCTTCTTTTTTTCTTTTTTCTTTTTTTCGGTCTGTGGCATTTACATCTTATCTTAGGAATTAAGACCATAAATTTGTGGCAGAGACCGTTTTGCTTTTTTTTAGATATGCATGAATACTATAGAGTTCTAACCGTGTGATTTCCTGTTTCTCTTTAGTCTTCCCTTTCAGGGCTGTGTTGCTTAAGAATATTTGTCTATGAGAATCTTCAGGAATGGTTTTTTCTTCAGCGGTAAATCAAAATAGTCGTTTGGCTCATCTTGTAGGTTTGCAGAAAGATTGACGATTGTCCTGATGGGACTAGCACACTGGAGCGTGTATTTGAAGGAGTAAGCATTTTCTATAATTACACTGGACAAGCTGAATGTTTTGAGCTGGAGGATACTTCCGATGTTGGCACAGATGGTTGGAATTGGCAGGTCTATCAGCGTTACAGGAATATTATGCTCTTTTTCAAATCAACATAATGGTTGAAAATTGGTACCACCAGGAAAAAATAAAAAAAAATCCTTTAATGCAATTTCTTCTTATTATGTCATTTCCATTATACAGGCGTGCACAGAAATGGTTATGCCAATGTCTAGTGGTCGGGATGCCAGCATGTTTCCAACCTATGATTTTAATCTCTCTGCTTTTGAAGACGAATGCTTGAAGAATTATAATGTGAAACCAAGGCCTACGTGGATCACAACAGAATACGGCGGACATGTAAGAGAATGATTCATTATGAATTTATTTGTCTATTCCTCTTTAAAGTCTATTAGCATCTGATCATTTCATTGTTGCTGTTAAATAATAATTACTATAGTGTGAATAGTGCCGTACTGGTTCATTGAATGATGATCTTGTTTTTCTCCCTTATTAATTGTATATTTTCCTACTCTTACGTCACATTGTGGTTTTTTTATTGTGTAACCTCGTATGCATGGTGATAAAGGATGCCAGGCTAGAAAAGTAATGAAGGGTGATTTTCTTTTCGAATAAAGGAGCTGCAATGTACTGATCTTGCAATAGATTTGGATCAACATAAATTTGAACACCTTGGGTACAGTTTAGATTATATTTATATTACCTATCCAAGAGCAATGATTAACTTCCGATCTGCTGTTTTTAAATTACTCGTTTTCACATTTGTTACAACAATTTTTTGAAAATCTCGATATTAGAAATTTGAAGCAACTGCTTCCTTGAATTTTACCTTGCACACTAGTACACCGGTGCAATGTGCGTATCTGCTGTCTGAAGAATGTGGGTTGTTGCATGTACCCGTAGCTACTTAGGTGATTTTTATTCCTTCTCAAATTTATAGTTTGATACTGGTACTCTTGGCTATTGAATTTGAAGGATATTAAGGTCACCTTGAAAGCGTTTGGAAGCAACATCATTTTCTCCAATGGCTTATTGGATCCTTGGAGTGGTGGCAGGTAACTGTATTTTTATCTAATTTTGCAATTATAGCCGTCGAACACTAAATATATGAGTTCTAATGTCTGTGAATGATATCTATTACAGTGTCCTACAAAATGTATCGGAAACTATCATCGCTCTTGTGGCTGAAGAAGGTATCTTCTACACTTGACAGTTGGCTTTACAAAACCATACCTGAGCACTCAGAAAAACAACAGATTGCTCGACGCCTCTTAACTGTTCTTGCTTCTACTAACAGTACAATTCTTTTGTTTTCTGTTTCTCAGGTGCGCATCACTTAGATCTGCGTTTTTCGACAAAAGACGATCCTAAGTGGTTGATTGAGCAAAGGGAAACTGAAATTAAGCTGATAGAAGGCTGGATCGAAAAATTCTACCAAGAACGGAAAGCAGATTTTGACATGTAGCACCGCCAATTCAACGTCCTTGAACGGGTTTGGTTTGATCATGTCCATGGAGACATGATTATCGCAGATAAACTTCCTGCAATAACAAGGTTGTATGCGCACGGTTAGTAAAACATGCGTACTCCAATAATTTCGTACGTACTTTCGTAGCAATTAGAGTATAATTTCTAAAGACATTTTAACCAATAACCACAAACATAATCATAGGAACTGAATCGCCACATGCGTTGCCTTTTTTACTCAACGGTCCAACGGATTGGCTTTTCTAGATTGAGAGCATTTTTTGGCTACACCATTTGATTCTTCATGCTAGACCTTAAAAATAGACAATTCGGAATATTGTTGTTGCAATACGAATATCATATGTTCACCGTATAAATTTTATAATAAGAATCTTTCATTTTCTTAATTTTTATTTGAATATCATCCTTATGAAAAGTCATCAGGAAATCGTTTTGTCATCCAAATTCATCAAATAAATGAACAGTTCATCATGAGTATGTGACTTGATAGTCACTATTGATTTGTTCTATTAATTCGGATGCATAAACAATTTCTGTTTCGCATGATATTTTGTAGGTATGATCTTTAAATGAAAATTAAAAAATTGAAGAGTTCTGAAATCTATACGATGAAGATATGTTATCTGTACGGCGATGAGAAAAATAATGAAAAATAAAAATAAAAAGACAAACAGTCCACTAATTAACAAAAACTAAGAACATGTAAATTATGTTAATTAGTTATAACACACTAAAACGTTAACGAGTATTGTTAATAAACAAAAAATTAGCTAAACCCTTCCAATATAATATAGGAAACCAATGAAAGACCCCTTCAGAAAACAACTTAACAGTTTTCTGTTGTTTCTCAATGTAACAGAAACCCTGAGAGGCTTCTGATCAGCTTATTTATATAACTTACAAATCAAGGTACAATTCCAAAGAAAAATGACGTCAATGGGAAGCCGAGTAACTATTTTAGCAACTATCGTATGCATTTTCATGTGTCTTGAGGCCGCACAAGCTCGTCATCATATTCGCCGTGCTCCGACAGCGAACCCTCATGATTTTCTGAAGGTTCACAACAATTTACGACGGAAAATTGGCCTACCGCCCTTGGTGTGGGACGAAAACCTAGCAGCGGTTGCTAGGATTTACACGAAACAGAGAGCGAGCATGGACTGCAGGATGGTACACTCAACGGGGCCTTACGGGGAGAACATCTTCTGGGGCGGCGGGAATCAGCCATGGGGGGCGAGGTTTGCGGCGAAGTCGTGGTCACACGAGAAGTTGTTCTATGATTACCAGACGGATAGTTGTAAAACCGGGCAGATGTGTGGGCATTATACGCAAATGGTGTGGAAGGACACGAAGCGTCTGGGTTGTGCACGAGAGGTTTGCAGAAATGGAGCCGGGGAGCTCATCATATGTAACTATGATCCGCCAGGAAATTGGGTTGGAGAGAAACCCTATTAGAAATTATGGGATGTGCATGCATGAACTCGTAGCCACTTGGAATTGGATTATTGTTTTGATGATTAATTGATCATTACCAATAGTCTAATCACTTTATTAGAGGTCTAACGTAAATTAATTATTACAAGGGGGTTATTTGTGCTTTGCAAATTGCGTGTACGAGAAAAATACTAAGTAAGAAAATTATGAATCCTCGTTGCCCGTTAACCCCACACTTCTACTTGTTGTGTTTCTAGCTAAGCATCTAACGACTAAAAGACCTTGCGTATCTGCTACTGTGAAGCACCGTAAATAACCTCTATATTTACAATATAATTTGAACTATTTGTGTATTTTAGCATAACAATTTCACTCTCTTAGACCCTATGATCCAAGAAAATTATGATTGTAGAATAATGAGCATGTGGTCCAATATCCCAGTAGATAGAATGTTTGGTTTTTACTCATGTGTCATAGGTTCGAAACTCCTCACTCCTAAATTATTGTAATAGTTCTAAATTTTCCCCCTCGTCTTAATAATAATAAACTTTAAAAAAAAAAAATTGATAGCCATTCAATGAATAAAAGCCGATTAGTAAAAATTTACTAAAACTTGAAACCTCAAATACAACCGTTTTCCATATAATCAAAATTCAAGGCCTCCATAACAGAATTCGGTAAACAATACTCCCAAAAATATGGATTTGCTATGGTTAGGCCAAAGTGAGCTAAAGTCACAAAGTTTGCTTCCTTGAAGATATGGTTTCACCTTACATAAAGAAATTCAAAGACCAACCTAGAGTCCCCTTCCGCCATTATGTCCAACATAGAGGGCACATTTTATCAATATTCCTAACAAATTTTACTCAGCCGAATTCTAGTATGTAATTTTCCACATATAAGGAGCCACACAAAAAATTTGCCTTTGGGGGAATCATCAACTTCCACAATTTTCTTCAGTAACTTATGTCTGCTTACATCCTGATGGTTATGGCTCTCGATCCAAGTTGCCAACTTTATTGAGAACGGTCGCTTCTATTTTGAACAAGAATAATAGTTGTTTTGTGCTGAATATGCAGAATGTCCGCAATGGCAGTCATATGAGCATTGGTATTACTTGAAAAATAAAGATAGGGCTTATGAAAATTTACTTCTTGTCTTGAGGCTTAGCAAACATATTTAATGTGTTCAGAACATTCCTCGTTAGCAAACAATAAACAATCATCTGCAAACACTAGATTTGAAATTCTAAATCCACTAGGGGATAACAGAGTTCCTACATGCGATTTAGGATTGCTTGCCAAAATATTAAAATGTCTAATTAACGATTCCATGCAAAGAATGAAAATATAAGGTGAGAGGGGATCACCTTGTTGTATTCCTTTCTTGGGGTAAAAGTAACAATGACTAGAGCCATTTACCACAATCAAGAAAGAGATAGATGAAATACGTTCCATAATCAGGTTCACCCACATTTTCTTAAAACTGAATCTAAGAAGGACATACGCGATGAACATACCCAATGAACTCCTAATTTCGATAATCATACGTTTTCTCCAAATCCAATTTAATCCCCATCACTCCCATCCCGCCTTTCTTCACTTTTAAAATTGGAAAACATCTCATGAGCAATGAGAATATTATCATGAATAGAACGTCTAGGAGCAAAAACCCCTTAATTACCCAAAATACAAAGATTAAGAAGTTCAACCTCTTAATAATAACTTTGGTAATTATCTTGTAACTAACATTTTACAAAGACTTATAGGTCTATAACTAGTTCAAGGTTTTCCACTTTGGGATAAGAGGAATGTTACTGTGATTAATATCTTGTATTTTTACCCCTAGTTGGTGCCGACATGGTTTCTTCCTGTTTTAGTATTTTTAGCTCATCACTAAGCTTCTTCTCCACCTGCAGCACTCTATCAATGATTTGATTCTTCATAATCGTTTCTTGCACCTCACTAAGAGAACTTAGGATCTTCTTCTTGTGTTCCTTTAAATTACCAAGCGCTATTTTATTCCGGCTTTTCACAAGATACTTAAAAGTAGCAGCACATAGAGGTGGGTTCAAAAAACCGAAAACCGAACCGAACCGAACTCTTTTGGTTCGGTTCGGTTTTGGTGGTCTAGAAACAGAACCGAACCGAACCGAACCGAAATAATTAAATTAATATTTTTTAATTTTATTTATTTAATTATTTGATTTTATTATATTAGAATTTGATACTTCGGACTGGTGCTTTGGTAGGACTTGTTTGCTTTCTGTTTATACCATATTTAAGGCCTCGTATTTAGACCTCGTATAAATACTCGGGGGACTTAAATGTAATTATGTAATAAAGGAATGGGCAAATATGTAATTAGGGGAGGAGCCCTTATTCTATAAAAGGGCCTCCTCACCCTCACAAACCCTAAGTTTCTCCTATCTAGAGCAAAGCTCTCACACTCTCTCCCTCACAAATACTCTCAGATAAATACAATCAGTGTGGACGTAGCCCAAACCTTGGGGTGAACCATGATACATCTTGTGTCATTTACATTTCATGCAGATTCACGGTCGGATTTACGTTGTTCCAAGACCTCCGGTTTTGTGCATCAACATTTGGCGCTGTCTGTGGGAATCGACACAAAAAACTATGTCGGTACCCTTTCATTTTTTCATCAAACCTCACCACTGTGAATCTGCAAAAAACCCAACAACCCAAAGCTTTCCCAGAAAAACTCAAGAAACCAGTCCATCTCTCTCTCTCCTCTCACATAGGAAAGCATTCAATGAGCTACACCTCAATTTTGAATGCTCATTTCACAATGCACACGAGAAGCTTACTTTCACCTTCCATGTCTGGCTCAAATCAGATATGAATAATTCAATGCAAAGCTAAGCTCAACTTCAACTACTGATCCAACTCACTAAATACCATTTTAATTTCTTGGGTTGGTTTAACTTCCAGATTCTCAAGACCCTTTAAATGAGTTGGCAGCTCTGCCAAGTCACCGTTGAAGCCGTGCTGAAAGGCCACCTGCTGCTACACCCATGTCTGAACCCCACATGCCGTCTCCTCCTCCACCGCTTTACAAGCAGTGATCATGGTCCCCGGATGCACACAACGACGAGGTAGGACACCGCTGCAAGAAAATCAACGACATATTGAACCTCCAGCGAAGCAAAAACATCGTTAACGAAGACCTCGACGAGTTGAAAACCTGCATTGAGCTAAGGTTCGGGTTTGACTCGTTGACACTTTTCCCGCTTTGGGACTTTACTACCCTCAGGGAAAAAAACAATCGATCTCCATCTCCACGGAACAAGTGAAGAACAGACCACACAAACAGCTGTCAAATGAGTTTTGTATCTGATCATCTTTGTCACGAGTATGGAGGTGATGAACCAGGGTATGAGCTTGAGGAACATGGGGTTTGATCCCAACCTTCTGGAGACCCTGCACGACTTGCTTGACTTCTCCAATGAGCAGAACCAGCAGAGCCACCTGACCCCCTTCGCGCCGTACCTCACACAAAAACCAAACACCTGCAGATGCTGAAAAAGCTGTTGAATTGGAGGATTTCTCTGCTATTCCACCTGCAGATGCTGAAAAAGCTGTTGAATTGGAGGATTTCTCTGCTATTCCAGTCACGCCAAATATTGCACAAGTTGGTTGTTTCATTCCTTGTGAAGCAACTAATATTTCTGTTAGCGATTGCATTTTTGCACGGGTGGGAGCTGGTGACTGCCAACTACGTAGGGTTTCTACCTTTATGCAAGAAATGCTTGAGACTGCATCTATACTGAAATGAGCTACAGACAAGTCACTGATAATCATCGATGAATTAAACCAAGGGACTTCAACTTATGATGGATTCGGTTTAGCTTGGGCCATTTGTGAACACCTTGTTGAAGTGATTAAAGCACCTACGTTGTTTGCAACCCGCTTCCATGAATTAGTTGAATTAGCTCATGAAAATGGCGTTCAAGAAGCTAGTATGAAGCAAATTGTTGGCGTAGCAAACTATCATGTCAATGCGCATATTGACTCATCAAGCCGTAAGTTAACTATGCTGTACAAGGTTGAGCCAGGAGCTTGTGATCAAAGTTTCGGTATTCAGGTTGCAGAGTTTGCAAACTTTCCTGAAAGTGTTGTTTCCCTTACTCAAGAAAAAGCTGCTGAATTGGAGGATTTCTCTGCTACTCCAGGCACCCCTAGCAGCAACCAGGCCGAAAGAGAGAGATGCAAAAGAAAAAGAAAAAGAAAAATGGAGAATCATGGGGTAGCACATAGGGGACAACACAAAAAGAGAAAGAAAAACAGAGGCTCTCATCGAGAGCACATGGGAAACAAAAGCAGAAAGCAAAGAGAGAAGACATCTTCAAAGACGACACCAAACCATATCTGGAAAGGTCATGTGCTCACAAAGAAGAAAAGCAAAAGCATTGACAGAAGCAATACTATTGGCAGATTTAGATCAAAATCCACTGCGCCTACGCAGAAAAAGAAAAAGAAAGGGAAAAGAGAAAGCAAAAGGGGAGCATGCAAAAGCAAGAAATAAACACACCACTAGAATAATGTAAGTTATTTTTATTATCTTTCGGAAACATCTGTATAAACCCTATCAGAGGGTAATATGTACAAACCCCATCAAAGGATCAAAAAAAAAAAAAACGGCAAAGCCCAAAACAAATGGGCTGGCATGTTGTAGAGGACGAAAGCCCATAAGCTCGAAATAGCACCAACCAGGTCATCAAAAGTACACTCAGTACTCCACAATTATTCGGCAACCCGCCGCTATTACCACCAACCAAGTGATTAAAAGTACGCCCAGTACTCCACAATTATTCGGCAACCCGTCGCTATTATCGCTAGCCAGGTGATCAAATGTACAACCCGTACTCTAATATCATTTGGCAACTAGCCATTCATGCCATCAACCAGGGGATGAAATGTACAACCCGTACTCTCCTTCATGCCACCAACCAGGTGATCAAAAGTACGTACAGTACTCCAAATTATACATAAGCATTACTCATGTCATTCATACATAAACATTCATGAGCATCACTCATGACAATCATACATAAATATTCATGACCATCATTCATGTCAACATTCATGAGCATCACTCATGTTAACATCCATGAGCATCACTCATGACAACATCCATGAGCATCACTCATGTCAATCAGCTTCAAAAGCTTTATTTACAGAGCTCTAGCTTCAAAAGCTTCATTTACAAAAGCTCCAGCTTCGAAAGCTTCATTTACAGAACTCTAACTTCAAAGCTTCACTTGCAAAGCTTCACCTACAAAGCTTCAGTGCAGGGTATACAAATACCACCTTTGAACAACTGCCACTTCGGCCCATACATGGATTCAATTTGAAGTCTCCAGCCAACAGACTCTATTGACCGAAGACTTGGGGGACTACATTATGTACCATATATTGGGCCTCAATTGGGCCTCAACTAGGCCTCATGAAAAATACTTGTGGGACTTAGCCCATTATTTATGTATTGAGGAGCGAGCCCTTATTCAATAAAAGGGACTCCCTCACTTTCATTAGAGAGCACCCATTATTCATGTACTGAGGAGCGAGCCATTATTCTATAAAAGGGATTCCCTCACCACCATTAGAGAGCATCGCCACCTACTGAGCAACCGCCTCGCCGCGAGCATCAACTCTAGCCCATCATTTATGTATTGAGGAACGAGCCCTTATTCTATAAAAGAGGCTCCCTCACCATCATTAGAGAGCATCAACTCTAGACCATCATTTATGTATTGAGGAGCAAGCCCTTATTCTATAAAAGGGACTCCCTCACCTTCAAATGCCGCAAGCCGAGCCAACCAAGGCAACATAAGCCACGAGCCGAGCAGCCTCGCAGCATGTGCTACTTCTAGTTGAGCGTCATTTCAGATTGAGCACTGCCTCATATCGAGCATCAGTTCAAGACAACATCTAGTTACTTCGGCCCACACATGGACTGAATTTCAAGTCTCCAGCCAAAAGACTCTTTTGATTGAAGACTTGGGGGACTACTGTTTATACCATATTTAGGGCCTCGTATTTAGACCTTGTATAAATACTCGGGGGACTTAAATGTAATTATGTAATAAAGGAAGGGGCAAATATGTAATTAGGGGAGGAGCCCTTATTCTATAAAAGGTCATCCTCACCCTCACAAACCCTAAGTCTCTCCTATCTAGAGCAAAGCTCTCACACTCTCTCCCTCATAAATACTCTCAGATAAATACAATCAGTGTGGACGTAGCCCAAACCTTGGGGTAAACCATTATACATCTTGTGTCATTTACATTTCATGTAGATTCACGGTCGGATTTACGTTGTTCCAAGGCCTCCGGTTTTGTGCATCAACACTTTCCAATTCAATTTGTCTTCTCAGCTTCTACATCTACAACAAAAATTAGAACTTATACCATTACATGCAATATATCTAGTTTATATCATTAAGTGTAACACGTATATAAGAACACATATCTCAACTGCACTGCAGTTGATTAGGGAAAGCAAACAACGTATAAAAGTCTCATGAGTTTATTAAAAACTACGAGATCAAAAACAAAATTCAAACTTTCTCACCTATGGCCAAGTATAGTAGCTTCCGTGGCCTAACAATTTTGAAAAGTATATCAATATATTCAAAAATATTGATGACACCTCTTCAAAATTTGCTGGTGGGAGAAGCTGAACACATAATGTAGAAATTATATTATGTAACCATATATATGGATAAAAAAAATTCGGACCATAAAGATAAAGAAAATATCAAAAATTGTTACCTAGACAATAATCAAAATAAATAGTATATTATAGAATGTTTATGAGAGAGAGAGAGAGAGAGAGGAATGAATAAGGTCGTACTCCATCATCATCGTCTAAAAAGAAATCTATTTACAGTTAAACTTTAAACCCAAAATATTAAAAAAAAAAACCTTTATGTTATAATTCTAGTTGAACTTTAAATGTTTATTTTCATTATCTCTAAGTCTAGTCGGAATATTTATGTTATGATTGTGTTGGATATGTTAAAATTTAAGATTTCAAATTTTTTCGTTTTTTGAAAATAAATCGAAACCGAACCGGAAAAAACCAAACCGAAAAAAAATTGAACCGAACCCACCCTTAGCAGCACATGTCCTAAATTTATCAATTGGGGCAAACTCCCCATTACAACGCCATGCATTTTTAACAAAATCCTTGAACTCGGGAAGAAGAAGCCACACTGCTCCAAATTTAAAAGGGGTTATTTTAATTTCATTAATCATGTCGTAGGTTAACAGAATGTGGCCATGATTAGAACCATAAATTGGATAATTATGAAGATTGTAATCAGAGTACTTAGTTAGCCAGTAAATGTTAACAATACCTTGATCAAGTTTTTCATAGATTCTAGTACCATTAGAGTGACCGTTACATCAAAGTATAAGGAACTCTCATCATATTCAACGATATAAGGTTTCTCTTATTCAAGAAGTTAATAAAATTGTTCATGTAAGTCGTCGTATTTTGACAACCTCCTCTTTTTTTTGACACATCCACAAGATTATTGGAATCACCAATGAAGCATAACCCACCAGCCCTTGAAGTGGGATTACAACAAAACACCATATCAAAAACTTTGTCATGGAAGTTCCTTGGGATCTTATCCAAATTCATTTTAGCTTCACATAAACAAAAAGGGTCCGGTACTTCCTTCATGAGTCACTACATTCTGGTGATTAAGCATACAAATACCAGCAAACATATTCAGGCAAGTCAAGTTCCAGCCCCCAGTCAATTGAATCAAAACCAATAATCCTACTCAATTGTCGTTTAATACTCTCAACCATATAGAACCCTAAACACTACAAGGTACACACCTCCCACAACCAGTCAAATTGAAGGACTTTTGCACGAGTAGATTGCAGACATCTAAATAACCTGCTAATCCAACTGAAAGGGCTCATTGCCGACGATTTGTATAACCCTCTTCGAACTTATGATCGGAGACCATCTAATCCCTTTATTGAACAAAGTTTTTATTTTCTCTAAATACTCAACCCTAATTTATTTCCTTTCCCCAATCCTTCTTACCCATAAACCCTAGAGCCCCCATTCTTTCTGCTGACATTACATATTAAATTCGTGAACTCGAGGGGTTAGTATATTAGAAACCAAACAAAGATTTAGACATTCAATTCGAGTTTTATCTTCTGCGCATATATTTATTTGGTGTATCAAACACTATTTTAGCGGTTGATACGAGTGCTGAAAATATGTTGCAGTAGACAAGTGGTATATGGGTTACATGGAGAGAAAAAAATTAGTCTGTCATCAATTGTCGTGGAATATCTTTTATTTTTTTTAATACATCGATATTTTTATACTAAGAAGAGGGAGAGTTCAGCTAAGCTACACAATAGGCAGCCTAATTTGGCATCGAATTCGCTATTTACTAGAAAGGATATCATTTTTTTTCTTTTCTACCAAATGTTGAAAATCTAGCCACTTAGTATTACGGTCTAATGATATTCTTCTTCACATGTAAGTGATAGGTTTTAAATTCAATTTCTTACCAAATGCGAATTTGAATCACATTAGTGCTAGTTCATTGCGAGACTAGTGTAGATAGTTTAAAAAAATGTTGAAAATCCAAATTAAATAACATTTAACCAAATTGATGACGTGGAAAGTTGACTCCAGTTAGCTTCTATTGGAACAGTGGGATCCCGTCTCGCACGTCACATTCCCCAAGTAAATTGAATATTAAATCACAATTTGTGCCGCTAATCGGAGAATTAAAAGGCGGCTTAATTACCAATACCCTCTTTAAACGACGTCGGCTCTCCTATCATACAAAAGCTCACCCAACTCAGTCCAAAGAGTAAAAAGCTCTGCTGACCCAACGCACGGGACAAAGGCATCCAAAAAGCAGAGAGAGGAGAGATAGATAAAGAGAGAGAGGAAGAAGAAAGAACTTCGCTTCGAAAAAGAGAGTGAGTGAGGAGAGGGAAAGTTCAAGAAAAAGCTGCGGAGTGGGAGATCAAAAGGTGCTGAGAGAGAATCTAGGGTTTCGTTTCGTGGTACTGAACCCGTGATCCGACATCGTAATGGCGTCTCCACAGTCGGAACCCTTCGGGAGGACGCCGAGTTCCGCCAGAGCTCTCTCAATAACTCCGGGCTCTAGGATTTTGCAGAGCCCTGGCTCCGTCAGCGATGAAACGATCTGGAAGCGCCTTAAAGAAGCCGGCTTTGACGAAGAATCGATTAAGCGGAGGGACAAGGCGGCGCTCATCACGTATATTGCGAAGCTTGAAGCCGAGGTTGTTTTCTCAACTCTGTACAATTTTGAATTTTGTGTTTTGAAATTTGAATTTTTGAATTCTACTCTCTAATTCCAACCGTGGGTATTTTGTTTAGTTGAATTTTTTGGATATAGTTTGTGGGAGGTGTGTATTGGCCGAATGTAGGATTTGGAAATTAACGGAATTCAATTTTTTTTTTAATTTTAAATAAGGAATACAATTTGCCGAATGTAGGTTGAGTTCAATTTTTTATATAGATGAGTTTCTTGTTAGTTTCTCTGTTTGATTCGATTCGATTCTATGGCTGGTAAAGGTTGGAGATAGATAAATGAAATAGTTGAAAAAAAAAAAAATTATATCCTTTCTAGTGAGTTTTGATTGGTCTCAGAAAATGAATATCGTAATAGAATGTGCTTGGACATGTTGGTATGTATACAATGAGTCCTGATAAGAAAACTATTCTATTTGATCCGAAGAAGAAATGGCATAAGTCGATATCAATTTCTACTTGGACCACAGAAAACCAATATAATGAATGGATCATAAATTTTTTTTTCTTTCTAGGAAAGTACAACATTGAGTCTTTTTTGTGGTATTACTTTTGGTGGTGGGGATATTCTTTAATTTTTTTTTTTTTTTTTTTTTTGAAGTGAGAAACTTGAATATGTTGTTCATATATTTTTGTGTGTGGTAGAAAATTTTCTTTTTGTTGTTTTGCTGACCAGTTTAGTTTAATTTAGATTTTTGACCACCAACACCACATGGGCCTTCTTATATTGGAAAGAAAGGAGTTGGCATCCAATTATGATCAAATTAAAGCCTCTGCCGAGACAGCTGGACTTCTGCATAAGTGTGATCAAGCTGCACATTTATCTGCTTTGGCTGATGCAAGGAAACGGGAGGAGTGCCTAAAAAAGACAGTAGGAGTCAAGGAAGAGTGTATAGCTAGTGTAAGCTTTCGACTGAGAATCTTTATGGTAACCATCTCCTTCATTTGCATGTGATGATAACATGTTCTTGCATGGAAATGTAGATTGAGAAGGCGATGCATGAGCTGCGTGCAGAATCTGCTGAAACAAAGGTTGCAGCTGACTGTAAATTGGCCGAAGCACAGAATATGGTGGAGGAGGCTCAGAAGAAATTCACTGATGCTGAGGTAAAGCTGCATGCAGCGGAATCTTTGCAAGCAGAAGCTTGTCGTTTTCACCATATTGCTGAAAGAAAGATGCAAGAAGTCGAAGCTCGTGAAGATGATCTTAGGAGGAACATTCTGGCCTTCAAGACGGAGTATGTGTTTTAAGTTATTTTTAAAATAATGATTAACTTTCTCAGTCTTAGAATCTGTCAGCTTTACCATCACCTGTCAGATAAATACATTTCAGACAAATTCTCATTTGCGGGGCTTGAATGAGGGACAAGTGAGGAACAATGCATCAAGGGATGGATTCACTTAAAATGAATTATTAATTCAACAGTTGTATTAAATCTTGCCATTAAATGCATTGTCCCCCACCCATCCCTCAATGTAGGTCCTTTAGGTGAGTGCTGTTCTAGGCAGGCTAGCTCAATACACAATTTCTGTATCTTCTATGCATAACATCAGTAGATTTTTTTTTTTTTTTTGGGACTTTATTGATTTTGATTTTCTTTTGATTTTGTAGTTGTGAAACAAAAGAGAAAGAGATAAGCCTTGAGAGACAATCTTTAAGTGAAAGGCAGAAATCCTTGCAGCAAGAACAAGACAGATTACTTGATGCACAAGCTCTGCTTAACCAAAGGGAGGATTTCATATTTGGTCGATCTCAGGAACTGAATCGACTTGAAAAAGAGTTAGAAGACGTAAAAACAAAGATTGAGAAAGAGCGTAGAGCCCTAAATGATGGGAAATTGAATCTGGATCTGACTGAGGCTTCCCTTATTAATAGAGAGGAGGTTCGCATTTTTAAATTTTTTTCCCAATCCGAATGTTATTTGTTTATTGAAATCTTCACTAGTGTGATTCTGTTTCGAGTGATTGCAGGCATTGACCAGAAGAGAAGCTCTATTGAACAAAAAAGAGCAAGAGATACTTGCTTTGCAGGAAAAACTTGTGAGCAAGGAATCTGTGAGTAATTTAATAGTCTATTTCCTGTTAAATTTGTTCTGATGTTGACTTAATATCTGTTAATTCTTTCTTAACCTCAGTCTTATATGGATGGTCCAGGATGTGATTAAGAAAGCCATAGCAAGTCACGAAGCTGATTTGAGGAAAAAGAAATCTGAATTGGAAACGGAGCTGGACATCAAGCGGAAATCATTTGAAGATGAAATTGAGGCCAAGAGACGGGCTTGGGAGTTGAGGGAGGTGGATCTCAGTCAACGGGATGACCTACTGCGTGAAAGGGAGCATGAATTGGAAGTTCAATTGAGGGCATTGGTGGATAGGGAGAAAGAAGTGACAGGCATGTCAAATCTTGTTGGCAAGAAAGAAAAAACTTTAAGAGAGGCTGAGAAGGAGTTTGAGATGAATAGTGGTATTTTGCAAAGAGAAAAGGAAGAAATTATCAAAATGAAGCTAGAACTTCAAAGCTCCTTGGATTCACTTGAAGAAAAAAGGAAACAACTTGATTGTGCTAGGGAGAGGTTTGAGCTTTTGAAATCTGAAACAAGTGAGCTATCGGATCTTGAGATGAAGCTTAAAGAAGAAATAGATTTAGTCAGGGCTCAAAAGCTAGAGTTGATGGCGGAGGCAGATGAATTGGCTATAGAGAAAGCCAAGTTTGAATCTGAGTGGGAATTGATTGATGAAAAGAGAGAAGAACTGCGTAAGGAAGTGGAGCGTGTATCAGAGGAGAGGTTGGCGTTCTCAAAATTTATCAAGGATGAGCATGACAACCTGAGGCGAGAGAAGGATGAAATGCGAGATCAGCACAAACGGGATGTGGAATCACTTGTCAGTGAGCGGGAGGACTTCATGAGTAAGATGGTCCATGAGCGTACTGAGTGGTTCAGTAAGATGCAGAAGGAGCGTGCAGATTTCTTACTGGAAATTGAGATACGGAAGGGAGAGTTGGAGAACTGTATAGATAAAAAACATGAAGAGTTAGAATGTTCATTGAAGGAAAAGGAGATTGCCTTTGAGCAAGAAAAGAAAAATGAAGTTCAGAATATCAGCTCCCTTAAGGAAGAAGCAGCAAAAGAGAGAGAGCAGGTTGCTCTAGAAAGGAAAAAGCTTGAGTCTGAGAGAATAGAGATAAATTTGGATCGTGAGCGAAGGGATCGTGAATGGGCAGAGCTAAATAATTCGATTGAGGAACTGAAGGTTCAGAGGGAGAAACTAAAAGAACAGAGGGAATTATTGCACGCTGATAGAGGAGAGATTCTTGGTCATATCCAACACCTGAAGGAACTGGAACATTTGAAGGCTGCTTTAGATAGTGCATCTGTGGCTGACATGCAACAATCTAATTTGGGGCCTCGCAGCCGGAAAACTTCTAGACGATATTTGAAGCAGACAACATCTGTACGAGACACCGATGTTAATTCGCATAATGAAGTAAATGCTGCCAACATTAGCATCCCATCCATGCTAAAGACAGGGTTGTCTCCTTCCAGTTCTGCTCGTTTCTCGTGGTTAAGACGTTGCACGGAATTGTTCTCTAAAAACTCTTCTGAGAAGCAACAATTGGAATTTGAAGAAAGCCATGAGATCTCTCGGGGAAAAACAAACTTGACAGTAACTGAACAGGTAGAAACATCAAGTAAATATGATGGGCATCGGTACATGGGAAATGGCAGTTCACCTGCATTTTCCAGCAAGAGACAGAGTGCTTTTGGTGGACCAAAGGTTATTGTTGAAGTTCCCTTTGTTGGTGACATTGCAAATGGAACAAAGGATTCTGAAATTAAGGAAGTTGATGGTGAAAGTTGTGACCCTGTAGTCTCTGAACAAGTCTTCAAGGGAGGAAGAAAAAGAAGAGTGGACAAATCATCATCCAATGGCTGTTTTGATCCAGTACTTGAGCCTAGGCAGAATGTTAAGAAAAGGAGGCAACAGCAGGATGCCATTGTGAACTCCTCAGAACATGCCATTAGCCACTGGTATAACACTTAAACTCTTTACTGTCTTTTGCCAGTATCTCTGGTAAAAGTACCTTAATAATTCATCATTTCATCTACTTCAATTGTTTGAGAAAATTTTGAACTGAGTCATATATGTATTTTGGCTTCAGTGTTGCATCAACTCAGGAAAAAGTGCTGGAGGATCAGCATGTATCAGTGCCATCTGATCAATTTCGTGAAGGTGCTGAAGAGGGTAGTGTTTTAATAGTAGATAAAGTCACAAAGGTTACTGAAGTGATTTTTGAGGAGAGTGTAACTGGCACTCTTTCCAATGAAGACAAATTCGAGGCACAGAATTCTGTTGTGGAACCACACCATGTAAAGAATGGTGTCTTGCCCTGTGACACTAAGGCTCGGTAAAAGATACAAGAATTGAACTTGGGGGATGCTGGACAAGTTGTTGACCACTGCCAGGTATTATTTAGACCACTGCCAGGTATTATTTAATTATGCCTGCTCTGATGTTTTTCCTTGCGGATGTAAAGCATTAAATTCTGCTTCTTAATCATATAATGTCTTTGCATGGGATGCTTTGTGTGATAATTATGTTTGCATATATTGCAATTTGAAGTGTTTACGTTGCTAGCATCAACAGAAAGGACATGGAATTGATTGTGTCAGTTAAGTTAACAATAAGCAGGATTGCTCCCACTGATTTGAACGTTCTTGAAGGCCTCTACTAAAATCATGATTATGTGTTTCTTATTATTTTTTGAAGTTGTGCTTTTGATTGTTTAACATCAATAATTTTTTATTTGGATTATATCAATTAATCGTGTGTGCTTTTGTTGGCTGTGGGGTGATGTCAGTTGTTGAATAGGATTGATTTTAATGTAAGTATAAAACCGGATTTAGGTTTATAAAAAGGTATTTTGTTCTGGCAATGCTTAGGAGTTGCTTGATATCCAGATAACATTTTTTCATTCTATGCGGTTAATATTGTTTCAGACATATTTGGATTCTTCAATGATTCCTATAAATATGCTGTGAAAAGTATGCATAAATTATGGGATCTGATGGAGTGTGCGGATATCTCTCAGAAGATTATCTTACTGGAAGGAATAGTTAGTTTTAATTTCTCTGTGATTGTCATTCCAGACCCCATTTCCCCAATAAAAAGTTAAGAGTTTGTCGGTTAACTGTATTATGTTAAGGCACAAAATCTCTGTATTAAAGTGCGATAATTTTGTTGTTTCGCTTGATGTCAATTATTGCTTGTGATGTTTAATCCCTTTTGTTATGGCTGAAGGAAAATCTATTTTCTATCAATTTTGATTTTTTAAGTTCTATTGGAATCTGAGCAGAGTGCAAGGAATTGCTCAGACGGAGAAGTTATTTATAGGAGGAGATTTAAATGGACACGTGGGCAGGGAGACAGGCAACTATGGAGGTTTTCATGGTGGCCATGGTTTTGGGGAGAGAAACGAGGATGGGGAAGCTATCTTGGATTTTGCAATGGCATATGATCTCTTCTTAGCCAACACCTTCTTTAAGAAGAGAGAAGAACATGTGATCACCTACAAGAGTGGGTCGTCAAAAACACAAATAGATTTTCTTCTAATGAGGAAAGGGGATCGTATAACTTGTAAGGATTGCAAAGTTATACCAGGAGAGAGCGTGGCTAATCAACATCGCTTGTTGGTGATGGATGTACATATCAAAAGAGTAAGACAAAAGAACAAGACTTGGAAGTGCCCAAGGACTAGATGGTGGAATCTAAAAGAAGAAAAACAAACCATTTTCAAAGAGAAGGTAATCACCCAATGTGTGTGGGATAGAGAGGGGGAAGCTAGCCAAATGTGGGATTCCATGGCTAGTTGTATCCGAAAAGTAGCAAAAGAGGTATTAGGAGAGTCCAAGGGCTTTGCCCCACACCAAAAGGAATCTTGGTGGTGGAATGAGGAGGTACAAACAAAGGTGAAGGCTAAGAAGGAATGTTGTAAAGCCTTATACAAGGAGAGGACCGATGAAAATGGTGAAAGGTATAGAAAAGCGAAGCAAGAGGCGAAGAAAGCTGTCAGAGAAGCTAAGTTAGCGGCTTACGACGATATGTATAAACGACTAGATACCAAAGAAGGAGAGTTGGATATCTATAAACTATCTAGAGCAAGGGAAAAGAAGACAAGGGACCTAAACCAAGTGAGGTGCATCAAGGATGAGGATGGAAAGGTTCTTGCTACAGAGAACGCGGTTAAAGACAGATGGAGAGGTTATTTTCATAATCTTTTCAATGAAGGACATGAAATGAGTGCTTCTTTAGGGGAGTTGAGTAACTCAGAAGAGTGTAGAAACTACTCTTTTTATCGTCGAATCCGGAAGGAAGAAGTGGTTGTAGCTTTGAAGAAGATGAAGCATAAAAAAGCAATAGGCCCAGACGATATACCAATCGAAGTGTGGAAACTTTTGGGAGAGACAGGTATAACATGGCTCACTGACCTTTTCAATAGGATTTTGAAAACGAAGAAGATGCCAAATGAGTGGCGAATGAGCACTTTGGTGCCTATCTACAAGAATAAGGGCGACGTACAAAATTGCATGAACTATAGGGGTATTAAGCTAATGAGTCATACAATGAAGCTCTGGGAGAGAGTCATTGAGCATAGATTGAGGCAAGAGACACGGGTTTCGGACAACCAATTCGGGTTCATGCCAGGGCGCTCAACCATGGAGGCAATCTATCTCTTACGAAGATTGATGGAAAGATATAGAGATGGGAAAAAGGATTTACACATGGTCTTTATAGATTTGGAAAAAGCGTATGATAGGGTCCCAAGAGACATTCTTTGGAGGATTTTAGAGAAGAAAGGAGTACGAGTAGCATATATCCAAGCTATAAAGGATATGTATGAAGGAGCAAAGACTGCCGTAAGAACTCATGAAGGACAAACCGAAAGCTTTCCCATAACTGTAGGATTACATCAAGGCTCATCCTTAAGTCCTTACCTTTTTGCGTTGGTAATGGATGAGTTAACACGACATATTCAAGATGATATTCCTTGGTGTATGCTTTTCGCAGACGATATAGTGTTGATAGATGAAACTCAGGAAGGGGTAAATGCAAAGCTTAACCTTTGGAGAGAAGTGTTGGAATCTAAAGGTCTTCGCCTAAGCCGATCAAAGACAGAATATATGGAGTGCAAGTTCAGTGCAAATGGAGGCCAAAACGAGTTAGGGGTGAGGATCGGAGATCAAGAAATACCAAAGAGCGACCGTTTTCGTTACCTAGGATCTATCTTGCAAAAGAACGGAGAATTAGATGGAGATCTCAACCATAGAATACAAGCTGGATGGATGAAGTGGAAGAGTGCATCCGGCGTGTTGTGTGACCGCCGTATGCCACTGAAGCTCAAGGGAAAATTTTATAGGACAGCAATAAGGCCGGCGATGCTGTATGGCACAGAATGTTGGGCGGTGAAACATCAACACGTACACAAAATGGGTGTAGCGGAGATGAGGATGCTTCGTTGGATGTGTGGGCACACGAGAAAGGATAAGATTAGGAATGAGGATATCCGGGGTAAAGTAGGAGTAGCCGAAATTGAAGGAAAGATGAGAGAAAATCGGTTACGGTGGTTTGGACATGTGCAAAGAAGGCCTACTGACGTTCCGATTAGAAGATGCGACTATGGGACAGAGGTTCAGGGCCGAAGGGGTAGAGGAAGACCTAGGAAAACTTTGGAAGAGACTCTAAGAAAAGACTTAGAGTACTTGGATCTAACGAAGGACATGACACAGGATCGAGCACAATGGCGTTCTAAGATTCATATAGCCGATCCCACTCAGTGACTTGGATTTTCCAAGTCTCCAACCGAGAAGTTTTCCTCACTCGGGAAATTAAGGGAACACTACCCCAACCTACATGCTCCACTCAGAAAGCTTCAACATACAAACTTTAACAAAAGAAAATTCAAAGAACTTAGCGAAGAAGGCTTTGGGGTATTTAACACAATACGTTGAAATGAAGGAAAGCTTATTTATTGATATCCCTGATAAGCTACAAATATGTACATATACATGAGTCAAAATAAGCACACAGGAGGGAGCCTTCACAAAGGTTGCTTAGGAGAAGTCTCAGCAGTCGGTAGTGCCCCAGAAAGAGAAGGCACCGGAGGGGGATCATTTGGAGCCTCAGTACTGGACAGAACCCTAGAAGGAGGAGGCATCAGAGGTTGATCATTTGGAGCTTCATTACGCGGTACAGCCCCAGAAGACGAAGGCAATAAATGCCTTTGGAACAAACCCACAAATCTCTGATGATCAAGTAAAACCTGACCATCAGTTTCCTTCATCTGGTCAAGCTTCCTCTTCATGTTTGTAGCATAGTCATGTGCGAGCCGGTGCAACTGTTTATTCTCATGCTTGAGCCCTCTAATCTCCTGTTTGAGACTCATCACTTCAGCCGCCAATGATTCAACTTGGCGGGTTCGAGCAAATAGGCGTTGGGCCATATTAGACACAGAACCTGCACACTGAACACTGAGAGCCAGCGAATCCTTAACAGCTAACTCATCAGACCGTTTGGAAAGTAGTCTGTTATCTTTGGGAGTGAGAAGGTTCCTGGCCACCACCGCAGCGGTCATATCATTCTTCATCACGGAATCCCCAACGGTAAGAGGACCAGTAGGGGAGACGAAGGATGGGCGCCATATGTTGTCTGGAGAAGGCGGGGCTGCCTCTTCAACAAGGTTCAAGTCAAAACGACGGTCGGAGGGGCCAGACATTTTCAAAGGTGTTGAAGAGAGAAGAGGTCGGACAAATCAAGATCTTAGAAGTGCAAGAATGAAGCTTCTACTGGTGGAGATTCAAGTGTGCTTTGGAACTTAATGCCAGCCCCTATAAAAATCTGCACTCGACGAAGCTTCAGAAATCGAAGAGGCGCCTGCTCAGAAATCGAAGAGGCGTTTGCTTTCTCAAAAGCTGGGCTGCTTAGAGATCACGAGGGTTGATCTCAGAAATCGAAGAGGCGTTTGCTTTCTCAAAAGTTGGGCTGCTCAAAGACCACGAAGGCCGATCTCAAAAATCGAAGAGGCGCTCGCTTTCTCAAAAGCTGGGCTCCCCAGAGACCACGAGGGCCGATCTCAGAAATCGAAGAGGCACCTACTTTTCCAGCCTTTTCCAGCCTTGTCAGCACCTGTCACACGCACACTCAGTTTTGCGGAAATTATGGGCATTCTGTCAAAGACTTCTGGGGAAGTAGAAAACACATGAATCTTACTGTTCAATCACCCACTTCCCACACGCAACAATAGCTCATGGGTACCACAGATAACTTTGCCAAAGTTGAGCACGTGAAGCTTGCAGCTCCCACTACATCGCTCTGACCAAGAAGGGTAAAAGAATAGCAAAGAAACAGCACTAACAAAGTTTCGACCCATAAATTTTGAAGGTCTAGCTACCATATTATTACCCACAAGGGTAAAGGAACAGTACCACTGCTGGATAATTGGAAAGTCCCTGTGTGTCAACCTCTGTGCTTCGTGGCAAGGTAGACTAGCAAACATGCCCAACCTTTACTCACATTCGAGAAAACACTCCCAATAAGATTGCTTGCTCCAAAATCGAAGAGGCACCGTCCTCCGAATCTCGAGAGCCAGACTCCCAACATGACTACTTTCTTAAAAATCGAAGAGAGGGTAAAGGAACAGTACCATTGCTGGATAATTGGAAAGTCCCTGTGTGTCAACCTCTGTGCTTCGTGGCAAGGTAGACTAGCAAACATGCCCAACCTTTACTCACATTCGAGAAAACACTCCCAACAAGATTGCTTGCTCCAAAATCGAAGAGGCACCGCCCTCCGAATCTCGAGAGCCAGACTCCCAACATGATTACTTTCTCAAAAATCGAAGAGACACTGCTCCCCGAATCTCGAGAGCCAGACCCCCAGCATGATTGCTTTCTCAAAAATCGATGAGGCATCGTTCTCCGAATCAATCGAAGAGGCGCTCGCTTTCTCAAGAGCTGGGCTGCTCAGAGACCACGAGGGCCGATCTCAAAAATCGAAGAGGCACCTACTTTTCTAGCCTTGTCAGCACCTGTCACACGCACACTCAGCTTTGCAGAAATTATGGGCATTCTGTCGAAAACTTCTGGTGAAGTAGAAAGCACATGAATCTTACTGTTCAATCACCCACTTCCCACACGCAATAATAGCTCATGGGTACCACAAATAACTTTGCCAAAGTTCTCTGCCAAAGTTGAGCACGTGAAGCTTGCAGCTCCCACTACATCGCTCTGACCAAGAAAGGTAAAAGAATAGCAAAGAAACAGCACTAACAAAAGTTTAGACACATAAATTTTGAAGGTCTAGCTACCATATTATTACCCACAACTGTAAAGGAACAGTACCACTGCTGGATAATTGGAAAGTCCCTGTGTGTCAACCTCTGTGCTTCGTGGCAAGGTAGACTAGCAAACATGCCCAACCTTTACTCACATTCGAGAAAACACTCCCAATAAGATTGCTTGCTCCAAAATCGAAGAGGCACCGTCCTCCGAATCTCGAGAGCCAGACTCCCAACATGACTACTTTCTCAAAATCGAAGAGAGGGTAAAGGAACAGTACCATTGCTGGATAATTGGAAAGTCCCTGTGTGTCAACCTTTGTGCTTCGTGGCAAGGTAGACTAGCAAACATGCCCAACCTTTACTCACATTCGAGACAACACTCCCAACAAGATTGCTTGCTCCAAAATCGAAGAGGCACCGCCCTCCGAATCTCGAGAGCCAGACTCCCAACATGATTACTTCCTCAAAAATCGAAGAGACACTGCTTTCCGAATCTCGAGAGTCATACCTCCAGCATGATTGCTTTCTCAAAAATCGAAGAGGCATCGTTCTCCGAATCTCGAGAGCCAGATACCACATACCACTTTTTCAAAGTGCTCTGACAGAGTTAAAACATGTGAAACTGGCAGCTCCCACTACCGTGCTATGACCAAGCAGGGTAAAGGAATAGCATTACTACTTGTTGTTAGGGAGACTCCTATATATGTCGACCTCCATACCCAACGGACAGGCAGACCTGCAAAAATGCTCAACCCTTCATCATATCTGAGAGGGCACTCCCAACGAAGCCTTTCGAAATATTCAGCTTTCTTTCCCCCCGATAATACCTCTGCAAACAAGCTATACTAGAGCAAGAATATCTCATATCATCAGGGTTAAAAGCAAGAGTATCCCATATCATGCTTTTTCCCTGTCTTTTCTTTTGGCCTTGTTTTTACCTGCAAGACAAGGAGAAAGAGAGCAATCAGTCAGCACTTGGAATCAAGCTTCCAGCCAGGAACTGACTGCCTGGAACCCCTTACCTGATTACTTACCTGGCATTGCTCTCGAGTACTCATCTTCAACATCTTATGTTTCCAGGGAAGATTCCGCATCTGCTTGAGGAACAGATAGGGCAAGTGCGAAGGATACAAGGAAGCATGTGGAGACAAGCGTAACAGCACACGTGCCGATACATTCATTACTCTGTCAAAAGCAAAAGTATCCCATATCAGCAGGGTGGAACGTACTCTAGATTTGATGGACTTGTTTTGACCCTCAAATTCTTCAGTCGGCCTTATACTCTGGAGGAAACCAGAAAACTCTCCAGCTCAGTTCAAGAATAAGCCTGTGGAAAGTTACTTCTTCAAAAGCAAAAGTATCTCATATCATCTCTTCTCATTTTTCTTCTCTTTATCCTTCATGCTGCTGCAAGATGGGGAGAAGGTGAACAATCAGTCGGAGCTCTGATTGCTTACCTTGTCTGTCACCTCTTTCAGCAGACCCCCTAGCTCGGCGACTTGGGGGACTCCTACTACATGGTTTGTATCGCGCTTGACCAAGCCTGAAACTACAAGTAAGCCTCAAGTGAAATTGATACATTACCTTGTGCATCTCCACCAGTTAAAGATACCACCCCTGGATGGAGGAAGAGTACTTCTAGAGAAGATGCCACATCTACCTATGAGACAGATAAAGCAAGTCAAGACGACACCACACTCCGATACTTAGAAGTTTCGTGATTACGAGATCATTCTCCCACAATATTTTCTAATGTCATTTGTACTAAATCATTCACTTGTACTCACTAAATGAGAGCTTGAACCTATGTACTTGTGTAAACCCTTCACAATTAATGAGAACTCTTCTATTCCGTGGACGTAGCCAATCTGGGTGAACCACGTACATCTTGTGTTTGCTTTCCTATCTCTATCCATTTATATACTTATCCACACTAATGACCGGAGCAATCTAGCGAAGATCACAAAAAGCGATCGTTTTCGCTACCTAGGATCTATCTTGCAAGAGAACGGAGAATTAGATGGAGATCTCAACCATAGAATACGAGCTGGATGGAAAGAGTGCATTCGGCGTGTTGTGTGACCGTCGTAGGCCACTGAAGCTCAAGGGAAAATTTTATAGGACGGCAATAAGGCTAGCGATGTTGTATGGCACAGAATGTTGGGTGGTGAAGCATCAACACGTACACAAAATGGGTGTAGCGGAGATGAGGATGCTTCGTGGGATGTGTGGGCACACGAGAAAGGATAAGATTGGGAATGAGGATATCCGAGGTAAAGTAGGAGTAGCCGAAATTGTAGGAAATATGAGAGAAAATCGGCTCCGGTGATTTTGAACATGTGCAAAGAAGGCCGACTGACGCTCCGGTTCGAAGATGTGACTACGGGACAGAGGTTCAGGGCCGAAGGGGTAGAGGAAGACCTAGGACAACTTTGGAAGAGACTCTAAGAAAAGACTTAGAGTACTTGGATCTAACGGAGGACATGACACAAAACCGAGCGCAATGGCGTTCTAGGATTCATATAGCCGACCCCACTTAGTGGGAAAAGGCTTTGTTGTTGTTGTTGTTGTTGTTGTATTGGAATCTGAGCAGAGCTGCAATTTTTGTTCCGTACCATTATTTGCGGAGATATTATGCCTGCATTGAATGGTTGTTTCCCAGCCCTCTAAAATTTAGTCTAGTTGTACTGGAGTCAAATTCATGATAGTTTATGAGTCAGTTAAAATAGTTTTAGACAAAAATCTTTGGAACTATGCAGTTCCGCGCGAACTGCACAGACCTTGCATCTTCTATTTATGAAATCGTACCGCTGCTTCTGTACTCTTTATTTTCTTGCGGTTATGGCTTTGAAACTAATGAATGCGTTGATATGCAGATTCAAGAGGAAGATATAACGAAAAAAGAATTTGCAGTCGGAGTGAGATGATATTGGAAAAGTGTGTACAGAAGCTTAGATATGAAGAGACAAATCAGAAAGCTTACATGGTAAAAAGAGAGTAGTGGTAGAACTTTGGTTGTTGATAGTGTACTTTAGTTTGTTTCCTGGATGGTGAAATAGATCGTGCCACCCCTACTGGTTATCGCTTTTTGAATTTCATTAAGGTGCGTGTAAGTAATGCGAAGTCGTTCTTGCTGATGAGATCTAGTTTGGAGTGGGACAATTTGTGAATGTTTGGTTCGTCCGGTATGATATTTGTTTTCCCCTTGGAGTTGGTGCTTCAGGGGAAACGTGGAGTTTGGTGTGGCATGTTGTTTGTAAGATATAGGACCTTATTTTGTTTGATGATCAAGGGATTTGTCTGGTTGTTGCTGCTACACTTCGAGAGGCCAACTATATTTCAAGTTGCAGTACCATTTGTAAACAGTAAGTGATTTGCCAAGCGTTAATTAATCTTAGTTGAGTAAGTTAATTATCGTTGCCGCCAATTATGCCGATTATGTGTATTTAATTACCTGGTTTATGACTTGGGTTTAGTTTATTTTCATGGTCTGGATAAGGATCGGGAGGCCCTAGAATTATCCACGAACTCTTTTTTTTTTTTTTTTTTTTTTTTTCTGTACAATTTTTTTTTTTGGAGAAACTAGGTTTACATCTTTCCTTTTGGTACTTCATTAATTAAAATTCTATTCATTTTTAATTTTTGATCAAGGCCCTTGAGTATTAATAACATCATTAATTATTTGAATAATAAAATATTTTTATTTTTAAATACATACTGTTAAAAATGTTACAATTAGTATATTTATATTTATGGGTAAATTTTTTATTATATATTTTTATTTTTAGTTTGTACCTATTTTTAATTTGCAAATATTTTTTAATTTGTACCAATATTTTTGTGCCTATATATTAGTTTCTTTTTGTGCCCATATTTTTTAAAGTTTTATTTGTGTTTGTACCCATGTGTATACCATTATGTGATATTATATATTTAATCAATGATAGAAAAATTACGTATGGTATATTTATGTTTTATGTCTAAACTTTGTATCATATATTTATATTTTTAGTTTGTACCCACTTTTAATTTGCAACATTTTTTTTTTAATTTGCAGTATTTTTTTTAGTTTTATTTTGTACCTATGTATTAATTTCTTTTAGGGTCTATATTTTTAAAAAATTCATTTGTACTCATAATTTTTTAATCTTTTATATGTACCCTAATTTATTTATAATGTATCCATTCTTCTTTATTAATGTACATATGTGAAATGTGCCAATTTTTTTGTAAAATGTACCAATTTTTTTAACACTATGGATACATTCTTTTGCCATTTATTATTTCTTATTTTTACATAGTTTTTATCTATTTATTCAATCAAAAAGTTTGAATTCTTTTATTGTAACCGTTTCTAATAGTATTATAATGGGGGATTTTAAATTTATAGGATTATAAATCTCATAAAATATCAAACAATTAATGTCAAAATTATAAAACTATAAATATTAATAGTAATATAATGAGGTGTACAAAGTCAAGGAACTTTGATCAAACTTTGAATACTATTAAGGTTTTAATCAAAGAATGTTAAGGATTAGCAACTGCATTCAAAGTATTTTTTTTTTTTTGTTTTTTTTGTTTCGGTCGTTTTTTATTGAATGATTGAAAAGGATAAGAGGACGCAAATTGACAAGGCAACTATGCTTTAGAGATGGAGTTAAACAACATAGACGTTTCATTAAACATGAAAAATGGCTTACAACGCCCATCAACCATTTTGGAACCCCCTTTCCATTTACCCATTATTCTTATTGAATTTAGCAAGGTTTTAAAAGACGCTAGACGTTAGTTGTGCGGCGAGCTGGGGCCATGCGCCTAGGCGGTTAGGCGGGGTTTAGGCTGATTAAACTAAATTCATTACATTTCATGTAAATAAGTGTATATTTATATTTAAAATATATATAATTTCATCATAAATTACAAAATAGAATAACACATATATTATGAAGTATTGGAACATAATGAAAACATGAGAACAAGCATATAATGTGTGCTCATTTAAGTATTCTACAAATCTCTTACAATTTATTGAAAAAAAAATGCAAAATAAAAGTTATCTATTTTCTGCCTAAGTGAGTCGCAACCTAGGCGGGTTTGGGCAGGCTAGGCAGGTGCCTCGGCTGTCTAGGCGGGTGCCTCAGCAGTCTAGGCGGGCGCCTCAGTAGGTTTATGCTTCTTTTCTTAATTTTCAAACGCCTAGGCATTAATCGGGGCAGTGACCAACCATCTAACGCCTAAGCAAGGATTTTTAGAACAGTGGAATTTAGAGTTCTTTAGATTTTGGCTCTTACTATTTTTAGAATTTAGGGCTAAAGTCATAGTTATCTAGTATAGTTTACTCGTGTGATGAGAGAGAGAGAGAGAGAGAGAGAGAGAGAGAGAGAGAGAGAGAGAGAGAGAGAGAGAGATGTAAAGTTATTCTTGAGGATTTAAGCTAATTTGTATAATAACTATTTATAATGATTGTTTTGGTCGAAGAGCCATTTATATTGATTTGAAACGAACTTATAACGTTTTACTTACAAGTGGTGAAATTTTTTGCTAAATCATAATGCAAGTGATTGAATCATGAGTATGCGTTGGTGGAGCAATTTATCAGCTTATTTTGATTATTTATATTATGACTCGTTTACTAATACGTAATTAGAATGAGATGAATTGAATTGAGGATGAGTTGTAATTCGAATGAGTCAGAATTGGTTTCCTATTAAAGTTGTTGACTAAAGTGTTCTGGATTCAGATAATGAATTGTAATTAATTTCATTTAAGTTTTTACTAATCTACTTGAATCGGAATTGAAACTAATATGCTTGCTAAAATACTCGCCCTAAATTAATAATTTTATTTACTAATTAATATAAAAAAATCAAATACACTTTTCTACCAATATTAAAAATGCTACAATGTACTTTAAAACCTTTTTTCAGAATTTTAATTATTCCAATATTTTTATTTTTGTTGTAGGCATAATTTACTGAACAATTATGGAGGCTAGAGAGAGAGGGGTGCGGCATAGATAGAGAGAAAGAGAAAGATGTGTAATTGTGGGTGTGTTCTATTCCACCTCATTGTGCCTTTATTTATAGTAGTAGGAAGGGTAAAACCTTTCCCTTTAGGATTACAACATTTAATAGGTAATATACTCCTAATAGGAATATAAGATACATTCTCATATCTACTAGGATTTACACAATCACATTCTTATTCCAATAAGATTGCAACACTCCCCCTTGAGTATGTAAATACTCAAGTAAATGGCGCATCAAGTCTTCAGTGATGAAGCAAGTATAGTTGATGAAGTCGTCGGCACAATGAGCAAATGCGAGTCTCAGATCAACGGAAGAATGCATAAAAAGTAAAACTCACAAACCTCGCTATGGTAAAACCCAAGGTGGGAGAAAAACCCATAAACTAAGGAGAAAAGTGAGAAGTTGCATTAAGTCAAAGCTATACGTCTTTTGGATGCAAGTATAATAGCTCACAAGGGTATGATCAGCCTAGGATGGGTGCCTCGTTAAAACCTAGTTAGGTAGCAAAAACCCAGTGGGAAAAATGCTTCTAATCGTAGGGAAAAAGAGTACATTAAGATCAAGTGAGTATACTTCTGGATACCCCCCCTGAGTTTGACATAACTTCCAAATAAGAACTACAAGCATTGCATATGAATAGTTAGGCATACCAATTCCTCGGACAAGCTTCTGGGAGGTTGACTTCTGCAGTGACGTCATGTAGAGGTCGGCAAAGTTGTCTGGGATCGGCTTGCATGACTTCAATCTCCTGATGCTTTGCTGATGTAGACGTAGACGCAATATGTCTTGGCGTTGACTTTGTTGATGTATCATGGCTTGGTTTGGTTGATACATGTGGTATAATCTTCATGGATCGTCGTGGGACTCAACGATGGATGAAAACACAGCAAGTACTTCGAATATGCTCAACAAGAACTCATAACCATGTCTTACTTGTGGCGTAGTGAAGTGAGGTGAGTCTTGGAACGATTCGAAGATTTTGCAACTATGGTCATATCGTGGACCTCCAAGATATTGCGATATCCCTAACGGTAAAGACATAACCATTTGGGGATTTACCTTGTGCGAGTTTGATAAGTAACCTACGCCAGCATAACAAACAAGACAAGCATTTTTTTGAGGATTAGGGGGGTTGGATCCGCTAAGATGCATTGGGATTTGCCCATGTAGTACCTTTAGGGTAGTCTTTAATACCAATTCAATGGTTGCGTGTAGGCGCGGTGCTGCATCTTTATCAAAAGCAACAACGAAGGATATGTCCTATCTAAATACAATGAGCTAAGTACAACGAAGCGCAAAGTTGAACTTTAGATATGGAATTTTGGATTCCATAACCTCTTCAAGGGTCTCATTTACATATAACGTATGGACGATCAAGGGTATACTCAAAGATGACACATTCAGGGTGTAGTTCGACTGGTAGACCAAAATACCATTATAACAATGCTTCAACTTCGGGTTAAGGCATAAACGAGTTTTCCCAAGATCCTTCATCTCAAATTCCATCTTCAGGTGCGAGGTAGTTTTGCTCAAGCTCTTCCGGAGTCTTAGTGAGATTCGTGTTAACGACATAAACTGTAACTCTGGCAATTTGGAATAAGACTTCATAGTTTAACACGCAAGGGCGTGATTCATATCCCTGACTGATCAAATAATCATATAGATGGGTATACCACATCCGTCGGATTTTTCAATCCATAAGTGAACGCCTCAAAACAAGTTAAGAGGGTGTTCTGTGGTTTTGGAACTATTTGAACCAGTCCATTTAATTCTTCGGGAACTTACATGTAAATCTCCGTATCTATATCCCCATGGAGAAAACACTAACCACATTTCATAATGCTGCTATCAATCACATGATGTTTGAGAGAAACCTTGCGTCGTAAGGCGTGCATCATATTGTACTATTTCATTCATCTCATAACGCTTCGTTTCCCATTTGTAACACAACAAGGTTATCTTGGGCAGTGTAGGGACAATAGGTCCAATACATACTTTGGTAAGGAATTTAACCTGGATTGTAACTTTAATTGTCCAATCAGTTATACTTTGTCATTTAATCAATGGAACACGGTTCGATATCGTCGCTTTTCATTTATGTTGGTAGCTACCATATAAGTGAAAACATCATCGATGATAATCTCATTTCAATTCCATTTTCTCATCCAAACTAGTATACTGAACCAAGAACTTTAAGTTTTGAGAGAAATCTGGATTAATCTCATGAAATGGAAATGATTTGAGTCAACGATCGAGTTTAGATTAATTGTCATGCCGTATCTTCCTCTTCTAGGGAAGTGAATCCTATGAACCGAATGATCTGTCATGCTCCAGGCCAAGACAGATTGATTGGCTATCCGCCACTGTACCGGACCATCCAATAAGGGCGTCCAAACCGTCCAACAGGGGCGGCACACCTTCCAGGAATGTTGACTCGATGTCCGTTAAGTACATCTATCCTTGCAGGCATGTTTGCAACTGATATATGATCTCGTCACTTTAGCTAGATCAGAGTAATACGTCTGGAGCAACATTTTGAAAACTAGAATTCATCACATTTACTTATCATACTTGTGTGGTATGGGGACCGAGATGAGACATAGTGGACAACGTCCAAGCAAATTCGCCCCATTCTCCAAGAATGTTGACATTCTTATCTCCCCCTAACGACGGGAAGACTGTCTCATTAAGGCGACAACCCACAAATGAGCAATAAAGAGATAGCGTGCAAGGGCTCGAAGAGAGCTAGTGTTAAGGAGAATCATGATCGACAAAAGATACACATCATTCTTTGAGGACCCATGGTGGTACGTTGCGGCGGCGCAACTTGGCACATGGAATGCACACCCAAATGCGTAAATACGAAAATCGTAAGGTTCGTACCCAGTAACCAACTGTAACGTCATATAGGTTGGGTGGCAATGGGCCTCAAGGCAGACCAACATAACTGCGTACAAGGATTGCATAGCCCTAAGCAGAAACCGAAAACGTGGTACGTTTACCAAAATTCGGGCGATCATTTAAATTGCGCTTTATGATCGCTAGGCGAGGCTATTTGGGGTGAACATGAGAATTTAATGTTTAATTATAAACCCAAAATACATGCAATACTTTATTGAAAACCGTCGATATAAACTTTCCAGCATTATCCAGTCTCCCAGATCTTAAGGGATAAGTAGGGTGGTGAACCCTTAATCGGCCATGAGGTTTAGCACTAATGTTTGTGGACAAACATGTGACCAGTTTGTCGATTAATCAACCAAAACCATAAGTAGTTATATGGTCCGCATTTTGGTTGGAGTAGTCCACATATATTCCCTTGAATCCACTTATGAAAAAAGGGTGATTTTGTATCTTTGCAAGGAATGATATAGAAAATCAATTTTCCTAATGAGCAGGCTTCGCAAAGTGTGCTTGTAGGCACAAGATCCTTACTTCGGGTAAAGAGATGCATTGTAGCATCATTGTTCAACCTAAGTGTTCTAAAAGGTCATGCCAAAGCAAGTAAACTGCTTAATCACCTGGCTATAGGCTGGCCATATATGTCGTGTGCCCCAGTTGGGAAACAACCCATTGGCCCCAAATTAAAGCTTCAGGCTCATTGTTGGAGGTGGTGCAAAGATATTTCACTCTATTTTCTTTAGTGGTTTCATTTATGATCATTGTCATCTCGAATATCCTTAAAAACTCAACGTCATGGAGAATGTAAGGTCCCTTAAATGGTGATTCAGTACCATTCATACAACGAGGAGCATGCCAATGCTCTTAATCAGGTTGGATATACTTGAAGTTGTTGTTAGAGATGTGATTTAGGTGTAAAGTTAGTGTGCGTAGTATGCATTCATCCAGACAACTAACCCACATTCCTACCTAATCACGTGTTTAATTGAATCGGTCACATGTATTAAGAAACATGATTCAATTAACTCATATTTGAGGACAATATCAATAAGATTATCCATAAGTAAAACATACACCAAACTTGAATCTAAGAACATGGAAAGATGTTCACAAAGTAAATGGTTTACTAAGGGGATTCGGCCAACAAGGCCATCCATGTCAAAATTCTGCTCTTCCATCGGTGTTTGGTGGAGCAAAATTAGTCTCACATATTGACTACTAGAATGATACTCCTTAACAACATTGGTTGGTGCACGAATAGGTGCTTAACCAATGGCCTATTCCATCGAGACAGAAATAGATTCTGCAAGGTTAAGGTTCGAGAATATTTTTCCTTATTCTTGAAGTTTTAGGTCTTAGGTACCAAGGATCATGCTTTGGGCATGATGCCACACCTTAGCCTGCCCTGATTCTACCATATGTTTGTGGTAGTAATTAGATCCGAGAATTTGGTAAACTTATGCTTTCTACACTGCTGCTTCAGGGGCGAGTTAGAAACAAGGAAGGACTAGAAAAGTATTCTCCAGTCAAAATTTGATCGGATTTATAAACTTCAGAATTGTACTCATTCATGGATGTAATCATGGTGTGCTTCAGGCAATGTCTTTCATAATTAGACGGTCCGTAGAAGCGAGCCAAAGAGCCATGGAATCCTTGTTTGGGAGGTATTTCCATTTGTAATGCTTTGAGTATAAGTCTTCGAATGAAGATCATGGCGGAGGCTTATTTAGCTCTTTCATGCCATTGTTGGCTTTCAATGGTGTCTCAGCTTCTTGATAGTCAAGTAGAGATTCACATCTTGTACCCCACATAAAGTGATTTTTTATAAGAAACGTCCAAATCAGGAAAATCGAACTTGTGAGGGTTCGACAATCCACTGAATTTGGAAGGAACAAGTTTGTGATTGGTGCTATGGGAATGAATCATCCATAAGCATCAAAGTTATAACATTCGAGTTCTAAGACATGGTTTTCATGAAAAACGTCGGGTTTTCATGAGTGTATTGTTTTATGAAAACTTCGGGTTTTAAAGGCACTAAATTTGAAACTACAGGTTCAATTTAGTTTATGAACGTTTAGTTCATAAAAGAGAGGTTCCTGCAAGAACACAGAATGCAATATACAATTACGTGTAGTAGATTTGGGTTGCTTCAGGAACTCAAGTGTGAGTGCTTCGGGACTACGAAAGTGAGTCAATAATTCAAAGAATAGAAATAAATTATTGAATCGTTAATGTCCAAAAGTGATCTTCAGGTCAATAATTTTGGATTCATTATCAGATTAATGGACTGCAGGTCACTTTTAATTAATTCAATAAATCGGGCCATACAAGGTCGATTATAGAAGCAAAATAATATTAACAGACGGGTTAAAATGATTTAGAATGCTAAAATAATAGCATTGGGTCGAAAAATTGCCCCAAAAAATGGCTTTGGGCTGAGAAAACCACAGCCCAACACGTCTTAGCTAGCTGTTTGAGGCACGGCCTGCAAGGCTGCAACAATTCTGCAGGGATGGGCCACTATTGTTGTGCAGCCCAGCTTACAAGGCAAGTTGTGTTGGAAATGTGCCCTAAAACCAATCATATGATGATACTTTACGAACATTTCACATGTTAAACTAATATAGTTTAATATCAAGGGCAAATATTATTGTTTAAGCCGTCTCATATAAATGTTATATGCTTAAACGATAAGTCCAAGGAATATGTGATTGGGAGAATGCGATCTAAAGAAGTTAGATTCATGAGACCATTCTTTCGTAGACACATCCTAAACGTTCCTGATCATAGGATTGCCAATTAGGCATTGACAGTCCGTTAAGATCAGTACGTGATGTGTCTTCTCTCAGGGAGAGTGACTAGTCTCGAGTCATTGGTGTGTGTGACATCAAGACAAGTACGTAGGTGCTCAATAGAGAATGAGTTCACTGAACACGATCAACGAAGAGTTCTCATATTCATGTCACATGAGAACTCATGGTTGGGATAATGCAAAGTAGTCCTTTGACCTGAGGCATCACGTTTGTCTTGTGGTTAAGTACTTGATCTTTGATTATGTCAAAGTCACCCCATCCGCGGGTGTCCACGGCATCGTTGGGATTAAGCTACTTAGCTATGGAGGCAAGTGAATGCGCAACAAGGGATCTCTAACCTTCAAACCGTTTGAGGGAGAATACTCTATGATATGATTTAGAACCTCTGGCCAGAGTATGAATGAGATTTAGGAAGTCGTTCCAAATCACATTCAAGGTAATCATATAAACACACGAATCACATTGGATAGTAGACATGAATAAATAAACTATCAAACCAAACAATGTGGTCAAGAGTATTGTATTAGAGAAAGACCGTATTGCATTTGTAATCCTAAACTGAATAGGTTCTCTACCTCTTCTGATTAGCTTGGGTAACCATGATATGCTGCTAGGTGTCACTCTTGGTTTGTGGAAGCCCTAAACGTGTATAATCACTAAAGGGAGAATTGAAAGTAAGTTTCAATTCACAATCGATTTGAAAGAGTTCTAATCGCCCACTGCCTCGCTAAAAGGAACCTAATGGATCGTACACCGTGTAAGGTGGAGATTGAAGAAACAATGGAGATGAGTAAGAATAATTAAATGGTTTAATTATTTATGGCAATGATTAATTAATATGTTAATTAATTAAACGAATAAGTTCGTTAAAGACCTCGGGATAGTTTTGGACCTTAAGGCCCAATGGGCTTCGAACGTCAAGCCCATTGACTTAAGTTGTATGACAACTTAATTCACAAAGGCCCAAAAAGCCCAAACAAAACTCTATGGCCGGCCATTTAGAGGAGGGTAGTGAACTTGCTTTAATTACAAGTTTGCCACTCCAATGAATAAAGGTATAAATATGACTTTATAGCCAAAATTCATTTAGGGTTTCTTTTAGGAAATTGGAGAGAACACAAAGCTCTCTTTTCTCTCTAAAGAGGCCGGCCCCCTTGGAGGGTGTATCTAGCAATCCTACTCCTCCAATGTCACTCATTTATACTTAAATCTAACCTTGGTGTGGAGACTTAGAGGTTCTCAATTTTGGGAACTTGGAGAACCATATTCTTCCATCCAAATCCATAGATTTTAGATGCAAGGAATGAAGGCCCTCTCTTTGGGTGATTAGCCTTTGCTTATGCAAAGATGAATCTACAAAGGTATATATTTCTCAACTCACTTTGATTTGAGTTGAGTCTTGGTTCACCAATCTACTAGGCTTTGAATTTCATGGTTAATGTTTTGTTTTTGAATGCATGCAAGCATGATTCCGCCTTTTAATTGTTAAATGCATGCTATAGATGTTATTCAAATGAACATGTTTTCACAAAATCATCCTTCAAGTTGCAAGCTTGCAATTGAATGCAGGTCGGTTGCAGATGCAAGCCCAGTCAGCGGTTAGCTGATGGGTTGGGTGGAACGGCTGCAGGCAGTCTAACTTGCAGCAGGGAAGTGGGCCGAGGTGGGGAAAACGGGAAAGCAAAGGTGCAGCAACATGGGTTGCTGGAGGTAGACCATGGCAAGGATGAAGCCCAGCGGCGCTGGCTTTGATGTTGGGCCAGGAAGCAAAAGCTTCAGTAAGGCTGAGATGAGTCGAGGCACAGATTGAGGCTGCAGGCCTAATCGTGTGGAACCCAAGCATGCAGGTTCAGCAACTTCAAAAACCCAGGCTGTGGCCTAGCCCAAAAAATTTCCCTTTTTTTTTTTTCGAAATTTCAAGGATTTGAAAAACCTTAATTGCTTCTAATTTCTTTCGATTCTTTGACTCACAAATTCCACATAGCATAAATTGCGTAGTGCATGAAACAAATATATGAACATAGACACAATATATATATATATATATATATATATATATATATATATATATATATATATATATATCGGAAGGAAAATGTAAACATAGGGGGGTTCATGCATCATGGGGAATGTTTTCATGCTTCAAGGTCATTTCAAATATCCTACTTTATTTTAAGCATACCTGATTGGCAGAAAACAAATAAAAGCCTTTGAATGTGTAAAAGATCATTCTCGGAAGGCCGGAATTGCATCTCCAATGCGTTGTATCACGTTCAACATAGAAAAATAAAATTGAATCAATAATATGTAGATCAATTCAATAAAATAATTAATTAATCATAAAAAGAATGATTAAAACGTAATACTCCCTTGATTGAAGAATAAACTCTCTTTAACGTAACGTCAAGAGCGTAATGATAACGTGTTGTAGGCATAATTTACTGAACAATTATGAAGGCCAGAGAGAGAGGGGTGCGGCATAGATAGAGAGAAAGATAGAGATGTGTAATTGTGGGTGTGTTCTATTCCACCACATTGTGCCTTTATTTATAGTAGTAGAAAGGGTAAAACCTTTCCCTTTAGGATCACAACATTTAATAGGTAATCTACTCCTAATAGGAATATAAGATACATTTTCATATCTACTAGGATTTACACAATCACATTCCTATTCCAATAGGACTGTAACAATTTTAAAAGAAGTTTCATTCTTATTATTTTATTTTATATATTTAAGAGTAAAAAACTCATAGCGGTTGATACCTCTCTCTACTCTCCACCCATTTCTTCAAATTTATTTTTCATGGGCATCAGCTCCAACCCCCAAGCATCCCTCTCTCTCAAAGAAAATGCAAAGCAATGAGAAATAACACTTATAAGAGATAAAATTTTCAATCTAAAAAATATTAAGAATAGATAATTTTTTATAAATAAGTTTATAATAGTTTATGAATTTCCAACTGACAAGAATAAATACGAAGATGAAACTGGAAATACGAAAACTAAAATTGGTCAAATAAATAAAACATAGAGACTACTTGGACATTTAAACCAACTAATAATCAAGTTATTTGACTATACCTAATAATCGCTGACACACAAAATTAGATTTATATCACGTTTTCTAATAAGGAAAAGCCTCACACTCTGACTCAGCTTCTGCTCTCTCTAGTATATTATATTCAAATCGACAGAGACGGAGGAGAGAGATAGAGGGAGACAAGGAAGAGAGATAGAGGGAGGGTTCTGGTGTTTGTTCAGAGAGAGAGATGGAGAGCAGCGCCGTCCTTGGAGGTCTTCAGCTAAATTACCTTCTTTGCCCCTCCCGCAATCCTTCTTCCTCTCTTCCCATCCGCCCCTTCTCCTTCACCTCCCATTCCTCTCCTCTCTCCCTCAAGGTACGCTCCTTCATCCTCTACTTTTTAATCTCAAATATATATACATACATATTGTTTTTATTTTTATTTGATTTCGTTTTCAAGATGGGTTTTGCTCACTGTTTGTTTTGCAGCTCCAGAAGCAGCTTCCCTTGACTTCTCATGGAGCTTCCGCCGCCTCCTCTCCCATTTGCCCATATGCCACATTGTCCGATACATTCGTGTAAATCCTCTTCCTTTCCATTTGGGTTTCTTTTAAATTTTGATATTGTTGTTGAAATGGTGAATTTGATTGATTTTTAACTCATTGTTTGCTTTGATTATGTTGTTGTATCAAACTTTACATTAGTTAATCCCTGCTTTCAGATTTGATTTGATCCTTTTACGTAGTTTTGATTTGGTTAATGTGTTCTGTTTTACTTAGTTTTGATTTCGTTGTCCAATTCGTTTTTCGGGTTTATGTGATTAGATTTGCTATGTTTACATGTTATTGTTGGGCTCAGCAGTGAAACAAGCGAATTAGCTGACATCGAATGGGACAACCTCGGCTTTGCGTTTCTTTCTACCGACTACATGTACGTTATGAAATGTGCTCAAGGCGGAAGCTTTTCCAAAGGTGAATTACAGCGTTTTGGGAACATCGAATTGAGCCCCTCAGCCGGAGTCTTGAATTATGGGCAGGTTAAATACTTAAAACTTTGCACTCTAATGCTATTTTTATTCAATATAAAGTTTTGTACTTTTGGATTCTTACTTTCATGGTAAATTATGAGTGCAAAACTACAATGGGGGTATTGGAGTTTATAATAGTCCATTGATGTGCCTACTATTACACGAGATCTGTGTGCGATGTCTAAACATTGTTTGTTTTTTTTCTTCTGATTTGGAGCATATATGATTATGTATACATTCTCAATTTAATCGTGTACTGGCGTGGGGATCCAGCGTTTCCTCATGTAGTTTTTATTCGTTTATGACAGGGTTTATAACCCTAGGTTATAGAAATTCCATGTAGGATTTATGTTTTAGGGTTTCACTCTCTTATTTGGATGTTAGCCCAAAGTTCGAGAGTTAAACCCTAACACCTAAGCCCTAAATATGCACATTTTTAGTGTGTTCACTGTTTGAACTGCGCCATATGGTGTGGTGTTTCCTGTTTTATTTTTTATTTTTGACGCTTTGCATATAGAGTTGGATGAGCTATTAAAATGAATTAAATATAGCTTGTGTGCTATACAACACACTTTGAACAAGTATCATATTCTGCACCAGTTTAGATGTTCTCTTAATTATTTTGGAGTTTAAGATATATAGGAGTCTGAATCTTAAGGTATCATGTTTAAATGTTAAGGTATTACCATGAACATGCTGAGCCTTGTAGCGCAGTCTTGTAACTAAGCAGGGCATTAAAGTGATTGGTTTCATATATGAAGGATAAGTCAAGGGGGTGAGAGATTCGTTATCATCTCATGTTGAGGGCACACCCACCTCAAATAGGTGGTGATCCCAGAAACTTGAGGAATGCAGTTAAACTGAAAGAAAAGTTAGGGAAATAATTTAGTCGGACTACTTGAATATTGACTAATCTCACTTTAATTTTTCTTTTGTTTATCTCTTTAGGGACTTTTTGAAGGTTTGAAAGCCTACAGGAAAGAAGATGGTACAATACTCTTGTTTCGTCCCGAGGAAAATGCATTGCGGATGAGGTTGGGTGCAGAGCGGATGTGTATGCCATCACCAACTGTCGAACAGTTTGTCGAAGCTGTAAAGGCTACTGTTTTAGCAAATAAACGTTGGGTAATATAAACACTCCTGTGTTAAGAGATTTTCATTTTAAATGTTAGTTTATGTAATGTTGTTAATGAGTTGTCAATCTCTCGATTCAGGTTCCCCCTCCAGGCAAAGGTTCCCTATATATCAGGCCGTTGCTAATGGGAAGTGGTGCTGTTCTTGGTCTTGCACCTGCTCCTGAGTACACATTTCTTATTTATGTTTCACCTGTTGGAAACTATTTTAAGGTTTGTTGTTGTACTTGCATATTGCTACAAAGTGGAAAATGCCATGTCACTGCCCTTGGTTTTCAGGAATTTTATTCTAATTGATTTTGTTATACCAAGTTTAATATTGGCATTCTATTTTCACACTTAATGCAGTCTTGTGTAATTTGCTTACTAACGATTTATTTGAATTTAAAGCAAATTCAATATTGCTGATTAATTGTACATTATGATGTAGTCATGATTGGTACGAGCGTTTTGAAATCTTTTTAGTGAGTCATGGTCGTGAATACTGGAAGTTACATATTAAGGTTTTATCGTAGTGTTTGGTGCTTGAATGTATGATTCAATTAATTATAGGGCAACACTTCTTACTTTTTTCATTGGATATGCGGTTTTTTCTCATTACTTTTAGCTTCAACGTTCTTGTCTTATTCCATTTTTTTAATTTAAATGGTAGTTGTTTTTATGTGGTTTTACCCTATTGTAATCTTTTTGTTCTCTAATTATTTGCTAGTTTTGTTGCATTTCTACCTACAAATATTCAGTGTCTTATATCTATATATCTGGTGGCAGGAAGGCGTTGCACCAATAAATTTGATTGTCGAACATGAATTGCATCGTGCAACTCCTGGTGGTACTGGAGGGGTCAAGACTATAGGGAATTATGCCGCAGTAAGCTAGTGCTTCTCTTATTCTTTAGTTCTTAATTACCTGAATCTTGGCCAAATTCATCTTTGCAAATTATTAGTTGTCTGCTTCTACAACTATGGTCTGGCTTTTCTTGGTGTGAGGTTATAAAACTGTGACCTAATGTTTCCCTGTGCATACGGTTCTTCTTTAGTGCGTCAAGAACTAAAAGCAACAACCCTTTTACTTTCATAAATGTTAATTACAAAGTGATCACATACACTTTTATTCTCTCTTTAAATGTGAGGCTCTGGCTGTGTACATCAATGAAAATCAAATATTTATTCTTTAGTGAATTAAGTCAAATGACTGAATGAAGACTCATTCCAACCATTTTCCTGTGGTTTAGTGCTTCTAAGTGTTTTATCATTTTACTTTGTTAAACTTAAAAGTTAAAACTATAGTATGTAGCTGCTGACCTGTTAAACTTCTAATGTTAAATCGTTTATCTGTAGGTTTTGAAGGCACAGTCTGCCGCGAAAGCAAAAGGCTATTCAGATGTTTTATACCTCGACTGTGTTCACAAAAGATATCTAGAAGAGGTTTCCTCATGCAATATTTTTGTTGTGAAGGTAATGTGACAGGAATTTAGTGGGTGCACGTCTTATTTTATTTGTTATTATTATTTACACTATGTTACTATTGATTGGTGGCTGCCTAGATGTTTCCCTACTCTATGTGCTATGTTTTCATTGTGTTTGTGAGTTCACAAAATGGCATGCTGAATAAGACCATCCACCTGCACTTGCTGCAATCTGGATCCTCATGCAACCACTCGTACAAATGCAGCAGTATGCCAGTATCCAAGCCAGAACTTTTTCTTTTAAGAACCTTACCAAATATCTATATCACTTGGCATGTCTGGTAACCTTAAGCACTGAAATCGACTTATAGAATTGCAACCTTTCCTCAATACTGTTACCATTACAATGGATACTGTAGCATTGCATCATTGTTGTGTCTCATAATCAAAGTAGAAATTTTTACCCCCTTTAGGTTCTGGGACAAGTTCTAGTGTAATTTTGCTCGGTACTTGAACAGCAGCATTGTTTCTTGAATTTAAACACAGCCTAGTGCTTTCAAGATTAGCCAACCGGTGTCTAATATGATTATTAATGATTTTGCTTATTTGGAGATGGTCTGTCGTCTGCTCTCCCATATTCAAGTACATTCTTTTTGTGGAACTTACTGTTTGTTGCAACAAAGGCCCCTGCATCTGGCATGTCATTTGTATTTTCATTAAGCATATATGTCTTATGTTTTCGTTTGAGGTGGTCACACCTAATTTGTCCATGTTTATTGTTTTCCTAGGATAATGTTATCTCTACTCCTGCAATAAAAGGGACAATCTTACCTGGCATTACTCGAAAGAGTATAATTGACGTTGCTCGTAGTGAAGGATTGCAGGTACGTATATGGTACTTATCAATCAGTATGATTGTAATATATGATCAGAGAGTTGGGGATGGGGAAGACATTTCTTGGTGTTCATTTGTTATTGACCTTTTATTTTTGGTGTTTAGATAGTGCAAGGCATACACTACTAGTTATGGAGCTAAAATAATAGCTTGATGTTTTCTTCAATAACTTCATTGCTGAATTCCATCTTGTAATGTGCAGGTTGAGGAGCGCCAAGTGGCAGTGGAGGATTTACTTGATGCTGATGAAGTCTTTTGTACCGGAACAGCTGTGGTTGTATCACCTGTTGGCAGCATAACGTATCTTGGAAAAAGGTAAGCTTTTGTTCGTCTAGCAAAAGTTTCAGAGAAAGAAAACAATTTTTTTATTTTTCTTTGTTGGCCTGCAAAGCAAGTTTTTCTTTGTCCATCAACAAAACAGTAAAAAAGTCTTACATTTTGAAATGTTTCCTCAAAATGGGAAGCAGAGATTTCTTCTTTGGCCTTTTCTTGTTTGCGGGTGAAGAAATTAACGTTATCTTTGATAATGTCATCCTCTTATAAGTGGAAAATTGCCCTTTAAATTAAACTCTGGCTAAAAGTAGATTCCATGTAAAATGTGTCTTCAGTAGCACTCCTGCTTATAAAAATAGAAGATTGGGTTTAGGTGGGATCATCCATATCACATTCAAAGAAACATAATTGTGACCTTTTTCTTGTGCAGGGTTTGTTATGGAGATGGTTTTGGAGACGTGTCGGAAAAGCTCTACTCTGTGCTTACCAGATTACAGATGGGTCTTTCTGAGGACAAGATGGATTGGACTGTTGAGCTAAGGTAAAGCATACTGAAGTGAATTCCACTCAGCAATCTCGCTGTAGGTGCTGCAAACCAGTCAGTCCCAGTTATATCTTGCTTAGTTCTGTTATTTTCTTATTTCCTGAGTTTGTAGAAAGTAGGTTCTTGAACCGGTATTTGGCGTTTCGTTAGAATTTCTTTTGTGTGCGTCACTAACCTCAATATCTACATATTGGTTATTGTTGTGTGCTGGTAAATTCAGCCTCGAAAGATAATAAACTGCCGCATTATGGTAAAGCCTAGATTTCTACATGGAATTTACTTCAATTACTATCTTTCATTAAGTTAGTTTAATTATTCCGTTGTTCATTTTTCCAATTGTGAGAGCTAAATTAGTTCCAGTCACGGAAGTAACAATGGCTGCTACCTGAGGCACCAACGCTTCTGCTGTAGAGGTGTCCCATGATGGTGCTTCTAAGCGCAAGGCATTGGCGGCACCTTGGAAGGGGAAGGGGGAGGGGTAGGAAATAAGAGGGCCTCTCTAAAAGTTTCTACCCCAGGTCTTATTCAGTGGTATAAATTAATGTGCATTTGCCAAAACCACAAAACCAGAACTCAAATAGTGACCAAAATTTTCCTTTTTAACAAGCGGTATTTGAGATGGGAATTGAACTCATGATTTTGGATGAATAATGCTCTAATTACTTGAGTTACGAGCTTTATGCAACTTTGTCTGAACTTTAGAACAACGACCGCCTTTGAAGCCGTTGCTTTGGATGATTGTCTTAGGGCTTGTTTGGTATTGTTGTGCTTTGAAAAAAAGCTGCTGTGAGAATAAGCGGTTGTGCTATGAGAATAAACGGTTGTGAAATAAATCAGCAAAGTGTTTGGTAAATTTTTTTTGTAAAAGTGCTTTTGAAAAAAATAAAGCAGTTTGATAGTGGGTCTTTTCATTAAATGAGCACTGTAGTTCTATTTGTGCTTTGAAAAAAAGTCAGTTTTCCAAAGCTGCAAATAGCAGCTTTATCTTTTTCCTTTGATTTCAGCTTATTCTTACAGCAGCTTTCAAAATAACCTTTTTTTTTAGTTTACCAAATACTTAAAAGTTAAAACCCTCATAGCTTTTTTTCATGGGTATTTTTTTTTAAGCACCTCTCCCAAACCACTCCTTAGTGTATCCAAACTGGATCCCAATTCTTTTCTGTGTTGACATTGGTCTTTTTCAGGACACGTTCAATGTCTTGGATTCTTTAGATATAATTTGAGTTGACAGAGCCCTAACATTTTGCAGTCGCGGTCACCCCTTTCCTACTCTTTCTCCCGCCAGTCTCTTCCTCCCCTCTCGTTCGTGTGTCTTGTCTCTCCACACCTCACCTCCCTTCCTCCTCCCTTCTCCATGGCTGCGCCCACGAGGCCCTCTAATCGTAACCTGCGTCTGCCTGTTCCTATTCTCTTTTCCACCATTTTGCGAACAACCCTCTAAGTTCGACGGAGTAATCTTCTCAAACGCGGGCTGAACCTTAGAACTGGACTAGATCCATGGTTGTGGGTCAGATTTGCGGTTGTGGTTGGTTGGATCTACCTCTTATGGCCCAATTTCCATGGTCTTTGAGCGCTAGCCAACCCCTGGTTGTCCCACCTTACTAGGCCATATCTATAGCGTTGTTGTCCTTGTGAAGGAGACGAGTTTATTGGTGGTCCTTTCTCGGATTAGGTAGTTTTTTTTTCTTTCCAAATTTTAAGCTTTATTTATGTTTTGTGTTTGTGCCGCATAGCGGGGTTGTGTAGCTCCGGCCACCTGTTGTGGCCTCGTTGTTACAACGACGATTTGATGTGGCCTCGCCCTTAGCGGCAGTGTTATGTGTGCATTCGGTGATAGATTTGTCGCATTTATCGTCTTTGTGGCAAATTTATATTGTTTGCACTTAGTTTTTGTGGTAGCCAGTAGGAGTTTAACTTATTTGCTGTGCAAATTAATCTCTAGATCAAGAAATTGGTCACTGGAAAATATGTATTTGTTCGATTCCTATTAATGAAATCACTCTATTGTTGCTTGTCAAAAATAAAAACAAAACTTAACTCTCTCAATCCCCACAAAATAGTAGGATTGTGAGGGATAACTTACTTTCATGACCTATTCATCTTTTGCCTTTAACTTACACAAGATTTGGAAGTTTCGTCCATTTCTTTATAAACATGCATTGAATGCAAAAGAGTAACCCAATCCAATTCTAGACACAAAGGTGGCACATTCTAACCTCATGACTGAACTCATGGTGTGCACAACGAAATTAGTTGAGTCCAACAAAAGCCGTATCTTTGCAATCCTTCTTTTCCTCCAATATATTCTTAAGTTAAATTCTTCTTTCAATGAGCATTCTTCGGTGTTTAGGTTCGTTCTCTGCTCTCATCTCCGTTTTCTTTGTCTTTCTCTTCATTTGTCTAAGTTGTGACTGTGATCGTCTAAAAAGATAACATCTCTCTAACGATCAATAGAAATCTCAGAAGATATTATTTATGTATTTTCATGTCACCCCATTTAATCGAAGCCAATTCTCAGGAGTGTCCACAATTAATACTTTACGTGTTCCGTCATGCTATGCATTACAAGAACAAATGTAGCTAGTGCCTTTTCCTTGACTTTGGATCTTAGCATCCTAGATTTGGAGTTTCCTTAAGGTTGGTAAAGCAAAATGTGCCACCCTAGCCCATTGAGTGCTCTACCTCGAGCTATTCATATCATACGCTCTATTGATGTTGTATCATAAGATGGTTCTTAAGCTCTAAAGTTAAGGTTAAACCAAGAATTATGCAAAATTATTGCATGTGACAGTATCATCATGTGACATACCAAGATCAAAAGCGTAGCGTAAATGAGTTTCCTCATGATTATTGACCATCCTTCTTCCTAAATTACTAGGATGGGATTTTTCCACATATATTCACCTTCTCCACCTCTTTTTAATTGTGGCTTTTAATATTCTTTTGATTTGTTCGATCCAATGACTAAAAAGAAAGAACATGGACGATGTTAAAAAGGATTTTCATAAATCAGTCCCATTACAGGGGACCTGACTCAGTGACTTGGATTTTTCAAGTCTCCAATCGAGAAGTTTTCCCCACCCGGGAAATTAAGGGAACACTACCTCAACCTACATGCTCCACTCACAAAGCTTCAACATACAAGCTTCAACAAAAGAAAAATTCAAAGAACTTAGTGAAGAAGGCTTTGGTGTATTTAACACAATACGTTGAAATGAAACAAAGCTTATTTATTGATATCTCTAAGAAGTTACAAATATGTACATATACACGAGTCAAAATAAACAAACAAGAGGGAGCCTTCACAAAGGTTGCTTAGGAGAAGTCTCAGCAGTCGGCAGAGCCCCAGAAAGAGAAGGCACCGGAGGGGGATCATTCGGAGCCTCAGTACTGGACAACACCCTAGAAGGAGGAGGCATCGGAGGCTGATCATTTGGAGCTTCATTACGCGGTACATCCCCAGAAGACGAAGGCAATAAATGCCTTTGGAACAAACCCACAAACCTCTGATGATCATGTAAAATCTGACCATCAGATTCCTTCATCTGGTCAAGCTTCCTCTTCATGTTTGTAGCATAGTCATGAGCGAGCTGGTGCAACTGTTTATTCTCATGCTTGAGCCCTCTAATCTCCTGTTTGAGACTCATCACTTCAGCCACCAATGATTCAACTTGGCGGGTTCGAGCAAATAGGCGTTGGGCCATATTAGACACAGAACCTGCACACTGAACACTGAGAGCCAGAGAATCCTTAACAGCCAACTCATCAGACCGTTTGGAAAGTAGTTTGTTATCTTTGGGAGTGAGAAGGTTCCTGGCCACCACCGCAGCGGTCATATCATTCTTCATCACGGAATCCCCAACGGTAAGAGGACCAGTAGGGGATACGAAGGATGAGCGCCATATGTTGTCTGGAGAAGGCGTGGCTGCCTCTTCAACAAGGTTCAAGTCAAAACGACGGTCGGAGGGGCCAGACATTTTCAAAGGTGTTGAAGAGAAAAGAAGTCGGACAAATCAAGATCTTAGAAATGCAAGAAGGGAGCTTCTACTGGTGGAGATTCAAGTGTGCTTTGGAACTTAATACCAGCCTTTATAAAAATCCGCACTCGATGGAGCTTTAGAAATCGAAGAAGCGCCTGCTCAGAAATCGAAAAGGCGTTTGCTTTCTCAAAAGCTGGGCTGCTCAGAGACCACGAGGGCCGATCTCAGGAATCGAAGAGGCGTTTGCTTTCTCAAATGCTGGGCTGCTCAAAGACCACGAAGGTCGATCGCAGAAATCGAAAAGGCGCTTGCTTTCTCAAAAGCTGGGCTGCTCAGAGACCACGAGGGCCGATCTCAGAAATCGAAGAGGCACCTGCTTTTTCAGCCTTGTCAGCACCTGTCACATGCACACTCAACTTTGCGAAAATTACGGGCATTCTGTCGAAGATTTCTAGTGAAGTAGAAAGCACGTGAATGTTACTGTTCAATCATTCACTTTCCATACGCAACATCAGCTCACGGGTACCACAGATAACTTTGCCAAAAATCTCTGACAAAGTTTAGACACTTGAAGCTTGCAGCTCCCATTACATCGCTATGACCAAGAAGGGTAAAAGAATAGCAAAGAAACAACACTAACAAAGTTTAGACACATAAATTTTGAAGGTCTAGCTACCATATTATTACCCACAAGGGTAAAGGAACAGGACCATTGATGGTTGGAAAGTCCCTGTGGGTCAACATCTGTGCTCCGTGGCAAGGTAGACTAGCAAACAGGCCTAACCTTTACTCACATTCGAGAAAACACTCCCAACAAGATTGCTTGCTTCAAGATCGAAGAGGCACCGTCCTCCAAATCTCGAGAGCCAGACTCCCAACACGATTACTTTCTCAAAAAGCGACGAGACACCGCTCTCCGAATCTCGAGAGCCAGACTCCTAGCAGGATTACTTTCTCAAAAATCGAAGAGGCACCGTTCTCCGAATCTCGAGAGACAGATCCCCGACAGGATTGCTTGTTCGAAAACCGAAGAGGCACCGCTTTCTCAACTTCGAGAGCCCCTTAGATAAAGCTTGTCTGTAATCCTCACACCGCTTTCTCAACTTCGAGAGCCAGATCTCCTTGGATAAAGCTTGTCTGTAATCTTCACACGTAACATCAGCTTTCCAGATACCACAGACCATTTTTTCAAAGTGCTCTGACAGAGTTAAAACATGTGAAGCTAGCAGCTCCCACTACCGTGCTATGACCAAGCAGGGTAAAAGAATAGTATTACTCCTTGTTAGGGAGACTCCTATATATGTCGACCTCCATCCTCAACAGACAGGCAGACCTGCAAAAATGCTCAACCCTTCCTCATATCTGAGAGGGCACTCCCAACGAAGCCTCTCGAAATACTCAACTTTCTTTCCCCCCGAGAATACCTCTGCAAACAAGCTACATTAGAGCAAGAATATCTCATATCATCAGGGTTAAAAGCAAGAGTATCCCATATCATGCTTTTTTCCTGTCTTTTCCTTTGGCCTTGTTCTTACCTGCAAGACAAGGAGAAAGAGAGCAATCAGTCAGCACTTGGAATCAAGCTTCCAGTCCGGAACTGACTGCCTGGAACCCCATTGCTCTCGAGTACTCATCTTCAACATCTTATGCTTCCCGAGAAGATACCACATCTGCCTGAGGAACAAATAGGGCAAGTGAGAAGGATACAAGGAAGCATGTGGAGACAAGCGCAACAGAACACGTGCCGATACATCCACTACTTTGTCAACAGCAAAAGTATCCCATATCAGTAGGGTCGAACGTACTCTAGATTTGATGGACTTGTTTTGACCCTCAAATTCTTCAGTCGACCTTATACTTTGGTGGAAACAAGAAAACGCTCCAGCCCAGTTCAAGAATAAGCCTGTGGAAAGTTACTCCTTCAAAAGCAAAAGTATCTCATATCACCTTTTCTCATTTTCTTCTCTTTATCCTTCATGCTACCTGCAAGATAAGGAGAAGGATAACAATCAGCCGGAACTCGAAATCAAAACTTCTGATCTGGGATTGATTGCTTGGAGCTCTGATTGCTTACCTTGTCTGTCACCTCTTTCAGCAGATCCCCTAGCTCGGCGACTTGGGGGACTCCTACTACATGGTTTGTATCGCGCTTGACCAAGCCTGAAACTACAAGTAAGCGTCAAGTGAAATTGATACATTACCTTGTGCATCTCCACCAGTTAAAGATAGCACCCCTAGAGGGAGGAAAAGTACTTCCAAAGAAGATGCCACATCTACCTATGAGACAGATAAAGCAAGTGAAGACGATACCACACTTCGGTACTTAAAAGTTTCGTGATTACGAGATCATTCTTCCACAATATTTCCTAATGTCATTTGTACTAAATCATTCACTTGTACTCACTAAAGGAGAGCTTGAACCTATATACTATGTAAACCCTTCACAATTAATGAGAACTCCTTTACTCCGTGGACGTAGCCAATCTGGGTGAACCACGTACATCTTATGTTTGCTTCATGTCTCTATCCATTTACATACTTATCCACACCAATGACCAGAGCAATCTAGCGAAGATCACAAACTTAATATTTAAGATGATATTCTTTGGTGTATGCTTTTCGCAAACGATATAGTGTTGATAGATGAAACGCAGGAAGGGGTAAACGCGAAGCTTAACCTTTGGAGAGAAGTGTTGGAATCTAAAGGTCCTCGCCTAAGCCGATCAAAGACAAAATATATGGAGTGCAAGTTCAGTGCAAACGGAGGCCAAAATGAGTTAGGGGTGAGGATCGGAGATCAGGAAATACCAAAGAGCGACCGTTTTCGCTACCTAGGATCTATCTTGCAAAAGAACGGAGAATTTGATGGAGATCTCACCCATAGAATACAAGGTGGATGGATGAAGTGGAAGAGTGCATCCGGCGGGTTGTGTGACCGTCGTAGGCCACTGAAGCTCAAGGGAAAATTTTATAGGACGACAATAAGGCCGGCAATGCTGTATGGCATAGAATGTTGGGCGGTGAAGCATCAACACGTAGGTGTAGTGGAGATGAGGATGCTTCGTTGGATGTGTGGGCACACGAGAAAGGATAAGATTAGGAATGAGGATATCCGAGATAAAGTAGGAGTAGTCGAAATTGAAGGAAATAGGAGAGAAAATCGGTTACGGTGGTTTGGACATGTGCAAAAAAGGCCTACTGACGCTCCGGTTCGAAGATGTGACCACGGGATAGAGGTTCAGGGCCGAAGGGGTAGAGGAAGACCTAGGAAAACTTTGGAAGAGACCCTAAGAAAAGACTTAGAGTACTTGGATCTAACGGAGGACATGATACAAAACCGAGCGCAATGGCGTTCTAGGATTCATATAGCCGACCCCACTTAGTGGGAAAAGGCTTTGTTGTTGTTGTTGTTGTAGTCCCATTACAGGGGAAATGCAACTCAATTACTCAAAACCATGGCTTCTGCAAAATTTGTTATTTTGGAAAACACCATATATTGGAGTCCTTTTCAACTCCAGCAATCTGCTGTATTTGTCGTTTTTGCACGAGTCAAATTACTTTCTGGTTTCCAATGTATGGAAGATTTGTAGCGTCCCCAGACCTAAACACAATCTCCGGGTTATCAACATGCAAAAGCTAAAACACTAACCTTCAAAAGTAAATGCTAAAATAAATGTAAAGTTTATCTGCATCTTTGTCTTATCTATTTTTTCAATGCCTCTGCACCCCCTTTTCCTCCTCCCCGAAAGAACAACGAAGAAACCGCGTTGCTGCCTTCGTTTTTTAATGGAAAGTAAAGCAAAGCAAAGTTGAGCAGACCAATGATTTTCATAAGAGAAAGGTTCAATTGCTTTCTTCTTAGAAAGTTTTTTGTTGCAGTCAATTATATATGGGAATGCTTCCCTCCTCCGATCCCCTTTGTCACAACACTCACAAAGCATTCGAGATCTGTCGCTGTCCGGCGTTGTCGTCATTACAGAAATTATGATTGCACAGATTTTTTTCTATTTTTACTGTTCAAGTTTGTATATAGAAGATGCTATTTATAAGTAGACTGCAACAAAGTCGGCGTCATGCGTTGGAAATTTTCACAAAACACAAAGGGGGAACTACTTTTGATTTTATTTTTTTTTTAAGTTTTAAGCAAACTTTTGGATATAATTAACTAGGGATGCTGTCCCTAAAAATATACAGTTCCAAAGCTAAGTAACAGTGTAACGCATATCATAAAATCATATGTAATAGTTAAACTGTAGTTTTCGTGCTTCAAAAAGAAAAAGAAAAAAATCTGTTTGTAACCCCTTGTGCGGATCAGTATTCATCATTTGAAGTGATGAAATCCTTGCATATATAGAAAGTTCAACTTCTAGAAGTTCATTTTTTAGATAAACTTTCCATGCATGGGTAATTTGCAGGGTCAAGGTGTGATCAGTGCTGTCTAAGACTGTCGGTCTTCAGAATCCAAAGTTTTCTAGATACTTCATCCAACTACCGAATTGAGGATTTGCAGGTTAATTTTTAGATAGTCATATCTTCTTCCACTTCTATTCTTCGTTTTATTTACAATATGGTTTAATTATATGAAAAAAAGAATAATACTTTGGCTTAGAGGCATGAAGATGCATGCATGGTGTTTAAACTCCCAATTAAATTTTTAGTTTAGTGGACTTCAGTAGACAGTACTTCTAGAAACAAATTAGACGAGAAAAAACAAGACAATCCGTGTTTATAATAGAATTTAGAAGAAATTAGATTCTCATCTCTCTTTTTACCATTTCATTGATTAAAACTTTATTTCATTTCAAATTTTTATCAAGGTCCTTTAGTTTTAATAAACGTCATTAATTATTTCAATAAATAAAATATTTTTTTATTTCTAAATATATTTATTTAGTGTTAGAAATGTTACATTTGAAATATTTATATTTATGACTAAATTTTTTTAGTTTGTACCCATTTTTAATTGCAACCCTTTTTAAATTTGTACCAATTTTCTTTTCAGCTTTAATTTGTACCTGTAACATCCCACATCGACCAACGGAGAGGGGGTGATGTGCCTTATATGTACATGCCCACCTCCTATAGCATGAGGCCTTTTGGGAACTCACTGGCTTTGGATTTCATCGGAACTTCGAAGTTGAGCGAGTTTGGGCGAGAGCGGTCCTAGGATGGGTGACCCACTGGGAAGTTCTCGCGTGAGTTCCCAGAAACAAAACTGTGAGGGCGTGACTGGGCCCAAAGTAGACAATATCGTGTTACAACACAACCGGTTTGGGATGGGACAAAATGGTATCAGAGCCACTTACCGTGTGGTGCGAGTGTGCCAACGAGGACATCGAGCCCCTAATGGGGGTGGATTGTAACATCCCACATCGACGAACGGAGATGGGGTGATGAGCCTTATGTGTACATGCCCACCTCCTATAGCACGAGACCTTTTGGGAAGTCACTGGCTTCAAATTCCATCGGAACTCTGAAGTTAAGTGAGTTTGGGATAGAGCAATCCTAGGATAGGTGACCCATTGGGAAGTTCTCGCATGAGTTCCCAAAAACAAAACCGTGAGAGCGTGGCCGAGGCCCAAAGATGACAATATCGTGCTATGGCGAAGCCGGTTTGGCATGTGACAGTACCCATATAGTAATTTCTTTTTATGCCCATATTTTTTTAAAGTTTTATGTGTATTTGTATTATTTGTACCCATTTTTATTTTTGCTAAATGCACCCATGCTAATTATATGTATTTATTTTATGTTTTAAAATTTATCACTAATTATTTTGTAAAATATGTTAATAATTATGTGGGTACATTATTTTCTTGCTATACTTTTGTGAAGAACAATATTACTCCAATATTTATTTTTAAGTACTTATTATATTTTTTTTTAAATTTCATAATTTGTGGGACATTAAATGCATGAGTAAAGTCCCTTAAATGATGTTAAGGACATTGATCAATATATGTAACTAAACAAGGTTTCAGTCTAACAATTGGGTTGATTAGGAATTTGGAACCAAAATGACCCTAGAATTTATTCTCAGACTAAATTGACAATCTCCAATATATATAGAAGGGAATTGTTATTGACACTCCAAAAATCTCATTCTACACTCCAAACTTTCTATATTTAGAAAGAAAAATACACTTGTGAGGAGTGTAGAATGAGATTTTTGAAGTGCCAATAACACTTCACATATATAATTCTCTCTCTCAGTGCAAAGTCCAATGGTGGGAACCTTACATACATTCACTTCCATCAGAAGCAAACCAATTTCAAAGCAGTATTAGAACACAAATTAAAATCCCCTTCAGTCGTCCAAGGAGAAGACAAGGTGCTTTTAAAACAATACTAGCTAAAATTCAGAGTGCTAAACATACGAGCGAATGAACTACAAAATTAAGAATATTATTTAACTAACTAAAAATAAAGAAATGTTACAAAATTTCTAAGAAAGCAACATAACTTGAAGAGATTACATCTTTCTAGACTTATTTCTAAATGAGTTATGTACATCTTATTTACTAACCCTAATTCTAATAGGCATGGAACCCAAATCCTCTTCCTACAAATAAACTCCCAAATAATAATAAACTAAAAAACCTAACTAATTAACTATTCCAGCAGTACTTGTGTTCTTGCATATATGGGTGCACCTCCTTATAGACCAACTAAAATGAATAATGTATTCAAATCATATAGTAAAGTCCTAATTATAATAGTTTATTTTCTTTATCGCCATTCAAATATCATATTTGTACATCATCAATTGAAGCATTTAGTCATCCACATGTAGTGCATATCCTAACCTTACTACTTGTCCGGGAAATAAGGTTAATTCCACTCGATTGTTGGTGGCAAATAATTAAGTTTCTAATTTGTGGTTGCCAAATTAGTTGATTATATTGCAGCAATTCATGAAAGTTAGCTCACACATGAAGAACAGTTTTGTTTCCATTTCTTGATTGTACTTGTGCTGTATTGCTTTGGTTTGGTTAGAAAAAAAGTCCTCGAGAAGGAAGTGGCCTTGAGCTGTATTGCGCTTTGAACCCTGTCAAAAGAACCCTTTCACACTAAGTTGGTCTACGATCAGGCACAGAAAAAAGAAGATATCAAAAAGTTGAATAAGAAACCATGAGAGAGAGAGAGAGAGAGAGAGAGAGAGAGAGTCAGTTTACTTGGCCTAACAAGAAGACCGTTTCCACAGAGAGAGAGAGAGAGAGAGAGAGAGAGAGAGAGAGAGAGAGAGAGAGAGAGAGAGAGAGAGAGAGAGAGTCAGTTTGCTTGGCCTACATGATGACCGTTTCCTTCATTTTATCAAAATGTACTTCCTTCAACTTCGACCTTACTTTATTACTAGCTACTTTTATCTTTATTACTAGCTACTTTTTTCTTTCATTATAAAACCCAATTCCTAAACTTTATGTATTATTTTCCTTCCAAAAACTTTCATGAACTTGTTGAGACCACATGAGTAATTCTAAGTAGATTAAATTTGTAGATTAGTTTTGCAAACTACATAATGTGTCACAATTAAGAAATAAGCACGTTAAATTAACAATTAAGTAATAATTTAATCATCAACTTTTATATTATTTAATTTATAAATTGAATCTCAATTACATTACCAAACTATGCATATATCCACATGATAAAAAAGAAAATCAAGGCAAATCTTAGCATCATATAAAATCAACCACCATTTTGTACAAGCCCACCTTTGACTTTTACCCTTTCATACTGAGTCAAGTCAGCCAATACTTTCTTCCTTGGTGTCCATTTTCTCTTTTGCTATGTTCTTTCCCTTCAATAATTAAGCTGGCCCTCTCATGAAGAACATTAAAGATAATTTTATAATCAAAAGAATGATACTGATCGATTGTCGTGATGTAAATTTTCTTTCAAATTCAACCAAAAAAAAAAAAATCTTAAACTCTCTCCCTTACTTCTATGTAAATTAGTGTAAAATATCAATTACGAGAATTAAAAAAACTCTATAATAGATACAATGAGAAACGAGATAGATAGGATCAATCATCATTAAATCCTAAAACATAAGCGGAAGAGCATACTGCCGGAATACAACAAAAAAAATACTGAAATCTCTATAAAGTTTAATTGATAATAAATATGAATGAATGTTGAAATACAACCTTTATATAGTTTTATAACTCCAAAAGAAATTTAAAATATGAAATAATAAAATTATAAAGACTTCCTAAAATATAATAAATACGGCATAAGTGTTTATAGTGGAATGGTCACAAGACCAATAATCCAAAAACTTAGTGCAAGTTTCTGGAAAACAAGTCTTGGGGACTAAAGTCTCAGATATTTGTTAACACCGAACCTTGTTCTTTTTTTTTTTCCTCTTGTGGAGCAACCTAAAAGTTTAGAACATTAACTTTCAAGACATGACAACAACAAATAGTATTCGAATTTTTAATTTTTCAATCACTTTTTTTTCATTAAACGTAGCTTCCTCATTTTAATTGTATTGCATCTAAAATAACTCAAATTTGATGCTACATCATAATGAATTTTCACTTAGTACTATGATTTTGCCGTATTCCTAATCTTCATTTAAAAGTTAAAGATTTTAGATTTGACTCTTATAGTTAGTGAATTTGATATTAAATTATTATATTTAACTCACTTAATCAAAATCATGAAAAAACAGACTCCACAATAAATTATTATCAGAAGGTCTATATGTGATATAATAAAATTGACGGTGGAATTCCTGTATGTGACTGGTGGCTGAATGCTAATATAAACAAGTACACTAGTCTCGTAAAGTCTTTGATCATATTTATTATGCCAATAGGGTCCAAATATGGCATGTGTCATTAGCATAATTGGCTGCTTTATAAACTACAATGGTCCATCAGTGTTCAATTAATTAATTAATTAAACCCTTGTTAAACCCATTATTGCTGCCAAGTTTGTTCTGTGGTGTACGTGAGAAGTTTTTGAAAGTGTAGTGTTATTATACACCTATTTTTACTTTTTACATGTTTCTCTTAATTTTTTTGCCATTAGATTAAACGAATTAAAAAATATTAAGACAAAAAATTAAAAAAAAATAAATGTATCAATAACACTATTCTTCTTGAAATCTTTGTAAGCAATATTGTCACACGACACCCGTTGTCATATCTTAGTATCACATCACAGTTTCTGATTTAATCTCATGGTATTGGTAATTTCACGGTGATTTAGTTCTTCTATTGGTGGTGTTTCGTTTACCGTAACGAAATACCTTTCCATTATATTCCACACAATGGTAAATACCTGTGGCCCCCCCGGTACTTCAGCTTTCAAAGTATATAAAGAGAATGGAAAAGTGAATAGTGATTTTAGTGTCAACAAGCTTCAACAATAAAATTTGGACAAAAATGTCCCAAAGACAAAAAATTCAAAAGCATCCCAAAATAATGCATCAAATAAGGCAGAAACATTTTCATCATTTTGATAGTATTTCTTTAATAATTAATTTTTTTGTTTTTTTTTAATTAGTGCCTCATTATAGTCTCGTAATAATATGATTCAATTTCTCTATTTTTAAACACGTTCAAAATATCTAAAGAGCCATGTAATGCCAATTATAAAAAAGGTCTTTCGCGGATAATAATGTGATTAAATTAGTTGTCAATATCTATATATAAAGAGAATGGAAAAGTGAATAGTGATTTTGGTGTCACCAAGCTTCAACAACAAAATTTGGACAAAAATGCCCCCAAGACAAAAAACTTCAAAGGCATCCCAAAATAATGCATCAAATAAGACACAGGCATTTTCATCATTTTAACAGTATTTTTTTAATAATTAATTTTTTTTGTGTTTTTTTTAATTAGTGCCTCACAATAGGCTAGTAATAATGTGATTTAATTTCTCTATTTTAAAACACGTTCAAAACATCTGAAGATGCGTGTAATGCTAATTATAAAAAAAGTCTTTCGCAGATAATAATGTGATTAAATTAGTTGTCAAATGATTTTTTTTATTTTTTATTTTTAACAAACAATATTATCTACACTAAGGGGGAAGGAGATGAGCCGAGCCTCACAATGAGCTAGCAATAATGTGATTCAATCAATTGTTTATTACATATTATTTTCTCTATTCTTAATGTAAATTCTATAAAGACCGATTTTATTATGTGAATTCAGCTGCTTTAATTGGTTTATGAGGGCTTTCTTTTAGCATGATCTAAGATTATTCGTTTACTTCAATATTTAACTTTCCTTTTGTCAATTTACGCTAAATACATTTAAAACGTGTAAGTCGTGCGTATTATGCAGTGATTCAAAAAATGTCTTCTGCATGGGCATGAAAGCTAGTATACATAATGGGAAAATGATTAGAGTATAATACACTTTTAATTTCTTAACCTCTTACTACTACAAAGTTTATAAGAAAAGGTTATCACATTTTCTGACAACATTAGCAACACGTTTCAGTTGATTTATTTTTTAACATGTAGTAACAATAATTGGTGCAATAATCTACGTGTCAATTACATTATAGCTAAATAGTTTGAATCTTTTTTTTTTCCAGACTTTAAGAATATAAGATGTTTATTTTGTCAAATTGTAAATTTAAATCATTGATCACATTTAGTTTTTTCATGCATTTGTTGTCCATACTTATGAACTTACGGTCTACAAATATTATTTGACTCTAACGTGTAAATATGAAAAGAAATATTATATACAAGATGTAAGAAGTTAGAAAAGAGTGCCAATAAATAATGCTAGCCACGAAAGAATTCCCCACTTGTGTTACACTAGAAGCCGCCGGTAGTCCAATTGAGAATGTCATGTAGTCTAATCCAAGGAGTAATGAACATCTTCTCTTTACAAGACTAATCCCATTTCTTTACCTTCTATGTTATCCAGGTGAACCGAATACATAATAATTCATAAAGAGTTTTCCCTTTTCAAGTAAATAAAATATATTTTGGTTGTTTGTTCCCATATTAGATGGAGGACACAATTTTCTTATATCAAGTATATAGCGACTGTTACTGCCTCATCCACCGTGGGGGGCTGACATATAGTGGTGTGTTCCGTCACAAGAAATTATCCCTAATGAACACCTCAAAACCCTCTTGGTATTTTCATCGAAAACCAACCCCAACGACTCCAAAACCAGAGAAAGGGACTTGAAATAGTCATCTATGTAAATATATTATTTAAGCAGTAATTCTACAATTACTATTTTACATAATACATTTGTATCACCTCTCTAATAGAGGTGGGGTCACTAACATATATGGATTTCATCTCTATTATAAGTAAAATTGTAATGTACAAATATGGTAAAAGTAACATTTTTGCATATAAGTCATAGACGCTACTTATATAGATAAACCTTTTTTTACCTTTAAAACAAAAATTTAAATAATGGAAAAATACCTTAACTCATGCTTAAAATAAGATCTTGACTAGCTATAGAATTTTTATGTGTGCATGAAACATTGTCACGTGGTGTTTTCATTTCACACGTTCCTTGTGTTGCATATCAAGACCATGATAATGGCTGTTTGGACGAATTATTCTTAACTTCTTACTAAAGGCTTGAGGAACCATTCACGGTCATAAACCAGTGGAAGAGTTCAAACCAATTGATGATGTTTGCTTTGTTTGCTTCAACTCTTTAAAGCTTCTAGTTGCGTCACTTATTTTTTGATGGTCATCATCATCCACTATCTTATGTTTCTTCAAGAGAGAGAGAGAGAGAGAGAGACAATGAGATAAAACTCTGGTCTCCTGTTCTGGCATTTCCAATTCTCTAATATTCTATAGGTAAAGGCTCACCCTTTTTTCAATTCAACTTTTTGAATTTCTGTGACCCTTTCCATGTCCCCAGCCATCTCCTCAGCTCTCCAGCTATTATACTCTCTCTCTTTCTCTCTTACTTATATTATATTAACATTATCATAAACTTTTTGAAATTATCATCAATTGGTAATCATAAAGGGGGAGCTAGCTGATACATATATAGCTAAACCAAGGTACATCACAACATAACCCACACATCCGGAAAAAAAGAAGAAGAAGCCAGGTTAAAGAAAAAGCCATGGGCAGAGCTCCTTGCTGTGACAAAGCCAACGTTAAGAAAGGCCCTTGGTCACCTGAAGAAGATGCTACACTCAAGGCTTATATCGAGAAGCATGGCACCGGTGGCAACTGGATTACCTTACCTCAGAAGATAGGTCAGTAATTAATCACTTCAGATCCTCCTCATCCCAGTTAATTAACAAAATTATTGATCATGATCCAACCTATGTTTTTAATTATTAGCTGATCACTTTTCATCAATACTATTGTACTACTTTTCATGATCAACGACAGGCCTTAGAAGGTGCGGCAAAAGCTGTCGACTTAGATGGTTGAATTATCTACGGCCGAATATCAAGCACGGCGGGTTCTCAGAGGAAGAAGATAACATCATTTGCAGCCTCTACATGAGTATTGGAAGCAGGTATACTTTTAACAATTTCAAGGCTATATATCTTAGTTTTTAATGCTCTTCAAATTTGGAAGTTTATCACTTTATGAATTTTAAGTAGTACTTTTTTTTTGGACAGGTGGTCTATCATTGCAGCCCAGTTACCAGGGCGAACGGACAACGATATTAAGAACTACTGGAACACAAGGCTGAAGAAAAAGCTCTTGGGCAAGCAGCGTAAACAACAGGAGGCTCAGCAGAGTCGCCGCGCTGCCATCTTTAAGCAAGAGATGATCAAAAGATCAGAAAATAATGCAAATTTTGTTAATATCTCAGCTGGGTTTTTCAACCAAAACCCTTATAACTGGCCAGAGCTACCAGTAGTACCAGTGGCTAATTATCAAACACATGACCCTCAACTCATGCAGGATGAGGCTTCCATTAAGACTATGCTCATCAATCTTGGAGGAAGATTTTCCCATGATTCTGACACTAGCACCACAAGTTTTCAGTACCCAGTTGATATTTCGTCCACCTCGTCATCAGATCACCAATTCTATCAGAGCTCCATTGATGTTCTTGCTTCTACTTCAGCAGCCAACAGTAATAACTATTCTCAATTTCCAAGCACAAACTTTGATGCTAGTAACGGTACTGGGGGTTCAAGTAGTCCAACCATATTTCATGGGCTGGACGATCAGAATAACAATCTACAGGCTGATCATCTTAACCAGCTAACTGAATTGGAGGTTTACGACAACAGTTTTGCTCATCAGCATCAGCAACTGGGTGGTTTTTATTATCAAGCCTCCGAGGAGACGTTGAACAACGGTAGCAGTGCAGGGACCAGTACTGCTTCTGCAGAGAGTGAAATTAGTTGGGGAGACATAAACTCACTGGTTTATAGTACTCAAATGGTTGCAGACTATGAAACCTGCTGCCAACAAGCAGTAGTAGTACCACAAGATCAACATTCTTTTTTTGCAGAGGCAACCTACTTTGGCCTCAAATAACACCAATAATGCATGGTAATTGGGGTTAACGGGTTGTAAGTTGATTTGGTGTCTGAATTCAGTAGGATTTCTTTCCTTTGCAGTCATACTTTGATCCACCTCTCTCTTAATTATTATTATTTTTTTGGTAATTCAACGATGATCCAACTGGGTGCTAGTGGAACCCAATGCCTACCGACCCTTGATTGTACCACTAAGCCAACAAGTTACAAGGGGATCGACGATCTATTTCTCAAATTTTTTATTTGTAACTTATAAGCTTCAATTTCTCTCCCAGTTCAAATTTGAAATACTTGTGGACGATGTTGATTGTTGTGTTTAACTAATTTAGGAACTTGAAGTCTTGAACATAGAACAATGTGGTTCTGTTCACCTTCATGGCAATGAGATCAGTTGGGATACCATGTATACTCTATTGACTAGTCTGATATGCAGGTGCAGTTTGAGCAACTTTACGATTTAATTCCTAGTTACAACTTTTACATGGTAAAAATGTACTAGACTACTAGTACTTCTCTTCCCTTCTCTTCATTTCCATGTGGCAGAAAGTACCTCTGAACCCTCCAATCACAATAAAGTCACAGTGCTTTGACATTTTGGCCATAACTGGCTCGACACTAGCATGCAGGGAATCACAATGTGGCTGCATTCCTTTATAATTTTCTTCATGTCTTCAACGGTGACAAGAGCTGTAAAAAACAAATTTTCTAGTCCATTTTATGTGTATTTCCAACTAGAAAGTGGAAATATATACATATATTGTTGCAATTCTAATTTCATTAGGACTGTAATTTTGTAAATCTTAGTAAATTATGTATAGGATTCTATGAGATCTTTCCTTGTTGTATTTGTATTACTTGAAGAGTAAGATTCTCTTTTCCTTATCACTATAAATAAAGGCACAAATGACACACCACAAAATTCCTAAACTCTTTCTATTCTCTCTCCCTGCCGCCAGCCCTCTCTCCCTCTCTTTCTCTTTCGTTCAGTAAAATAGATCTACAACATGATATCAGCATGGTCATGTTGCTGTTCTAAGGAACGGAAGGATTTTGGAGAAGGATCTTCTACAACCAAAAGCTTCCATCGTTTCCATTCAATCAAGTAACTTCTCAAACACAAAATCAATATTTTATAAGCCTTTATAGCATGAAAACATTTAGCATGATGCATGAACCCCAAATTTATTTTGCTTTATATATTGCTTATATTGCTCTATTATATATGTTGTTCATGAATACACAATATTTTTTATATATGTTGTTCATGCCTATGTAATATTATAGTGTATTATTCAATATTGCTATGGTGAAGTGTTTGAGTACAAAGGAAAGCATGAAAATAGAAGCAAAATTAAGATTTTTTCAAACCCTAATCACGTGTGAACCACGTCCCCAAGCCGCCAAGCTGTGCCGCACACGGAACCAAGCCACTCCTGTTCCAAAACTCAAAAACGACGTCGTTTTGTGTCATCTCTATCATCGCCCATTTGGGCTCGATGAAACATCGTCGTCTTCGACGACATACATCGAGATTCAAGTCAAATCTCATCGTGATTTGTGGGATTCACTTCAATTATCATTGGTTTTGGACCCATCCGTCACGAACTAACCCTCGATGCCGTCTTTCAAGACGTCGCTGACCTTCGAGACCAATGGGCCGCACCTGCATATGCCACTTCTGTTTAAGAATACTGTCACTAGAGGCAGCGCCATTGATCTTCTCCAGCTAAACCGACACCCATCTTTGATGGGCTTTCTCTGAAATAACCTGCAACCCTATTGGGCTTGTTGCTCACTCGGCCCACCTTGGTTACTGTTGGTGCCCTTTTTTCTAAGCCCAAACCCTTTATGGGCATTTTTCTTTGCTTCAGCCCGCACCCAACTTTTGCTGGGGTGCCTATCCTTACGGGCTAAGCTCAACTCTAGGGTTCCCACCGGCCCTCAGCCACTTGGCCCAAATATGGGTCTGAACCACTATATTTTCTTGCTTCCACTCTCGATCCCTATTTGGATCCGGTCTATTGGATTAATTAAGTGACTTGTAGTATATAAGTTCGACAAAAAACATATTCTTGACCATCAACCCACCTTTTATGAATTATGATCCAATATCTTATACATGTATCTTGTGTTCCCAAAGTTTCTCACATATGCATGATGCACTGCAAACTGAATACCTAACTGAAGAAGATCCATGCATTATCTGGCTCGCTTTGATCACTAGAAAGATATATTTTTGCATAAAGTAAGACACGACTGGCAGCATTTACACTTCCAGGACTTCAAGTCTTTGAATGAATTAGACCTGACAATCATGTCGTGTTTGTGTCGTTTTCGTGACATGCCTGATATCATAACGAATCATGTCGTGTCAAACTCCTTAAAACAAATGGGTAATATGACTCGATCCTTTAAAATTAACAGATAATATGACCCGACCCATTACATGTTAAAAATATAATTTTTTTTAATATATAATCAAATGAAAAACGTCATACCAAATTAGTATCTGCATACCACTTTGTCCCTAAATTAATATCTACATACGCTAAATCCTAAACTCTAATGTTCCAAACGACGATGTAACCATCGTCAAAGTATACAGGTTGCAATAACAAGCGTTGGCATAATTTTTCACTTTTTTGCACTTGTAAATGAATTATTTACACATTTTGAACTCCATCTCAAAACACTATTCATGAGAGTTTGTAGAGTTTTAAAAGTCCAAAAAATGATGTACCCATCGTCAAAGCGTAGAGGATGCGATCACGAGTGTTTGCATATTTGTTTCACATTTTTCACACTTGGACGTACTTTGGAATCAGAATGAGATGTTAGTCGACAATGCATTTGCATACATAGTAGCTATTGATATCATGCTAATTGATGAGAAACCGTGTTCCATTGATAAATGTCAAAATAGAACTAATTGGTTAAATTGGAAACAAGTAGTCCAAGTTGAACTTGATTCACTTGCGAAACACAGTGTTTGGGCCAATAGTTCCTATACCTCTACATGTGAAGCCCGTTTGGCTACAAGTGAGTTTCATAAGAAAGCGTTATGAGAAGAATGAGATAATGATCTAAGGCATACCTCGTGGCACAAGACTTTTCTCAATGCTTTGGGTTTGATTACCAAGAGACGTATTTCCCTGTAATGGACGTCATAATGTTCTTTTACCTTATTAGTTTAGTAGTTTTTGAAGAATTGAATATACTACTTATAGACGTGGTAACTGGCTACCTATATAGGGATCTTGATACGGAAATCTATATGAAAGTTCCCAAAAGACTTACATTGACTGGATTAAATAGTTTTAGACTACAAAACACCCTCTCGATTAGATTGAGGTGTTCACTCTATAGATTTAAACAATTCAGGTGGATGTATTATAATTGTCTGAGTGAGTATTTGATTAGTCAGGGATATGTGAGTAATGAACTATACCCTTGCGAGTTTATCAAGAAGTCACATTCCAAATTTTCAATAGTTATAGTTAATGTCGATTTCTTATTGCGATAGCTGAAGTCAAGCAGATTCGTTCTCAAGACAACCTTGCCAACCTTTTCACGAAGTCAGTGTTAAAGTCTACTTTCCATAAGCTTGTTCAAGGAATTGGTATGCATAAATTATCCGATTTTCAATGCTTGTAATTCTCATTTGGAAGTTTTGTCAAACTTATGGGGAGTATCCAGAAGTGTACTTACTATTAAGGAAGATAACAAGTCTTCCATTTCTGTTGATGTTAAATAGTTTAGTGAAAGTTAAATGTGGTTAGTTTGTTATTAACTATAGTTAGAATTGTTACAAGTTTAGTTAAGGTAGTCAAGGGTATATTTGTAAAGAGCCAAAGGCTATATATATTCTCTTCTGTGTAATTGTAAAATTCATTGAGTGAAATACAATCTTGTAGAAGAAGTTTTATCATTCTTTATGGTTTCATTGCTAGTCGCCTCACGGCTCTTCTCGATCCTCTTCTCTTCCGCTCATATTTTCTGATCTGTACCTCGATTTGATTGTTCTCTATGGTGATTTTGTTCTGCGCTTGTTGATCTTGATCTGTTTTCTTGCTCTCTCATGGCGACTTCATCTAAGTCGGTGCCTGTTATCAATCCATCTTCTAACCCTAATTCCTCTTCATATTCCTATCTCACAATCCAAACTATTGGCAGCATGGTGCCAATGAAGCTTAAGAGGACCAATTATCTGCCATGGTGTGCTTTGTTTGCTCCGATTCTTCAGTGTTATCGTTTTCTTGGTATCGTCGATGGCACGAAACCCTGTCCCGCCCCTCTTCTGCCTGATTGCACTCTTAATTTGGCTTTCGAAGTTTGGTATGAGAAGGATCAGAATTTCCTGATCTGGTTTAATTCCACATTGTCTGAAAAGGTGATTCCTTTCACAGTTGACGTTTCGTTTTCCCGCGATCTATGACTTAAGCTCGAACAAAGATTTGGGGGTGTTTCTGATGCACATGTTCATTAGCTTTGTTCTCGACTTCAATGTGTTAAAAAAGGTTCTCGATCCATGTCTGATTATTTGCAAGAGCTCAAAGAGATCTCCGACTCTCTCACTGCTGCTGGAGCCTCAATTTCTGATCGCGATCTCATTGCTGCTACTTTGGCTGGTCTTCCTGATGAGTTTGAATCATTCACAGACTCAATCATGCTTCGATTAGCTTCTACATCTTTGGATGAATTGCATGGCTTACTCCTTACCAAAGAGCTCTTTCTGAATCATCGCAAGAAAGATGTCTCTTTCAATATGTTTGAACCATTTCATGCCTTATCAATTCAAGCTTAACCCCTACTTCTTCCCACCCTACCTCATGCGTATGTTGCTCAGAATCAACCACTTCAGCACTCTTTTCGTTACAATTCGAATCGTGGCGCCTATTGTGCCAATCGAGGCTCTCATCGTGGTAATTCTTTCACTGGTGGTTTCAATCGTTCTAATTCATTTGCTCAATCTCGTGGTTCTTCTTCTGGTCCTCGGGCTCCTTGTCAGATTTGTGGTAATTCAAGTCATGAAGCGCTTGACTACTTTGACCGTATAAATCCTGAGATATGTGGTCGAATCCTTTCTACCAAGCTCCAAGCAATGTGTGCTCGTTCCAACGCCAAGCCCTCTCCTACTTGGTTAATTGACTCAGGAGCTACTTCGCACATTACTAATGACATATCACACATCAACTCTCCTACTCCCTACACTGGTGAAGACAAGGTTTACATAGGTGATGGTAAAGGTCTGTCCATTTCTTATGTTGGTTCATCTACATTACGAACCTCTACTTCTTCTTTTACACTGTCAAATGTTCTGCATGTTCCTCACATACAACACAATTTGTTGTTTGCCTTTCAATTTCTCCGAGACAATTATTGTTCTTTGACTCTTGATTCTGATGGATCCGTTGTTAAGGATCGTTCCACGGGGAAGACGATTTTACGGGGTTCAGTTAAAGACGGCTTCTATCTTTTGCAGTCTACTACATCTTCTAGTTTCGTCTCTGGTAAAGCTTCTCCTTCACTTGCTGCATCAACTTTTGTTAGTATTAAAGCTCCAATAAAGATATGGCATAGGCGCTTGGGTCATCCATTTTCTGCCATTTTTCGTCGAGTAATATCTACAAATACTCTTGCAGTGCAAGGCAAGTCTACAGTTGATTTTTTCTGTTCAGATTGTGCATTGGCAAAGAACCACAAGCTTCTTTTTGGTCTGTCTTCTTCAGCAACTATTCACAGTCTTCAACTTTTACACTGTGATTTATGGGGATCTGCTTCTGTTACATCTAGCAGTGGTTTCCGATATTACTTACTTCTTGTTGATGATTTTAGTAAATACAGTTGGTTTTCCCTTTGAAAGCAAAGTCGGATGTACTTTCTACGTTTGTTGCGTTCAAGAACTATGTAGAAAATTTGCTTGGTAATAAAATCAAAGTGTTGTGTTCAGATTTAGGGGGTGAATTTACTGGTCATTCGTTTGCATCTTTTCTTAGTGCACATGGTATTTTTCATCAATTCAGCTGTCCACACACGCCTGAACAAAACAGCTGTGCTGAGAGAAAACACCGCCTTCTTGTTGAGACAGCTAGGACCTTACTTGTTGCTTCTCATGTCCCTCATGTGTTTTAGGTCGAAGCTTTCTCTACTGCCCTATATCTCATTAATTGTCTTCCCATTTCTGGTGTCTCACAATCTCCTTGGGAAATTTTATTTCATCAGCACCCGGATTATTCCAAACTCAAAGTTTTTGGTTGCCAATGCTTTCCATGGCTTAAACCTTATATTCACAGTAAATTGGATGCTAAAAGCAACATTTGTGTGTTTTTGGGCTATAGTCTTCAGCACAAAGGTTATCGGTGCTTTGATCCGATTGGCAACCAAGTCTATATCTTCGGACATGTGATTTTTAATGAAGAACTCTATCATTTTCAGTCTCTGTCCCTTCATACTTCTAGCTCTAGCAGTGTTTCTCCAGTTACTTCTCCTTCAATGGATCTCTATTTTAGCAAGTATACTCATCTTGCTTCTTCTCCAACTCCCGATACTTCTCCAACTCCAGATGCTTCTCTAACTCTAGATGCTTCTCCAACTCCAGATGCTTCTCACCCTATTTCTACCTCTATGGTTAATACTCATCCTATGGTTACCCGATCCAAAGCATACATCTATAAACCTAAGGTTTATGCAGTAACTAAGCATTCTCTATCCATTGCACTGGATTCTGTTCCCAACACTTATTTACAAGCATCTAAGTTCGCTCACTGGTGAGCTGCGATGCAGGATGAATACAATGCCTTACTGTCTACATGAACTTGGTCCTTAGTTCATTCTTATTCTTCTCATAACATTGTTGGCTGCAAGTGGGTGTTTTGTGTCAAGAAGAAGCCTGATGGTACTGTGGATTGTTACAAGGCCCGGCTTGTTGCCAAGGGCTTTCATCAACAAGAGGGCATTGATTTCCAAGAGACTTTTAGTCTGGTTGCTAAACCGGTTACCATTCGAATACTTCTTAGTCTTGCTGTTCAACATAATTGGTTTTTAAACCAGTTAGACATCAGCAATGCCTTTCTTCATGGGGATTTAAAAGAGGATGTTTACATGCTTTAACCCTCGAGTTTTATTGATCATTTCTTTCCCAGTCATGTGTGCAAACTTAAAAAATCGCTGTATGATTTTAAGCAAGCCCCTAGAGCTTGGTTTGAAAAACTATTTCAAGCTCTGCAGGACCTTGGGTTCTATCAATCTTCATCTGATGTGTTGATGCACAAAACCGGAGGTCTTGGAACAACTTAAATTTGACCGTGATTTGTAAGTAATGTAAATAACACAAGATGTATCGTGGTTCACCCTAAGGTTTGGGCTACGTCCACACTGATTGTATTTATTTAAGGGAGAAAGAGCTCTGAGAGTGAGAGCGTTGAGAGAAGGCCTAGGAATTGGCCTCAGAAATGGCCTCCCTTAATTGTAAGGGTGAATGGTCCTTTTATAGAATAAAGACTCCTCACTTATTACATATTTGCCCCTTCCTTTATCACATAATTACATTTAAGTCCCTCGAGTATTTGTACGAGATCTAAATACGAGGCCCTAAATATGGTATAAATAGTAGTCCCCCAAGTCTTCAATCAAGAGAGTCTTTTGGCTGGAGACTTAAAATTCAGTCCATGTGTGGGCCGAAGTAACTAGATGTTGTCTTGAACTGATGCTCGATATGAGGCGGTGCTCAATCTGAAATGATGCTCAACTAGAAGTAGCACACGCTGCAGGGTTGCGAGGCTCGTGGCTTATGCTGCCTTGGTTGGCTCGGCTTGTGGCGTTTGACGGTGAGGGAGTCTCTTTTATAGAATAAGGGCTCGCTCCTCAATACATGAATGATGGGCTAGAGTTGATGCTCTCTAATGATGGTGAGGGAGTCCTTTTTATAGAATAAGGGCTCGCTCCTCAATACATAAATGATGGGTTAAGAGTGATGCTTGCGGAGAGGCGGTTGCTCAGCTGGCGGCGATGCTCTCTAATGAAGGTGAGGGAGTCACTTTTATAAAATAAGGGCTCGCTCCTCAGTATATAGATAATGGGCTAAGTCCCCCAAGTATTTTTCATGAGGCCCAGTTGAGGCCCAATATATGGTACATAATGTAGTCCCCTAAGTCTTCGGTCAATAGAGTCTGTTAGCTGGAGATTTCAAATTGAATCCATGTATGGGCCGAAATGGCGGTTGTTCGGAGGCGGTATTTGTATACCCTACACTGAAGCTTTGTAGGTGAAGCTTTGCAAGTGAAGCTTTGAAGCTACAACTCTGTAAATGAAGCTTTCGAAGCTGGAGCTTTTGTAATGAATCTTTTGAAGCTAGAGCTCTGTAAATGAAGCTTTTAAAGCTAGAGCTCTGTAAATGAAGCTTTTGAAGCTGATTGACATGAGTGATGCTCATGAATGTTTATGTTGATTGACATGAGTGATGCTCATGGATGTTGTCATGAGTGATGCTCATGAATGTTAACATGAGTGATGCTTATGAATGTTGACATGAATGATGGTCATGAATGTTTATGTATGATTGTCATGAGTGATGCTCATGGATGTTTATGTATGAATGGCATGAGTAATGCTCATGTATAATTTGGAGTACTGGGTGTACTTTTGATCACCTAGTTGGTGGCATGAAGGAGAGTTCGGGTTGTACATTTCATCACCTGGTTGGTGGCATGAATGGTTAGTTGCCAAATGATATTGGAGTACGGGTTGTACATTTCATCACCTGGTTGGTGGTAATAGCGGCAGGTTGCCGAATAATTTTGGAGTACTGGGCATACTTTTGGTCACCTGGTTGGTGATAATAGAGGCAGGTTGCCGAATAATTTTGGAGTACTGGACGTACTTTTGGTCACCTGGTTGGTGCTATTTTGGGGTTATGGGCCTTCGCCCTCCACGACATGCCAGCCCATTTATTTTAGGCTTTGCCTTTTTTTTTTTTTTTACCTCCTGACGGGGGTTTATACATATTACCCTCTAATGGGGTTTATACAGATGTTTCCGAAAGATAATAAATTACATCATTCAAAAAGTTTCGACACAAAAGCTTTGACAGTTGCAGATCGTTGGTGCGTACTGCACTTACTGCGTACTGGGTTGTTGCAGATCTTTCCCTTCTCTTTATTTTTCTTTCTTTTGGCAGATGACAGAATAATGCCATTTCTTCTTGCTTTTTTGCTTTTAGTTTTGTTTTTCCATCGCATTCTCTCTGTCTCTTCAACTGGCAGACAAAAGGAATCACGATAGAAATAATAATTGGAGCCTTATCTTTTTAAAGTAGGCATATTCTTGGTGGTCGACAAAAGCAAAATAGCAGCCAGAGAAAGATTGTAAAGGATATGAGTAGGCTTGAGGGCACTATCATTGACGCCAAAGAGAGAAGCGTCGTAAAAAATGATGGTCAACGTGCGTCTTCTGCCCATCTGACTTCTTGGCAGGGTCCCTTTTCACCACCTTGGGTCCCGTGAAAGAAAGGAATTGTTACAGCTCACGGGAAAAGACATCTGCTTTTGCCGGATCAAATCTGATGCATTGGTATCAGCTGTAGTGATCAAATCATGAGAAAGGCTGAAAAAAGGGTCAGCAATGTAACAAGTGGCGGTATGGCTCCTGAAACGCCAATCATAACTTTATTTTTATCCACCATAGAAAGGCTGAAAAGGGTCGTAGCTGCATTTTCCCGTGCTTTCATCCCTCCATTCTTGAGAACATGAACAATACCAGGAACTGCTCCAGAGGATATGATAATTCCTTTGTTATCTTAACATAAGGAAAGGTTGAGGAGTGTTGTCACAACATGCTCTCTAAGGAAGTCTACCAGGCTCTGAAAAAACATGAACATAGAAAAGAAATCTGAGCCTTCTTCCAAATTCTTCTCTCTGTGACATCCTGATAGCAAGAAAAGAAATCTGAGCCTTCACCCATTCCTCCGTTGCGTCTCGCTGATGTTTCTGTCATAGTTCTGATAGATACTCATGTGGTTCATCCCAAAGCAGACACCAGCTACCGGAGCCGGGGTCGGGTAGACGGATGGGTCAGGTGGCATTACGACGGCGTAAGGCGCGGGGTACTGGGGTTGCTGGATGTGGAATGGCATGGGGGAGTAGGACGACGACGACAAGGCGTTGGCGTTTGGCGTATGTGCCTTGGGAAGAGGTCGACGGAGGAGCTGTGGAAGAAACAGAGATCTTTGACCCCAATTCAGAGATTTATGGAGGAGCGGGAATCTTCCGTGGGTCGACAGAGACTTGCGCAACGACCAGAACGGCGAACGCTAAGGTCGCCATTTCTGCCCTCAGCCAAAGTCGCCATTTCTGCCCTCACATTCCCCCTGAAAAATCAACAGAGATTCGCGATGACTAATCTGGGCTAGCTGGGCCCAAGTAACTTCTCTATGGTCCAACCCAAATTTCCCAACGGTCTATTCTGGCTTGTGATGAAACAATTTTTAGGGGTTTTTTTAGGTAAGCAGATTCACGGTGGTGAGATTTGATGAAAAAATGAAAAAGAATCGACATAATTTTTCGTGTCGATTCCCACAGACGGCGCCAAAATGTTGATGCACAAAATTGGAGGTCTTGGAACAACTTAAATTCGACCGTGAATCTGCAAGTAATGTAAATAACACAAGATGTATCGTGGTTCACCCCAAGGTTTGGGCTACATCCACACTGATTGTATTTATTTGAGGGAGAGAAAGCTCTGAGAGTGAGAGCGTTGAGAGGGGGTGAGAGGGCCTAGGAATTGGCCTTAGAAATTGCCTCCCTTAATTGTGAGGGTAAAGGGTCCTTTTATAGAATAAGGACTCCTCACTTATTACATATTTTCCCATTCCTTTATCACACAATTACATTTAAGTCCCCCGAGTATCTGTACGAGATCTAAATACGAGGCCCTAAATATGGTATAAACATGATGAATCTTTGTTTGTACTTAATGGTCATCAATTGGTTATAGTTCTCGTTTATGTATATGACATTCTCGTTACTGGCCCTAATTCTCATCTCTGTCATCAATTCATTCAACAACTCAGTAATCGATTTCCAGTGAAGGATCTTGGTCCTTTACACTATTTCTTGGGGCTAGAAGTCCAGCGATCTTCTAAAGGGATCTTTTTTCATCAAACTAAATATTTGTTTGATCTTCATCAACAGAAAAATATGCAGGGTGCCAAACCTTGTTGCACACCTCTTGGCTCCCATAAACTGGATCATACTGGTTCTCCTCTACCCAATCCCACTGAGTATCACTCAATTGTTGGAGGCCTTCAATATCTCACGTGGACTCGCCCGGACCTTGCTTTTGCTTTCAATCAGCTCTGCCAGTTCATGCATGCTTCGCATGAACAACATTTTCAAGCTGCTAAACGAGTTATTCGATTTCTAAAAGGTTTTATTTCCCAGGGATTATGGTTTACAAAGGGTCCTGTTGATCTCTCAGCATACTCCGATGCTGATTGGGCTAGAAGCACGTTTGATAGGCGATCAACCAGTGGCTATTGTGTCTTTCTTGGTCCCAACCTCATCAGCTAGAGTGCCAAGAAACAAGGTACTGTCGCCCGCTTTTCTACAGAAGCCGAATATAGGTCTCTGGCTCATACGGCTGCAAAACTCACTTGGGTTTGTAAAATCCTTCGTGACCTTCATTGTCCTATCCCTAAACTGCCTACACTGTGGTGTGATAACATTTCAGCCATCTCTTTAGCCTCTAATCCTATTTATCATGCTCGCACAAAACATGTTGAGATTGATTATCATTACATTCGTGAACTGGTTCTAGCTAATCTTCTCAAAGTCTAGTTTGTTTGCAGTGCCGATCAATTGGCTGATCTTCATACAAAATCTTTGTCTAAAAATCAGTTCCGATACTTGTGTTCCAAGCTTCCTATTGGAATCAACTCTGATTCCTCCTCTCACTTGAGGGGGTGTATTAACGAAGATAACAAGTCTTCCATTTCTGTTGATGTTAAATAGTTTAGTAAAAGCTAAATGTGGTTAGTTTGTTATTAACTATAGTTAGTTAGAATGGTTACAGGTTTAGTTAAGGTAGTCAAGGGTATATTTGTAAAGAGCCAAAGGCTATATATATTCTCTTCTGTGTAATTGTAAAATTCATTGAGTGAAATACAATCTTGTAGAAGAAGTTTTATCATTCTTTACTTACTTGGCCCTAAAGTACTCTTTTTCTTTTAGATTAGGAGCATTTCTTCCATTGGGGTTTTGCTACCTAACGATGTTTTAACGAGGCACCTATCCTGAGCTGGTCGTACAGTTGTGTGCATTTTACTTGTGTCCTGAAAACGTAGAATTTTGATTCTATGAGATATTTCTGAAGAAAGTTGAGGTTCCACCATAATACCAATTGGCAATATGGGAGCCCATACATGGTCCCTCTTCCCATCAATGTGGGATTCATTCTCAACACGCCTCCTCAAATGTGGTGAATTTTCAAGTGTAACAATGGATAACACAACTCGGGTGACGTGGAGCATGTGTAAGCATTGAGCTTCACACATGAGACAACCTACTTTGATACCATGTAGACCCGGCAGTTTTTGACACGACACGAAAACGACATGAAAATATTAGGTTTCGGGTCAACACGATAACTTATCGGGTGACCTGTTAAGAACCCCGTTAATAACGGGTATACACGCGGATAACACATGGGTAACCTGTTTCGACCCGTTATGAAAAAATTTATTTTGATAATTTTAAAGTTTAATTACTAAAAGATTTCTTATAAAATACAATAGCCATATTAATATATACAATATATTCTATATTAAATATATAGTTTTGTATTATTATTCTATATAAGTTTAAAAAAAAAGTTTTAGTCATTATTTATTTTTATTATGAGAGTTCCTTATTATCATTACTAGGATAAATTTTACTTAACATGTTGTTGTCCAAAATCAAAATAAACTAATATAGTATTTGTGTAGGCAGGCAAGAACTAAGAAGACATACATACAAGTATGAAAAATGTGAAAGAATATATAAACACTTGTGATTTACACTTACATTATCGTTTAGATTTTTAAAATCCTCCAAACCTTCATGAATAATATTTTTTATTTGAGGGAAAAATTAATAAAATTAATAATAATTATTGTAGAAGTGTAAAAAATGTTAAAAAAATATACAATCACTCATAGTAATAAACTTTACAACTTTCATGAAGGGATCAATTTCGAAATCCAACACTATAATTCATAAACCTTAAATTTATATATAACCGTCGATTGCCATTTACGCTTTATTCTTCTTATTGAATTTCCTTTTAAAAAATTTCTTTTTGTGAAAACATGATCATATGGCGGATGTAAGAAGATGAATGGCTCAGATCTTTGATATCACGTTTCGATATTTACGGTTAACTGAAATATGAGTTGATGTCATATAGTTTGTAGAAACTTTATAAACATCAAGCAATATTTTCACTAACTGTAAAACTCTAAATATAATATCAACGATCCAAACCGTTCATCTTCTTGTATCCTCTAATAGATCAAGTTTTCAAAAAAGAAAATCTGAAAAAAAAAAATTTGATGAGAACAATGAAGCGTAAATGTAAACAACAATCAACGGTTAAATTTTGATCTATGATTTATATGATTATAGTGGCGAATCTCAAAGTTAAGCTCTTCATAAAAGTTGTAAAGCTTGTCATTACGAGCGTTTATATATTTTTTCTATATTTTTTTACACTACTACATTAATTAAAAAACTATCATAGACTTTAGGTAAGTGACAATATGATATGTATATACTTATTTAGTATTATGTTTTTCATTTGATTATTTATTGGTTTAAAATATATTTTCCTTAACGAGTAATGGGTCGGGTCATATTACCTGTTAATATTATCGGGTCGATTTTGGGTCGGATCATTTTACCCGTTTATTTTAACGGGTGGTACACAACACGACCCGTTAAGATATCGGGTATAACACGAAAACGACACGAACATGGAAAACATGACATGAATTCTAGGTCTAATACCATGAAGAAAGTTGAGGTTCCACCATAAAACCAATTGGCAATATGAGGAGTATGCCAACTAACTTATAAGCCTACATAGGGCCCCTCATCCCATCAATGTGAGATTCATTCTCAACAGTTTCCTTGTTTTATTTGTACTACTTGGAGAGCTAGATTCTTTCTTTTTATCACTATAAATAAAGGCATAAAAGGGTGAGAAATTGTACCACAAAATTTTCAAACTCTCTCTATTCTCCCTCCCTATAGCCGACTCTCCCTCTCTCTCTCTCTAACTAAAATAGGCCAACAACAATGTCATATTTATTTGGTTGATAAAAGAAAAAGAAAAACTCATACAACATATACATAATGTTGTTCCTTTGCTATTGTCCACAAATTTTGTGAATCATGTACCTTTTACATAAGTAAATAGTAGCCCTATTATAACTCATACAATTTTGTTTCAATAGCACATGATTACGATTACTTGTAGATACAATAACTTCACCTACAAGAGGAGAATTCGAATTTGAGACCTCATCCAAAAATTGAGAAGAGTGGTACTCCAAATAACTTTTCTTTTTGTTGATGTCAAATTTAATTTCTATGACACTAGCAAAAGTAGAGAGTGGTACTTCCATTTGTACTTACTAAAATTTTCATCTGCATAATGATTTAAAAAATCTTGACATCTACAATTTCAAGTTAATTTTTTTTTCACCCTAACACACCAGAAGATTTTCGATCTATCAAGACAGAAATGGAACTTTCAGGTCCTATATTTTGTTGGATGCAGCTGTATTCCTATTGTTGAAAAAACTAAAGACCTTAAGGATTCAAAGATACTAAATTTTTATATTGTGTGTCAGTTGTTTCTTGAGAGAGTAGAATGCATTGAAATCAAGTGTGCATATCAGCCAAATGTTGCTTTCTTTACAATATTCAGAACATAATATTTGAGAAGTGTTTGCAACTAAGTGATCTTTATTATAATTTTGTCCTTGTGAGTTAGTTTTGCAATTAGACACATAGCTCTGGTTTATTTCATATAGATGAGAATCATGAAGTATAATGAGCGAGCGTCTTTTATGTGAAGTTGTTGACCCTAAAAACTACCAAGCCTACATGGCCCACAGGCCAAGTAACTAATGACCTAACTACGTCCTTCGGTTGATGTGGGGAATGTCAACTTGGCCGCCAAGCTCGGTCGAGGAGTAAAATGTGTTGATATTACATTGAGCGCGCGGTTGACTTCTCGATCTTGCGACTACGACCGAGGAAAGAACACGTCTCGGCCTTTGGGTTCTAAAGCCTGAAGACAAGGCTGCTAGTTTTACGAAGTTCATAAATCGTCGGTGCTAGATTCGGTCACGGTGATTATATTCGTAAGAGTATAAACACGTTGAATCGACACAAGAGTATACAGACACAAGTACTCAAAAGAGATATATGTCTTGATGGTGAATGTGGTTCGACCGCCAAAATGTCGAACTTTAAAACTCACTTGCGAATATCTAATCATAAAACAACTCGGCGTCCATTGTGCCGAGCCCAGTAACTTGTAATACCCCACCTCGCCAAGAAGGCTAGCGAGATGACCTCTGCCAATAAGGATTCAAAAACCCTTCTTGATCGAGACTTGGATAGATAACCAGTCGGCGTCGACGTAGTGCTGTTTATCCAAACTGAATGTGCTCCACGGTCAGCTGATTCTACGGCAACAATGCTGTTTATCCAAACTGAAGATGTGTAAGTGAAAAAGAAAATAAAAATCTCAAGCTTATTGAGAGGTTTCGTGTAGAACGAGAGTTTGCGCAGGGCAGTTTGTGTGTTGAATTGGAGGGGCCTTGAATGATGCACTCCCCACTTTATTTATAGTAGCAAACCTGTTTCTGATCAAATCAAAACTATACTCGTATTAGGACTCCTTACCTCGATCCAATCTTATCTCGGCTAGTCTTACTCCTATTAGGACTTTGAACTCATCCCCTTATCAGGCCGTATTCATTCCTAAGTTTCAGTATCCTCATTCTGCCGAGACTCCTTATTGTATCAGGAATCAACTACCCATCCTGATAGGACACAGCCGGTCCCTAAGTAACGCTTCCGGGTCGAGAACAATCCTAAGCTCGGCTCAAACCAATATTTTAGGCCTAAACATTGCCCCTTCGTTTCTGAGGTGGTCGACCTATCATCCTAAAACAAACATTGAACCCTCTCGAGAAATACCACCATTCTTATTTATGAGACATGATCTCACGATCTCAATTTTCCAACCGTCTTACCATGTGTCGGTCCCTTGGCTAACCTAGCAATCCTTAATCATGACCCTTGAAAAAGTGCGACAGCCAAAACATCTCTTCTACATTAAAACCATCACAACACACAATCGTGCATCCTCAAACTGTAAAAACCTCGGTCCTTTCACCTGGACTATCTAAATATCCACAATGATTAGCAACTTTCCCGCTCGATTCTATCCTCAATTTTGAAAATCAAACCTTTAACCTTCTTTCCAAAATGCCTATAAATACCTGAATCCTTTCTATTTGTACCTTACACTTTCCAAAACCCTTGAAAACTTCTTGCCATTTTGCTTTCAAAATCTAAAAAAAAAAGCTCTTAACCCAGAAATCCTCGAGTTTTCATCAATGGCCTCCTTCATCTCCAAACTCTCTGACGAATGCAACAAGTGCAAGGACTTCATTGACCAGAGCGCCGTCAAGACTCTATGCTTCGAGAGTGATTTAAGCGCAACTCATCAAATCCTGGGACCGCTTTTCAAGGATGCAATGCCATCGTCCATCATCAACCTCTTCAAAGACCATTGCCTAACACCCTTGCTGCAAGGGTTTGATTGGTTAAAGTGGTACCTAACGAAGCCCTAAGGAGACTGGCAAAGAATATGAGGCTCTCAACATCCACGACACCATTAAACTTTCGACCATGGAAATTACCATGGATAAATAACTCCTTATGGCAGCTCTGAGCTTCTGGTGCTCGGCTACCAATACCATAATCCTTCCCTTCGACCCTATCACCCCCACCATCCTCGACATCTCAGCCATCCTTGGGACCTTTCCCTCAGGTATCCTAATATATGCCGCCCTTTTCGGGTACTCGTCAAATCTCGACCTTAAAGCGTTATTTGACGAACGGGCAATCGAGACACTAAGCCAAGAAGGTCAAGAGCCTTTAAAAGAAGAAGTTCAGAAGTTGCACAAGAACTTCTTTAACTATAACACCCTCATCCTCCATTTTGGTGGCCGAGGGGAGGAGAATCTGCGGAAGGGAGAGCATGAAACCTTCCTATTTTACCGGTACAACAAGTTTATATGTTGTAAAAGTCAAACAAATGCTTGGTCAAAAATATGCCGGTGGCTGAAGCCCTGGCTAGTGGTCACTCCCTGGCGCTCAATCCAACTATTCTCGTAAACCTCATACGCTGTCTGGCTGAAACAACCATCAACAAGATCGACCCGTACCAGAACGAACCTCTCTGGGTATTCCAACTCTGGCTGCAGGTCTATTTTTCCACACTTCGGCCAAAGATCCCCAACTTTTAGTCCATTGCAGCACTCGGCCTTTAGTTGGCCTCTCGACCGGTGCCTTATCACCGGGCCGAAGAAGTCTTCAAATACTTCTTCGGCTTAGATGTCCTCTCAGATGACAAGTTTTTGATATGTCGTCGTAAAAAATACCCTTTTTCCCTCAGGCTTCCATCATCAACATGGAGTGAAAGCGAGGATGCTGATCTTTGTCAAAATTAAGGGTCATTCGTGATAACATGTAACCTTCCCCTTGGCTGTGACGCTTGCCGAGTGAGCTGGGACGTCTACCACCCCCACTTCGCTGCCCGACAACTCGGCTACCTCCAAGGTTGCGCGGTACCCTTACTTACTTCCCGCTCCTTCCTAAGCCAATGACGCCTCTCTAGTTCCTCAGGGAGGGAGTGTAGAGATACCAAGAAATAGTTTCAGGAACGGTGCAAAAAATTTCATCTCCGGCCAACTGTTCCTAAATCTCTCCGTACTGACACATTTGGCGATTGGTGGGAAGAGTACACTCAAGACTTTTTTGGCGCTTCGGTCGAAGACGTGGTTAATAAAGTTTTTGGCGACCCACCCCAAAAAACCCTCGCCTCTCAATCCAAAGAAACGACCCAAGGTATATGGCTTTTTCTACCTTTATTCTTCAAACACTTAATTCTATTTTACTAACTTGACTTCGCTTTCTTAGGTGGTCGAGTATTGAAGCAAGTGGACGTGATTGATGTGGCTGCGGCTAGGAAAAAATTGCCATCTTTCTCCAAGAAAACTAAAACTGCCGCGCAAACCCCGCTGAGTAAACGGCCTCGCCAGGAAACTGAGACAACAGGTGCAGCTCCTCGTCCAGCCAGACCACGGGAGCGACCACTCTTAATGCCTTTCATCCTACTCCCGTTGTCCAAGCCTCGAAGGAGAAGCAGTGGTTGAATAAGTTGCTGCACTGCTGGTCGAAAAGCCTGCAGCTCTGGGGCTTACCATTAGGCCCGTCTTGGAGGAGGTAACCCCTTCGGTCAGGAAAAGTCTCCCTAAAAATCTAAAACAATCAGCGATCATCTTGGAAGAGGTATGATTATGTTGTTGGTAACTCATTTTTCTCATTAAATTCAAAAATATTAACAACTTTTTATTTTCAGATGAGGAGAACGACGAGATTCCACTGGCTAGTCGCCCACGACTAACCAAACCCCATTCCATTGAGCCTCCTCTTGTGGTTGAAGTGACTGGCCAGGTCAATCCTCATGCAGCCGATCGTGGAAAAAGGCCTCAAGTTGAGCCTGAAGCGACAACAGAAACACCAATTCACCTGCAAGATCAAGACCTCAGCATTCCCTCTCAAGAAGCAACTTCGGCTTTTGTAAGACTCGATCACTTTCTCTTGTTAACTTTGCTATAACGAGTCTAAACCAAAAAAAAATATTACATGTTAGGTGCCCAATTATTCATTTCATTAAAAAAATTTTACACCAAAGGGCTTTATCTATATTTCCTGACCACCTTAGTGGCCGTCGAAGGTAGATAACCTTCATCGGCCGCATGAATTGAGAAGCAGTCTAAAACACTGGGCTCGGCCACTAAGCTCTCTAGGTTCGAGCAATGAACCAGGAAACATGGCTGAAGTCTCATGTCGGCAGGTCTAAAAACAAATTCTCTCTGCTATATTCTTTTACGTTTTTGTTTTGCCTAAATTTTTTTCATGGGAAGTCGAGTTCGATGCTCTTCTTTTGAATACTTCAGGAATGGCCGGCCCTTCGGCAACTACAACCGGGTTTTTTATACCGACGGCTTAATCAAATGCTCTTGTTAAGCTACATGACTCTTGTCTCTATCGGCTTCATAGGTTCTCGAATGGCAGGGCCTCAATTCCGTGGGTGCATGTCTAAACGATCTTGCAGCTGACAGTTAATTGAGCACTGAAGCTATCACTCGAGTGTCTTTTACCCTGGAACGAACCCAAGAATACTTCGGTATTTTGGAGAAAGCTTTTCGGGTCGAAAATGACTTGAAAGTTGCAACGGCCATTCGAGAAGCTCTTCGTCCAAAGGTTAAATTTTTGAAGACGAAGAAAGAAACGCTCGCCAACCTCAATCGTCAAATTATCGAACTCCAAAATTGAAGGTCAACAGTTGCTTCTAAGCTTGTAAAGGATTTTGAGTTCAACGGCAAATCTTACTTAACCGAATACGCGGCTAGCGTGAAGCGGGTCAAATAATTGTAGATTGATAAGAGGAATTGGCAAACTGAGGTCACCATGGGCGAGGTGAGATGGTTGGAGTTGAAGGTCGTTCTTGAATCCTTCTTCCTTCGTCACCTTATAACTATTTATTTGTAAAATGATCGACCAACTTTATTTGTACATCCTTTTGCAAATTTAATGAAATGAACTTTTATTCTCGCATTTCCCATGTGACTGGATAGTATTTCTTTAAAAGCTTCCCATTGATTGGCAACTTGTGAATTACACCAGTTCGATCCCTAAGACGGTATACTCCATTGCCGAGAACTTTATGAATAACGAATGGCCCTTCCCAATTTGGATGCCACTTGTTGAACTTGGGGTCTTTAATTCCTACGGGTAGTATGGTTTGCCAAACCAACTCCCCTTCGCATAACATTTTTTGTCCAACTCGTTGATTATAAGCTCGTTCGACGATCTTCTTTTACCACTAATAAGTTATAAGCATCAAGCCGAGCTTCTTCTAAATCTTCTAACTCTTGTCTCATAGCCCGACTGTACTCGGTACTGAACAAATTATATTGTTCGATTACTCGTAACGATTTTAATATGGCGTAGACTGCTCAAGTTGAATTTTCAAATTCGCTGTATACTCTTTAAACATGTCGGACGTGAATATCGTACCATTATCTGTTATGATTGTTTCTAGTACGCCGAATCTAGTCATGATGTTTTCTTCTACAAAATTACAAACTACTTTAGACATTAATTCGGCATATGACTTCGCTTCTACCTATTTGGTGAAGTAGTCCGTCGCGACAAGTATCCATGTATACTTTGCGAACCCGGAAGACGACATAATTTTGCCAATTACATCCATGGCCCATCCTCTGAATGACCATGGTTTAGTGACCGAATGTAGTGACTCGACCGGGACCCTCTGTATCGGACCATGAATTTGGCACTGTACACATCCTCGAGCGAACTCAATGCAATCCTTCAGTATACTTGGCCAGAAATAGCCGTGTGGGCGAAGCAACCATCTCATCTTTCGGCCGGACTGGTGAGCCCCGCAAATCCATTCGTGAACTTTTACGATTGCTTGGGCAGCCTCTTGCGGTCCGAGGCATAACAGTGATAAACCGTCCTCACCCTTTCGGTATAATTCACTTTGGTATATTATGTAGTTTGTGGCATAGACCCTTGTCCTTTGGTTGTGTTTTTCACTGGGGTTCAATATATTGCATAATCAATATTCTCCAATCGTTTGGTAATGCCTTGATAACACAAACCTCAATGGTGTCCTTCTGTTCTAACAACGAAGCTAAGGACATGACCCGTGTACGAATCACGCAATCACGTTGGAGAACTTGTTGATTAATCAAGGCTGAGTGTGCTTGTCATGACACAGGTATTTCTCGGTCGAGTTTGGCCCCCAAGAGTTGTGCTCTGGAGGCTATTTGAGCTAATTCGTCAGCATCGGTGTTATGAACTCGGGAAATGTGTTTGAAAGTAACGCCGTCAAAAGACTTGGCCAAATGGCTAGTAACCATGTGTTAGAGCGCCAGAGTACAATTCATGCAACGAAAAGTTCCACTGAGTTGATTAATTACAAGTTTGGAGTCACCAAGAACAAGGACATGAGTCGCCTGCAAATCGTGTAATACACCGAGGTCGATGACAATGGCTTCGTATTCGGCCTGATTATTCATACAATTGAAATCGAGCTTGAGAGAAAAATACCATCGGTTATAAGTGGGGGATTGAATAACAATCCCAATGCTAGCCGAGACTAAAGTACTAGAACCATTAAAGTACATCGTTCAGTAATTATCACGTGTTTCTACCATGCCAACTTTAACGTCATTGCCCTTGAACTCGTACGGGGAAGGGTGTTGGGCCAAGAAATCAACTAACGCTTGGCCTTTGACAACTTTCTAAGGCATATATTGCACGCTGAACTCAGAGAGGGCCATCGTCCACTTGCCGATTCGGACCTTTATGATCGGCCAAGTGAGCATGTAACGAATGACATCGGTTTAGGCAATGACCTGAGTGATTGACGAGAGCATGTAATGTCTGAGTTTTAATGCAGTGAAAAATAGGGCGAGACAAAGCTTATCGACAATGGAGTAATTAATCTCTGGTGGGTTGAGATTTCGGCTAAGGTAAAAAATGGCTTGTTCTCTCCCAGTGTCATTGTCTTGTGCAAGAAGGCATTCGATGGATTCTTCGGCCGTCGAGATATATAGTTTAAGAGGTCTGCCACGTTGTGGTGGGACGAGGACGGGTAGAGTTTTTAGGGACACCTTGATCTGCGTAAATGCCTCTTGGTGTTCTGTACACCACTCAAAGATGTCAGAATCCTTAAGTTTCAAAAGTGTGGAGAAGGCTTTCATTTTCCCCGCCGAATTAGCAATAAATCAACGGAGAAAGTTAATATTGCCGAGCAACGATTGTAGTTGTTTCTTACTCGTTGGGGATGGAGCATTGATAATTGCGCGGGCCTTATTGTCGTCTACCTCAATACCACGATGATGTATGAGGAATCCTAAAACATTACCAGCTGATATGCCGAAAGCAAATTTAGCGGGATTTATCTTAAGATTGTGCCGGATCATACGTAGAGAAGCCCGACAGAGGTCATCCAAATGTGTTTGCCAACGTTCTAATTTAATTATAACATCGTAAAATGTGTTGATATTACGTTGAGTGCGCGGCTGACTTCTCGATTTTGCAACTGCGACCGAGGAAGGAACACGTCTCGGTCTTTGGGTTCTAGAGCCTGAAGATAAGGCTGCTAGTTCTACGAAGTTCACAAATCGTCAACGCCAGATTTGGTCACAGTAATTATATTCGTAAGAGTATAAACACGCCGAATCACACCAGAGTGTACATACACAAATACTCAAAAGAGATGTACGAGGAATCCTAAAAAATTACCAGCTGAGACAATCATAAAACAACTCAGCGTTCAATGTGCCGAGCCCAGTAACTTGTAACACCCCACATCGCCGAGAAGGCTAGCGAGATGACCTCTGCCAATAAGGATTCGAAAACCCTTCTTGACCGATACTTGGATAGATAACCAGTCGGCCTCGACGCAATGTTGTTTATCCAAACTGAAGGTGCTGTGTGGTCGGCTGATTCTATGACAACAGTGCTGTTTATCCAAACTGAAGGTGTTCGCCGGTTGCCTTCATAGTGCTATTTATCCAAACTGAAGATGTGTTAGCGAAAAAGAAGATAAAAATCTTAAGGTTATTGAGAGGTTTCGCGTAGAACGAGAGTTTGCGCATAGCAGTTTGTGTGTTGAATTGGAGAGGGCTTGAATTATGCACTCCCCTAATTATTCATAGTAGCAAACCTGTTTCTGATCAAATCAAAACTATAGTCGGATTAGGACTCCTTATCCCGATCCAATCTTATCTCAGCCAGTCCTACTCCTATTAGGACTTTGAACTCATCCCCTTATTTGGCTGTATTCATTCCCAAGTTTTAGCATCCTCATTCTGCCAAGACTCCTTATTGTATCAGGATTCAACTACCCATCCTGATAGGACACAGCCGGTGTGGAGCCAAAAATAATCACAAGGCAACACGTGGATATGTGGTAAAAATGACAAAGTTACCCCTGAGACACACCGGTTGTCCTATGCGCGAGCAGTGGACAATCATTCTTTAATCAAGCCAAGAGTGTCCAAAAAAGGTAACCAATTCAAAATTATCTCATCCATCCCGCGGCCCAGCCTGCTCCCACGGCCCAGCCTGCTCCTACCGAGCAGCCCACTCTTGTGGCCTAGCTTGCTCTCACAGCCTAGCTTACTCCCACGGCCCAGCCTGCTCTCACCGCCCAGCCTGCTTCCGCGACATTCCAAGTAGCCCAAATTAGTCCAAGACTATCTCAACCATCTGGACCAACCATCAAGCCGGGGGCACTTTTACCATATTTCTCCACGGATTTGACATTCCCAACTCAAATCTTATGCCTGGAGTCTACTATACTTCCACTGCTCAAGGAGGCATATTCATTCCAAGCTCTTCCAATCTAAATGGCGAACAACAGTTGTCTCGGCAAGTCATAGAGTTGACGAGTGCCCTTGCACAACAGACGACCATAGTGAATCAACTTTTGCAACGCACTGAGATCCAACATGCCCCGGAAAAGGTATCTTGAAGTAGGACAAGGGCAGACGATTCCAGCAGCGTCCCGGCAAGCAGCCACTAGACCAGCCATGAGCCGAGTGTTAGGGTAGTGTACATTCTCATTTAGGCCCTTAAGATAACATATACTTTTGTCTTAGAGCATGGAAGAGCATGCACTATCGACTAGGCCTGAGGATAAGTATATACTCACAGTTAGGGCCATATTCCGATAATCAACATGAGTAACCTTCCAGGTAAAATGTTCATTCACGGTAAGGCCCGCAAAGAGCATCTTCCACCTCACATCGGATTAGGCAGCACAACAGACGAAGATAAGTAGTCACTCAATCCGGCTCAAGTTTAACCAGCAACCTGCGAGTTACTTGCTCTCTTGCTAGGAGCATACCATACTGATCGCAACCGAGGCATAGATGAGTCAAACACATGGAATAGTAGCCTAAACCAGCAGGTCACGACCAGGGGCAGCCGAGGGCTTTGCCACCCCCAACAAAGGTAAATTCAGGAAAAAGTAGAAATACTCTTAAGCAAGCGATTGCACGATTTCCCGCCCAACGAAGCTATTTACAAGGCGCTTCGATAAGACATGACCAACATAAGTGAGTCATCTTTCAATGATAAAATCAAGCAGACGGGTCTACCCTATATAGATTGCCGGATATAAAGACTTCTTCTGTTCTGACAAAATGCAGCAACTCAGCCTAATGGAACGCCGGGGGCAGACGAGTACCAGGAGGACACACCAACCCAACTACCAAGAACTAGGGGCATGCCTTGTTCTTAACACTCCAGACAATTCCTCCTGCTGCGCACAACCTGGCCCAAGCCAGCCTCATCTCTACTTTTACAACCATGCATACCTACTCCACGGCTCTCGGTAACCATTGATCTTGCACCATGGCTTCCAGCCAAGCCTAATAAAGGCACACGATGAAACACCTAATTCTGGGAGTAGCTCACTGCGCTTGCACCCTTACGTGAGATCCATAAGTAGTTTGAAGTCTCAAGCAGATCGCCAAACATGACCTCGCAGGCTAAGGATTATTTCGGTTATCCTAGTAGTCCAGCTTTCCTCAGCTGCACTCACGACAATGACTTCCATGCTCTCCAATGGGAGACGAAAATCTAATTGCTCTCTAGTGCGAAAGGGTAAACCAATTCCCTGACACCCGTATGGGTTTGCTCTCTAGTGTGAGAGGATAAACTAATTGCTCTCCATTGCGAGAGGGTAAACCAATTCCCCGACACCCATATGGGTTTACTCTCCAGAGCAAGAGGATAAACTAATTGCTCTCCAGTACGAGAGGGTAAACTAATTGCTCTCCAGAGCGAGAGGGTAAACTAATTGCTCTCTAGTGCAAGAGGGTAAACCAATTCCCCAATACCCATATGGGTCTACTCTCCAGTACGAGAGGGTAAACTAATTGCTTTCCAGCACGAAAGGGTAAACTACTTGCTCTCCAGTGCGAAAGGGTAAACTAATTGTTCTCCAGTGCGAGAGGATAAACTAATTCCCTGACACCTATCAGGGTAAGCTCTCTAGTGCGAGAAGACCACATAGCTTAAAAGATCGAATGCTTGAAGATCAACTAGGTAGCAAATGGTCAGGGGGTAGCATCCATTTTTTCACTTAATAGTTCACTCATTCGACACTTCATCTTTAGCAACTCTGATCTTGGCAGCTTCATCCTTGACTGCTCCATCTATGAAAAATCAAACTGAAGCAGTTTCCTCATTTTCAGCAAGCAGCCCAGATGTGGCAGCCCAAACAATTGCCTATTCCATGCCACTTCCTTGGCCTATGTTGAACCAATTTTTGGCTTCAATCAAACCGAGTTGCTTTAGCAATGGCCCTTGCCACATCACCTCGTTGGCACATGCTAAGCTGACTCCTGGCCCCTGCCAGCTGACGTGTCGCACCACCCAGACGACTGCCTCGTGGCAGCACCAAGTTTTTATTACATTGGTGCGGCATGGAGAAGACGAAGAAATCAACGAAAGACGGTCATTTTCACGGGTAAGATGTAGAAGATTGCTAGAGGAGGGGGAACAAATATCCTCTAAGCGCTCTCTCTCTCTTGTAAGGTAGAATAAATCACTCTCCAAAATTGATTTAGTAACCCACTTAAGGTGGACTTAAATAGGCTTATAGAGAAATTTATTTTTCTTTCCTAGAAGGATCTAATTTCATATTAAAGAGGGAATCTACATCAAAACAGGAAACAATCTAAAGTTTCCTAGAGCAAGAAGATCTCTACATCTGCTGCCTTTTCCTACGAGCAGCCCAGCAGGTGTGGGGGCATTTGTGGAGCCAAAAATAATCACAAGGCAACACATGGGTTTTTGGTAAAAAGGACAAAGTTACCCCTGAGACACACCGGTTGTCCTATGTGCGAGCAGTGGACAATCATTATTTAATCAAGCCAAGAGTGTCCAAAAAAGGTAACAAATTCCAAATTATCTCATCCATCCTCATCTTAGGAAATTACTTCATAACCTACAAATTATTCCATATAAATGGAGATTAATTGGCTAATTAATGGATTATTAATCCATTAATCACCAATTAAATCACCCATTTTCACACAAAAAAAAACCTCTAAGGGCCGGCCACCTCCACTCCCTATATATATGACCCTATTTTTTTCTAAAAAAGGAGGTCCACACTCTTGCAAAACTCCCAAAAACTCTCCAAACACTTTTCTCTCTAAATTCTAACTTTGGCATCGGAGGTTCTTTGGCCAAAGCCCCCCCATTCATCGTGGGCGCGTGAGGCTCTTGGCCTTGACCAAATGTGTTGATTGTTTTGTAGGTGCAATTTTGTCAAAGAAGGAGAAGACGAAAATTTGCATCCATAGCCGGCCCCTGAGCAACGCTTCCGGGCCAAGAACAATCCTAAGCTTGGCCAAAACCAATATTTTGGGCCTAAACAGAAGTACATAAGTTTATGCAGAGAGGATGTCAAAAATATGCACAACAGATTAATTTAACTTTTTAACTAAAATAGTCTATGAAATTTGACATAACTATTTTTACTTTAGTCTCTGGGAATTAAAATCGACATTGGTTCTTGAATTTGTCCATCATCAATTATTTTAGTCATTCCGTGAAAAATCTCTATTAAATAATGATAAAATAACAAAAATATTCTTAATTTTTATAAATCATTTTAGCTTTATTAAATTGAGAGTATTTATGTCATTTTTGTCTTTATTTAACGCTTGGCTGACATGCATTATACTGCGAAAAATATAAGCTTGAAATTAATTTTATTAAATCTCGAATTTCAGTGATCTCAAGTATACCAATCGGATAACAGTATATCATATAAGCACACACATCGTTTCACAAAAATTGAATTGATTATAAAGTCTTACTAACTAAATTGAAACAAATTATAGTTAAGAAACTTTAACGGAAAAAGATTTGAACTAAAAAAAAAATTAAGCTCGAAAGTAAAATGCATGAAAATAATCGAATTGAAACATAAGAAAACAAGACCTAGGACATCCGAATTCACCGTAACATTTCTACTTAATCCCATTAATATGTTATGAACAAGTAGTTCTCCAATATTGACGATCGTTTTTCCCTAAATTATTCAATGCGCTTTGGCATCTAGTTGCATCAGGCATCCTTACATGTTAACCGTTTGTGGCATCTAGATGAATTTAAACAAGCAAGAACCCATTAAACTCTATGGAAATCATTGGAAAATCACACAAAACCTAATTTCATGGCGTCTACAAATATATGATTATGGTATCACCTGCAAGAAGCTAAACCCAAGTATAACATCTACTTTAACTTGCATCAAATGAACTTAATTTAAACCTAAATGGTGATCAAACATCCAAATAAAAATCAAGCGCATTTCAAATAGTAAAAGATACTCAATATGGAATAAAAACTTGATATTAACACTGTCACAAGAAAATTAAGTATTCATGATCGTGCTATATTGTAGTTCTAAAAAAGATGAAAAAAAAACCCTAGCTTTCTTCGTTATTGCTGCAACCTTCTCCAATTTGATGATTTTGATTTAGTTGAATCCCTTCTCACTAGGAGTTTTAATCTCCTTTTATAACCCACAGCAAAAAATTTAATCCAACTGAATTCTGATTATGAACCCACTAAAATTCTAGCTAATGTACTTTAAGTCTTTATTAAATAAAATAAATATATGAAAACAGTAAAAGCTAGAAATTAAGTCTCCTAAAATCCAATAAATAACATTTACATGTATTTGATCTTCAAAACTGTTGTAGTCTCATCTTCTTATTGTAATGCATATGTCTTGGCACAGTTAAATAGAGTCTTGCTCCACTGAAATTAGTCTAGACATTGAAAAGCTCATTTTCCCCTTCTTTTTCGCATAACTCCAGTAATGAATGCTTATAAATTAAAATATTAGAATTTAGTGCATTTAACCCATCTAGATATAAATTCTAAAGAAGATATATGATAAAAATATGACCATATCAGGTATCCCCTAACAAACAAAACACGACTCAACAAAAACAAATTAATAGATAATTTTTAAATTTTAATTTAGAGATAACACCAACTGCGAGATAATTTTCAAGAAATAAACAAAAATAGTTTAAGACATTATCCAAGAGTTAACTAAATTTGAATCAAATCAACTTGGAGTGTAGTGTTTGTAATAGTTATGTCAATGCAATTCCAAACTTCTTAAAATTATTTTATGCAAACAAGTGACCTCATCAGGTATACATATATACTCATTCACACATATTTACGACTTAATGTAATACACTTAAGTGATTTCATTAAACATGCTGTCATATGTTTGCTTTAACTCAATATCAATATGAAAGAATTTCTTAGATCAAAACATCTTTCACAGAAATCAATGAACTTGAATACGATATAGAAAAGTAACCTGGACTAAATCTAATAACAGCCACAAGTTTTGAACTCGAATCTAGGAACCCACCTAATTAGTGACATCGGTAATTATGAAAAATTCATGATGATGGTGAAGGGAGACCAAGGAACTTAGTAAAAAAAGGTTGGGTATTTGTAACACAAGTTTGTGTAAGCAGTGACGTCAATAGAAGAGAAATAGCGTGGACTGCTAGTAATGTGCTGCTTCATATACACACACACACCATGCACACTACAACTTCTATGCATAATGTCAAAAGGGTCTGCTCTCTGCTCCCCTTCACAAAAATAAATGAATAAATAATAAAACAAATTGATGAAAGGGTGATCTGGGTTATGCATAATTCTACACAATATACAAGGGAAACTATTATATGCTCCTGCAAGTTTAAAATGGAAACTACTATATGCTCCTACAAGTCTAAAATGAATATATGAGCAAGCACTACGTTTCTCTTTCCTCTTCTTTTTCGGTAATCCTAGCTATTGGTGGGACGACGGTTTATATGTAAAATGGTTGCTTGAGACTGAATTAGACGACGGTTTTGAAACATGCAAGACGACGACTTTATCCACCGTCGTCCAAATTCCCACTCATTGCTTTTCTGTTTCTTGCGGTAATCCTAGTGTCTTATGGTGATTTGATCTATAAGCTATGCTCAGATCTAAATTCCCTCCTTCATGTCAATTCTATTCTCGCTATCCTATCTCCGACGTCTCCTATTTTTCCTAAACTTCAAGGGGTAGGATTTTGTAATGGTACCAAATTAAATGGCAGTTTATTTGATGCAGCAGCCTGCGAGTAGTATGTGAAAAAAACACATGTAGTAAAGCCTTCTAATTACTTTATTATTGAAGGGACGTGGAAACAATGTCAAATATAACAATTTACTTACAGTGTAATTAGTGGCAAAACATGTGCACAATAAAGATGAATAGTCCTCGACGAGTAGTACAATGGGAAAATATCCTCCTATCATACAATCAAAAACACTTCAAATTTAAAGCTACTTTCAGGAGAATTCACATTCTCACACACCATGACATAATTATAATAATAATAATAATTAACAACAATAAGGACTTGATTTACAACCAAATGAACCTTGATCGAAGTCTTGTTGCTGGCAACCCCCATGATAGGACAAAAAGCCCTCCGACTTATTATATTTTACTAAAACTACGTAAATTACTAAACCACACTTCTTTTGTTTAATTATTATAGTGAATTGACACTCACTAACATTAGAAAATAATTTTTTTATTAATGTCAAACTGTTTTCATCTTTAAAGTTACCAATGCTTGTTTTTAAACAATTAATAATTCCTCGTGAAAATCAATGTGTCCATTATTGGAGAAGACGTTTGAAAAAAAATTGATATATTGCATTGTAGTTGCGAAAGAGGGGTGATGCGATGGGAATAGTGCATATAGTTCATGTGGGAAAGGGATCCGATCCTTTCCAAATTCTTTCATCTTAATCCACAAAATCAAGAGATTTGGACCATTGAAATTTAATTTAATAACCATAAACAGGGACTCACTTTAAAAGTTATAATAATTTTAGCCGTTAGATTAAATTTTAAATACCCAATCCCCTGCTATGGTGGATTAATTAGAAAGAAGATATTCGGAGAAGGTCTCTTTCCATCCATGTGTATTAGGGCTGGGCCTAAATTTTGAGGAACCTGGCCTTACCCGTTTTAAAATATAACAGGGCGGGGTGGGCCTGGTATAAGTATTTTGAGTTTGGGAATCAGACCTAACCCGACCCTTTTCAAACGAGCCGGTTCAGGATGAGTCCATGGGTCCAGTTTTTCAGTTTTGGGCATACTGCCACCAGCCCGCGACCCCAGTTTTCCATCGCAAAGTCCCCTGTGTAAAGGCATCGCCGCCGTCTGCTTGCCACATCTCAGCGATCAACAAACCACAGATTTCCAAAACATGCAATTCATCTTCTACTTCCTCTCTCTATAAATGCAAGTAAATTATTTAACTCCTAGCTAATTTGATTGGCAACTGCAACCCTTCTGATTTGGGTTATGCAAGGGATCAAAGACCAGGCTTCCCAGAAAAAAAATCCAATACTTTTCAAGCATTTCTCACGCCCCAACCTAAAAACCCAAATAGAACAAATTAATAAAAAATAAAAAAAAACTTCATATAAAATTTCGAATTCATAATTTTTTTTTTAAATGAATCCCTAATTAAGCTAAATCCCCAACATTTTTATGAATTTTTCAAGCAAATTAACTGAATCCCTAATTCCTAAATACCCAAATTCGAATTCAATACAAAAATGAAATTAGATGCCGAGAAGAAAAGAAGTAAGAGCCTAGGAACGTCGTTTTCCTCACGGATCCAAGACGGCTGGGACAACGTCGTCTTCCTCACCGACAACTACGATGAGTTCCGATCCATCGTCCGGTGTCTGTTGCCGCCGCTCAGTTTCTCCACAACCATTGATTTGTGACGACGTGACAGTTACGACTCGATAGCTGGGACTAACGACACAGCTTCTCCATGGAACAAGGTGGTTTACGAGGTGGTTATGGAGTGGTGTCGTCAGAGTCTCGAAGTCGGGATAGAGAGAGAGAGAGAGAGAGAGAGAGAGAGAGAGAGAGAGAGAGAGAGAGAGAGAGGGTGAAGGGAGAGTTTGAGTGAATTGCGTCTGATAAGAAGAAAGAGGGTGATAGACAGATAGACGGTAGAGATTTAATTAGGCAATGAACTTTCTAGGCCTGGGGCCCGTTTTCTCCAATTTTTAGAATTGGCCCGCCCCGTAATTTATTAGGAACTGGCCCGGCCCGCCCCGTTTTGTATTTATGATTTTTGGACACGCCCCGTACCTACCCCGAACCACATGGAACCGCCCCAACCCACGGGTCCAGGACCCGTTTGCCCACCTAATGTGTATCATAAAAGTTACAATTCATTTTTGAGAAATGCTAAGAAAAAAACTCTCTCAAAGTAGGATTTTTTATAGACTTTTTGCCACCTCACCAATTTAACATTAATTCTCATATTAACATTATAAAATACGGGAGCATTTTTACTCATCACCATAAACTATGGTATATGCTCACCATCATATTTATCATCGTTAGATGAGTTTGAATTTCAATATTTGTATAATGGATAGACAAAAATCTCAAAATTCAAACTTATCTAAAGATGATAAATAGGGTGGTAAGCAGTACCACCACTTCAAGATGATGAGCAAAAATTCACTCAATACGATACTATGCAAAAAAATATAAGGAGTTAAAGAGTTAGAGAGTCATATTTTTAGAGAGCGTCTTTAACATTTCTCTTCATTTTTTGATCCACTTGATAAGGTAACTTTTATATCAATCAATCATTGGCCTTAAAAAAAAAAAGAGAAGTGTTAATGTTTCTTTGGAAATGTTATTAGTACTATAAAAATTTCACTTTGCACTCTTTTATCTTTTACTGTTATGATATTTGTCAAATTTTCTCCGAACTTGTAAGGAGCAACCAATTTTTCCATGAACTTTAATTTTAGCCAATTACTTGCTGAACTTTTATAATTGGCCAGTCTCCCCTTAAACTTTAATTTTAGCCAATTATCCTCATGGACTTTTATAATTGGCTAATTTCTCCCATAGTGTTATATTATAGAATTTTTTTCATCCATTTGGTCACATGCACGGCACATGGCAATTGTCTGAGGGTAAAAAGGTAATTTTATCCCTAATGTGAAAAACATATTGTTTTTTTTCTTCTTCTTCTCCTCTTCTGCTAGTTCACTCGATACACTTTTTATTTGAATTTTATCCCTAATATGGACATCTATGAATCTTCTCCATGATCTTGCTTTTCAGCAACATGTGGGGGGATGTCATGCCATTTCATTAGTCTTCCTTGTGACTTGATTCACATGACTGTCTTGGTTCATCTATTTCAATTCAAGACCCAAGTTCAAATAATAAAAGTAATTACCCAACTCAACAAAGAAACTGGCCAATTATAAACGTTCAGGGTATCGACTAAAACTAAAGTTTAGGGCAATTGACTCAAATAAAGTTCATGGGATAATTGGCTAAGATTAAAATTGAGGTGGTAATCGGGAAACTTAAAGTTTAGAGGAAAATTTGTAGCTCTTTGATGGGTGCATATTTTCATATATGTTATCATATATTTCCTTTGGATTTTGTATATATGAAGGGGTTAAATGCACTAATTTATTTTGTTTTAATTTATAGGCATTCAATACGGGTTACGTGGAAAAGAAGTGGAAAATGAGTTTTTCAGGTGTCTAAAGTAATTCCAGTGGAACAAGAGGCTAACTAGCTGCGTGAATACATGTGCATTATAACAAGAAGATGAAACCGAGCAGTTTTGGAATCAAATAGACATGGGAATGCTATTCAATGGACTTTAGGAGGGACTTAATTTCTAGTTTTTATTATTTCTGTTTATTTTTCCTTTTCTTTAATAAGGTTTTACAGTTCATTATGCTTAAGAGTTTAGTGGGGTTTTAATTGGATTTCAATTAGCTTTGAATGCCCTTTGCCGTGGGTGTTATATTAAGGAGATCCATTCTCCTTGTTTAAAAACGAATCCACCAAAAACATATCACACTTTAGAAAGGTTACGGCAAGGAAGAGAAAAGGGCAGAGTATTCCTTGTTTTTTTTTCTTTCTTTGCTAGGGCTACTGTAGCCCTAATCATGCATGCTTAATTGCCTTGTGGCATTGTTATATTCAAGTTTTTCTTCCTTATTGAGTATCTTTTGCTATTCGTAATGCGGTTGATTTTTATTTAGATACTTGATCACCATCTAGGTTTAAATTAGGTTGATTTGATGCAAGTTAGAGAAGATGCCATACTTAACTTGGGTTTAACTTCTTGCAATTGATACCATAAACAACTATTTGTAGATGCCATCCAATTAGGGTTTGTGTGATTTTCCAATGCCTTCCATAGAGCTTAATGGGTTCTTACTTGTTTAAATCCATCTAGATGCCATAGAGGGTTAACATGTAAGGATACTTTTGATGTAACCAAATGCCATGGCTGTCGAATAATTTAGGGAAAATTGATCATCAATATTGGGGAACTACTTGAGCATAACATATTAAGGGAATTAAGTATGATTGGTTACGGTGAATTCGGATGCCCTAGGTTTTATATTCTTATATTTTTAATTTTATTATTTCTTGCATTTTATTTTCAAGTCATATTTCATTTTTAGTTTAATTTCAAATTTTCTCTCTTTTCCATTAAAGCTTGTCAATTACAATTTGTTTCAATTTAGTTAGTAAGATTTTTAGAATCAATTCGATCTCTGTGGGACGAAATCCGTGCTTATATGCTATACTGTCATTTGATTCGTATACTTGCGAGCACAAAAATTCGAGACTTAATGAGCCTAATTTCGGTTATCTAATTTTCGCAACACTCTTTACAAGTTCGCATGGGGGTGAATCGATGAATATCTCTAATCCAAAGGTTTTATTTGTTATCTTTTTATCTAAGGGTTACGATCAGGACACCCATTTGTTGATACAAATATTGTAGGGTCCACTTCGTAAGGTAATTTAACGAATCTAACTGCTTATCTTTTAGGTATTCCCTCAAAGGTCATGTATGCTAAAAATCGTCCAAATTTAAATGATAATCATTTTAGTGTTAATATGGTCAGAGGACACCTATTTTGACATAGATTTTGTCCAACATTTTGTAAGGGCCACATCGTGATGTATTTTAACAATCCAACTGTCTATCTTTTAGGTCTCCCAAAGATTATGTCCATAAAACATCACCCAAATCTAAAGCCTTATGACCGTTGGATTAAATGATAGTCGTTTAAGTGTTTCTCCAAATGTGATCATGTGCATTGGTTGTACATGACTCGGTAACGACATAAACATCAATATTGTAACCAAATATCAACGTTCTATTAACAAGGATGCATTTACATATCAATTTCAAATATCCTCCATATCAACAATATGTCAATATCTATAAAATATCGATGAAATATCTATTGAAAATGTACATTGTTAATATGAATTAATATTGAGTAGCAATATTGTCGTTCATGCTAAGAGGATTTTTACCACCTGGAAAAGTGGAAATAAAAATACTTAAAAGTACTTGCAAGAGAACAAGGTAATTATAGTATAAACAACTCAAGCAAAGTAGTTCTCCTCAGGAATTGAATATATATTGTGTATTTAAACTAATTCTTAATTAACCATTTAAATAAAATTTTGAAAAGTTTGATTCTATGACTTAAAATAATAAAAATAAATTTAATAAATACAATTTAAAGGATTCGGCAAAAGTAAAATAATTAAAACAAAAAGGTTTTTGAAAATCAAATTGTAAAGCACCAAGGTTTTGCCGTCATCTTAATAATTTAACGTAGTTCTTCCAATTAGGGCTGGGCAAGGCCAGGCCAGGCCCAATTTTGAAGGGACCAAACCAAACTCGAGTTTAAAAGAAACGGGCCGGGCCAGGGTGGTTACAACAAATTTTAATACAAGAACGAGACCTAACCCAGCCCTTTTGAAACGGGCCGATTCGGGCCGGGTCCACGAGTCCATTTTCATATTTTTCTTTTGGTCATGAACGACCTCGTTGAGATCGTTTTCCTCAGCACAGAAAGGGACCAAGCTCCCTCATTTTTCCCCATCTATCTTGCCTATCTTTCCCAATCCTATATCGAGGTCTCTGTCTCTTGACTTCGATCGACGACGATGGTACGAGGGTCCAGATTAGAATATGACTTAGATCGACGATAATGCAAGGCTCTAGATCGGTTTGATAACTCATATATTTCATAAATTTATACCATCCATTCCTAGTCTCTTTGTGATATTTTTGAGTTAAACTAGTTGCGTTTTACTCTCTTTTGTGTTAATGTGCAATTAATTGTATTTTAGAGCCATTTGAGGGTAAATAAGGCAAAATGGTGCTGAAAAAGGAGAATTGAATAAGGATTTTGATGTAGAGAGAGATTCAAAGTGAACAATTGAATATGGTGATGAACGTCTGAAATATATGCTCCATTACTGGGATGTCTTGACATTTTATAACAGCCTCTTTAACCTTATAAAACAGAGAGTTTCAACCACTTTTAAAAAAGCTTCCCCTTGGGGTCGCCCAAAGCTCTCTCTTTTCTTTTTCTTTGGCCTTTCTTCCAGAAATAAAATCCTTTCTCCATTCACCATCTGCAGCCAACAAAGAAACCACGCAGCAGCGCTGTTCTTGGAGAAGTTCAACATCAGAATTGCTTTAAGGGGGTTTCTTCTATAAGCTTTAATTTCACTCATGTTGTTCTTGATATTTATATATTCTGTAATCATGTTTTGTAATTAAGCTCATAGCTGGGGATTTCGATGTAGCCTTGCAAAACTATTCTATGTTATTAAGTTAAAGTATTCGATTCATCAATCTGTTTTCTTGTTTCATTCACTGATTTCATAGTTCAATTTGTTTGTTTATCTTAATGTTTGATCACCATTAGGGTTTCTTATAGATTATTTGATCAAGGTTATAGTACACATCATGCTTAATCTTGATAGACATGTGAATGAATGAAGATTGCTATGCATGCATCTTGCCATGTGATTTCTTTGGTTCTTGGAAGTTTTCTTGTTCTTAATGGATTCTTATTTGGTAATCTAAGTTGAACATAACAACTAGGTTGCAGATTATGAATACTTGATCACAACTACACATCAAATGGATGATCATAAATGAGTAAAAAGAACCATAGTTGCATCTTAGAGAGTTGAATGTGTTTTGACTTAATTTTCAAGGAATTGGCTTGTAATGGTGAAATCGGTATCCCTAGTTCCATTCCCATTATTTCTGAATTAGCCTATCATTTAACTTTATCTTTCTTGCATTTTAAAGTTATTTTAGTGTCCAGTTCAAAAAGCTAAATTCAAGTTTTCATTTTTATTGTTTAGTTAGGGTTCACATAAAGCTAGTAATTTGTAGACTTCTAATCAGTCCCTGTTGTTTGACACCCTTACTTGTGCCATTATACTATCCTTATATTTGCACTTAGATGGAACACAACACGGTTCAGTAGAGATCTAATGCAGTCGATGCAATTAACGCAGTCGATTCGAGGGGTGGGAGGGAAAAGAGAGTGAGGAATGGGTAGTGCCATCAAGGAAGAGATAACGCGTGAACCAGAGATCTCAATGCCTGTGATAGGGTGGTGGTTGTTGCTACGGCGATGATGGGATGATGATGGATCAGTGGTCTAGGTTTTCAGTGATATTGTCGAGGGAAATAAAGATGAGTATAAAAGATGAGATGAGTGTCGAAACTATGGAACTCGGGAGGGAGGGAGACTGGAAGGAGGACAATCAAGAAGATGGGTTGTCGTGGTGGTCGCCAGACTCGTGACAACGGTGATGTTCTGGGTGGTGAAGAAGATGATTAACGAAGACAGAGAGTGTGGGTGGAAGGGAGGAGACACAAGAGAGACTCGGGTTTGATTGAGACCTAGGGTAAAAATTGACATTTAAGATTGGATGATATTGTATGCTTTAATCTCGTCCGTCCATTACAATTACAAATGGGCCAGTCTGGGGCCTTGTTTTTAATATATCTGGACTCGGCCCGCCCCTAAAATGGCATTGGCCCTCCCCGCCCTACCCCGTTTTCCCTCTTAAAAAATTAAAACCGACCTGTACCCGCCCCGAGCCTGGATTACTCACCCCGACATGTGATTCTTATACACGTTTGCCTGCCCCTACTTCCAATTACTTATGACTTACTCATTGATATTTTGAAAGTTGGGTTTTCCTAATTTATACTCTACTTGGATCCCTAATATAGAACGTATATTAAACATGCAAGGCTCATTAAGTTTTATGAAAACCCCTTGAAAAACCATGCATCCCTTAAGATGCGGTATTCATTCTAAGTGAAATTACAAAGAAGCCTTTACCAATTTCAGGGACAACCCTACAACCAAAATTGCATCAAGCATTAAGACAAATAGATAGTTTCAAACTCGGTGATTAATAATTCAAAATGTTAATGCACAAAATCAGTGAGGACTTTGGTACAACAGAAAGCGTTAAGTTTGTGACCTTCGCTAGATTGCTTCGGTCACTAGTGTGGATAAGTATGTAAATGGATAGAGACAGGGAAGCAAACACAAGATGTACGTGGTTCACCCAAATTGGCTACGTCCATGGAGTAGAGGAGTTCTCATTAATTGTGAAGGGTTTACACAAGTACATAGGTTCAAGCTCTCCTTTAGTGAGTACAAGTGAATGATTTAGTACAAATGATATTAGGAAATATTGTGAAAGAATGATCTCTATTTATAGAAGATAGTTTCTAGTTTTATTCTGACATTGACACGTGTCGTGTTGTGATTGGCTTCTGATGTTGACACGTGTCATGCTATGATAGGCTTCTGATGTCGACATGTGTTGCGCTGTGATTGGCCTCTTGGTTGGAGGGAAACTCTTCTGGGTCTTTGATGGTATAATGTTGACCGATGCTCAATAGTTTCGGGATTGGTCAAGTATGGTACAAACAGTGCTCCCCTAAGTTCCCGAGTGAGGAAAGCTCATCGGTTAGGGACTTGCAAGATCCAAGCTATTAAGTAATCATGAAACTTCTAAGTACCAAAGTGTGGTATCATTTTCACTTGCCTTATCTATCTCATACATAGATGTGGTATCATTTTCACTTGCCTTATCTATCTCATACGTAGATGTGGCATCTTCTCTGGCAGTACTTTTCCTCCATCCAGGGGTGGTATCTTTAACTGATGAAGATGCACAAGGTAATGTATCAATTTCACTTGAAGCTTACTTGTAGTTTTGGGCTTGGTCAAGTGCGATACAAAACCCTATAGTAGGAGTCCCCCAAGTCTCCGAGCTAGGAGATTTGCCGAAAGAGGTAACAGACAAGGTAAGCAATCAGACTTCCAAGCAAGCAACCTAGATCAGAGGTTTGACTTCGGCTTCCGGTTGATTGTTCTCCTTCTCCTTATGTCGTAAACAGCAAAAAGGATAAGGAGAAGCAAATGGAGAATAGATTATATGAGACACTTTTGCTTTTGAAGAAGTAACTTTCCACATGCTTATTCTTGAACTGGGCTGGAAGGTTTTATGGTTTCCTCCAGAGTATAAGGCCGACTCAAGAATTTGAGGGTTAAAACAAGTCCATCAAATCAAGAGTGCGTTCGACCGTGATGATATGAGATACTTTTGCTGTTGACGAAGTAATAGATGAATTGGCACGTGTTCTGTTGCGCTTGTCTCCACATGCTTCCTTGTATCCTTCTCATTTGCCCTATCTGTTCCTCAGGCAGATGTGGTATCTTTTCTGGAAGCATAAGATGTTGAAGTTGAGTACTCGAGAGCAATGCCAGGTAAGTAATCAGGCAAGGGGTTACAGGCAGTCAGTTCCTGACTAGAAGCTTGATTCCAAGTGTTGACTGATTGCTCTCTTTCTCCTTATCTTGCAGGTAAGAACAAGGGCAAAGGAAAAGACAAGGAAAAAGCATGATATGGGATACTCTTGCTTTTGACCCTTATGATATAAGATACTCTTACTCTAGTGTGGCTGGTTTGCATAAGTATTATTGGGGGGAAAGAAAGCTGAGTATTTCGAGAGGCTTCGTTGGGAGTGCCCTCTCAGATATGAGGAAGGGTTGGGCATTTTTATAGGTCTGCTTGTCCATGGAGGATGAAGGTCGACATATGTAGGAATCTCCCTAACAACAAGTAGTAATGCTATTCTTTTACCCTTCTTGGTTGTAGCAATGTAGTGGGAGCTGCAAGCTTCACGTGTTTTAACTTTGTCAGAGCACTTTGAAAAAGTGGTATGTGGTATCTGGAAAGCTGATGTTGCGTGTGAAGATTGCTGACAAGTTTTATCCAAGGAAATCTGGCTCTCGAAGTTCGGAGGGCGATGCCTCTTCGGTTTTCGAACAAGCAATCCTGTCGGGGATTTGACTCTTGAGATTCGAAGAACGGTGCCTCTTCGATTTTTGAGAAAGCAATCCTGTTGGGAGTCTGGCTCTTAAGATTCGGAGAGCGGTGCCTCTTCGATTTTTGAGAAAGTAATCCTCTTGGGAGTCTGGCTCTCGAGATTCGGATGGCGGTGCCTCTTCGATTTTTGAGCAAGTAATAATGTTATTCCTTTACCTTTCTTGGTCATAGCAATGTAGTGGAAGCTACAAGTTTCACATGTTTTAACTTTGTCAGAACGCTTTGAAAAAGTGGTATGTGGTATCTAGAAAGCTGATGTTGCATGTGAAGATTGCAGACAAGCTTTATCCAAGGAAATCTGGCTCTCGAAGTTTGAAGATCGGTGCCTCTTCAGTTTTCGAACAAGCAATCCTATCGGGAATCTGGCTCTTGAGATTCAAAGAACGGTGCCTCTTCAATTTTTGAGAAAGCAATCCTGTTGGGAGTCTGACTCTTAAGATTCGGAGAGCAGTGTCTCTTCGATTTTTAAGAAAGTAATCCTGTTGGGAGTCTGGCTCTCGAGATTCGGAGAGTGGTTCCTCTTCGATTTTTGAGCAAGCAAACTTGTTGGGAGTGTTTTCTCGAATGTGAGTAAAGGTTGGGCATTTTTGCCAGTCTGCCTTGCCACAGAGCATGGAGGTTGACACACATTGGGACTTTCTAGTTATCAAGTAGTGGTGCTATTCCTTTACCCTTGTAGGTAATAGTAGGGTAGCTGGACCTTCAAAATTTATGTGTCTAAACTTTGTTAGAGATTTTTGGAAAAGTTATCTGTGGTACCCGAGGAGCTGATGTTACGTGTGGAAAGTGGTGCCTCTTCGAAATTCAGAGAGTGGTGCTTCTTCGGAATCCAGAGAGTGGTGCCTCTTTGGAAACCGGAGAGTGGTGCCTCTTTGGAATCTGGAGAGTGGTGCCTCTTTGATTTTTGAATCAAGGGCCCTGTTGCCCTTTCTTTTATAAGGGCACCAATTGTGTGCAAGGAGTACATTCAGAAAGTTATTAGTATAGGAATTTTCCCCTTACTTTAGAGATTTATTGCACCTCATTTCTCCTTCATCATTTCTGAGAATGTCTGGTCCATCTGACCGTCGTTTTGACTTGAACTTTGGTGAAGAGGTAACCATGCCTTCTCAAGACAACATATGGCGCCTATCCTTCTTATCCCTTACTGGTTCTCTTACCGTTGGGGACTCTGTGATGAAGAATGATATGACCGCTGCGGTGGTGGCCAGGAACCTTCTCACTCCCAAAGATAACAGACTACTTTCCAAACGGTCTGATGAGTTGGCTATTAAGGATTCTCTGGCTCTTAGTGTTCAGTGTGCAGGTTCTGTGTCTAATATGGCCCAACGCCTATTTGCTCGAACCCACCAAGTTGAATCATTGGCGGCTGAAGTGATAAGTCTCAAACAGGAGATCAAAGAGCTCAAGCATGAGAATAAACAGTTGCAAAGGCTCACACATGACTATGCTACAAACATAAAGAGGAAGCTCGACCAGCTGCAGGAATCTGATGGTCAGATTTTACTTGATCATCAGAGGTTTGTGGGTTTGTTCCAAAGGCATTTATTGTCTTCATCTTCTAGGGCTGTACCGCGTAATGAAGCTCCAAATGATCAATCCTCGGTGCCTCCTCCTTCTGGGGTTTTGCCTAATACTAAGGCTCCAAATGATCAACCCTCGGTGCCTCTTTCTTCACTAAGTTCTTTGAATTTTTCCTTTTGTTTAAGCTTGTATGTTGAAGCTTTGTGAGTGAAGCATGTAGGTTGAGGTAGTGCTCCCTTAATTTCCCGAGTGAGGAAAACTTCTCGTTTAGAGACTTGAAAAATCCAAGTCACTGAGTGATCGTGAGACTTCCGAGTATCAAGGTGCAATAGCATATGGAGTCCCCCAATTCTCCGGTCGAGGGAGTTGACGAATGAGGCATTTCCTTTCTAAGTGGTAGCCCAAAACTCCTTCTTCATATATATTTGTTATGAAAGCTGTTAGGTCCAAAGAAGAGGAGGCCTAGGCAATTTTATTTTTTCGATTTTTTTTTCGATTTTTTGAATTTTTGAATTTCCGAATTTTTGAATTTTTGAAATTCGAAAAAAAAAATATATATATATATATATATATATATATATATATATTTTAAAGCTTTGTAGATGAAGCTTTGGTGTTGAAGCTTTGTAGGTGAAGATTTGAGGTTGAAGGTTTGTTGGGCACCATGAATTGATTTTGCTTCACACTATCTTGATCAAGATAGTGTGAAGCTTTTGTAGGTGAAGCTTTTGTGTTGAAGCTTTGTGGGTGAAGCTTTTGTGGGTCAAGCTTTTGTGGGTCAAGCTTTTGTGGGTCAAGCTTTTGTGGGTCAAGTTTTTGTAGGTGATGCTTTTGTGGGTGATGCTTTTGTGGGTGATGCTTTTGTGGGTGAAGCTTTTGTAGGTCAAGCTTTTGTGGGTTAAGCTTTTGTGGGTGAAGCTTTTGTAAGTGAAGCTTTTGTGGGTCAAGCTTTTATGGATCAAGCTTTTGTGGGTGAAGCTTTTATGGGTGAAGCTTTTGTAGGTCAAGCTTTTGTAGGTCAAGCTTTTGTGGGTCAAGCTTTTGTAGGTGAAGCTTTTGTGGGTCAAGCTTTTGTGGGTGAAGCTTTTGTGTTGAAGCTTTTGTGGGTGAAGCTTTTGTGTTGAAGCTTTTCTAAGTGAAGCTTTGGAGTTGAAGCTTTGTAGGTGAAGCTTTGGAGTTAAAGCTTTTGTTGGGTACATAGAGAATTTGTAGTTGTCTTCCATTGATGAAGCTTTGTTGAATTCCCTTTTTTTTTTAGGAAACTAGAAATTTGAAAATGTGGGAGAGACAACATATACAAATTTTGATTCCACACTGTTGAGCAAGAGATTGTGATGCAAGCCACACCTTGTAGTAGTCGAAGGTTTGGATGAACCATATAAATTGAATTTACTTCGAAGGTCTGAGAATTGTAGTTGCCCTCCATTGATGAAGCTTTTGTTGGCACCATAAATTGGTTTTGCTTCATACTGTCTTGATCAAGAGTGTGTGAAGCTTTTGAGAATTGTGGTTGAACTCCTTTGATGAAGCTTTTGTTGACACCATAAATTGGTTTTACTTCACACTGTCTTGATCAAGAGTGTGTGAAGCTTTTGAGAATTGTGGTTGAACTCCTTTGATGAAGCTTTTGTTGACACCATAAATTGGTTTTACTTCACACTGTCTTGATCAAGAATGTGTGAAGCTGTTGAGAATTGTGGTTGCCCTCCATTGATGAAGCTCTTATGGGCATCATAAATTGGTTTTGCTTCATACTGTCTTGATCAATAATGTGTGAAGCTTTTGAGAATTGTGGTTGAACTCCTTTGATGAAGCTCTTATTGGCACCATAAATTGGTTTTGCTTCACACTGTCTTGATCAAGAGTGTGTGAAGCTTTTGACAATTGTGGTTGCCCTCCATTGATGAAGCTCTTGTTGGCACCATAAATTGGTTTTGCTTCACACTGTCTTGATCAAGAGTGCGTAAAGCTTTCTACGAGTTAGAGTGTTTGCATTGTTACAGAGGGGAAATGTTTGAAGTAGATGCAAGAGAGTTGAATAGCTTGATCTTCGTATGCCATGCACTGAAGTTGCTGTTAGCTTGCAATAAGACTTTGTTGGTGACTATAACTCTTGTTGGGCATAAGTGCTTCCCTAGTTGAGTTGTCAAGCTTGAGGGTTTTTGATTATTTGTGAATGCTAGGAGTTCACATGTACAAGTTGTACCATTCGTTTTCTTGTAGGTGGAATGAATGGTGAGTTGCTTTCATCATTTGGTTGGTGGTACGAAGGTGAGTTCCTTTTTCCCCTGGTTAGTGGCATGAATGGCAAGTTGCCAAATGATATTAGGGTACGGGTTGTACATTTCATCACCTGGTTGGTGGCATGAAGAAGAGTACAGGTTGTACATTTCATCACCTGGTTGGTAGCATAAAGATAAGTTCTTTCTTCACCTGGTTGGTGGCATGAGTGGTAAGTTACCAAATGGTATTAGAGTACGGGTTGTACATTTCATCACCTGGTTGGTGGCATGAATGAGAGTACGGGTTGTACATTTCATCACCTGGTTGGTGGCATGAATGGCAAGTTGCCAAATGATATTAGAGTACGGGTTGTACATTTCATCACCTGGTTGGTGGCATGAGTGGCAAGTTGTCAAATGATATTAGAGTATGGGTTGTACATTTCATCACCTAGTTGGTGGCATGAAGGAGAGTACGGGTTGTACATTTCATCACCTGGTTGGTGACATAAAGATGAGTTCCTTCTTCACATTTCATCACCTGGTTGGTAAGAATAAGGGCAAGGTGTTTAGACACATTGTAGCAAGTGTCGAATGACACAAAATGTGTTGAAACCTTTCAAAGCACAGTTGGCTTATGTATGAATGTGTTAGAATGTATGATTGAATGAATATATTGTGAAGCTGTTAGTTTATTTGTATAGTCTTGTTAACATATTCTTAGACTTTGTTTCATGTTGGAAGCATTCATGTTGAAGCTTTGAACCCGAGTGTTTCATTGCTAGAAATGTAAGAGGATTAGGATCAAGTTGTCTAAATCACCTCTTTATTGAATTCATGCCAAATAGTCTTCGTTACATAGGATGCTGAATGGCTAAAGCTTAACACTTGTACAATGTGAGTTTACTTGTAATAGTACTTCAAGTGATCAGCATTCCATGGATGGCCAAGGGTCTTGCCATCGGAGCTTCTAAGCTTGTAGGAGCTAGGGCGACTGATGCCAACAACTTCAAACGGTCCATCCCAGTTTGGACTAAGTGTTCATTCACTCGGGACTTTGTCGCAAAGTAATCTTTTCTTCAATACCCAGTCCTTCACTTTGAAAGAACGAGGTTTAACCCTTGAGTCATAGTAGTTGGAGATGCGCTGCTTGTAGGCGACATTCCTCAAGTGAGCTTGATTTCTGTGTTCCTCGACTAGATCTAAGTTGAGGGTAAGTTGTTTGTCATTTTCGCTTTGCACGTAGTTCTGGACTCGGAACGTTGCTTGCTCAAGCTCAACTAGGACAACTGCCTCTGTACCAAAGGCAAGTGAGAATGAGGCTTCTCCTGTTGATGTCCGATACGAAGTGCGGTATGACCAAATAACTTGGGGTACAAATTCTGGCCAACAATCTTTAGCCTTGTCCAAGCTGGTTTTCAAAGTTCGCTTGAAGGGGGTGTCGATGATCCTCCTTGTGAGAGGGCCAGGCCTGGGTTGGTTCTAGTCAGGTATCTCGGCCTAACGTTCAGCCTTCAACTTGTTTACTTCCTCAAGGAGCTGTAGGACAAGGGGTCTTCAGTGGAGTCATGTACCACTCGGATTTTCTTTCGTAAGTCTACATCGCCTATTGGAAGTAGGAAAGTTTGAGCAAGGGCGTGTGATTTTTCCTTGGACTCGTCGTACTGACTTCTAGGGGAGTTTGTCGGAATACCTCAGAGTCCCCTGTACCTTCATGTTCCTCTAGGATATGTCATTCCTTCCCTAGATTGGCAACTGGCCTGGGTCGTGGGAGGGGACCAAGTTTTTCAGAAACCCTTGGGTCATTGATTTTCAAGCATATATGGAGGGGATTATCTCGACGTTGCTTTAAGAAGTCTCGGCAGTCACGATAAACGATTTTCCATCCTTCCAACCCTTCTGCAAGGAGATGTCTTCCTCCACTTGTCCTGCTTCGGGTCAAAGCAACTGGGTTGAGAGAAGTCTCATGTTGATCAATGTTTTGATGATTAGCTCGTTCCTCATCAGGGATACCCATGTCAAATGAAGGTGACCTTTCGTGTTGGGGGGCACCCAAATGATGGTTGATGTCCACAGGGGCAACAAGCTCGCGTGTTTGAATACGCATAGTTTCGCGAAGCGTCTTAAAGAGCTTTTCATACTGCTCTTGGAGGACCTCATTCTTCATTGCTATCTTGTTGTTTTGAGCTTCTAGCTCATCGACTTTAGCTTGAAGAGCAACCCTCTTTCTTTCCTTCTTTCGTTGCTTCGCATTAGGTGTAAGAGGGGTGTCATTCTGTGTGCTGTGGCTTCATTCGCTCCCCATGTTGGAGAGGGAGGCCTGGTCAAAAGAGAGTGTACGAATGGTGGAAACCACCTTGACAAAGCTGAATAGAGTGGGAATAAGTGTCGTTTCCCACAGACGGCGCCAAATGTTGATGCACAAAATCAGTGAGGACTTTGGTATAACAAAAAGTGTTAAGTTTGTGACCTTCACTAGATTGCTTCGGTCACTAGTGTGGATAAGTATGTAAATGGATAGAGACAGGGAAGCAAACACAAAATGTACGTGGTTCATCCAGATTGGCTACGTCTACAGAGTAGAGGAGTTCTCATTAATTGTGAAGGGTTTACGCAAGTACATAGGTTCAAGCTCTCATTTAGTGAGTACAAGTGAATGATTTAGTACAAATGACATTAGAAAATGTTGTGAAAGAATGATCTCTATTTATAGAAGACAGTTTCTAGTTTCATTCTGACCTTGACACGTGTCGTGTTGTGATTGGCTTCTAATGTTGACACATGTCGCGCTATGATTGGCTTCTGATGTCGACACATGTCGCACTGTGATTGACCTCTTGGTTGGAGGGAAACTCTTCTGGGTCCTTGACGGTATAACGTTGACCGATGCTCAGTAGTTTCAGGATTTGTCAAGTATGGTACAAACACAAAATATGCATGCATAAAAGCATAAGTAAGTTTAAAAGAAACTACTATTCTTGCTAAGGCTCGTGGCCTCGCCATAGCAAAAGGGATTAGTTACGCACAATCATAAAGAAAAATATTATTAAGAACATAGCTAGAAAACACATTGTAAATAAACTTGAATTGTCAAAAGCTCTCTAAGTCGAATTCTCTAAAGTAGTGCGTTTTTTACCCTAATGGCTAATTAGCCTATGTCTAGTACTACAGAATAAAATCCTTCCAAGAACAGATCTTCTAAAAACTATGCAACAAAATAAGTTAAGAGATACTAGGAAACATAATCCCTAAATGAAAAGGAAAATCTGCCAGCAAAAAAATAAAGCCACGTTTTGGACCTTAGACATAGGGGTGGGTTCAAAAAACCGAAAACCGAAAAAAACCGAAAACCAAACCCAACCAAAACCGAAAAAACCGAACCGAACCTAATTAATTAAATTAATTTTTTTATTTAATTATTTGTTTTGGGTATTATTTTTTAAACCCAATTTGTAAGTTAAAATGTGCTAAACCCAATGTGTTGCCAAACTTTAAGCTCAAAATATTAAAAAAGGCCTATAAAAACTCTAAACCCTAACCTATTATTTCTCCCCCATATAAGGTTCCGGAACCAAACCTCTTCCTGAAGTACCTATATCCATCTCCATAGCACTGTCTACTTCTGCCCCAGCTTTCTTTTCCAAATCTACTCTCATATAACATGTAACAGAATCCATTAACATTTATTTCAGGTAGATTACTTGCGTAATTTGTGATGGAAAAGAATCCATCACACACTAAATAAATCCACCCACGCATTACTTTTACTAATCTAGTTGTCGACATGCAGTTACAAGCATACAGCCCTGATCTTTGAACAACATCATACAATTTAATTTTTCTAAATCATTTGTACGATTTTGGTGTTGTGAGGTTGTTAGTTTGGACTTTGGAAGACTTGATTGATGATTTTAGTTCAACTTTAAATGTTTATTTTCATTGTCCTTGATTCTAGTTAGAATGCTTATGTTATGATTGTGTTGGAGATGTTAAAATTTAAAATTTTAATGTTTTTCATTTTTTGAAGAAAAAAAAAAACAAAAAACCGAAATCAAACCGGAAAAAACTGAACCGAAAAAAAACCAAACCGAACCGAAATTTCGGTTTGGTTTTGGTTTTGGCAAAAAACCGAACCGATTTGAACCAAACTCACCCCTACTTAGACACCTCCAAAACAAGTCCAACATGACTTATTTTAAAGCTTAAGATGTCATAAACATATTTGTAGAAAGGTGCGAACCCAAAAAATGCCATCTTGGATGCCAAAAGGCTCAAATAAGCCCAAAACGTTACTTTGACAGTACTGCACGCTGCTTCTTTTTTTCATTGCTATAAATTAACCACTTCGTAGAAAAATCTGAAACTCTGAGACGAACAAGTTGAAAGACTGACGAACATCTTCCAACTGGAATTACTCCAAAACTTGTCCACTTGATTACTTTTTGGGATGTGATATCCACACACCCCATTTTACTTCTCACACACCTTTTTAATTTTCGATCGTCGGATCGGATGAATTGAAGAAGATCAATGGACATAAATTATCAAGGGGTGTGCGAGAAGTCAAATAGGGTGTGTGGATAGCACATCCCTACTTTTTACTTAAGAGAAAGTCACTTATCCTACATTAGAAATATACTTTAAAGTATCAAAATTCTCACAAAAAACTAATAAATTAATACTAAGAATAGAGCAAAATATATATTATAATATTGAATCATCGCACGCCATAGAGCACAAAAACTGTATTATTTGATATTGCTAATAGGCCGAATTTTTTGTTGGGCTGTCCATCTGTACATCGGCCGGACCAATCTTGAGATTGCATCCTCCCTTGTAGGATATTGGATCATACCAACCTCTTTTGGAATGAGTCTTACGCCAGAAGTCCGGTTTGAATAGAGGGGTGTGGTGGATGGATTAGAATTTGGTGACCTCAAATCCAAATTCTTAGACTAATTCAAACATTGAATTCATATTTGTCCTAAATCCTTCTGGCATCTTAGAATGGACTCTCTTTTTAAAATTCTTATCGACTCCGGGTCTTGGATCTTGAAAAGCCTTAACTGAAATGGCTTGGTGATTCAATGTGGTTGATTTGGCTCATTGTGCATTGTGTTCATACAAAACAATTTTAAGAACACGTGCGTAAACTTAAATTAAGTTTAGAATTCCAACCTTTAGATTTCATAGAAGGATGAATTTTTGGCTTGGTGATTCAATGTGGTTGATTTGGCTCATTGTGCATTGTGTTCATACAAAACAATTTTAAGAACACATGCGTAAACTTAAATTAAGTTTAGAATTCCAACCTTTAGATCTCATAGAAGGATGAATTTTTTGTTGAGACTCTCAAGTGTTTGCCCTCTCCTAATATCCACATGAATGAATCTCAAGTTGATGAAGAAAGAAGACGACAAACTGCTAGGTCCTTGTCCTCTACTAGGTGCGTCGGCAAGGAGTATAGGGTGTGGTGTTTTGTTTTCCAATTTCTCTAAATTTCTAAAACCTAATTCCCCCTTCTCTCAAATTTTTTTATTACACAACAACAACAACAACAACAACAACAACAAAGCCTTTTCCCACTAAGTGGGGTCGGCTATATGAATCCTAGAACGCCATTGCGCTCGGTTTTGTGTCATGCCCTCCGTTAGATCCAAGTACTCTAAGTCTTTTCTTAGAGTCTCTTCCCAAGTTTTCCTAGGTCTTCCTCTACCCCTTCGGCCCTGAACCTCTGTCCCGTAGTCACATCTTCGAACCGGAGCGTCAGTCGGCCTTCTTTGCACATGTCCAAATCACCAGAGCCGATTTTCTCTCATCTTTCCTACAATTTCGGCTACTCCTACTTTACCTCGGATATCCTCATTCCCAATCTTATCCTTTCTCGTGTGCCCACACATCCCACGAAGCATCCTCATCTCCGCTACACCCATTTTGTGTACGTGTTGATGCTTCACCACCCAACATTCTCTGCCATACAACATCGCTGGCCTTATTGCCGTCCTATAAAATTTTTCCTTGAGCTTCAGTGGCCTACGACGGTCACACAACACGCCGGATGCACTCTTTCCATCCAGCTCGTATTCTATGGTTGAGATCTCCATCTAATTCTCCGTTCTCTTGCAAGATAGATCATAGGTAACGAAAACGGTCGCTTTTTGTGATCTTCGCTAGATTGCTCCGGTCATTAGTGTGGATAAGTATATAAATGGATAGAGATAGGAAAGCAAACACAAGATGTACGTGGTTCACCCAGATTGGCTACGTCCACGGAATAGAAGAGTTCTCATTAATTGTGAAGGGTTTACACAAGTACATAGGTTCAAGCTCTCCTTTAGTGAGTACGAGTGAATGATTTAGTACAAATGACATTAGGAAATATTGTGGGAGAATGATCTCGTAATCACGAAACTTCTAAGTATCGGAGTGTGGTGTCGTCTTGACTTGCCTTATCTGTCTCATAGGTAGATGTGGCATCTTCTCTGGAAGTACTCTTCCTCCATCCAGGGGTGGTATCTTTAACTGGTGGAGATGCACAAGGTAATGTATCAATTTCACTTGAAGCTTACTTGTAGTTTCAGGCTTGGTCAAGCGCGATACAAACCATGTAGTAGGAGTCCCCCAAGTCGCCGAGCTAGGGGGTCTGCTGAAAGAGGTGACAGACAAGGTAAGCAATCAGAGCTCCGACTGATTGTTCACCTTCTCCCCATCTTGCAGCAGCATGAAGGATAAAGAGAAGAAAAATGAGAAGAGATGATATGAGATACTTTTGCTTTTGAAGAAGTAACTTTCCACAGGCTTATTCTTGAACTGAGCTGGAGGGTTTTCTGGTTTCCTCCAGAGTATAAGGCCGACTGAAGAATTTGAGGGTCAAAACAAGTCCATCAAATCTAGAGTACGTTCCACCCTGCTGATATGGGATACTTTTGCTTTTGACAGAGTAATGGATGTATCGGCACGTGTGCTGTTACGCTTGTCTCCACATGCTTCCTTGTATCCTTCGCACTTGCCCTATCTGTTCCTCAAGCAGATGCGGAATCTTCCCTGGAAACATAAGATGATGAAGATGAGTACTCGAGAGCAATGCCAGGTAAGTAATCAGGTAAGGGGTTCCAGGCAGTCAGTTCCTGGCTGGAAGCTTGATTCCAAGTGCTGACTGATTGCTCTCTTTCTCCTTGTCTTGCAGGTAAAAACAAGGCCAAAAGAAAAAACAGGGAAAAAGCATGATATGGGATACTCTTGCTTTTAACCCTGATGATATGAGATATTCTTGCTCTAGTATAGCTTGTTTGCAGAGGTATTATCGGGGGGAAAGAAAGCTGAATATTTCGAAAGGCTTTGTTGGGAGTGCCCTCTCAGATATGATGAAGGGTTGAGCATTTTTGCAGGTCTGCCTGTCCGTTGGGGATGGAGGTCGACATATATAGGAGTCTCCCTAACAACAAGTAGTAATGCTATTCCTTTACCCTGCTTGGTCATAGCACGGTAGTGGGAGCTGCCAGTTTCACATGTTTTAACTCTGTCAGAGCACTTTGAAAAAGTGGTCTGTGGTATCTGGCTCTCGAGATTCGGAGAACGATGCCTCTTCGATTTTTGAGAAAGCAATCATGCTGGGGGTCTGACTCTCGAGATTCGGAGAGCAGTGTCTCTTCGATTTTGAGGAAGTAATCATGTTGGGAGTCTGGCTCTCGAGATTCGGAAGGCGGTGCCTCTTCGATTTTGGAGCAAGCAATCTTGTTGGGAGTGTTGTCTTGAATGTGAGTAAAGGTTGGACATGTTTGCTAGTCTACCTTGCCACGAAGCACAAAGGTTGACACACAGGGACTTTCCAATTATCCAGCAATGGTACTGTTCCTTTACCCTCTCTTCGATTTTGAGAAAGTAGTCATGTTGGGAGTCTGGCTCTCGAGATTCGGAGGACGGTGCCTCTTCGATTTTGGAGCAAGCAATCTTGTTGGGACTGTTTTCTCGAATGTGAGTAAAGGTTGGGCATGTTTGCTAGTCTACCTTGCCACGAAGCACAGAGGTTGACACACAGGGACTTTCCAATTATCCAGCAGTGGTACTGTTCCTTTACCCTTGTGGGTAATAATATGGTAGCTAGACCTTCAAAATTTATGTGTCTAAACTTTGTTAGTGCTTTTTCTTTGCTATTCTTTTACCTTTCTTGGTCAGAGCGATGTAGTGGGAGCTGCAAGCTTCACGTGCTCAACTTTGGCAGAGAACTTTGGCAAAGTGATCTGTGGTACCCATGAGTTATTGTTGCGTGTGGGAAGTGGGTGATTGAACAGTAAGATTCATGTGCTTTCTACTTCACCAGAAGTCTTCGACAGAATGCCCATAATTTCTGCAAAGCTGAGTGTGCGTGTGACAGGTGCTGACAAGGCTAGAAAAGTAGATGCCTCTTCGATTTCTGAGATCGGCCCTCGTGGTCTCTGAGCAGCCCAGCTTTTGAGAAAGCGAGCGCCTCTTCGATTGATTCGGAGAACGGTGCCTCACCGATTTTTGAGAAAGCAATCATGCTGGGGGTCTGGCTCTCGAGATTCGGGGAGCAGTGTCTCTTCGATTTTTGAGAAAGTAATCATGTTGGGAGAGTGGCTCTCGAGATTCGGAGGGCGGTGCCTCTTCGATTTTGGAGCAAGCAATCTTGTTGGGAGTGTTTTCTCGAATGTGAGTAAAGGTTGGGCATGTTTGCTAGTCTACCTTGCCACGAAGCACAGAGGTTGACACACAGGGACTTTCCAATTATCCAGCAATGGTACTGTTCCTTTACCCTCTCTTCGATTTTTAAGAAAGTAGTCATATATATATATATATATATATATAGAACAATTCCATAAACCAGTAGAAGTACAAATTAATCCTCCACCACACATATATGCCGCATGCGATACAATTCGTTTGGGCTTGTCGCACAACCCTTTCGTCACTGGATTTTTGCCTAGCTCGCTGCTAGTTTAGTTATTTAATTAATTTGGTCTTTCATTTCGAACTGAATTTCCTTATTTTATTTGAGTTTGAATAACTTACAATAAATATAAGGCCTAAGTAGGACTTAAGTTTGAAACTTTGAGTACATATTTGAGAAATATGAAAACGGAGTCTACTTCTATGTCTTGGGTTTTGTTAAAAGTCTTAGTTAAGCTTAAGCTTAATGCACCATTGAGTTTTGTCCGATTCATCTTGGGCCGTTGGGTTATACCGGTTAGCAACACAAAAACCCAGTTTAAACTTGCTCCTTCCAACGGCTTTTTGTTTGCCCAAAGTAGGCAAAAGGTTATTGGCGAAAAGGAAAAAAGAAAAAAAAAAGCCAAAAGGTTCAGTTAAGTATGTGAATAAAACATAGAGTGGTATACCACATACCACTATTAAAATGGTGAGACATGTGTGTTAAAAAGTTAATAACTTAAAAAATAAAATTTCTCACAATTTATATAAAAACATGTAATGTATCACCCGTCTTTCAGTCACAACAAAAAATTTCTCGTTAGGTACCATCAAGTTAAAGGCAACTAAGCATGTACTTCCGTGGAAAAAGGAAAATTGTAGGCACCAAATACTTTGTTCCGAATATTCAACATCGATCTTGGGGAAAGAATCGCAAGACAAAGACATTTTCTTTGAGTAAAATGAAATTATTATTCACTCCTTCTCCTTGTATGTCTAACAAATGCACAAATTCTTGAAAGCACAATAAGGAAAAACTTGTTCTTACATATTAAAATATGACTTGTTTGTAAAGAAAAACGACTCATCCCAAATAAGCAGCCGACTAAGCATTTGTTCTTGAATTTAAACCTTTTTTGGATCACCATATTCCAAGCGGCTCCATCCTGAAGTGGCATTCCTCTTGCAACATTTGTCTTTTGAATACAAAATTTGAAGGTTGAAACCTTACGTAAGGACAATTGGAGACCGTCGTACTTCACCTGTGACCCTCACCACTTCATACCCTATTTTAAAATCGAGCATGCAGTACTAAATCCAAAATTATCTCCAAGGTGAAGGCAGGTTAGGCCTTAGGGTCAGACTTTTTTACTCTGGACATGCATGAGCTCTCATGGAAGGTGCCCTGCCGGTAAAAGTTTATGAGGTGACCAAATCACTGTACACCACTACTTGAGCGTGATATCAGGGATATCTCAGCCACTATGGGAGGCAATACGGAAAGCTAAAATTTGTATGTGTTACATAAAGGAATACACTGCCTTTGACATTGTATTGAAATCAATCAACAAATTTGTTGATATAAGAGAGATGGTGGGGGAATCAAACTCAGACATTAGTTGTATTGGTGAATGCTCTTAATTGCTAGAAATCTATTGTATAAAGGATGCATGATATAAGATTTTAATTTGTACCGTAAAAAAATCAACCCTTTACTGATATTTGATTTATTATCAAACGTCTAAAATTAGAACCATACATTTAATTAAAATTCATGAAAACAATGGTGGTAAGTTGTTTGGTAAGTGAATTTGCTTAACGTCGTACACGACATTCCCACACAAACTCACCATGAAATGGGCCAGCTAGCTATTATGTCTGCAACCAAACAAAAAAGTGATATGGTATTGGTAACCTGTCCCCTTGATTCATTAATGATAATGACCTATACTGAACTCTCAAACGAAATAGTCATTGGTCAATAACATATCCTGCAAATTGATCCTTGCTTGAAAAAAAGGCTCTTGACGAAAAAGTATGTGCACGTAGAAACTTAAAATATCGATCGTTGCGTTCATTCCTGTTGGCCCCTTCAAGCTTCACTACAAAAAGCTCGTATAACTTTATATATACATGTAATAAAAGTTTGTGCACGTACAAAGAAAGCTTTGTGTACTCGTAGAAAGAAAGCTTTTTCTTTTTCTGTATCAATATTCTCTATGTACTAATATTGAATTGAAGCTGCTGCATGCTAAACAAGAAATCACAAATTAAACAACCAGAAAGTGAGAAATAACAAGGCATTTCCATCATATAGCCCTGTAGTGAAGACAAACATCTCATTTGCTCAATCATTCTCAAAAAAATTCAACTGAGAAACTAATCTATCTGTGGAGCCTTATTGGTAGATTCCCAAAATTTCTTGGTATGGGAAGTACTTACGTGGGTTAGGAAGCGCTAGTGTGCGCTCAAGCAATCAGCCATTTTCATGTGATGTGGCCCTCCTTTGTCTCCACCCATGTATTCATGAACTACGGGAGAGCATATCAGTTTGCTTTTTTCACTGAGGTTCTAGAGAAACCCACACCATATCGAACTTTAACGATTCGAATTATTTGTTTTTTAAGTTGCACCTCTTAGATTATTTTTACAAAATATTAGTCAAATTGGAAATATTTGAGGTATCTAATTGAGTTCAAAGGAATTGACGAACACTATGTTCTAAGAAATGAAATTTTATTGTGCAATCAAATAGACAAATGGTTTAGGATTGAATTAAATTTTTGCATAGATAATCTATTAATCGAGACTTATAAAATAGACAATTCCGATCATTCAAGTTCGATATGAAATGACACCCACAATTAATCTCCATTTTTAGAAAAAAATGAGGATCTATTCCCCTCAAATGCGATACCCCAGGGCTTGCTCATGTTAAACCCACATGTTCATCCATACCCACGTAACCAAAATTTTCATGTCCTGCCGCCAACCGAAAAAACTACCTTGAATAATGGTAATTTGGATATATTTACTTCTAATTAATTTTTGAGAGAACTACATAATTTTTTTCTACCTTTCATGTCATTGTCTCTATATGAAGATGATAGTTGTAAAGTAGACACTGTACGGTTATTTTAGGTCTAATGGTAATGCGAAATGTTTGGTGTCTGCTTCTTTGTCGAAGTACAATTTTATCTGTCAAAAGGTTTCCGTGTCTGAATTTTTTCTCGTCTTGTCTGCATGAAAAGTAATTAATTAGCTGTTTCCTGACTTAGACACTGCTTTGTTGAAGTACATAGAGCACCTCTAAGAGTTTTATTAAATTTTTGCTAAATTAGATAGTGAATAGTGCTATGCTAGTCAGTTTAACTTAATATTTTCATCAAAACTTTTTATATTAACATAATTTTACGACTAAATATTAGGTAGACCAATTTTTTAGATTAAAATTACAAACTATATGAAAAGGCTTGGACTAAGTTTATTTTAATAAAAAACTATGCCATAACTTTATTTAATGAAAAAGACTTAAATTTTAATGAAAAACTCTTAAACTTTAATAAAAATGACAATTTTTTTTTAATGAAAAAGACATAATTTTAATATTAAAAAAAAAAGACTGAAGTGCAGACCTGCGCGCCACTCATACAAACTGTTTATGAAACATACTACACTGTTTATAAAACTGAATGGTACTACACTGTTTATGAAACTTATTACACTGTTTATGAAAGTTAACGATACTACACTATTTAAGAAACTTAACGGTACGACACTGTTTATGAAAATTAATAATACTATATTGTTTATGAAATTTAACGGTTGATGCTTGTCCCAAATTTTCAAGTTTTTTCACCATAATGCAATAAAAAGATTTATTTTAAAAAAAAAACCATGATAGAGATCAACATCAACGCCCACACCTGACTGACTCCCTCCCAACCATACTGCCCCAAATGTGGTTCTGAGTCGAACATAACCCACTTCAATTTGAAACTTTAATTTTAGAGGAATAAAATATGTTTGGATTATGTCAAAGGGTTATGCAACTGAAGGATTGGTTGGGTGCTCTTTGCACGCGCCTTTAGATAGGTTTTTTTGTTTTTTTTTCTTTCTCTTGTTCTTATCATTAAATAAAGTTATAGCATGATTTTTTGTTAAAACTCAAAGTTTTGAAACATTTTTTATTAGTTTTCCTTAAAAAATAAGCACATTAATCAATACTTAAGTAATAATTTAATCATCAACCAATACGTCATATGATTTACAAAAATATAGTTTAAATTGTTGGCCTCTCTAGCATTATCCAACATTAATATTTTATTACATTTTCAAGAGGGAGATCTTTAAAAGGAGAGAGAAAAAGAATTGAATAGTTGGTGACTTTTAATAATTGGATGGATACCTAAACCATATAATATAAGATGGATGGATGAAGTGAAATAGTGCATCATGTCTGTTGTGCGATCTTTGTATGCCACTAAACCTCAATAAAATATTTTATAGGACGGCAATAAGGCCAACAATGCTCTATGACACGGAATGTTGGCGGTCAAGCATCAACATATACGCAAAATGACTGTAGTGAAGATAGTACTTCGTTGAATATGTGGGCACACGAAAAAGGATAGGAAAAGAACGAGGATGTCCGATGTAAAGTAGGAGCAGCCAAAATTGAAAATAGGATGAAAGAAATCGGTTAAGGTGGTTTGGAATGTGAAACGAAAACCTACAAACACTTTGGTTAGAAGATGTGATTATGAGACAAAGGCTCAGGACCAAAGGGGTAAATGAAGACCTAAAAAGACTGGGAAAAAGACTCTAATATGCCAAGAAATGAGGAAAACATGAAAGAATCTAAAACGTCCACATAGAACTCCGTGTAGGCCAATAGGGCGCATTTCGTCCTTTTGCAAATTAAAAAAAAAAAAACAATTTACGCCAAAATTTCGGGACGCACTGTAACAACCACGAACATGAAATACAAAATTTAAATAGTGAAATTCGAGGATGGGATTTCACAATTGGTCTCCTAGTTGGAGAAACTCATGTGCTTCGGCAAGGTGCCTCGGTACAAAGACTTTAGTAGGTCCATGAGGGTATAAAGTGATTGGTGCTCAATTGTTTTGGGGGTAGAGCATCTCCACCGGTCCCTTTGTTGCCATTGCAATTGGGTTAAATTGCCTCCAAGCCACAAAAACTTTCTCCACCGATCAAAAATTAAAGAGGCAATTGGGCCAAAGGCTTGCAACCTTGCAAGAATTACACGGACTTGCGCCTGTTTAATCAGCAGGAGGGTGAGGGAAGGCCCCACCTATGTGACAGCCAAGCCGAGAAACCCATGTGACAGCACAATTTCAGCACGCTTGCAGACCTTTGGATTTCCAATAGTTCTTTTATCTTAATCGTTAGATTTTGTACGATTAATAAAATTTGATAATTTTGTAGCGCCGCCACGTGGTGCTTTGTGAGCGTTTGATTCAAAAAATTGGAAACTAGGATGGCCATGATTAATGCAACTCTAAAAAATCCAAAATAAGAAAAAAAATCATAAAAATTACCAAAAAAAAAAAAACTTATAAAGTTCACACTTTAAAAATCTTACAAAGTTCAAAACACTTGCAAATTAAACATTTAAAATTACTCAAAAATCTACGGTGATAATGATATGTAGGGATAAGAAGAACAAAAGAAAAAAAATAAAAAAATATTTGAGAATAGTAATCGCCCTTACCCTTCCTTCTTCCAAACGGGTGGACTTGCACAAAAGTAACTATTGATTAGAGTGAATAGTAAGAACAATTTTATTGCCCTTACCTTCCAATTGCCCTTGCCCTCCACCAATGGGTGGAGACGCTCTTAGTGAAGTAGGTACAAACAATGCTTCTCAAGTTTCCAAAGTGAGAAAAACTTCTCGGTTGTGGACTTCTGTTGTAAAAGGGGAGGAAAACCCTTGCCCTTTCAAAGTGATCCCTCACCTCGCTTTAGAGAGAGATCTCAGTCCAAAACTGTACCCTCTCTACTTTCGCAAAGGTAACTAGCCTCCTTGTATAATGTAACTCACATTTACACAGTGGAAACAAATCTATACCGACGTAGACGTAAACCATGACATATCTATAAGAATTGTGCTTGATAGTTTGAGCGTATTGTATTAATGTTTATATAGAGATTACAAGTAGAGTTTGAGTGAAGAGCAAACTCTTCAAAACAAACCAAAGATAATTTACAGATGATACTATTAACAAATAATCTATTTGAATTCAAAATCATTCAACAGCCAAAGGATTGGACTGTTGAAAAGTTTCATCTAAACCTTCCTGTTGACTCATTCCATTGTGATCTCCAATAAGTTTTGTGGCGGGAAGCTTGGATTTCAAACATAGCTTATTAATATCTTATTCATTCTTGTGTTTGTGGGATTTACTTCCGGATCTAAGTTGGTCCAAAATCGATTCAATTTTATGAATCATCAATTCAAACAATCCATATATGAAGGAAAGTTCAAGAAAAACATGAAGAGACAACGTACAGATCTATGCTTAATTACCTACCGTACTATTGCTGAGGTACAAGATTAAAGTGTATGTTTCTTTATAATTAAGTGATTTGACTAAGTAAATATTTTTTGCACTCCAAAAGCTTTAAAGGAAATATATATTTACATCTGCCGTTTGGGATCTCGTTGGCTGTCCTCTTTGACCCTTGATTACAAGAAAAATATTAAGATAGTTAAATATGCTAATTAAATTATGGTGTATGGTAGGCCTACCTGAGATCTTCAATTAGTTTTAATGCACGCAGTCTTACTAAGACACTGATGAGTTATAAACCCAGAATATTTGTACATCAAAAACCAGGTTTTATTGAGGAACACATGCAGAAAATCAACAAAGAGCATGGAAATCGACAAAAATTCCGACTTCCATATTTTAATTGATAATTTATAGGAAAAAATAATTGATACATATTAATTATAACTTAATGAGAGCTAACCAATTAAATCCTATCACATGCAAAGATCACGGGCCGTTTGGGAGGTTACTTATCAGAAATTTGTTGAAATAATCGAACAACAACCAGATCAGAATCATCATAAATTTGATTTAATTTGAAACTATAATACGGATGGTAGGTGAATTATTTAAATTTAAATATGTTCAACCAATTTTATATTTTATTTTTTAGATAATATTTTGCTTTTCTTTTTGGAAGATAATATTTCACGCACTTTCTAATCGATACATGTCAACGGGGGGCTAGCAACATTTTATTCTTGTCACATGTCATCGAAATGGCTATTACTTGGACTTCGCATAATAAGATGAAGAAGGCTAATCTAAATTATGAATGAATCCGAAATTCATATTAAACAACACAAATTAAGGAGGCTGCTCACCCCAATGTCTTATTTTCTCATTTATAGTATATAGAGTTTTGTTCTCCTAAGGTCCTCAATTTTGAGCACAAGATCATATGGCTGTTACCTGGACTTCGCATACTAAGATGAAGAAGGCTAATCTAGATTATGAATGAATCCATTAAGGGATATTTTGGACGCGGTCCCTAATCCTTAACATTCTTTGATTAAAACCTTAATAGTATTCAAAGTTTGATCAAGGTCCCTTGACTTTGTACACCTCATTATATTACTATTAATATTTATATTTATATTTTTATAGTTTTGACATTAATTGTTTGATATTTTATGAGATTTATAATCCTATAAATTTAAAATACATCATTATAATACTATTAGAAACGGTTACAATAAAAAAATTCAAACATTTTAACATTTTGATTGAATAAATGGATAAAAACTATGTAAAAATAAGAAATAATAAATGACAAAAGAATGTATCCATAGTGTTAAAAAAATTGGTACATTTTACAAAACAATGGTACATTTCACATATAACAAAGTGGTACATTAATAAAGAAAAATGGGTACATTAGAAATAAATTAGGGTATAGATAAAATATTAAAAATTATGAATACAAATGAATTTTTAAAAATATAGGCGCTAAAAGAAATTAATATATGGGTATAAAATAAAACTAAAAAGAAAATACTATAAATTTAAAAAAAAATGTTGCAAATTAAAAGTGGGTACAAACTAAAAATATAAATATATGACACAAAGTTTAGGCATAAAACATAAGTATATCATATGTAATTTTTCTATCATTGATTAAATATACAATGTCACGTGAGGGTATACACACGGGTACAAACACAAATAAAACTTTAAAAAATATGGGCACAAAAAGAAACTAATATATGGGTACAAATTAAAAATGAAAAGAAAATTGGTACAAATTAAAAAAATATTTGCAAATTAAAAATAGGTACAAACTAAAAATAAAAATATATGATAAAAAATTTAGCCATAAATATAAATATACTAATTGTAACATTTTTAACATTAAAGGAATATATTTAAAAATAAAAATATTTTATTATTCAAATAATTAATGATGTTATTAATACCCAAGGACCTTAATCAAAAATTGAAAATGAATAGGATTTTAATCAATGGAGTAACAAAAACAAGAATGTGAACCTAATTTTTCCTTATATTAAACAACACAAATTAAGGAGGCTGCTCACCCTAATGTCTTATTTTCTCATTTACATATTTATAGAGTTTTGTTCTCCTAAGGTCTTTATTTTGAGCACATGTGAGGACTAAACGTATATTAGCCACAAAATTATATTCATATATATCCAAAAGCTTAAAATATTTGACATCTTAATAAAGCAAAATAAGAAAATAAGTTTTCTAATTGTTCATGAGTTTTAAGTTGGTTTTGCTTTATTAAGGTGTCAAATATTTTAAGTCTTTGAATCTATACTAATATGATCTTGTGGATCCTTAGGAGAGCAAGACTGTTACATTATGATCTCACCCATAATAAACAAAATTGAAACACTATTTTCCACCCACTTTATTCCATAATAAACTCTAATATATATATAAATTCTTTTGTAATATTTAGAAGAATAAATATTAGAGTGCTAATAAAGTCAGCAGAGCCTCCACTCACCAAGCTTCCATTCTTGATTTTTATTCCGGTTAGAATTCCAAAATCTGGTCACTTCCTAGATCTTCAGCCAATTGCAACTCTCTTTCCCCTTCTCTCCAAACACCCTTCCACCAACGCAACCCTCTTCCAAAATCTTGCGTAGTGCTGACAATCCGCTTTGAACTTCCACAACAGTTCCAACTTTAGGTTCATTATTCCATTCTAGTACTCCTTTTCAGTTCAACATGTATTGTCATACAAAAAGAACTTCGTGACCCTCAATGGCTTTAAAATTATTAATGATTACTAAACCAAAAACTTTCACTTTTATTTTTGGTAGAGCAATAGTGTTAATGAGTTAGATATTTAGTTGTTAGGGAGACAGAAATCAGTGCGAGTTGAACACACACCAGAGTGCATAGATATGATTGCTTTCCATCAATGCGGCAAAACGTCATCTGCTAAACCATTTTATTTTTAGTTTGACAAAGAAAAAGATATTTTATTTATAGACATTTGATAAATGATGGGAAAACATTTCACCCTTTCAAATTTTCATACTATAAGAGCATATTTTGTACAAAATGACAGGAATAAACTTTAATTAGACATATCTTGCGTAGGCTAAAATAGCTCAAGGCTCTTCAGAGGGTCAGTTTAGAGCATCTCCACTCATTGGTGGAAGGCAAAGGCAAACACAAACACAACAATGTTATCCTCAAGCCCAAAAACACCTCCATGTAATCCAATAAAGCAAAGGCAAGTGGTGTGCCAACCACTGCCCACCCAAAAGTCGAGTAGGAGAAGCCCAACCTTGTGATAGAGGAAAAGCCGACGTTAGTATGATGTCAAACCGATGCCAACGCATATTTTATTTTATTTTTCTTGCTAGGGGAGTGTGTTCTTAAAAGGAGAATGGCCCGACAAAATTGAAAAGGTGGACCCCACTGCAAGGCAAGAAAGGCAAGACTGGAAGGATAGGGTGATCATATCCTGACACATCAACAATGAGTTTTCTAATTCAAATTGTTTTTGTAGAAGTGAACAAAAATCACATCATGAGAAGAAGACTTATCATGAAAGATAAGGAAGTTCCATACACATAATGGACCGAGTCACAATGACTTTATCCCCTAGGTTGAATGCTATTAAGAATATAATTGTTTCAATTTCGCAGTTGGTTAAATTATTAAGGGATTTTTTTTTAGGAAAACTAATGAAAAGGGCTTGAAAACTTTGAGTTTTAATGATAAGGACAAAATAAAGGGTAAAGTGAATAGTACCAGGATTGACTTTTTAGTGTAAAAATGTGGTTTTTCGTTAAAATGAACAGTACCGGGTGCTTTTGGTTAAAGTTCCCTTTTTTTTTTTTTTGCCTTTTTTAAATTAATTATATTTGTGTAATACTATGCTTTTGCCTTGTATTTGAAATAATTTAATATAATTAAACATTTTCAAACTATAAAAAAAAAAAGGAATAGTACTTGGCCTTGCCATTTCAAATGATTGTGTGGTGCCATGATTTTTCAGTGCCAGAGTAAGGCTGGTCCGCATACAGTTAGCTCAGAAGTCCAGTCATAGACTCACCAGTTTTGGGCAAAGCTGTATTAGACAGGGTAGTGGTGCCACCATCAATCGACTTCGGGGCATTAGGCAGAGTCTTAGCGACTCTGTTGGATGACCATTCTTGATCCACAAGACACGTGATCTGATACGTATATGGACACAATAAAATCCTATAAGTATGGGAGTTCTTACAATCTAAGGATTGGCATGCGCCACAAGTAATGACAACTCCTAAGAGGGTGCAATATCTACTTCTAGATATCCTAAAGGATTATCTCAGCTTAGAACAAGGATTCTATCCTAAAAAGGTCTCTTTCTCCACAGAATAAATACACCCACCTAGGGTTCATCTATGGTAACGCAATCTAAACACTTGAATTCTCTTGCCCATTGCTTGAGTCTAAAATCATTCACTAACTTGACCATTGGAGAGTATTTGGCTAAAACACCCCCTCCCCTAGGCTTTTGGCTTGCTCACTATTGTTTCACTGTTTAGCATGTTGCTCTGATTTGTGCTTAACCACTGCTCACGGAGGTGCACGAATTTGGTTCCAACAATTAGAGTTACACAAAGGCAAGTACTATTCAGTATAAATAATGCCTTTACCCTTGCTTTGCCCTTGTCTTTGACTGATAGGTGGAGATCCTCTTAGGCCCTGTTCTAGCCCAAAACTTCTCAAGGGAACAATTTATGAAAAATTGGTAGCCAATGAAAACCAGTCTAGCTTTATCATCTAAATTAACACTAGAAAATGACAATACTAAATCCTGCTTAGGACAAGTTCGAGATTATCCAAGATAGTCCTAGGAGTCTAGCTCCATGAGAATACCATTAATATGTGCTTTTTCTCGTGGGGATGTGCATTTTCTCATGGGGATGCAAGTACTATATATATATATAACCTATTCCTATAATGGTTCCTAGCTCTTCTTTTGATCGAAAAACATTTTAGCATATTTCACTCATACTAGAACATGTGAATTTGTTTTTATTAATATAGCCTACAAATGGGATATGCATACATGTCACTTGCGCATATTATAATACGTGAAAGGTTCATCATCACCTAAATATATTAAAATTTGACTTTCCTACACACGGTTTCAAAAATGTAGAGGGTATTAAAGCATTAGTGGAGATCTGCCATCGAACGTCAGCAACGTATATATGACATGAGCATATGATTCAGTCACCTTCTCAAGCCGCAAACTACAGTGGTACCATTAAGTATGCTATATGGCAATTGGCAAGGAATGTATGTGTTTGGGTTAATATTTGAACATTGGGTTGCAAGTGTGTGGAAGCCCAGAGATACCAACTAAAGGGAGACCTGCCCGAAGCCTAAGCATCAAGCCCAGAGACAAATTGGCGCATTCCCATTAATGCATAGGCCATGTGCCTATGATTTTAAATGTTAAGTAATGGGGACTAACTCACAATCAGCCAAAAAGCACTTTTAAGTGGTAATACAAGTAAAAAGTTGATGACTCACTACCCTCCAAGTGCTTTTGGGCAAGAGCAATGTCACAGCAGTCGGGCTAATTCACCTATAAAAGGAAGAAAAGGCCCCAGAGACAACGATACTCAACCAATCAAACAAACAAACAACCAAACTTTGCTCTCAAGCTAGATTTGCATCCAAAAGCTGTAATCAGCCCAAATCCCAGTCCTTTTAGCAATAGATTCCTTAGAAAAGCTATCTTTTGTCTAATTTATTAGCTCTACTACTCACCCGGTAGTATTGATCTCATTTGTAGTTTATGTACAACTCATTTCCAGTCATTTAGGTCACAAGCAATCTACAATACCGGTCATTTACATTCATCTGTCATTTACATTTCCAGTAACCTTGTCATTTACATGTTGTTACATTTCTCCACATAAGTAAAGTCTTTATCTTTAAGGCAAAGAAAGAATATTGTTTTGAGCCACTGCCACTCAATAGCACAATCTCTTGGTTAGAAGTTGAACTCAGCCGCAATCTCAATCATTCAAATCTCGTCTACTAGCGGCATCTAGTAGTGGCACGCTCGCAACCCACCAGTTCCATGTTCGAGTAAATTCCTGGCATGTCTGTGATGTCTATGGCGAATTTAGGGGGTGGGCAGATTAGCTCGCCCAGTGGGACACATTTAGTCTTGTATGCCAAGAAGAATGAAGGAGAAAACCTTCAAGTGGAATACAGAATACGAGCCACCCCAGTGTCTACCAAAATCAAGCATGACAGATCAGCTAGAAGATTTCCCCATCTCACAAAGAAAAGATATTATGGGAAGCCTGACGTCATCCGAGAAGTCAGGAAAGAAGGTGACCAATGAAAACTTGCAAGCCACTATGATGCAAGTACTGAAAACTATGGAGTGTATAACTCTGGAAACCAGAGGAGAAGTAAGCAGACTATGTTCTTTGATAGGGGGTTTGCAAAGAAGATTAGATCTGGAGTACTTTACTCCAAGAAATAGTCATGCCAGGGAAGTAATGAGAGAAGCTAATCCTGAGAAAGAACCAATTATTCCCTTGTTTCCTTTGCTTGAGGAAAAGAGGGATAAAGGAAAAAGCAAGGAAGGATCTGGAGCTAGTTAGCCAGTGTTGGAGGAAATGCTAGAAGCGGAGTTGCCCTACCCCTTATTATTTTCACTAGATAGTAAGGGGTAGAATAAGAAGGAGAGACCAAGGTATAGGATGCCCCCGTTGATTGGAGAATCTAGTGGAAAAGGCGACCCTACCAAGGTAGAGAATCCTCCTCTTTATAGCCCTCTATCATTGACCAGTAAAGGAGGGGATGCTAAGTGGAGAAAGCTCGAACCAAGGAAAGAGACTTTCTAGAGCAATGATCGCAGCCCGAAGTGGGAAGCCCTACATACCCTATACAACAACGCGGCTCACCAACAACTCAAGGATGAATTGGTCGAGCTAAGAAGGGTGATAGCTTAGAATGCTCAACCCCAGGCTCGCCTGCTGTTTAGAATCACTTATCAGAAGCCATACTCGTAGTATATTGATGAGCAGAATCCTTTTCTTCTCAACTTTAAGATGTCCGTATTTCCAACTTTCAGAGGAGATGATGGCAGTGTATCCTTTAGAGATCACATCTTCAAGTTCTCCAACCATTGTGTGGCATTTGAAGATAATCCTAATTATAAGTTGAGGTTGTTTAGGAACTCGTTGGTTGGCTTGGCATCTCAATGGTACTCTTTGTTGCCCCTCCAATTCTATTGCTAACTGGGGGTAAATGGAGATAGCCTTCCATGAACAGTTTTATAGGATGAAGCCTGAGATGTCCATTAATAACCTTGTAGAGGTGAAACAATATGAACATGAGTCTACATAAGACTTCATGATGAGGTTTAGAATGACAAGAATAAGGTGCCAGTTCCCTATCAATCATGCCCAACTCATATTCGTTGCTCAAAAGGCTTTGTGGCTGCCTTTGAGGAAGAAGTTTTATGATGTGCAGTTCAATGAGTTGCAAGAGTTGGTGATTGCTACCACAAAGTATGAGAAGTTGTTGCTTGAAGAACAGTAAATGAAGCACTCGTCTAAGGTGCCCCATTTCTACAAAAGCAAAGCTGCAATCCACCAAGTGGATTTTGAAGAGCTAAAGCTAGAACAAAATGATGGCCATGGAAGGGAAGGGATGGACATCTGTGTAGCAGAGATGACTACCCCCTTTAAGCCTTTAATAGTGAAGGGGTTAGTCCAGCCAGTCAAGTATCAGAAAGTGGTAATGAATGATAATGGTTTTATCCCTATGAAACCCTCTAAATACCAGAGTTACTCTTTTAATTTAACCAAGGTCGTGAAGATCTATGAGGAGTTAGTGCGGGCAAGAGTGATTGTACCCGACAGTACCAAGAAGATGCCTAAGCCAGAAGAGCTAAGAAGGAAGAAGTATTGCAAACTGCATTATACTTCCAATCAATCCATAACCAACTGTGTCCAATTCAGGGATTGGATACAAGACCTTATAGTAAAAGGAAAATTGCTGCTGGAAAAACCACAAGCGAATATGATGATCGACATGGATCCCTTCCTAGAAGCCCCAATAAACATGATCAACCTAACGTGGGCTGAGAAAGGGAAATGGAAGGTCACCTGGGAAGTAAAAGCAAAAATGAGGCAAGTAGTTGACAGGCCAACATAAGGAGCCATCAAGTTGCCTGAGAAGCCTAAAGCAACCATAGTCAAAGAAGTGGTATTATGTGGCAGGTGTCAGTGTGAATGTGAGTTGGAAGTACCAGCATCATGAGCTATCATTGATCAGGAGTTGATCAAAAGAAGAGAAAACGAATAACAAGAAGCCCGTAAAAGTGTCTTACGAACAGTTGAGAGAGAAACCTTAAGAAATGTTTTCCAAAGGTTGGGAGGAGATTCTCAACCATAGGGCTAGTTAAAAGTATTCAGAAATTATGAAACCTCTGAAGAAGTGGAAGACAGAGAAGCCAAAACACCAAGATGGGTGGATGTGAGGCCACCCCAGCCAAGCTATGCTGGTGAAGATGTCAAAAGAAGGGAAATGATAGTGAATCTAGTCATAAAGAAGAATCCTGCCTGACTCGGGCGGAAATGGTATGTGGTTGGAAAAGATGGGAAACTTGTCAAGGAAATGAGAGCTTCTATGATTAGGAGAGTTCAGAGGTATCACAAAGCCCATATGAACTCATTAAAAGTCCCCACTGCCTCAGAAACCTATGAGAATATGAAGTTTGAGAAAGTACCTCATGGGGAAGAAATCAACTTCAGTGGAAAACAAAAATAGGTTGAGAAAGCAAATAGCAAGACTGAAGAGGAATGAGATCATGTGCCACATAACCCGCATCCAGGAAAGTACAAAATCTTGATGAGAGCTCAAGAGGGCATGGTGATGATATCAACACCAAGATGGAGCCTGGAGCCAATATGCTTAGGAATTATCTCACCTGAGAGAGGGTTGCCCGCACCATTGCTGGTTGATACTCTCTGTGAAAACTCAGCACGGACACAGAACTTTGGCATAACTCTGGAAGAAAGGTTGCCCGAGTTGATGCTACCCAAAGAAGCAGAAGCCTGGTTAAATGATTCATGAGCCACATTGGGGGCAAGAATAAGGACTTACCTAGGCTAGCAACTTCCACATAAACATGACATATGTTTTATCTGCTATGTTTTGTCCCAAGCATGATCAACCTGGCATAATGGAGGGTGATTACTTGGCAACAGAACCTATGATGGCACATGTTAGTGTTGAAGAAGTAGGAAAAAAAGAGTTGGGCATAATAGTTTGCCCGAGCTTGCAAGGAAAGAGCCCGATAGAGTGTACTCGGACATAATGGTCTTCAGTCGCCCGAGTTTGACCCTAGCTAACCATCTCAAGCCTATTTATATAACTACTTATCTAGAGGGAATACCCTTCAAGAGGGTTTTGATTGATGAAGAAGCTGCAGGTCAATGTGTTGCTATACAAGCAAATGAAAAAGATGTCTAGAAATGAGGAAGATTTTATCCTCACGGATCTAACAGTTTCCAGTTTCTCCGGAGCCATTACTAGAACTCATGGGATATTGCCCTTGGAGGTTGACTTGGGCTTCATGCAAATCATGCTAGCCTTCTTCGTTGTGGATAATACTTCCACATATGAAGCTTTACTGGGCCAAGATTGGATTCATCAGAGTCTCTCGGTGCATTCCACCCTACATCAACAAGTAGCAGTTTACCATAAGGAATGAGATATGAGACCAGGATTTTGGGAAATGGTGGAGGTCGAGTCACGACCATTCCTCCCCACTGCCAATGTGGCAGAAGCCAACTTTTATAATCCTAGTATTGGGATTCTTCAGTGCTTAGAAGCTGATAAGGACGGCTACCCGACTAAGGTGACGGCCCAAAAGCTTCTGGAACAAAGGTTATTCCTTACCAAAAAAGAATGGGATAGACCCCATATTGTCCCTACTCCCCAACACCAGTAATGACAGAACAAAGAATAAAGGACCAAGTAATTGTAGTCAGGTCCTTAATTAAAAGAATGTGGTGTATGGAAGAGAGAAGAAACAGGAAAATGAGAACTGTTGCCCGAGCATACAACAAATGGGTAAAAGTTAAAAACCTTCAAGTACGGAGAGCTAGTATCGAAAACAATTCTGCCTTTAGGAGCTCAAGTTGGAGGCTTTAGGAAAATGAGTCTTACTTGAGGAGGACCTTTTATCATTCACCAAGCACTGGATAAGGGAGAATATTACTTGACAGATTTGGAGGAAAACTTGCAAACACATCCAGTTAATACCAAGTTTTTAAAGAGATATCATCCAATTCTCGGGGATGTTAGAAATTGTTATATTAAAGAGAGTTAGTGATTTTAGAAAAGAAGTGAAGTTAGATGGTGCAGTAAGAGCTTTAATATAATGCAAGAAGTAAAGGCAAAGAATAATGTTATTTCATAAAAAGAAAGTTACAATGGCCTTAGCCTAACAAATCTACATCTTCACCTATAGTGATTATTCTGGAGTGGTAAGTCTGCATAGTTGAGAAAATTCTGCTAGGCTCGGCCAAAACAGTGCTGCTATTGATAAGTTAAGACTTGGCATCTTCTAGTTCCATATTTGCCTTCTTCACTTCTTCAACTTGCTGCTGAAGTTTACCAAGGAGAGTCGCTTGCTCAGCCCTTAGCACAGTTAGTTGCTCCTTTAACCTTTGGATCTCAGAAGACATTATTTTGATCCTCTCCTTGGTGGTTGATCCTTCATCCACCAACTGTTGGATATGAGTTGAAACAGTGGATTGTTTCTCTTTAAAACATCTCACTCGATTGGCTTGCCTCTCAGCCCTTAGATATTGATCCCTCAGAGCTCTCAAGTTCTCGAAATATGAGAGGAATGACTCATATTGAACTCTTGATAGTTGATCAACCTTAAACAAGTTAGTTACAACCTTTTCTACATCATGGAGGGCCTTGAGACTGAATGATGCTGAGAATTTTCTCCTTGACCACTCTTGGAAGACTCGGCATTGATCTTGAAGACTTGAAGACTCAGAAGGATACCTTAAGGATCTTAGCTTTGCCTTAAGTTGCCCAAACTCTTTAAAAAGCTTGGGCAAAGATGTTTTTATAGAAGTAGGTGCAGAAGTGGAAAGTAGTGTTCCAGCTTCTTTAGAGAGTGTAGCAAGACAGGAAGTTTCAATAGAAGGAGGCGCTTGAGAAATAGGAGCAGTTAGGGTCTTAATCTTCTTCTTAGGCCTAGGGATAAGAGTCCCCGTGACCCTAGAAGCTAAGAGAGGTCGAGGAAGCTCGGTCTTACGCAATAGATGAGGAGGATATTTGCTTGAGTCTTCACCATAACCCTGTGGGAAACCAAGAAAATAAATTAAGAAGAAAGATTATAAATCAGGACATAGAACAAAGAGTAAAACAAGAAAAGTGGTATACCCGAGTCAAGCCTAAAGCCTTGGAAGAAGGAGAATGATGAGTGGTGACACATGGGTGTTGAGAGGGATCATCTTTGCTAACTAGATGATGAGAAATGGTGCCCAAACCTTTACCAGAAGCCTGTGAAATAGAAAAAGATAAGTGTTAACAAACTAACTAATGCAGAAAAGAAAAACAGAAGGAGAAAAGTCTCTATACCTTAGTAGGACCCTAAGAAGGAACGGGCAAGCTAGCCCTATCTGCAGCTTGAGAAACTTGCGGGTTAATAACCTCTGAAACCACAAGGATCTCAGGGAATACATGCTCCGTAAATGCAGATGTTGTCGATTGATGAAAGGTTGGTGCAGGGGAAGATTGAAAAGAGTAAACAGAAAATAAGTATAGAATGAGGGAGGGAGGCTTCAAGCATAAAAGTGCTAAAATAATAAATACCACCAAGTTAGTATCCTTGTCTACAAAATGCATCATTTCCTTTGTCTCTGGATTGAATTGGGAGGTTGGAGTCACCGGCAACACAGGTTCCTTAACCTTAACCTACAAAGATAAAAGACAAGTGTTAATAAGATTGGTAGATAGACAAGTCAAAAGAATGAAAGAGAGATATACCTTTGAAGACTTAGCCCGAGGATGAGAAGTTTGTACCATTCAGGCTGAAGGTGAAGAGGCCTCAAGTGAAGAGATCTTTTCTTCCCTTATGGCCTATTTCAAGCAATCAGGCAAATAGTTAAGAAAAGGAAGAGGTTAAGGGAATAATCTTGAGAAGCATGCCATACCTCTAGTGCTTCAAGGGTAGCATCTTGCAAATCTTTAACTTGTTGATGCATCTCGGCCCCTAGAGGATCATCCTTGGAAACAACAGTAGGCCTCTTGGTTTTGTAGGGACCTAAACCCAAAACAAATTGATTTTTTGGTTCTTAAACACAAAATGCAAGTAAGAAGGAAAGGTTGAAACAAAATTCACTTATTGGAGGCTTTTTGTTTCTTCCTACCTATGCCCGCCTTAGCCATGGAAGCGGAAGACTTGTAGGATTTTGAAGTCTGTGCCCTTATTATCTTCTTGGTGGGGGTTGCCCGTGACTCAAGAATGGAGGGCTGAGCCTAAGGTTGCTCTTCTGGCTCAGACTCTGAAGTCTCCATTACAGTTGCCCGAGGCTCCATTACAATCTCTACCTCACCTTCTGAGTCTCTAAGGGACTTGAAGACATCTCTGCCCTCTCCAGCACCTTGCATTTCTGCCTCAGCTACGACTTTTTGGAGGATGAAGGCGTTTGCAGCATTTTCATCTTGCCCGATGACCATCTCTATAGGGTTGCCTTGAGTTGCAAGTACAAAGAAATCAGTAAAAGGATTCAAGTGGGTAGATTCATAAGAATTTCAAGTTAAAAAGTAAGAAATACCTATTAAAATGAGCTAGTTTTTCTGATGAACCATTTCCTTCTAAGTCTCAAGCTCATTTGAGCTAAGATAAAACTTGATAGAGAGATGCTTGAAGAGGCGATCATGGGCTTCGTGCAGGTCTCCTCCATATATTGTGGTCCACTTTATCTCCCACCAAGAAGCAAAGCTTGAAGTACATTCAAAATTAAGAGCCATGGTCTTTCAGGCGACCTTGCTCATGACCTCAAAACTGCGTCGGGTGGCTTGAAAAGTAACTTCAGGTGGAGAGTAAAGATGGTAGAAGGTGCCACATTGAACGGAGTCAAAGAAAGGCACCAGAATAGCTTGTCTAAAGCCCAACTGCCTGCTATAGAAGTTTGGGTGATCGACTTCTAGCCCGCGCTCGTAGCGGTCAGTCCTCATACCCCAAGCCAGATCTCTCGACTGGATGCAACTGATAAATCTCTCTCTATAAATGGGACTAGCATATTCTCCAAAAGCGTCTTGGAAAGCTTGGTCACTGAACCATGGGTATCTCCTAAGCACTAAAGCGCCCCACTCCAGATCTACCCGAGTCCTGCAGACTCTGAAGAAGTACAGATATCAGAATGTGAAATGATTGGTAGGAGATGCTTCAGCGAGGATTCGGGCAGGGGCCACTTCTTCTAAGAATTCTAAGTTGGGAGCCCAAAGCTTGAGGAGATACCATTGAAGCCAAAGCTAGATCATCCAAGTTAGGCCATTAAGGTTGGTTTCAAATGGTTTACCCTTTGTGATCTCATACAAAATATGATAGAGATGAGCAAGGAGGAAGGGGCCCATGGTCACAACATCAAAGTTGTGAAGAGCTTCCACCTGAGGAATCCATTTGATCTTCATTGCGTTGGACTTATTGGGGAAGACATGTTTGTTGAGCCAGTAGAAGAGGAAATACATATGCTCTTGATCTTTGTTGGCTTTGAAGGAAGAGGGGCCAAATTCCTTCTTAGAAAACGAGATAAAACCCATGAAGGAAGTTCCATAACTCTTAAAAGTCGTAGAGTTATACTCCAAATGAAGAAAGGGGGGATGACTGCTCGAACTTTCAGCGGTCGGACGAGAAAGAGGAACCCAGTCGTGGGTAACGTCCACAATTTTGCCCGAAGACCTGTGCCATATCCAGGATAGTCGAGGACATTGGACCCATCCTTAAGTCAAAGGTATTGGTGCCCGAGTTCCAAAAGAGAATAATTGTTGTGAGAAGCTCGGGTTTAACGAAAGGTATTGGTGCCCGAGTTCCAAAAGAGAATAATTGTTGTGAGAAGCTCAGGTTTAACGATCATGGTGGTTTTAGAGAGCATTCTCAGCTCATAAATTTCTTTGTTCATCCACTTCTGCTTAAAGGTAGGCTCGAGTTCTTTTATCCATTGTGTCTATGCCTCATCCTTCATGACTGGGAAGCCACGACGATGGTTTGACCATTTGGAGGAAGAAATGCCCGACTTAGCCTGAAATGGGTTGGAGGTGAACCATTTCTCCTTGGGCATGTTTATTTCAACAGCAATAAGGACCTGAGAAGTCCATGTAGGTCCCAAAGAGTGCACTCCTCCCTCATTGAACAAGAGTTCAGTGTATAGGCCTGCGTGAGGGCGATGAAGGCCATTGAGTAAGCGGCGCATGGTGGAAATCCCCTTATCAGTCTCGCATGAGGATTGGATTCGAGCAACTTTGGGTGCCATTAAGGACTTTGAGAAAAAGATAGGAGGAAAAGTTGGAATTAGGGGGCAAGAATTGAGAAGGCAAAAACGTACTGGAATTTCTAAGAGTTCGAAAGCTTGAAATGGTTAAAATGATTTGCTGAAGAGGTTAAGTGAGGATTATATAATAAGTGGTTAATTAACAGTGGAATTCATGGATTAGTGCAAAGGTTTTAGTTAGCAAACGGTTGCTTTAAATGGTGTAAGTCCCGAGAGAAGGCGTGCGACGGCTATTTAATCATTATTAGCGCTTGGGATTATAGCCTCAACAATGATTAAAAGGGACATTGTTTGGGTTAATATTTGAACATTGGGTTGCAAGTGTATGGAAGCCTAGAGATACCAACTAAAGGGAGACTTGCCAGAAGCCCAAGCATCAAGCCCAGAGACAAATTGGCGCCTTCCCATTAATGCATAGGCCATGTGCTTATGATTTTAAATGTCAAGTGATGGGGACTAACTCATAATCAGCCCAAAAAAAAAACTTTTCAGTGGCAATACAAGTAAAAAGTTGATGACTCACTACCCTCCAAGTGCTTTCAGGCAAGAGCAAAGTCACAGCAGTAGGGCTAATTCGCCTATAAAAGGAAAAAGAGGCCCCAGAGAGAACGACACTCAACCAATCAAACAAACAAACAACCAAACTCTGCTTTCAAGCCAGATTTGCATCCAAAAGCTGTAATCAACCCAGATCCCAGTTCTTTTAGCAATAGATTCCTTAGAAAATATATTTTTTGTCTAGTTTATTAGCTCCGCTACTCACCCGATAATATCGATCTCCTTTGTAGTTTATGTACAACTCATTTCTAGTCATTTACTTTACAAGCAATCTACAATACCAGTCATTTACTTTCCTCACCCTTGTCATTTTCATGTTGTTGCATTTCTCAACATAAGTAAAGTCCTTATCTTTAAGGCAAAGAAAGAACCTTGATTTGAGCCACTCTCACTCAATGGCACAATCTCTTGGTTAGAAGTCGAACTCAGGTGCAATCTCAACCATTCAAATCTCGTCTACTAGCAGCATCTAGTAGTGGCACGCTCGCAACCCGCCAGTTCCCTGTTCAAGTAAATTCTCGGCATGTCTGCAATACCCATGGCGAATTTAGGGGGTGAACAATATGATTATGGGAGTTCGCGCTAGAATAGAATATACATGATACACTAATCACATTGTATAGAATCAATCATGCATCATAATCACAATGGAGTAATTTTTGTTTTCGAAGACATAAAGGAAATTTGGTGCCACACAATCACCAAAACTAGTTTTACAAAGGGGTGTGATATCCACACACCCCATTTTACTTCTCACACACTTTTTTAATTTTCGGCCGTCCAATCGGATGAATTTAAGAAAATCAAGGGACAGAAATAATCAAAAGGTATGTGAGAAGTCAAATGGGGTATGTGGATAGCACACCCCTTTTACAAATGAAGTGAAAGCCACTTCACATCCCCAAACACGGACCGTGTGCACTTCTCTACATTCGGAGAAAAAAAAAAAACTAAAACGAAAAAAAAATTCAACCAATTAACTTTTTGGCAGAAAAAATGTTTGGTCTAAAATGTAATTTTCCTTAGCGGTTTCTTGTACTCAGACCAGGCTACCTTTCATCTACCGGGAATAGGACTGCGGTCATCGAAGGATAGCCGGGAAACCCACTTCGTGAGCGACTGTCTTCTCGAGTGGCTTAAATGGCTGCTTTGGCTGCCGCCATTGACCTCAGGGACGTTGTAATACTCCCCCACAAATGCCTTCAGTCTCTGCATTGCCAAGTCCAGAGTTCTCTCGGGCAAGTTGGCAAAGCAGACACGGAACCAACCAGGTTCCGTGCAATGACAAGACGATCCAGGAGATATATTGAGGTGAACTTCGTATACAATCTTTTTCCAGAGCTCCATTTCGGCTTCAAAGGTGTTGGACCTAAGCAAGTGCCTCATATCCACCCAACAGAACAAGCCAGCATTGCCGTTGAGGCAGCTAATGCCAGATTTCTGAAGGCCGGAGACGAGCTTTTTCTGACGTTGTTTGAGTCTTTTGTGGTTCTCGGCTATGTAGTTCTTAGTGAGTTTTTTGTCGGATAGCATGGCGGAGAGAAGGTGCTGAGTTTGAGAAGAAACAAGACCAAAGCTTGACATTTTTGTAGCGGCGGCCACAACCATGTCGTCGTTGGAGTAAATGGCGCCAACTCGAAAACCCGGAAGGCCAAGATCCTTAGAGAGGCTATAGACAACGTGAACTCGCTGCCAAACTTCGGAATTCTCATCACAGTTTCTATCTTTGAGAACTTCCATGACGCTTATAAAGGATGGGGAGCTAAAAGCTGTGCCGGAGTAAATTTCATCGCTAATGAGGTGGATGCCCTTGTCTTCAACGAAGGAAAGGAGGAGGTAGAGTTCGTTTCTGGTCATTGTGGTGCCCAATGGGTTTGATGGGTTCGTGACCAAGACTCCTTTGACTCTGAGATTGCGTTTTTCGGCTTCTTGGTAGGCTTCTTCCAGAGCGGTTTCAGTAATTTGGAAGCCATTGGAGCTTGTGCAGTGAATGGGTACAATCTCGACTCCAGTTCGCCACTTAAGGTCTCTATCAAATCTGTAAGACACGTAAGAAAATACTCGGCTATTAGGGATGAAATTAGTGTTTAGTTATTTCTTATCCCGAAATGGAGTTCATGCCCCACGTCAGAATACTAAGAAAGTAGGTCTTACAGTTCAAATTGTTTGTTAAAAACAAAGAAAAAAAAAATGAAGTGAAGGTTAATATACGTACCCTGGGTAGTATGGGGTAGGAATAAGAACGGCTTCGCCGGGGTCAGCAAGGCAGAAAATAAAGGTCTCATTCGCTGAAGTTGCACCGGCGGTGAGCACTAAGTGGTTGGGATCAAAGGTCACTTTGTTCCCTCGGATTTCCGCCATGAAATCTACCATTGCCTGTAAGAAAAAAATAATCAAAAGCTGAGTTAGACATGCAACTGGCTAGAAGACTTGTTCTAGTAGTAGCTTTTAATTGCATTAACGAAAAGTGAGCTTATACTATAAATTATTATAATTTATAAGTTTACCTTTTTGAACGCGGGAAGGCCATGATAATCTTGGAAGAGAGCAAGCTCTGCAAATATGGATTCTCCATTTTTTTTAAATGCAGCTGCTTCTGGATTCTTAGCCAGCCATGACTCGAGAAGATCAAAACAGAGCTAGAAAAAAAAAATATTGAAACGCGCACAAAGTTTATATACTAAATATAACTACATATGGTAACATATATGCATGGTAGTAATAAAAAATTAAGCTCGTAAATTATAATAATTAATTACCTGATTTTCTGCTAGACCCATCTGAATAATCCCGTTTGTGTTGTGGACCTCATGGTAGGGGTTCTTCTCATACTCTTGCCAACCTAAGAAGTAGGAGGAGTCTTGGCCGTGAGAGTTGAACGTAGCGTTTCTGGATAACATGCGCATTTTGGTTAATTTTCTTCTGTATGGATACAAGCTGTAAGAAAGAAGTGTGGAAAGGAAGAGAAAGCAATAGAGAGAGAGTTTGAGGTTTTGGTTTTGGATTACAAGTTTGAAGTGGGATATTGGATGTTGTTGGACTGGAGGGGTCTATATATAGCAAAAAAGTAATAATATAAATTTAAATATATAGAAATTATTTGTCTAACAAAGGAATGACACGTCACACTGAGTAGTCATATTTTTTATAAATGTTAAGGAGATTATCTTAAAATTGTGCTTTCTATGAATTCTCTGTTATCTTACATTTTAACATTAATTTTTGCACTGATATTATAAATATTGTACCAAAAACATGATAAATAAATTATGAAGAATCTCACTTTTAAGAAAGTCTCTTTAGATTTCTCTGGTTCTTTTTCTTAACATTATGATCCAAGTATTTTGATTCAATAAAAATCCAAAAACAACATGATAATTAATTGTACGCGCTTTTGCTCCACCATCTAAAGACATTGATCATGAAGGACCTTCAGACACTCCCAAATCCCAAAGCAATGAAGTTTTAGTGTTTACTAATCAACATTAAATAATTAATTAAGGGTAATACTAAAGACTAAATTTGTAAACAAAATTTTGGAAACTAAATTATATGGTAGTTGATGATTGATTTATTATTTAAATATTGATAAATGTGTTAATTCGAATAGGTGACATATTATATAATTTGCAAATTTTATCTCCAAATTTAATTTTCCTAGTATCATCCATTAATTTATTTTCTCACTATTTGCTTGGACTGGGAAGTGGGTAGGGCGTTCACCATTACCTGGCATTACCTACAAACTTGCGTGGGGATTATAAGTGTACATAGAAGCATTAATCGGCTTGTAATTGAAAAAAAAACAAAGAAACAAGAATTAATACTCGGGTCTAGTTTTGTTTACAAAACCTTACCGACAACAAGTATCATAGAAAATGCCAAGAGCGACCCACCCTGGTCCATATGCTTCTTGACTCTAGTAGCCACAACTAATTTTGTCGGGCATTTTTCTCACTTTCTATTTTTTTTAAGGAAAATTAATGAAAAATACTTAAAAACTTTAAGTTTTAAACAAAATAAAGGGTAAAATAAATAGTAACAGGATTGACTTTTTAATGTAAAAATGTGATTTTTCGTTAAAATGAACGATACTGATATTTTTTCGTTAAAGTTTTTTTTTTTTAACCTTTTTTTTAACCTTTTAAGTTCGCACAGGTTTTTATGTCTGCTCAGTTCATTACTCCAATTACCAAACAATGTTTGATTTGAGTCAACCTCGAAAATCCGGTACGAACAAAAATGGCATCTCTCTTTTTTTCTTCATTTAACATCATCACTCTATCTCCTTTAGAATTAGGTATACAAAACAAGGAAAACACTAGAATCATTTGTTATAATAAAACCATTTTTGTTAAGGAAAACTAATGAAAAGGGTTTGAAAACTTTGAATTTTAACGATAAGGATAAAATAAATGGTAAAGTGAATAGTACTAAGATTGATTTTTTAGTGTAAAAATATGATTTTTCATTAAAGTGAACAGTACCAAGAGTTTTGCGTTAAAGTTTCCTTTTTGTTAACCCTTTTTGTTAACCGTTCATTTAGAGGAGAATTTGGATTTTCCATGAGATAAATAATTTTAAAAAAGTTGAGATTCCACTAAAAATTAATTGGTAATATAAGAATAGCCTAAATTACTTATAAGTCGATGGAAGTGCTAGAAAAAGAGTTGTAAACACGAAATTCTTGCAATAAATAACCCAAGAATACGTATACAAAGTAATAATTGGTATTAATGAATTTAGGGTTACAATCTCTGCTACAATTTTTAATCCTCTGATTCGATCTTCTGGGTGAAAAAAAAGTGTGTTGTTGATCCGAAAATCGTGATGACTTGATCTCAAATAAACAAAAGCCTTAGGGTTTTGGCTAATGGCGATGGAGGAACCGGCATGTGTAAAGGTGCTTGGTGGTTCTTCACAAGTATGACAAAGAATGCAGAGATTTTTTTGTATCTTCTGAGTGTTTGGGAGTTTGAGAGTCTAGGTGTTTTGATGAATTTCTGACCCATTTCTTTGTCTTGGAGCCTCGTATTTATAGGCTCTCCTAGTCTTGCCTACAGTTGGATTTGGCCTTGATTGTGGATTTTATTCATCGATGAAAGAACCAGAACTTGATTCGAAGCTTGGTTCGTGATTTGACTCCATCAATTAATCAATCACATTTTAAATTTAAATCAATTAATTTATTTGATTTAAGTTAAATTAATCAAAGAATTAATAAGGATAAATCCTTAATTAATTTTTGCCAAATGTTGACACGTGTCACTCTTGATGACTCGTCTATTTTTGATAAGCTACATGCTATTTGTACGATTTGTGAGACACATGGTGCATGCCAAGTAAGCCCTAGCACGTCAAGATTTTATTGTGTTGGTAAACATTTACTTCACTAAAATTTTGATGTCTACGAATGACCCCATTTCAAGGCATGGTGTATATATGTGCTTGTCACGTGTAGAATGTGCGTTTTGAAGTCCCTCCACATAGTGAATGTATTTTGATCACTATGCTTTGAAGTCTCTCAACATAGATGTCGATGCAACCATTGAGGCTTGATCTATAATTGGGCTGAAAGTTTCTTCAAGGGCCATCGAGGCTTGTCTTGAATGAAACGGGACCATGAAGAGTTTCACGTGATGGTGGACGAATCGGTACGTGTTTTTTATTTTTTTTGTGCTTGTTGAATCTCCACGAGCTTGATGAAGAATAATAATGTTTTCTTTGGGCAAAGAGCTTTCTGGTTTCCTCCAAAGGTTTGGATTTACTTCATTCCTCTAGAGCGAATTTTATTCAAGGGTGGTGTACTCTTGGTCTTGAATTAGACTTATAATTTCTTTAGGGGTCGTCGAGGTTTGATCTTGAATGAATGGGACCACCAGGAGTTTCATGTGGCGGGCAATCTTCGACTTTAATGTGGATGAACCAACACATGTATTTGTTGTGCTTGGTAATTCTCCATGAACTTGATGAAGAACACGAGTGTGAGCTATGAAACATGGTTCACAAACTTATGGTTTAAAGCCTCTCAAAGTGAACGCTTTCGTGCTTATTTAGGCTACCACCGTTAATATGAAATGAATGAATAGGCATATGAGGACCCTATGAGACGGACTTGTAATTTAATTTGAAGCCTCTCCTCTTCTTTTAGACTTGTGATTTGAAGCCTTCTATTTTCCTTTGGCAGAGATGCACACACTTTACCTATTTGGCTCCATAAAGCTTTAATAGACTTAGTTCTTCCCTCGGGAATGTGGTGAATTATAAAGTGTAATGACTCAAAACTACTCTGCGAATGTAGGGAAGCCCTAGGGAGGGTAATGAAAGTGGATCGGACAAAAATGAAAAGTTTGTAAATTTTCTAAAACGCAGTTTTTAGGGTCTAAAGCCATCTCCAACCAAATAGTCCAGAGGGCTAAAGGGCCAAAAATAGACCGAAAACTATCTCCAACCGAAGGCTAGGCCAAAAGGCTCGTGGGCCCCATTGGACAAAAAAGGGCCAAAGGGCCAACTGGTTGGCCCAACCCCGCCAACAAGCCAGCCTTGGGCCAAGCCACATGCTGACATCATATTTAATTTTTTTATTTTACAAAATTAAAAAAAAAATTAAAAATTCTATTTTTTTCCTATAACTTCCTAAGTCATTAAACAACATTAAGTGACATTAAGTAACATGAAACAACATTAAATAATATTAAACAACATTAAATAACATTAAGTAACATTAAACAACATAAAAAAATTAACAACATGAAATTTAAACAACATTTTTTAAAACATTTAACAACATGAAAATTATTGACAATCCATAACATAAAATTATTGAGGTAATTTAATTTAAGTAACCATAGTAATTCAATTAAAATAATAAATTATGTTTGGCCCTATGGCTCTTTGGCCCTCGGTTGGAGATGGTTTTTTGTCACAGGGCTATGTTTGGCCTATGGTCCTTTGGCCCCTTGGTTGGATATGGTAAGAAATATAGCCCTGCACTGTTCATTAAAATATTATATTCTTGGAGGGCCAAAGGGCTAAAACAAGCCATCTTGCCTCCTTCGGTTGGAGATGGCCTAAATAACCTTGGATGACCGAAATCCATCTTATGTCACGTTAATGTTCGCATTGCTTGTCGGCTCACTCGCTAATGTTTGCATTGCCAGTTGCTTTTTTGCCACTATTGTACACTGCATTGCTTGTTGTTGCACCGTTGCTGCCTTGCTGCACTGCTTTCTACGTGTTGCACTGTTATGGCTGCTTCTTCGTGCTGCACTGCCATGGCATTGACTGCCGCACACTGCTACCGGCTGCAAGGGTTATTGCCTCGCTACAAGGGCCACTACTGGCTGCGAGGATTGTTGCATGGTGTTGTTCACTATTGCACATGGGTCAACTTGCTATGATATGATGACAAATTTGAGGATCCACCATAAAATCAATCAATAATATAGGGAATAACCCAACTTATAGTTTGATGCAAGGCCCATTCTCCCGTCAATGTATTCATCTCAATACTTCTGTTAATTATGATTCCATGAAATTATATACACTATATACTTTCAAAGGATTTAACATTAGATTATTTATGAATTAATAAAAAAGGTACTATAAATTTCCTTCTATTATGGGTTCGTTTGGAAGTGTTTTTAAAATGTTTGAAAGCGCTTTTAGTGAAAATGTTTTTGAAACCAATCTTCAATAAAAATTCAAGTGCATCATGAAAAAGCACTTAAAGTGCTTTCTGCAAGAAGTATAGAAGCAAATACCTGATGCTTCTTCCAAAAAGCACACTTTTGGAACCAAAATCAATTTCACCAAAAGTGCTTTCAGTCATTTTAAAAGTACTTCCAAACGAGTCTTGTGACAAACTATTATCAGATAAATTAAAAGGAAGACTTTCAAAAGATGACTCATTTATATCATCAACTTACCCATTGCATCTAAAATACTAGTTTCATACCTTACTTCAAAACTAGAATATGCATGCAACTATAAAGTTTTCAAGCAATTAGCAGTTTAGCATTATAAAGAAAACACACAAACTAGTTAGTAAAATCCAGAGATACCAATTACAAATAAATTTTTGAAAAAAAAAATTACATTTAACAAAAACAAATGAAGAATAATTATACACAAATTAAACAACTAATCTCCATACACTGAAAACCAAATAACTAATATCTATCACCGAACTAATAATTATATTGAAAATATAATAACAAAAAGAAAGAGATATTATATCTAGAATCCAAATACTTTATTTAGGGGGTCCATTTTTTTTAGAAATCAAATATTTTATTTAACGAGCTCAATATATAATGAGTATATGGTATACAGACGCAATTCAAAATCAAAATGGTGTGGTTGTTTATAAATGATTTTATTACCAAATACCTTAAATCTGGTTTTGTTTTCTGTTATTCCAACTAACTTAGTATTATTGTTTGCATAAAAAAACTGTATTATTGCCAAAATCTAAACCATCTTTCAAATCCTTTATTAATATTTTCTTTTCTCTCCTAATACGCTGCCCATTGGTTGGACTTCCGAAAATTGAGCTGCAAATCGTGATTGAACAACCGAAAATTGATCAATTTTTATAATTCATGAGTGGGGCATCCTAATTGGACTACCAAACTTGAGCAGCAAATCTTTGGTAGTCGTATTTTCATGATAATGTCTTGCCTCTTGGACGGCGGTGATCGGGTGTGCTTTTCAAACTTTGAAATGCATTGTTAAAGCTATAACATAAAAATAAAAAATAAATAAAAATACTTAATTAGGTTGAAAATATAAAGTGATGGTTGGATTACGATTTTATAAAAGCAAACAACAATTATTATTCTTAACAACTTCTAACCCATAGTCCGCCCTTTGTTTGTGCTACCTGATTTCTCAGCTTTACTTCCCATTGTAATTCGCATAGATTAAAAGTCTTAATAGTTGTCGCGACAGGAAGTAATAAAGTTCAAAACCCACTTAACAAATGCATTTCTTTGGTTAATTAAAGTGATTAAGAGAGACAGTTGATCTCTTTTTAAATTTGTTTTTTATTGAAGCAATTAATTAGTACGTAACAAGGCTGAGTAAGTAGGCGATGGTGATGGGCCGCTTCATTCACTGGCTCCCAGATTTGAATCAAGAGAAGTTAGTGACACCTCACTGTGGCATATAGCTGCACTGATCCTCTCTGGGGTTGATGGCTTCCTATTAGAAGCCTAGGTAGGTCGGTCAATATCAAAGAAACAACCGTATTTTACGGGGTAATTTTCATTGTATTACTTCATTGAAATATATACATATACAATCCTTTGTTCCATAAGGAAACAAATAAAGGACACAAACAATATCCTACCTAATAAGGACTCCTAGTATTTACAATATTTTACTTTCCTTTTTTCCCCTAAATACCGACTCACGTTTAAACTCCCCCTCAAGTTGGTACAAAGATATCACACATGCTCAATTTGACTAGTGAGTCATCAAACTTCTGACTACACAACGCATGAGTAGGAATATCTGCAAGTTGCTCATCCGAGTTCACAAACGGTATTGACACAATCTTCTTCTTAAGCTTCTCTTTAATAAAATGTTGATCAACCTCTACATGTTTTGTCCTATCATGCTACAATGGATTATCAGCTATATATATCTCTCGCGGACTTGTTATCACAATATAGTTTCATAGTCTCATTCAACTTAAACCCAAGACCCCCAAAGAAGTTTCCAAAGCCAAAGAATCTCACAAATGTCGTGAGCCATGCCCCTTGTGTTTCTTATTTCACCATGTAACCAGATTTCCTCCTACAAAGGTAAAATACCAGAAGTAAACTGCTTATCACTTACATTACTTGCCCAATCAGCATCTGTGAATCCCTCAATCTTCAAATGCTCGTGCTTCTCATACAAAACTCCTTTCCCTAGCCCAGACTTCAAATATGCTAGGATACGCATATGATCTACGCTCGGTGAAAGCATAAACTGACTCACTAAACTCATAGTATAGGCAATATCCAGACATGTATGAGCTAAATAAATTAGTCTTCCTACAAGTCTCTAATAACTACCCTTATCAACTGATTTCTGATTCAGATCCAAACATAAATGATGCTTTTCAACAATTGGAGTGTCTACCGGCTTACACCCTAGCATACCAATTTCTTTTGAGAGATTATATTCACACACCCCAAATTACTTCTCCCACACCTTTTTAATTTTTTAATATTTTCTACACACCACTAACACTTGATAGAAAAATATTAAAAAATTAAAAGGGTGTGGGAGAAGTAATTTGGAGTGTGTGAATATAATCCCCATTTCTTTTAATAAATCCAGGACATATTTACGTTGAGACAAGACGATACCTTCAGAAGAGCGAGCAACTTCAACCCCAAGAAAGTACTTAAAATCTCCTAGGTTCTTCATTTTGAACTCAGTTGCAAGATTTTCCTACAACTTCGAAATTTCATCAAAATCATCCCTGGTTATAATCATGTCATCTACATGGATGATTAAGGTTGTCACCTTATTTTGTTTCCATTTCACAAACAACGTGTGATCAGAATGACTATGACAATACCCATTCTTTTTCATAACCTAAGTAAACCTATCAAACCACGCACGAGGCGATTGGTTAAGTCCATAAAGTGACTTACGCAACCGACATACTCCGGTATTTCCATCAGCACTCTACCCGGGAGGAAATCCATATATACTTCTTCCTCCAAATTCCCATGGAGAAAAGCATTCTTTACATCGAACCGTTTTAATGGCTAGTCCATATTGGCAGCTAAAGAAATCAGAACACATATCGTATTCATCTTGGCAACTGGAGAGAACGTTTCCTAGTAATCTACACCATATGTCTGGGTGTATCCTTTAGTTACCAACCTTGCTTTGTACCTGTCAATTGATACATCAACTTTGTATTTAACTGTAAATACCCACTGGCATCCAACCATCTTTTTTCCTTTGGGTAACACGGTCCCCTCCCATGTATTATTTTTCTGCAACGCCAACATTTCCTCATCCATTGCTTTTGCCCACTTTGAATCCTTTATAGCTTCCTCCACATGGGTTGGTACTCAAACTAACTCCATATTGTCCACCAAAGTTCGGCACTCCGGTGCAAGACCATTGGATGAGACATAGTTGGCTATTGGATACTTCACCTTCCTTTTCGAAGAAAACCTGTCAGGTGGCACACATCGATTGTGTCTCGGTAGCAACTGATATGCACTTACATTATTATTTGGATTAGTTACATAATCATCAACAACATTTACCTCAGGTATATTTAGAAAAGACATATTGGGCGACACTAGGGAACTAGAGAGAGAGGTTATATCCATGGTGACATACATATGTCGGGTCTCATGGTGATAACATTTATATCCTTTTTGTTGAGGCAAAAAACCCACAAACACACACCGTAGGGCACACGGATCCAACTTAGTGCGATGAATTTTCTGAATGTGCACATAAGCCACACACCCAAATATTCGAGGAGTGAGAGTATTAGTAGACACCACTAGAGCATGTTGAGTGAGGACTTGGAGAGGTGTTCGAAATTCGAGAACCTGAGACGACATACGGTTAATCACATATACTGCATAAGTGATAACTTCAGGCCAAAACACCTTAGGAACAGAGGCTCCAAGAAGTAGAGCACATGCCATTTCTAAGATATGGCGATTTTTCCTCTCAGCAACCCTATTTTGTTGTGGGGTATGAGGATAGGTCATTTCATGGAGAATGCCTCGATCACAAAGAAACTCTGACAATGCTAAATTAATATACTCACCACCATTATCTGAGCATAAAACTTTAATCACAGACGAATATTGTGTCTGAATCATCTGAGAGAAAGATCTAAATACCATACCAACATCACTTTTATTTTTTAACACATATAGCCAGGTCATACAATGTAACAAACCATTTAATGCTAGAAGAAGTAACAACTGGAGAAGGCCCCCAAACATCCGAGTGTACAAGTTCAAAGGGCAAAGACCTTTTATTTAGACTAGGAGGAAACGAAGCACGATGGCTTTTAGCAAGAAAACATACTTCACAATGTAAGTTTCATTCATTTATTCCACTAAATAGACTAGGCAACATATGCCGTAAATACCCAAAAGATGCATGCCCTAACTGATGATGCAATAACCATACTTCTTGTAAATTACTAGCACGAGACACTCGAACCGCATTATCTTTACTAGGAACGATGTCATCCACATAGTACAACTCATCTTTCTTAGTTCCACGTCCAATTATCTCCTTGGTCTAAATATCCTGAAGTAGACAAAAGGACGGATACAGTAGAACAACACAATCCCATTGTTTAGTAACTTGTGTTATTGATAATAAATGATGGGAGAAAGAGGGAACAAGCAAGCAACGATGCAAAGGGAGAGATGAGGTGAGATGCACGGTGCCTGCGTCACACACGGGTGCAAGGGTACCGTTGGCAGTTGCTATGATTTTCCTGTGAGTTGTGGTCATATATTGAAACATATTTTTATCATACATTATGTGATCTGTTGCACCAGAATCCAACATGTATGTTGCTCAGTTTTGGAGGCTAAAAGAACACGTCCCGTAGTACCAGACAAGTCACCCTGAGTAGTACAAGTCAACAAAGTTTGACTAGGATCACTAGAACTAGGCTTGGCTCCTTTGGCTGTTGGTGTAGCAACGGCAAGAACAACCTCCACTGGTTCCTGCTGTTCCACATTCCTTGGCACGCAACTTCTTCTTATATTCTGGAAACCACTCAGGCACCCTATGCTTGGTGAAACAGTGAAACATGTTTCTTTAGTATGACGAGTCTCACAATAGAAGGTACACTTCAAATCATCTTTATTTTCTCTGGAAAAATGACGAGAATTTAAAGATTGATTAGAAGCATTAGTAGGATGGATGGGTGCAGGTGGCCAAGAGACCATGGCCACGGACGACAACCCTCATTGGTTGTTACTCCTACTCATCATAGTGGCATGTAGGTGTGTTTCACGCCTAACAACAGAAAACACCCCCTCAATAGATGGTAAGGGTTGAGTACATAAAATATCATTACGTACTTTATCAAATATTTCATCCAAACCAGCCAAAAAAGTATACACACAATCGATTGGAATCTTTTCCTAAATTGTCTTGAGATCTGTAGCACATCCCATCTTAATTGGTCTCCATTGATCTAACTTTTGCCACACGGACTTGAGGTCAGCGTAATACACACCAACCGACCAGCCTTCTTGACGAAGTCTGAATGATTTGACCTTTAATTCATAAATTTGAGAAATATCCGAACCATCATAATAGGTCCAAGCCAGCTTTTCCCAAACTTCTTTAACTGTACACAGGTGAATAAAAAATTCCATAATAACAGGTTCCATGGAATTGATCAACCACCCTTTTACTATTGCATTCCCTATCTCCCATATCTCATATTTAGCATTATCCTTAGCAAGTTCCTTGGTGCTCCCTGTCACGAAGCCCTTTTTACCATGTCTAGCAATGTGCATCTCCAATACCTTGGACCAAATAAGATAATTTGATCCATTAAACTTCACGGTGCTTGATACAGCCGATGCATCGTTCTGAATCACAATGAGACTCACTACCGGGTTGTTGGTTGGTGTGCGGAAACCACCTTCCAACTTCAAGGTTGAGTCATCTCTTATATTTGCCATCGCGACTTACAGAGAAGAAGGAAAGAATCACAAAACCTAAGTTGTGCAATAAAACCTTCACGGCAGCAGTAAGACACTGCTCTGCAATACCAGGATACATAGCCTGACATATTTATGCAACAACAGCGCATGAACCAAGTTGACTGAACACAGCAGCGGAAGAAAAATTTTGTTTTATAGTTTCTAGGATTACGTCAGCTTGGCTCTGATGCCAAATAGAATTTTACGGGGTAATTTTCACTGTATTACTTCATTGAAATATATACATATACAATCCTTGTTCCATAAGGAAACAAATAAAGGACACAAACAATATCCTACCTACTAAGGACTCCTAATATTTACAATATTTTACATTCCTTTTTTTTTCCCTAAATATTGACTCACGTTTATAGAAACAACTATGAAGTAACCCTAACATTGGCTATTATATATGAAGGTTTAACACCCTTATAAGCATTTATGGTCTTGGTTGTATATAGGTATATATAGTATATATAAATTTCCCTTCTGCTGGAAAAAAATTCAGTGAGCAAGTTTAAATGATGTAAATTAACCATCTAGATCGGAAGATGTAAAAAAATGTAAAACTTAAAATTTATATCTATCAGTTAGACCCAAAATTACATCATCTCCTGAAAATAAACAGAATAATGCCTTTTTTACTTTTCAAATTTGCAATTTTCATTGTGATATTCCCAACGGGTGGAGACCTAGTTGGACAAATATGTTGTAAAATAAGGTTCCACTACATTTCACCATAAAAGAAAACAGAAAGTCCATTTCAATCGCATGAAGAACTGTAGACTTTGATTCTTTTGTACATATATATATATATATATATATATATATATATATATATATATATATATATATATATATATAGTTATATTGTTAGTCTTTATTTAAAGATCATTCTTACAAAAAAAAAATCAAATTAAAACTATTAAACTATTTAGTTATAGCAAAAAAAAAAGAAAAAAAAGAAAAGACAAACATGGAATATCTAAAAAAAAAGAGAAAACTTGATGAGAGTCAAACTTTTTTAGGCATAATTAAGAATAATCTACTTTATTAAAATAAGTCCAATCTCTTAAGTTTAGGATTATTTCTTTAATGATAAGAATTATAACATCCTTAACGAGACTTGGGATAAGCAGGATATCGAGGGTCAGGAAGAACTTAGAGCGAGGCAGCTCTCGGAGCAGGAGGTGTTTTCAGGGTGGAGGTGGCGAGGGGGATAATGCAAGGTCTCGAATGTGGTTGGGCGGTGTTTTTCCACTAGAGGATCCCCTCCGACGGTTTGGGTCTTTCTCAAATGATGTGGTGCGTGAGGGTGGTGCGTTACTTGTGGCAGTTCCTAACTTGAGGGGGCTCGTTACCTTGGAGTTAGGGGAACGGTTGGTAGCGGGCAATAAAAGGTGCAGAGATAGAGATTCTCATGCTAGAGACGAGGTTTCTATTGGTTCTAAGAAGAGGTGCTCTAGTTCATCGGTGGGAGTTGTCGGCTAACAACCCCACCGTTCACAATGAATTGCCTAAGTTGGAACTGTCGGGGGTTGGGGGACTCTCGTGCAGTTCAAGCGTTGCTAGAAATTATCCAGTGACAACATCCTTTTTTGGTCTTCCTTTGTGAAACCAAATGTAGTTCTCAAGCTATGGAGATTAAGAGAGGTGGATTGGGGTTCCAAAATTCAGTTATGGTGGCAAGTAACGGAAGGTTAGGGGATCTGTGCTTGCTTTGGAAGGAGGAAGTCGAGTTAGTGGTTCAGTCTTCATCCCCAAATCATATTGATGCTGAGTGTAGGTTTGGAGGGGCCTCAGATTAGTGGCGGTTTACGGGGTTCTACAGGTATCCGAATATTGTTGATTGCCATCTGTCCTGGGCATTATTGGCTACATTAAGTCAACAATACTCACTCCGATCATTGTGTGTGGGAGATTTTAATGAGGTGCTCAGTGCTTTGGAGCAGCTTGGAGGGGCGGGATGGAAGGAGAGTCAAATGCATGGTTTTCGTGAAGTGGTGCATGAGTTCCAGTTGGTGGATGTAAGGTTTGTTGGTAGTGATTACACGTGGATGGATAATAGAGAGGATGAGGTGCGCTTGCCACACAATCCTGGATCAGTTTGTTTCCCTGCTCTCGGATTTGTCACCTTAATCCATCCAAATCGGATCATTTACCTATTGTGGTGGAGATTCAAGACTCGGTGGGTGGTGTTTCTCGGAAGCCTCGTCGATTCCGCTTTGAGGAGATGTGGTTGCTTAAAGCTAGTTATGAGGAAACTATAGCAACTATATGGAATATGCTGCGAAGGGGGACGACCTTAGTGCGGGTTTGTGACAAGATTAGAGCCACTAGGGTGGCTTTGCTCGAATAGCAGCGCTCTACTTTTGGGAATACTAAATTGGAGATTGCGAAGGTAAGGGACAAACTAGGCGTGTTATTCGAACATCCTTCATCTCTGAACCTTATTGAAGGTTGAGGAGTGTTAATGCATGAGCTTGATACTTTGCTTGGCTGAGAAGAAACGTATTGGAGACAGAAGGCGTGGACCCAGTGGCTCAAGGAAGGGGATCGAAATATGAAGGTTTTCCATACTCGTGCTTCGAATAAACAAAGGAAGAATACAATAAAAGGGTTACGGGGGGAGTATGGGGTGTGGTATGATTCACGGGAAGGGATAAAGGACATGGTGGTGAGCTACTTTCAAAGGATTGTTAAGATGCAAGGAGTTCTTAATAATGCGTTGCAGGAGGTACTGGGGGCAGTTTCACGTCGTGTTACCCCAGAGATGAATAATCTGTTGTTATAGCCATATTTCGCTGAGGAGATTAGAATGGCGGTGTTCCAAATGCACCCATCCAAATCTCCAGGGCCAGATGGTATGTCCCCACTCTTTTATCAACAATTTTGGCATGTGGTTGGGTTGGATGTTGTCGAGGCGGTTAGGTCTTTCTTGTAGTCTGGGTATTTTGGCAAAGAAATGTGTTTTACCCATGTGGTGTTGGTTCCTAAAGTTAATGAGCCACATGATATGTCTTAGCTACGCCCTATTAGTTTGTGTAACATGCTTTATAAAATTGGAGCTAAAGTGATTGCAAATCGCCTTAAGGGTATGATGGTAACGATTATCTCGCCAAATCAAAGTGCTTTTATGCCAATGAGGCTTATCTCTGATAATTCTTTGGTGGTGGTGGAAATTGGGCACTTTTTGCATAATAAGATAAATGGTCGGGATGGCTTCTTTGCTCTTAAACTTGATCTTAGTAAAGCATATGATCGAGTTGAATGGAGATTCCTGGAGGTTATGATGGAGAAGTTGGGATTTGCTGGCGAATGGATTAAGATAGGGATGACTTGTGTTACATCTTTGTCATACTCCTTCTTGGTCAATGGTTAGCCATGTGGTTATATATTGCCGACCCGGGGACTCCAGTAAGGAGATCCATTGTCGCCATATTTATTCCTACTGTGTGTTGAAGGTTTATCGGTGCTTATTGCCAAAGAGGAGCAAGATGGGGCTTTGAGTGGCATTCAGTTGTGTGGTGATGCTCATTCAATTCATCACCTTCTATTTGCGGATGATAGTTTCCTTTTGGAAAAGAAAATGTGGATGAATGTGTGGTGATTCAACGGATCCTTAATATCTACTCTCATGTGAGTTCATTTGATCAAGGAATGTTAGCAGGCTTTTTAGGGGTTCAGTTGGTGGAGCGGTATGAGAGATACCTAGGTTTGTTGACTTGTGTGGGGAAGGATAAAAAGTAAACGTTTTCGTATATTAAGGAGAGAGTGTCACAACGCTTGAATAGGTGGAAAAGCAAGCTTCTAAGCCATGCAGGGAAGGAACTTCTTACAAAGGTGGTTGCCCAATTTCTTCCTACGTATGCCATGAATTGTTTTATGCTATCGAAGACTTTTTGTGATAAGTTGCATCAACTTATGGCACGGTTTTGGTGGGGGAATGGATCAGAAGATAGAAAAATTCATTGGCGTTCTTGGGATAAGATGTGTAAACCTAAAGGTGAAGGTGGGTTAGGCTTCCATGACCTCTATGCGTTTAATATGGCGGTGTTGGCAAAGCCAGGGTGGATGGTCATTCACCATCCCTCGTCACTAATAGCACAAATCTTTAAGGCAAGGTACTTCCCGATTTCTTCATTTTAAGAACCGAAGGCACCCCTATCGTCGTCGTATTGCTGGGAGAGCATTGTTAGGGCTTGAAAAGTGTTGGTAAAGGGTTCGAGGTGGGTGGTAGGAGACGGGCGGTAGATTCAGGTTTGGATGGATAGGTGGTTGCCAAGACCTAGCACTTTCAAGGTCCTCTAAATGCCCCATCCAGAGTAGGTTCATATGAAAGTTGAAGAGTTGATTGATACTTCCACAAGGGCGTGGCGTACCAATTTGCTATCGGAATTATTTAGCCCGGAAGAGGTATCTCTCATTCTTTCTATCCCGCTTAGCTTTCGTGCTCGGCAGACAGGTTAGTTTGGCACTATGGTGAACAGGGACGTTTTTCCATCAAGAGTGGGTATTGGGTGGCTCAGCAATGGCTCCAGTCTACAGATAGTAATGCTTCCTCTTCTTCCAATGCTAGTGCTTATGCGAAACTATGGAAGCATCTTTGGAAGGCTAATATCCCACCTAAACTGAAAAACTTCACTTGGAGGGTGTGCCATAACATTCTTCCCACTAAAGTGAATCTTACGAAGAAAGGTGTGAGGGTGGAGTCGGAGTGTGGGATATGTCAGGGAGAGGAGGAGGTTGCGGAACATGTCCTTTTTACTTGTTCATTTTCCAAAGCAGTATGGATGTTGGAGATGCTTGAACGATGGTGTTGTGGGGTATTTGGCTGGAAAGGAATGCACCGGTGTGAAAGGAATCCAACGTCCCACCCATGGTTGTTTAGCAGCGGGTGTCATCATGGTTGTTGGTGTTTTAGGAGGCTAATACGAAAACAACTAGGACGGGTGGTCTCCCTTCCCCATGGTCGGCTCCCCCTTCCCAATGGTGGGTCAAGCTTAACACTGACGGGGCACTGAGAGATCGAGATAAGCTCGGTGGGGTGGGGGTAGTGTTTCGGGACTGGAGGGGATGACACTTGACGGCAAGGGTGCAACAGTACCCAGGCATTGTCTCAGTTCTGATCCTTGAGATGTATGCAATTAGGTTTGGCTTGTAGTTGGCTCAGCAGTAGGGTTTCCAATAGGTGGTGGTGGAGAGCGACTGTTTGAAGGTTATTACAACACTCAATCACTTTTGTTGACGCCTTGGTGCTTGGTATGATTGCGGAGGACGTCTTGCAGCTGGCATCCAATTTCCCTATGGTGAGATGTATCCATGCTAACCGCTTATGAAATGGTGTTGCACACCATCTTGCCAAGTTTGCTTTGTCTAGTGGCAATAACTTAGTCTGGTTTGAGGAGCCTCCTATCATTATTCAGGAGCTTCTCTTCCAAGATTTATGTACTCTTCATGAGTTTGATTAATGACTATATTGCTTTCTATTATAAAAAAAAAAAAGACTGATAATAAAAATTGATTTTTTTTCCTAATTATCTCTTTAATTATTTCTTCTTATTTCTTTTTTTCTTTTTTGTTGTTTCTTGTTCTTCTTCTTGCTCTAAACCTATTCATAGATTTTTTAATTTTTATAATCAACCTATATTATATGTTAATTGTATTTATGTACACATATATGCTAGATTTTGTTTTATAATCAACATGCATCACAAATTAATGTGTCTAGCTTGTAGGTATATTATGTTTTTATTTCTTTTAGTTAACTATTATATTATATCAGTTTTGTAGGTAGACATCTTTTCTCTTCATATATAGTAGGTAGTTACCAGATAATACTTTAATTTGAATATTTAAATATTCCAAAGCTGAATAAATGATATAAAAATTAAAATATTAAAACATTTTTAATTGAAAGGACAAAATTGGTATCAAGGCATGTAATTGGATAGCTAGACTCATTCTAAAAACAACTTACGTTTCTGGACCTAGATCCAAAATATCCAAAAGAAAACAAACAAAAATTAAATTGTGAGGCTTTGAATTTTAGAAAAAATTGCAATATCGTTAGGGGAAGACCAAAAGTCTACCAAACAGTTCGGGAATCCGAAAGTACATTGTAGAGGATAAATTTTTTATTACGACGGGAACACAAGTGGTATACCACGTGTTTTAATAGAAGTGGTGAAAAATTTATTTTTTAAGTTATTAATTTTTTAGCATACATTTCCCACCATTTATATAATAACACGTAGTGTACCCTTCCGTATACCGGTTACACTAAAAAATCCCTCACAGAGTGGTCTGAGTGGGCATAAAGAGAATACCTCTTATCAACTTATTTGAGGAACCCTTAAAAGATCATCACACTCTTCCATGCATTCACTTTTCACAGACGATGAATATCTTGGCATAATGGATGAAGATATGACTATCACATTCTTTCACTAAAGCTCGTTCTTTTTATAAATAAAGTTTAAATTTACATATCTTGACAATGTTTGTTGGATTCTAATAACAATTATTTTTTTTCATTAGCGTCCAGTGTAATGCTTTGAAATTGATCATGTATGTAATCAATAATCCTTGCATTATAGTCCAAGCTAATTAAGATTATTACTCATGCATTTAGAACCATACGTGAAGTCTGGTCTCTCATTTGGCTAAAATGATCTGATTGATGCAAATATGTGAAAACTAATTAAGGTTGGTCCACTTTGCTGGATTGAAGCATGGTTATGGGACGACAATTAAGATATGACCAGATACTTCAATTCCCAAATAATCTAATCAACTATTAGTGTTTTAAACGACCAAATCAATTTACTTAATCTCGTATTAGCCATTGCTGGCTAGCTAGCAAAAAACGCAAGATGGAAAGGACATGAACACAGATAGAATACGATGAAGATGGAAATAATTAAAGAACATGTGATAGTAGCCACGTGGTTTGTAGTGGAGAGGGGGTTATTAGGGCACGTGAAACTCTCGTTTAAGTCCCCCCCAACCACACCCAGCGAGCTCTCTGTAAGCAAGATATACATTTACAGTTGGGGGACCATGGGAGACGTATTCCATGCTGACAACTAACATGATGCTCACGTTAGACCATTCCAGAAGACATTGCCATGGACCATTTGCCCCCTTTTCTTCAATTACGTAGGTCCCTTAATTAATTCATAATTCCTCGTTCATATATTGATTAGGAATCCCTGTTCTCGTTAACTCTAATGTCCAAAAAAATCATGGTCATTCACTGTTCGATATTAACCTAACCGCAGGAAAAAAAAAAAGAGTACAACAAAAGAGTTGAATGGTACCACCATTAAATTAAGATCAACTGATGAGTGACCAGAACATATTTGGTGTATTGGTTAGTTACACTCCAATCCAATTTACATTTGTTAATTTGTATATATGCATACATTTTGTTATATATTATAATTTTATAATATTAACCATTTGAAGGTCAACGAAAGCTATGGATACCGGCCATTTGACTACAAGAAGCAGAATGTAAATTCAACCCTATTGCGTGCGAGAGGAGATCACATTCACGTCCACACATTCATGAATAACCCTCCTCGTATATATCTTAGTTACAGCGTATTCAGATATAGATTCAGAGACTCATAGATTCATGAATCCCCCATATATATCTTAATTATAACGTATATATAGTTAGCTAATTACGTCGGATTTAAATTAAGCTATATATATGGTTCTCTTCTCCCATACATGGACGTACGTGTTCGAACTCTTCCCCTGCATACGCGTGCAATTTGACATATAGAAAGCGACAAGACAATTAATTAATTACGGTATGTGTGTCGCTATATTTTGCTTCCCCATTTTCATGCATGATTTTCATTCTTTTCATCTGCATGTCAACCTATATATGGTAGAACCTCAACCACATATATATGTTCACAATTACTGATTGCATATTGAACTACCAAGTTTTACCATCTCGAGGATAATCATGTTCAGAGTATATCTCACTTACGTTGAAGAATATTCGATGTGCACTTTTGGACAAAGGATAATTTGTTCCCCACATTAATATTGGAAATGCACATATTCTACCATTCTCAAATAACGTATTTTTATCATACATGACTTACAATTAGAATTGTTCAGCTTATAAATCTTCATTTGAAGATCATTCTTATAAGAATTATTCGAATCGGAGATTGTTTAGTTATTCAAATGTATCAAATAAAATGACGGTTCATATGTTACTTGATACTCATACCGTTCTATCTGTTCTATAAATTTGGATGACTAAACGATGTTTAATTCGAATGACTTTTGTAGGAACACTACAGGAAAAAACATTTTGCCGGACGGAAAAACGTCATAGGCTCAACGGCAATTTGTCACCGTAATACTAAACTGATAGAGGTTCGTCAGACAAAAATAGTCGGGCAAAATCCATGGCGCGGAGTTTTATGCGACGGATTAAAAAGTCCGTCCGGTAAGTTAATATTTAACCGACAAAGACCGCTGTCGGCAATGCATGTATTTAACGGACATGATTCTTCTTACTCGAAGGAAAGTACCTCGTTCGATAGGAAACAATTATATAGTGGGGTGAGCTTATCCCGACAGAAGAGTAGTAATATGAGATTTGAGCGACGACAGTTCAGTCGATGAAAAATTTATTAAATTAAAATAATATTTAATTTTAACAATAAAAAGGAGAAAAATAAAAATATTAAATTCAAACATTTTTAAAAAAAATATTGTAAAAATGGAAAATAATATTTACTGCTAGGGCGGCTCTTAGGACGGCTGCTAGGCCGCATAATTCATGGCCCTTCCTTCACCCAACCTTGTCCATCAGCACATGGAAAGACACATCTAGATCCAGTGTTAGCTCCTCCACAGGCACGTCAGGATGATTATGGGAGAGATTGGCGACGTACTTATCATTCTTCTATACCATAGAAACCTATAAAAAGAAGGGAACTTTAACGAAAAGCATCCGGTATTGTTCATTTTAACGAAAAACCACATTTTTACACTAAAAAATCAATCCTGGTACTATTCACTTTACCCTTTATTTTGTCCTTATCATTAAAACTCAAAGTTTTCAAGCCATTTTCATTAGTTTTCCTTAAAAAGAAACCCAAAGAATACAAAGTTAGATTATCAATTATAATTAAAACCATGATTATTGTAATGAAATTATAAATAAAAAATACGAAAATACACTTACATAAATTTTCGTCCGCAACCTCATTGCCATGATTAGCATGGCTCTCCCCCCAAATCACCGGCACCAGGAACTTTTCCCCAACCTCTCGCCGACCCAGCAAGGTAGGGGGTCGAGAACCGAAATGGTGATCGTACGGCTTCTTGTCTTGGTTTTCTATATTTGTCGCTGATTTTTTCTGTCCATTACAAAATATTTGTTTAACTTGAGTAAAAAAATTACATTAAAATAAAAACTAAAATATTTGTTTAACTTAAGTAAAAAAATTACATTAAAATAAAAACTAAACTATTTGTTTAACTTAAGTAAAAAATTATAAAAAATAAAAACTAAATTTCATTACCTGATAATTTTCACTCTTAAAATGAATTAAAGCCACGCCCACTCGTACCCTCTCCAATAACTCTTGGGGAGGGTCTACAAGTGCTGCCTCAGGCGTTAGACAAGTCTCGTAGTAAAAATCAAAGAGTTGGTTTAAAACGACAAAAAATAAATTTTAAAAAATATTATTAAATTGAGCAAGTATTTGTACATTTATCGAAAGCTGGTGGTTCATCTCGGCACGAATCGACGCTCTATGCATAATCCAGGAATCGGCGTCTATAAGGCATTTGTTGCAGATGAGGGTACCGCACTCATGAGTCAACAAGTGTTTTAACTCCTAAGGATGGTGGGGAGGTGTCTCTCCTACTGTAAAATCCTGTCTCCGGAATTTCACTATTCATTAAGTATCTCGTAATTTAAGTTCGTATTTCACGTTTACGTCATTTTTATTACTTAATTTTAATTTCGTAAATTTTGGGAATTAAATCGAATATTTGTCGGGTTTGAATTTTCGTAATCAATCTTTATTTTTCGTTAACTTTTCGAAGTTTTAAATAGTGTTTTTAAATAAATCTTGAACCCACGAATACATAGGCGAAAGCCGTTTGTGAGTCCGAGTTATAACGGTATAGTTACGGACGTTTGAAGTTGTGAACTATAGATTGTGGAAATTATTTAATTCCCACATGTGGGTTAAAGGTTAAGTTAGTTTAAAAAGGGGACCAATCAGATTTTTTTTTAAGGGAGAGAAAGGACCAATAAGGGAAAGGGGCATTTTCTTTTTCCCCATTTTGGTCAACATGTGCTCTTTCACAAAACCGGCTCTAACCTGGCCGAATTCCAGCCAATCTTCACCAAATTTCAGGCCATTCTCACCCTTCCACCACCTGCAACTTGTTACACAACCTCTCATTTACCAAATTTGCTCAAAATCAAGGGTTTTTAAGGCCAATTTCTGGTAGAAGTCCACAAGAGAACCCGAGGGTTCTTAACGATGATTCGTCGTTCCGGCGAGTATCACCATTCACCATTACCCTCAATCAACTTCCCTTGGACCCAGGAACAAGACCCAACTGGTGGTTGGGGCGTTGGAACACCAAGGAAGCCGAATTGAAGAACACCCACCTTAGGGTTTTCGATGGGTGCGAGCTAATTTGAGGGCCTTCCCGGCCAAATTGGACTCGACCATAGGTATAAAGTTTGCTCTACTTGTTGAGCCTTCATTCTTGTATAATTTGAGCATTTTTGGAAAAAGTTGAATTTTCCGATGTGTGACATTTGATTTATGAAATGTTGTTGGTTGAGTATAGTTTTGATAAGGTCCGCTACTTGAATATTCTAGCAATTGACGATCTTACCATTGAATTGACACCAAATTTTTAGTATGCTATTGTAGATATTGTTTAAGGACCTTAGGAACTTACTAGTGAAAATCTAGTTGTTGGATCTTACAAAGCAAGTGATGTAAGATCATGGACCATACCTTTGATCAACGGTTTGATTCTCATTAAATGTCGTTGTGGGAGACTTATGAGAGTTTTGGGTATGTGAATTTATTGAGAGAAATCTAAATGTAGAGTTGTGCTTTGTTTTTGGCGGTGATAGAGCTTGATGCCTTGAATTCCATGCTAGAGTGCGTTAGTGTGGACCTCAGGTGACCTTAATATATGTGATATTGGTGATTACCCTGTTTTCGTAATTGTTATCCTATGTGGATATGACTTGGTTTTATAAATATGTTTTCTATTGAATTGTTATTTTTAATGTTTAGCCATTGATTTAAGTTTATGAAATGAGATTTGACATGTATATATTAAAATATGGTTTGATTGGTTTGATTGGCAAGTTGTGATGAAATGTGAGGACTAGTGGTTGACCATTAACCTATGGTGATGGGGATTTGTTGCTTTGATATGATTTCATCTCCCGCTTCGTTGATTCGTTCTAAATTTAGTATTTGTGTCTTATTTTCCTTGGTTGAGCTTTTGTAAATTAGGTAACTTGTGCTTGTCTCATTTCTTTAAGCCGTTGTATATATGGTTGTTGGCCTTTCGCGATTCCGTTGAGTGGTTGGCCGGAATCGTATCCACTCAGATTCCGTTGAGAGATGGTCCGAAATCCCTCATACTTTGTGATTCTATTGAGTAATGATCTAGAATCATATCCATCTTGGGTTTCATTAGTGGTCTTGCTTGGTTAATCCATATTAGGGGACTGTACTATATATGGACCGTGCTTGGTTAATCCGCGTTGGGCGATATTATATATGGATCGTGCTTGGTTAATCCACATTGGGCGATCCTTATGGCCATGTATGCTTAGGAGTGATCATGCTTGGTTAATATAGTTAGATATTAATATCGTGCATCTTGAATTTATGGAATTGATTAATTGACGTGATCGCGGAATGACGTTGGGTAAGTGACTTGAGAATAATATTGTGCTTTGTTGTTCTTTGATATGTTACATACTATGAATTTCAGTATTATGTGAAACAAAGTGATTTATATGATGGATAAATTGGAAAGTATCTATGTGAGAATGGCATACCGGTGTGCATGTTTATGTATAATGTGGTACTTTATGAGTTCTGTTAGAAGTATTTTACAAAACGTTTTAGTGCTTGACGAATAGTGAACTACGTTTGGCTTGATTCCTATTGAGGGTACGCAGACAGTCTAACAAGGAGGTTAGATGTAGCCATAAAGTAAGCGAAAAATTACTTTGAAATTTGATTCTCGAGTTGTGATTTGCCATATCCCGGAGGCGGGGTATGTGAGATATACGAGTATTTGGTGATGTCATGTGTCGATCTTGGACATATGTCAGGATCGGGGCGTGACACCTACAATCTGGATCCTTTGCTGAGTGGTTCGACTAATCAAATTTATCTTTAAGCCTGACCAATGCCCCAAATGTTTTAACTCTTAAGGATGGCAGGGAGGTGTCTCTCATACTCCACTACCTTCACGGAGGCCAATTTAGCTTCTAAGCTGCCCTTAGAAAGCTGAGATGTGATCGAGATGAGTGGTGGGAGTGGCTGGTCACAATGACTACTGTGGAGTTGCTTGGCAGATCAGGCTAGCTAGGGCAATGACACTAACAAACTAATGTCGGTGGCTGACTCGGTAGTTGCGGCCTAGGTCCCATTAGCCCTCATAGTGGCATTGGGGACCGACAACTCACTCTAAGCAAAAGTGAAAGCAAAACGGTGACCACTCATGATCTATCAGGGATTCATCTATTAAAAAACTATTTCAAAACCATGTCAAATAATTACAAGAAGAAGGCTCTTACAGAGAGCTCGAGTAAGGCTGAAAGCCACTGGACAAAGCATGACAACAAGGAATAAGGAACAAGGCTCTTATAGAAAACATAAACCTTAAGGAATAAAGTGGCAGCTACAACTCACACATATCAATGCTGAGTTGTAGGAGCAACTTGTAACCTATATGCATCACACTCAATTCACTATCAATTCACTTTCAACATATATGCATGACTTTCTATTCACTATCAATTCACATTCAACCTATAAGCATCACTTTCAACTAGTAACCTATATGCATCACTTTCAATTTATTAGGGTTCGAAATTCATTAATCAAATTTTCAAATCCACAAATCCACAAACCCATGATTTACAAACAAATTAACAAATCCAACCTATATCCATATGTAGCACCCTTGATTCACAAATTCACAAATCCATAAACGCATCCATGATTCATGATTCCACAAACCAATTCATAAATTCACATATGGAATATACATGAACATCATAAATCCAAATATTTATCTCAAATTCACAAATTCATACAAATCCACAAATCCATCTCAATTTCTTAAATCCAAAAAAAAATTCACAAATGTAAAATGAAATTAAAACTTACAGTGACAGAGATTAAGAAAGAGGTTCGTCGGGGATTTTGAGTTTAAGAGATAACATCATGACGGCTGAGACCACTGAGTGAGATGAAGAGGATATAGGTTTAAGGGAGAGAATAGTGAGAGAGATTGAGAGAGTACCTAGAGAGATTGAAAGAGAACTGAGAGAGATTGAGAGAGAACTAAGAGCGAGAGTGAGATCACAAAGAGCAAGAGTGAGAATGGCGCAATGAAGAAGAAAGAAGAAGGTCATGGGCTTATAACATTTTAAACCCTTACCCAATAGACAGTTCGTCGAGTAAAACCTTTTAAAATTTTGACACATGTTCATTACCCTAATCATTCATTAGGTGAATCGGAAAATATTTCAAAAAATTCAAAATTTTGGTTAAGTAAAACAACTTGACTCGACGAAATATCCAGATGGTTGGGCAAAGCTAGTCAACTTGACCTGACGACAATGTCACCCAAGCTCTCATTATTAAGTCAATAGCCAGCCTTGACAGTTTTGTGCAAACCGAGCTGGTATTCTGATCTGCTAGTCAGCCTCACAACCACAAGCATGAGCTTGTGGAAGCCTTAGCCCATGCCCAAAGAGCTCTCCACCAGTCCGAAGAGTCCACAGGATCTGTAAAGGGTTAGCAAGCAACCAAATCACCCAAGTATCATAGGCTTGGATCCTATTCGATTACCTTTCGATCCCGAATCATCAATGAACGAGTAATAAAGTCAACAGGTTAGTGCCGAGATGCTGAGATAGATTTTGGCAAGTGTACAACTTTTTTAATTTATTAATATCTTTAACTTTAGTTATTTAATGTGGTTTTAATTGATTTTTTGGTTTTGTTTTTGTGTTTTTTTTTTTTGGCATTTCAAGCCAACTTCGACATCAACATGCAGGACAATGGAATACTGACTGCCTAGGGTGGGTGTGGAGGGAGCGGTATAAGGGGTTGAAGTATGAGCTGCACTGCTACTACAAGAATTGTGCATCTCCTAATGTAGCTTTTACTGATCCACTTGTAGAATTTCGGGAGAGGATACGTGAGTGGCAATGGATGTGCACTCAGTTTCAAGTGAAAAATTTAAGGTAAGTTTTATTTATATTTTAATTTTAGTTTAGTTTTTCAATTCTTTTAGTTAAGTTTAATTAATTTTTTTTAATTTATAGAAAAAATCAGCGACAAATAAAGGCAATTGGGAAAAGAAGTCATACCTTCATTATTTTAGTTCTTGACTCTTATCTTACCGCGATGAGGAATAGCGGATGAGTGGTTTGCATTTCCTGGAAGTGGAGGTTTGGGGGAGACGCCTTCCAATTTTGGTAACCAGGTTGCAGACGACATTTTTGTAAGTATTTCGTTTTACGTTTTAAGTTTAAATTTTATTATAATAAAAATGGTTGAAATTATGATCAGTAATCTTAATTGGTTTCTCTCTTTTTTGTTGTAGACTTCTATGACATAGAAAAAGGACGAGTACCTCGTCAACCTCTCCTAGTAGCTAGGGGGTTTGGTTTTTTGCCAAAACCGAACCGAATCGAAAGTTTGGTTCAATTCGATTCGGTTCCTTTTTTTTTTGTTCGGTTGTTTTTTTTAGTTAGATTTTGTTTGGTTTTGTTTCGATTCAGTTTCCTTTTTTTATTTTATAAAACCTGATTTTTTTTTTTTTAATATGGAATTGGAAAAGAGGCTTGCATTGGCACACTAATAATAAGAAAATGAGAAATCACAAAAACAAAACCACATATGACATGCTTGGTCTATCCTCCCATCATCTTCTTCCTACTCTAAAGGGATTCCTTAAGTGTAAAAAGATTTGGTTCGGTTTGGTTTTCGAACCTCCAAAACTGAAACCGAACCAATAAAGTTCGGTTCAATTCGGTTTTCTTTTTTTTCCATTTTTTTTCTTCAGTTTTTTAGTTTTGGTTCAGTGTTTGGTCTGATTTTTTTCGGTTTTCAATTTTTTGGACCCACCCTTACTAGCAGCAACATACATGCCTATGGAGGAGCTGACACCTGATCAAGGTGTATCTACAGTTGTTGATGGACAAGTTTGGGCGATGGAAAGGCAAGAAACTCAGCTGCCTAGGAGGGGATCAGGTTCAGGACATCAGTGGGTTTTTTTGTTCAGCAAGCTCTCATCCTTCGATCGAATCATCTTCTAGACTGTAGCAGGTGGAGGTGGAACTAGCACGCTAAAGAGAATAAGATGCAGGTAGCACGACAAAGAGAAGAAGCGGGGCACGATTGGGAGAAAAAGCTGCTCGTGAGCAAGAAACTGCTACGCGTGACTGAGAATCAGTGAGCCTTTACATTGCTGGGATAGCCCAATCCTTGTCTGCTTCTAGCATTTGCATTCTTGAATCCCCGAGCGACCTTTAGGCGCCATTCCCCTAGCCACCTCAGCACCCACGTACCCACGTTGCTTAGGTTTATTATTTTATTTTTTGTAACATAATTGTACGAAGAATTTTATTTTGAATGTAATTAAATAAATTTAAAAATTGTCATTGATTTTAGCTTTTTAAAGTACTATAATTAGAACTAAATAGTTATTTACTATTAATATTGTTTCGAAAATGATTTTTTTTTTAAAACAAATGAAAAAAATTAGCCCGGCGAATAATTTCATTGAGCAAACTTTATATATTTTTTATTTTGGTTTTAAACATATGCCCGACGACATGTTTGTCGAGCAAACTTTATACTGAGGTAATTAGACACGGAGGATACTTCTCAATTTTATAAATGATTGGAATGAATGAGTATTCTTCTTGAATAATTCCTCTCCGATAGCCACTTAGTACTACAGTTTAGTGGTATTTCTCTTTACTTGTAAATGAGAGGTCTTAGGTTTGATTTTCGCCAAAGGTGAATTTGAACCACATTATTGTTAGCCCATTGTGAGACTTAGCACATTCTCCTACCCCTTAATGTAAATAATATTGTTTTTTAATTAAAATAAATAAAAAATTCCTCTCCTACCTCCAAGTTGGCCATAATTTTCATTAAGACCTTCTAAGTTTTACATTAAAACTATTGACTTATCAATTCCAATACAATCATCTATACCAAACAAGGCCCTTAAGTTTTTCTAAGTTCAATAGACACGTTTCCCACTTTGAAGGTGTGTTAACGTTAGAGTTATGGTATTAACAAAAACTTTAGAGTTATGTCTTCAATGCTAAGGCATTTAGCTCACACATTAGGACTGTCATGAGTGTGGGATAGAGTTATAATTCCTTAATTAGTTGACATAATATTGGTCATATTAGCTAATATAATATCTATATATCCCACCCTAATGTCTTATCTTCCCACCCATCTTTGAATGAATTTTTTGATTACATATTTATCCATTTGTAAAATGACTACTTACCCTCTTTTGTGTTATTTTTTTTAAAGAAAAGTTTGGGTGTGATAACTCTCGCACTCTGTTTTGACGATTTGTCTACCTTAAACCCTAACTCATCTTCCCATCTCTTTTCATTTGTAGAAAGCAAAAAGAATGAACTTAGAAGATAACGTTTTTATTGAAGATGTAGAAGGTGATGTTTTATGGAAGAAGTAGAATCTGAAGAGGTAGAAGATTAATTTTATGTGTTAATCATTTGAATTTGTCACAACCGTATAATTGAATTTATCGCTATCAAACTTTTCATTTAAATTTGCATAGCTCTGTGGTTTTTCATTTGAATTTGCATACCTCTCTGGCTATGATTTAATATTTAACTTTTGCCTACAATATTATAATTAGTTAGGGTTTTGGTCAATAGTGCGAGTCACTTGGAGCTGCCATGGTCGATTGGTTTATGTCTGTTCATATGCGTATTTTATATATACATGTCTGTGTGCAGGCCCCTTATGTAAACCAATTCCCATTTTTTTTTTTAAATGGGGATTAGGTGTGAGGCTCACTCTACACTTCAACGATCTGAACCATCTATTTTGTAGGTCTCGATTCATAGATCATCCTTGCAAAAATTCAATTCAATCCGAAATCATTTGCTTATTTAATTATCAAGATAAAATTACATTGTTTCTTATATAACAAGTATTCGTTAATTTATTTGAACTCAATTAGATGTCTTAAACATTTTTTATTTGCCTAATATTTTGCAAGGATGATTTATGAGGTGAAACTTGAAAAATAAATGGTTCAGATCGTTAAAGTTCAATGTAGTGTGGACCCCACAACTAATCCCCATTTTTATATAAAAAAAAATAAATAGGGATCCCTTCCCTTAAAGATTTCCACTGTGTGTGTATATATATATTGAGAGTTATTTTAGGAATAATAGTGGGTGGGAAAATAACATTTCAATTTTTTAACTTTTTATGGTGGGTGAGATTATAAAATAGGTGGGGAAATAAGAGAATGAAGTAGGTCTAGCAACTCTCTATATATAAAGTGAGCATCCTAAAATGATGAAACATTTAAAATACCATAAATTGCCCTTTAAGAATTTCAAAAATTACATTTGAACCAAAAGGAGTTAGTATAATTCACCACATTTCAAATTTGAATGAATTTAAAATTTAAAATATAGAAAAAAAAACTCTCACGTTTGTGGGTGGTTTCATATTTTTGCTTAATTTCTTTCTTTTTTTTAATAATTTTTTAATAAAATATAAATTAATTATTTAAATAAAAATATATATTAAAGGCCAATTGTCTCGGCGTGTGTGTGTGGCAACATACTAGTATATATAAATGTAGCACCCTAAAATAGTGAAACATTCAAAATACCATAAATTGCTCCTTAAGAATTTTAAAATTACAATTGAATTAAAAGGAGTTAAAATAATTCAACAAATAACAAAACTCCACGTTAGTGGGTGGCTTATGTTTAACTTCTAATTTATTTTAAAAAATATCCTTAATAATATATATATATATATAGAGAGAGAGAGAGAGATAGAGAGAGAGAGAGAGAGAGAGAGAACTTAAAATTTTTAATTTATTTTGTAAAAAAATATTTAAAAAAAATAAAACTTTAATTTAACATACAAAGGCCAATTGTCACACGCGTACAAGAGAGTAGTGAATAACAAAACTAGATAAATAATATTTTTGTCAATCCTCATGTATATGTATTCCTCTATATCAATATTGACTGATTTATTATAATTGACATGTCGATATATGGATTTCAAATACAACCTATATATACACGGTTGACAAAAAACAAATTAATCAGTAAGTATAGCAGGTGTCCCTTCATCCTTTCTATATAATTGAATCAAATCAAGTTGTTCGAAGTCACACCTCCACTGGCTATAACCTATATCTACCAATAAGCGACTTATGATTTATGAACGGAGGACCATTTCATTTTCGTTACATAGTCTCTGTCGTGCATGGTTCTTTCACACCAGGTCAAATTTTGTCTTGTTATTGGCCATGTGGGTCACTGAAGGAGCAGTCAGGTATGGAGTGTGCCTCAATTCCTCGTCAAGGAGTCACATTTTATGAACAAGTTCTTGTAATTATTTGCAAGCTGCAGGAATCCAAAGCATCCAAATCAACAGTAATCCCAGCGGCCCAGCCGAGTCATGCATGCAGTTTTCTCCTTATTGCGGACTCTTCCAGCCAATCTTTGAGAGTGAGAGTTGCTTGCTTTGTTTTATTCCTTCACTGTTTTTTATAGCGTGGCTAGATCGTACATGTATATTCGCTGTTTTAAATTATAATTTCTCTGACCTTTGAAATTGGACTATTGCATGTTCGCTTGATTGGCATAAGCCATTTGTTCTAGTGATATTCTAAATTTAAATATCATGAACAACATTCGTTTTTTCTTAGTTAGATGAAATACTAAATTTAAATATTTCTTAGTTAGATGAAATACTAAATTTAAATATCATGAACAACAATTGTTTGAATAACTAAAAACAATGTTGAATGAGTTGACATCGTTTTTCGAGCTATTATAATATGTAATTTCGACATAAGAGAAGCCAATTTCATGGCATGCTTTGAATTCAAACAACGGAATCAAATCAAACTTTGGAGCATTGACTTATGCTTGCATTTGTTTCAGCTTTTTGATAAAATGATATTTTATATTAAAGGGTGAAGAATTTAGGTTAAGTCACCCAATCGATAAGTCATAATAATGTGTTGTGAAACTTGTTATTCTTGAAAATTGAACTAAGACCTAACTTGTCAGTGAAAAAAAAAAAAAAAAAATGAAAAGAAACCACTAGACCATAGTTGTAGTGACATGGTGCAGGTTTAAGGTTGATGGTACCGTCTCCTGAGTTCATCTTGTAAGTCTTTCCCCCTATAAAAAAAAAAAAGAGTTTAAAAGAAAAAGTTTGGACTAATGAGAATATGTTTGATTAATAATTTAAGACACTCTGGATTGCTGACAAGAGGACACTAGTACATGGGAGCAGGACAAGTAAGCCCTGAAGTATATTCATAGGCCCAGACCCACAAAGACCAATACTGGACACAAAATCACTGGACCCAGTTCATTTGAGCTCCATTCTTTCCATTTCCTGCACCTCAGGTGGTATGTTGACGACAGTTCCAAACTTGAAAGATGTTTAAACTGTGATGGCAAGATTAAATTTCTTTTATATTCACCCATTTAATTTTCTGTACAAAGTAAAACCAGTGGAATCGAAACATCAAATTTGTTTAATGAGTAGATTCCAGGAGCTTCAAGCGGCAAACTATCTTGAAACCTAAAGCATAAAAGCATGGTTGATGCTGCAGAGATTAAGTACAAAGGTATGGTTGATGCTGCAGAGTTTAAGTTTGAGTTGGATCAGCTTCTTCTGGACCTTGTTCGGATAGGAGATAGCATCATTTTTCTAAATCTTCATCCTTAGACTTACTCTCAATGGCAGCACGCATGTCTTTGTCTCCAACGGGAACAAACTCAGCAGTTGCAGGATCTTGAAATGGTGCGTCTTTCGTAGGCACATGATATCAATGTCAACCAAAATAATGGTCATTTTTAGCTGCAACAGTCTTAACAATTTGCATAGCACCAACACAAATCCATTTCAACCATAGTTCAAATTTATAATTCAGATAACCCTAACTGAAACAATACTTCGTTAATTAACAATAACTCTAAACCGGATAATAATCATGAAAAAAAATTCATAAAACATAGCTCTGTAAAATTCAAACCTGCCTTGCTGAAGTATGAATCCAAAGACTTGTTCCAAATGGTTAATAGGTCGAATAGTTAATAGGTTTTGGTGCAAAACTTATAAATTATCACATATACTCAATTTTTTTTTTTTTTTTTTTTTAACATTCACACTCAATTTCAACATATTAAATAAACCTTATACTTATTTGAGACTTCTGAGAAGCCTATTCATTTGTACGGCGCTGCTTTTGGTATGTCCCCATTGATGAAAATCATCGTGGAAACATTGTTGTCCAGAACAATTTTTCCCAAGTGTTTAAAGATGAAAAATCATATTAGCATTTTTGCAATAGAACATGAATACTGGGAACTAGTAAAGACAGACTGAAGCCTAAAGTGACAACGTCAAATTGACTACTTCGTTGAAGTAGCTCGCCTAGCAGCCCGTCCTATGGCAAAGTCTTACAAATTTCCTCAAGCAGGCAAGGTTCTTGAAGCATCAAAGCCAAGACTAAAGCCAAAAGTGAGGATGTGGGATCAATTGCTTTGTCGAAGCAGCTCGCCCAGCCACTCGTCTTACGGCAAAGTTTTGCAAATCGCCCCAAGCAGGCAAGGCTCTCGAAGCCCCCAAGCCAAAACTAAAACCTAAAGTGGTTGCGTGGGATTGATTGCTTCATCGAAGCAACTCGCCCAGCCACCCCTCTTATGGTAAAGATTTGCAAAAACATAGTGAAATTGCAAGAATTAAGTAAAGCGAAGAAAGCAGTTTATTAAAGTTCTAGCAAATTGATAAACTAGCTCAAATGCCAACAAAGTTCAAGCACAGCATAACAAAAGGAAAGAAACAAGAAAATTCCTAAGTCTGAGCAAGAAGACTACTCATTGACAGCCTACACGATCACTGGATCCTCGATTGTCATGCCTTTAGCAACCACACCACTCTCAGTAGCCAAGCTTCCATCATTTCATCCTCAGCTGCCTCTACCTGGACAGTCTCACCCTCAATTGCTCCACCAAAGGTAGCCTTAATGAGAAGTTAGGCAGATCCACTGGAAAATGGAGTAAGTCCCGAAGTCTTTCTAGGAAAATTCATAATTCGACAGTCTACCCTAGAAATAGTCTACATAGCCAAGCTTGTAGAAATCAGCCTGATAAGAAGCAAGTCCAACTTCATGACTGACCCTCTCATTCTTCAGCTGCTCATTCTCTTTAACAAGACCAATGTGAGAATCCTACAACTTATCCAATTCATGCTTCAGGTTCTCGTTAGCAGACAACGTACCTTGCAGTTCCAGTTCCTTGGACTCAAGCTTACTGGCAACATCCTTGAGACAAGACACTTCATTATTGTAGAGCCAAAAATAATCGAGAAAAATATAGAGGCGACACATGGATTCTAGGGTAAAAAGGACAAAATTACCCTCGAGGAATACCGGAACTCCTACGCGCGAGCAGTGAACAATCATGACTCAATCAAGGTCAAAAGTGCTCAAAATAGGTAATTATTCAAAACCTAATTCATCCATCCTCATCAAATCTTCTCCACAAGGTAACCCCCAAATCATTCCTTTCAAATTATATTAATTAGCTAATTAATTGATTTATTACTCAATTAATTTATTAATTAGCTAATAAATTGTGAATCACACCCAAAAAACCACCCAAGTGACCGGTCCCCATCTCTCCCAAAGGGGCCCGGCCACACCCCTATAAATATCACCCCATTTTCTCCAAAAACCCAAGTTGAATCCTTTTGCTAAATTATTTAAATTCTCCAAACACTTTTCCCTCAAAATTCTAACTTTGGCATCGAAGGTTCTTCGGCCAAAGCCCCCTCCCAACCAAATCCATCGTGGGCGCGTGAGGCTTTTAGCCTTGACCTAAGGTATTATTTGTTTTGTAGGTGGAATTTTGTCCAAGAACAAGAAGGAAGAAATTTGCATCCACAATTATGCGTAAAGATAAATTCTCGTCCTTGGCATAACAAGCAGATCAAAGCTCTTAGTCGACACACTCAAAGTCCTGAACCATTGGTGAAAACCAATTAACTTCCTTTTCTGCAGCTTCTAACATCGCCCCAATCGCACTAAGCTTAGCTTTCAAATTGCCAACTTCCTGGTGAATGGTTTCCAACTGCACAAAAGTAGAGGCAGAGACATCAGACCCTTTCAAAACAACAAGTTCAGATTTGATTTTTTCAATCTTTTCTGCAGTCGAGCTAAGCTGAGCCGTCAACATTGCCTTGATATCCTTAGCAGCATCCTGATCAACTCGCTTGGACTCAACTGCCAAGATCAAAGTATTCTGCATAGTAATAAGTAGGGAAGACATTCTTAAATAAACATGACGCTCCGTAAAAGAGTCTAAGCAAAATACCTTCACGACACTATTAACAAACTTGGCGTATGCATTAACGTCCTCAAACAAGTCAACTTTCAGCAGTGCATAAATCTCGGGAAATTCCTTAGAAACAAATTCGGTGGACTTCTCATAACTGTCCACACGAGTAGACTTCTCATTCTCAACAGACGAATCAGTCGCATAAGCAGGATGAACAAGCCCTAGTGCCACCTTAGAAGCAGAATCCACATTCCCACTCTTCATAGCGGTGAGCTTCTCAGAAGCCAAACTAGACTTGGCTCCACACGGATGCTTCGATACAAACCTAGCCACTGGGGGCACCATAGAACCCTTACGCTGAGCAATCTTCTCAGCAATGGTCGTGGCCACCTTCGGAGCAGCAGGCTTTGCAAGGTTAAACTCATTAGTATTTTTCTCCCCTTTAGGAGAAGTTAGATCAATGGCAAGTTTTTTAGCAGCAAATGGGCCCTCACAAGTAGCAGAAAAAGTCTTTGGCTTCTTTTCAACCAACGACTCTCAAGGAGGTGACGAAGATCTCTTCTTTACACTTTCTTTGCCAGCAGGTTCCACGGCGGCGATCGGATGCGCAAGCACTTCCTCCTTGATTAGCTTAATCTCTTCCCTTAGAGGTAGTCCACCTTTCTCCAGATGAAGAAGACTGAACATCGAGCACCACTTACAGTACTAAACAGGAATGCCCAAAGCAATGTGCACTTTCTTCATATCCGACGAAGTTCTTGGAGTTGAGCCAAATTCTGAATCTACACAAAGTAAGAAGGATGATCAATAAATTAAAGTCAAGGGCAGCTCAACAAAAATTCCAAGTAGACCAAGAATGAAGCAATTTACTTAGCATTGATAATTTCAATCAAAACGCGTAGTTTAGGCGAGGAGTCGAACTCTCACTCCTCGCTAACCTCTAAGGTATCTCTCACTTACTCATGATCACCCTTGCAGGAATGTTGTGTTCCTTTCAAGTTCAAATATAAGGATAGTATAATGGCACAAGTAAGGGTGTTGAACCACAGAGACTGATTAGAACTCTACAAATTACTAGCTTTATGAGAACCTTAACTAAACAATGAAAATGAAAGCTGGATTTAGATTTTTCAATTGAAAACTTAAATAACTTAAAAAATGCTAGAAAGATAAAGATAAATGATAGGTTGATTCATAAATAATGGGAATGGAACTAGGTATACCAATTTCACCATTACAAGTCAATTCCATGAAAATTAAGTCAAAAACGCTTTCAACTCTCCAATTTGAATACTTTAACTGAATAACATAGAATAGTTTTACAAGGCTACATCAAAATCCCCAACTATGAACTTAATTACACAATATGATTACAGAATATATAAATATCAATAACAACACGAGTGAAATTAAAGTTCATAGAAGAAACCCCCCTTGAAGCAATTCTGATGTGGAAATCCTTCAAGAAAAGCGCAACTACGTGGTTTCTTCGGTGGCAACAAATGGTGAAGGGAAATAGGGTTTTGTTTTGGAAGAAAGGCCAGAGAAAGAAAAGAGAGAGAGCTCTGGGCGAACCCAAGGGGAAGCTTGTGTAAAAGTGGCTGAAACTCTTTGTTTTATAAGATTAAAAGAGGCTGTTACAGATTGCCAATACATCCCAGTAATTGGGCATTTAATTCCTACGTTTTTTTGCTGTTATTGGTCTTATAAATAGCCTTATTCATCACCATATTCAGTTTCCACTTTTAATTCTTTGTCTACATCAGCATCCTTATTCAATTCTCCACTTTTAGCACCATTTTACCTTATATGTCCTCAATTGAGCTCCAAAATACGATTAGCTATACACTAACACAAAAGAGGGTAAAATGCAACTAGTTTAACTCAAAAATATCACAAAGGGACTAGGAATGGATAGTATAAATGCATGAAATATATGAGTTATCATTAGCTCCAAAAATGGCATGTTTTCACTTCTTTTTCCTTTAAATTAATCCTAAAGTACATGTAACTACAACTGACACAAAATAAGGTAAAATGCAACTAGTTTAACTCAAAAACATCACAAAAGAGGCTAGAAATGGATGGTTTAAATGCATGAAATATATGAGTTATCAAGGAAGCATCAAACAACTTATAGTGAGACCTCAATTGCCCCCACACTTTCCTTGTGGCCAATCTCGAAGAAGAACCATAACTCATTAATGGTTAAGCCTAGATCAAAGAACTTGTTTAAGTTCGAGAACTCCACCATTACGCGAACTGCATTCGGGAAACATTGAGCAGGCCCACACTTCATGGAGCATATCACCTCTTGGAAAAGCGCGGCATGGGAAAAGTCAATCCCCACACAAAGTAGTACGGATGGAATTCGATAGCTCTATTCCAAGCCTTGGCAACTTCACTACATGGTTTATTGCTACTATCATCCTTCTCCCACTTGAGGCGAACCCCTTATCGAATTGCATGTATGTACCTCTCAATGAAATCCCAAAACAACTTATCGAAATTGATCTTGACATGAGCAGCCTTGCAGTAACCTACTTTGCCGAAGGAACCACCTTGACGATACAAGGGCAGAGGATATTCTGTTGGAAATGTGCCCTAAAACCAATCATATGATGATACTTTACGGACATTTCACATGTTAAACTAATCTAGTTTAAATATAAAGGGCAAAAATTATTGTTTGAGCTGTCTCATATAAATGTTATATGCTTAAACGATAAAGTCCAAGGAATATGTGATTGGGAGAATGCAATCTAAAGAAGTTAGATTCATGAGACCATTCTTTCGTAGACACATCCTAAACGTTCCTGATCATAGGATTGCCAATTGGGCATTGACAGTCCGTTAAGATCAGTACGTGCTGTGTCTTCTCTCAGGGAGAGTGACTAGTCTCGAGTCATTGGTGCGTGTGACATCAAGACAAGTACGTAGGTGCTCAATAGAGAATGAGTTCACTGAACACGATCAACGAAGAGTTCTCATATTCATGTCACATGAGAACTCATGGTTGGGATAATGCAAAGTAGTCATTTGACTTGAGGCATCACAGCTGTCTTGTGGTTAAGTCCTTGATCTTTGATTATGTCAAAGTCACCCCATCCGTGGGTGTCCACGACATCGTTGGGGTTAAGCCACTTAGCTATGGAGGCAAGTGAATGTGCAACAAGGGATCTCTAACCTTCAAACCGTTTGAGGGAGAATACTCTATGATATGATTTGGAATCTCTGGCCAGAGTATGAATGAGATTTAGGAAAGTCGTTCCAAATCACATTCAAGGTAATCATATAAGCACACGAATCACATTGGATAGTAGACATGAATAAATAAACTATCAAACCAAACAATGTGGTCAAGAGTATTGTATTAGAGAAAGACCGTATGGCATTTGTAATCCTAAACTGAATAGGTTCTCTACCTCTTCTGATTAGCTTGGGTAACCATGATATGCTGCTAGGTGTCACTCTTGGTTTGTGGAAGCCCTAAGCGTGTATAAACACTAAAGGGAGAATTGAAAGTAAGTTTCAATTCATAATCGATTTGAAAGAGTTCTAATCACCCACTGCCTCGCTAAAAGGAACCTAATGGATCGTACACCGTGTAAGGTGGAGATTGAAGAAACAATGGAGATGAGTAAGAATAATTAAATGGTTTAATTGTTTATGGCAAGGATTAATTAATATGTTAATTAATCAAACGAATAAGTTCGTTAAAGACCTCGGGATAGTTTTGGACCTTAAAGCCCAATGGGCTTCGAACGTCAAGCCCATTGACTTAAGTTGTATGACAATTTAATGAATAAAGATTCACAAAGGCCCAAAAGCCCAAATTCCCTATATGGCCGGCCATGTTAGAGAGAATGGCCTTTTGGTTCTTTAGGTCACTTATTTGAAGTGACTATATAAAGGACCTTATAGCCTAAATTCAAAAAAGGGTTCTTTTGGAGAAAATTGGAGAGAACATGTCTCTCCTTTTCTCTCTAGGAGGCCGGCCCCCTTGGAGGGTGCATCTAGCAATCCCACTACTCCAAGGTCACTCATTTCTTCTCCAATCTCTCCTTGGTGTGGAGACTTAGAGGTTCTCAATTTTGGGAACTTGGAGAAACCTTTTCATCCATCCAAATCCATAGATTTTAGATGCAAGGAATGAAGGCCCTCTCTTTGGGTGATTAGCCTTTGCTTATGCAAAGCGGAATCTACAAAGGTAAATTTCAACTCACTTTGATTTTGAGTTGAGTCTTGGTTAACCAATCTACTAGGCTTTGAATTTCATGGGTAATGTTTTGTTTTTGAATGCATGCAAGCATGATTCCGCCTTTTAATTGTTAATTGCATGCTATAGATGTTATTCAAATGAACATGCTTTCACAAAATCATCCTTCAAGTGGTATCAGAGCCTAGGTCTAGTAGTTGGTGAATCATTTTGGGTTTTGTAGTTCATAGTTTGTGATTTAAAAGTTGTAATATGTTACAAGCTTTATTCTTGTTTCTTTGAATGTAAATTTTGTTAGAAAATTTGCCATCTCAAATGTTGTAGAGGTAGTTCATATGAGCATGAATATTGGAGCTAAAATTTGGTGCCATGGTTTTGGGAATTTTCGGCCAAATCCAAAGGGTGGATTTTTGGGTTCTTGTTTGACTTGTTAAAAGTGTTTTCAAGTGACTTTTGGAACCCCTATGTACCCTAGTTTGGTTATATGTTATTTCCCTAAAGTTTGAATGGTTTTGGAATGTTTTTGGATGAAAAATGTTCATGGAGCTCTTATGGGTTTTTCATGAATGTTCTTCATTGTTCTTGACATTTTAGCCAAGAACAAAAAGTTTGTTGTTTTGATTCAAAGTTTTGGTTAATTTCATAAAGTCTTTGTTTTAAGTTGGTTGGTGTGACTTTTCCATCATCAAAAACATTTATTTGAAAAGGTGATGGAAATGTTGTAAGAGTGTTTAATTTATGTACATAATTGTTTTTCTTTCTTACACACATGTTCCCACCAACCAATTTCAACTTGCAAGGCTTTATGACTTAGTTGAAAAAATTTCCAAATTTTGTGGCTTCAATTTTTCCTTCCCTCTATCCTAAAACCGGCCCTCCCTCAAGTAGGAGTACTTTTGGGGCTTTTATGCAATTACATAAAGTTTTGATACTTTTGTGTATTTGCACTTTGGCCCAAAAGTTTATGTTTTTACGTTTAGGTCCAAAAACGCTAAAGGACAAATTGTTTTGCTCCTTTAATGAAGTTTTTGCATTGTTTAAATTTTGGGTTCTAGTGTAATTACATGAAGTAGTGGACTTTTGTGTTCTTACAAAGTGACCCCAAAAGTTTATGTTTTTGCAATATTGCCCAAAGGTTGTGGTAATTGCATTTTGGCCCAAATTAGGTTGAGAACAAAATTGTTTTGTCTCTTTAAATGAGAATTGGATTTTCATTTCATTTAGCTCCATTTAAATCAATTTTATGGATACAAAAAAAAAAAAACCAAATGAAAATGTTGCATTCTATTTAATTAGTTAAAGTGTTAATTAATTAAAGGATGATTATGAACCTAAGCCTAATATAATTGAGCTATGTGAAAGGCCGTTTCAAAATTGTTTGAACCATGGGAATGTGTAGATTAGATTTTGGTTGTAATTTGATTTGATCAAATGTTGTAAAAGGGCATAAGCCCTTCTTTACTTTAAAGTAATTTGTATTATGCAAATGTTGTAATGAGCATAAGCTCACCCTTACTTTGAAGTACTTCTTTCTTGCTTTATTTGATATGCATGAAAATGAAGTAGTTGGGTCCAACGCCCCTAAGACAACACGCCTTAATGTGATTAAACGCGTAACTAAAATCAATCACCATCCCTACACCGAGATTCAACACTAGGCTCGTGTTGAATCTAAACAAAGGTTCATAGTCATCCTAAGGCCCTAAGGCAACTATATAGTCCATCAAATGAATGCAAAGGTTATGTTAGTAGTATCATATACTCTTGCTTTAAAAACCGTTTTATAAGCATAGTGGGAGTATTATATACAACTAAAAACAATCATATGGACCAATAGTTGTAATAGGACCAAAATTGTTTTAATAGAGATTAAAATGTATGTTTATATGTGATGAGACCTAAAACCCTCAACCAAACCATTATTAAGTTGATAAGCGTGAGAGTGCTTTGAACACTCTTTCGTGGCCTTCCACCGTGGTAGGCTCCAATCGTTTATGACTTGTACACCGCCTTCACCCTATCATGGGGGAGTGCAAAGTGCATGCTTATACTCAGGAGGAGTCTATATACATACTTGATGAGGAGAGTGTAGGCAACGAGGATGGCCGACATCGTATCATCGTGAGGCTATTCTTGAACCCTTTCATGAACTAAGCATGGTGGGAATGACTTAACTAAGTGCAATGGAGCCAACATCATATCATTGTGAGGTGACATTCTCTAGAGGCCAAATAAGATGGGTACTTGCAAGTGATGCAAATGAGTAAGCGTACTCTCTCATTATTATTAATGCTAGCCAACATCATATCATTGTGAGGTGGGCTTGGTAGTAGTGAGTCTCCCATACCCTTCTAAGAGTTTCATCCAAAACTCTCGAATTCCAATGAGGGATATGGAATTTGCCAAAAATAGTGGGTGGTGCTATTTGATTTAAAGACCCGAATCAAATGGCTTAAAATCAATCAATTTATATTCGTTATGTATTTGTTTACCAATATATTTGCAACGCTATCCAACACTTAACAAATAAAAACCGAAAGTTTAGTTTCCGTACTTGGTACTACAAAACCATAGATTGTCTTTAATGGCTTGTAAATGTACCTAAGTAGTCTCATCCTCACAATCTTCCTATTGATAATGTATCATTGGAAGAACATGTTAGATAAGGTCTATCATAAAGAGGACAACACTTTTAATGTCATAATTCTTCAAATACAATTTGTTGTATGAAGAAATAGGAGTTGCTTTGAACAACTCTTAGTCAATGCAAACACTTAGTGCTTTTTTCTTTGTTATATGAACAAAGAACTTGAGAAGAAAGCACAAAGGCATGGACACTTAATGTGCCATGATTCTTCACTTACAATTTGTTGTATGAAGAAATAAGAGTTGCCTTGTACAACTCTTGAAAGTTTGTAATTATGTTTAGAACATAATGGTTGGTTGACAAAAATAGTCCATTAACATGGACTTATGATGATTTTGAATCATTGAGTGTTGAAGTGATAAACCACTTAACGAGATAGAAACTAGGCAAGGACTTCACCTATGTGTCCCTATCCTAATGGTTCACTAAGTTTATTATAAACTATGTAGTGAACAATAACCACATACTCTCCAAAATGTTTGATGTGTATAACACAATTGAAATAAGTTCAAGAGAGATAGTGGGAGTTTAGGGACCATGACTATTGTAGTCAAAGGAGAAGTCAAATGAAGAAGATAAAAATAACTCCAAGGGAACAAACTTTCTTTATGAAAGGATGGACATTGGAAGGGGTATTTGCAAGAAATGTCTTGCAAGTGTCAAGAACATACCTTTCGAAGGTGTTGTAAATTGTTCTTGAATAGTTCAAAACAGTTGGTTCTTCTACTTGAATGCTTGATTCCGTATTAGTAACTATGTTTTACAATCGTTGTAAAAGTGTGACTAATAAGAAGTAGAAGATATATGAGAGAAGAAAAGGTACTTCACATTCGGAACGTGAATAAAATATAGATCTCTGGGAAGGCAGATAGTACTTACTTCCTCATATGAACTACCAAAGAAATTGGAAAAACCAAAGATTGTCTTTACATTCCAATTTTAAGGAATTTAATTCCGTCACTATAGTAGAGATGGATGAATGTTTTGTTTGACAAAACATTGTTCTTTATTAATCAATGATTGGATTATAGTAATCTAATTGATTGTCTCTATAGTAGAGATGATATGGTAGTGTTAACTATTTAGAATGTAACGATGCTTAAAACCCAAAAGGTTGCAAGGTAGTGACTAATCCCAACTAAGTTGTGATACCTCTAAAAACATAAGTTATGAGTTGCTGAAAGATGGATACTTTGGATCGTTAGATCCGAATCCAATACCTTCTTATTAACATTGTATAGAGGCGAAATGTTCGAATCTTTATTCTTTTGGAAAGAATAAAGAATCACAAAGTTGTTGAGGTTAATTCACTTAGATGTTAGTGGCACTTGTCCACAACATAATACTACTCATGTTGTATGACATTCACCGAAGATCACTCTCGGTTGGACTATAGTTTATTTTGAATAAACACAAGTCCGAATACTTTGCAAAAGGTTTCAAAGAATTCAAGAAATGTAAGTTGATGAGTAAGACGTCTAAAGTATTTACCTCCTTAGATTTGATCCAAGGAATAGTAACACTTTAGATGAGTTTCCTTGAAAGATATCAAGGAAAGAAGCATCATAAGATAATGAATTTCTCCATTAGGAGAAGAACGAACTTGAATAAGATTTAGTTCGTTAGATGTTATCTATTACCCATATATAGGATATATACTTCTAAAAACAATATGATTGTAAATTAGAAGATCTTTCCAAAAATCTTTTCATAACTCCATAAGATGTAGTTGGAAAGAAAGACAAATCTTAAGCATGTTAAGATTTGGGGTTGTGTGCTAATAAGCAATATTTGTTTGATAACAAATCTTGTGGGAAATCCTTAAATTAACTTTTGGATATCGCTTCTATAAACCAATTAACAAATGTTGTTTTGTTGGGTAGTTCATTGTAATCCTACAATGTGATTTGCCTAAAAGCAAATGAATGAGAGATAGAACTCAAAGAATGGGTTCTTTGAGAGACAAGATAATAATCAACAAATATAACAACCTAGTTCCTATACCAAAAGCTCCAAGGTAGTCAAGAAGGATTTATAAACCGTCTCAGTTGAATGGTTTGAACTTTATGACTATGTCATAGAGTTGCACCTCTTAATTCGAAAGAAATAAGAATGAAAATCCTTATGACTACATTGAATGTATATACGATATATACTCAAGGAAATGGTAAAGTACCATTTGACCCGAAATAATGAAACCTTCATAAGCTAATTGGTAGCTTAAGGTGACTATAATCAAAGAGAATGGTTGACTTTGAAGAAACCATCTTTGAGATAGTCTTGGTTTCAATTAATTCGAAGAATGCTAACTACAACTAAATGGTGATTCAATGTTTGGACATAATATGGGTTTCCGAAACCATTATTAAGATAGTCTTGATAATATATGTCTAAAACTATAAATCACAAGACATGTAAGTTGTAGAGATCCATCCATCATGAATCTTAGCAAGCTAGTGGGAGCTATAAGCATCTTATGAGAAAAAGGATCAAATCGTTTGATTTCTCATAAAGATGTAAATGAATCTTTTGTTTACTAGGTTTACAAAAGATTAGTGGGAGTTAATCATATTCCTAAAATTTAAATATATATGATATATTAATTTTTGAAATGAAAAGAATACTTCTTCGTTAAAGTTATGGCTTTAAAACATTATATGAAGATAGAATGTATATGGGAGATATAGTCTATATACATGGGATGGAAATCTATAATGATATATTTCATGATATAATTGGATTATATCAATCCCTAATAATAGACAATAGATGCTAGGAAGTTTCTCATATGATGATAAACTTCAATTAGAAGGACAACTCTAGTGAGACTAAGAAGTTGCTCTTCTCAAAGAGAACGTACTCTTTGACTCCCAAAGAAATAATGTGTAAATAGAATCCTTTATACATATGCATAAAGGGGATTTATGTATTTCATATTGTATGAAAAACATTGATATGAGTTGTACCTAGAACGGTACAAGACGATATCAGTGCAAGCCCAGGATCAGAACCATGGCAACTGTCAAGTGAATCCTTAAGTATTTAAGAAATACTAAAGGATAGATTCCTCAAAGAATGAGGAAGAATTAGAGTAACGTAAAGGAAGCGTAAATGTATTAGATTGTGAATCTAATCCATCATTGGATGTTTCTTCATTATGAATGAAGAGATAAACAAATATCTCTTTATTATGACTAAAGAGATATTTGGATGGAAACATTAAAGTAATGACTTTAGTGTGTTCCATTATGAATGCAAAATATATTGCCATATAGAAGTTTAGAACAATGTTGTTTGGATGGGAAAGTTCATTTATGAACTCTCTATTCGGTTCCAACCAGAAAGTGTATCTAGTGTACTGACACTATGACACTAATGGGGCGATAGCTCAAGCCAGGGAATTAAGGTCTTATCAAGGTCCGAACTCAAATGAGAGACTGAACCACATGATTGAGAATCATGTATAATGGTGACGTCGTTATTCTCAAGGTTGCTTCTATGGATAACATATAGATATCCATTGTCTAGGCCTATTACTCAGCCATTTATGAAATGACTACAGAAGAGCTATCATCACAGATAACCAAGCTGATTGGCTCTAGTGCAAGTGGGAGATTGTTGGAAATGTGCCCTAAAACTAATCATATGATGATACTTTACGGACATTTCACATGTTAAACTAATCTAGTTTAAATATAAAGGGCAAAAATTATTGTTTGAGCCATCTCATATAAATGTTATATGTTTAAACGATAAAGTCCAAGGAATATGTGATTGGGAGAATGCAATCTAAAGAAGTTAGATTCATGAGACCATTCTTTCGTAGACACATCCTAAACGTTCCTGATCATAGGATTGCCAATTGGGCATTGACAGTCCGTTAAGATCAGTACGTGCTGTGTCTTCTCTCAGGGAGAGTGACTAGTCTCGAGTCATTGGTGCGTGTGACATCAAGACAAGTACTTAGGTGCTCAATAGAGAATGAGTTCACTGAACACGATCAACGAAGAGTTCCCATATTCATGTCACATGAGAACTCATGGTTGGGATAATGCAAAGTAATCCTTTAACTTGAGGCATCACAGCTGTCTTGTGGTTAAGTCCTTGATCTTTGATTATGTCAAAGTCACCCCATCCGTGGGTGTCCACGGCATCGTTGGGGTTAAACCACTTAGCTATGGAGGCAAGTGAATGTGCAACAAGGGATCTCTAACCTTCAAACCGTTTGAGGGAGAATACTCTATGATATGATTTGGAATCTCTGGCCAGAGTATGAATGAGATTTAGGAAAGTCGTTCCAAATCACATTCAAGGTAATCATATAAGCACACGAATCACATTGGATAGTAGACATGAATAAATAAACTATCAAACCAAACAATGTGGTCAAAAGTATTGTATTAGAGAAAGACCGTATTGCATTTGTAATCCTAAACTGAATAGGTTCTCTACCTCTTCTGATTAGCTTGGGTAACCATGATATGCTGCTAGGTGTCACTCTTGGTTGTGGAAGCCCTAAGCGTGTATAAACACTAAAGGGAGAATTGAAAGTAAGTTTCAATTCACAATCGATTTGAAAGAGTTCTAATCGCCCACTGCTTCGCTAAAAGGAACCTAATGGATCGTACACCGTGTAAGGTGGAGATTGAAGAAACAATGGAGATGAGTAAGAATAATTAAATGGTTTAATTGTTTATGGCAAGGATTAATTAATATGTTAATTAATCAAACGAATAAGTTCGTTAAAGACCTCGGGATAGTTTTGGACCTTAAAGCCCAATGGGCTTCGAACGTCAAGCCCATTGACTTAAGTTGTATGACAATTTAATGAATAAAGATTCACAAAGGCCCAAAAGCCCAAATTCCCTATATGGCCGGCCATGTTAGAGAGAATGGCCTTTTGGTTCTTTAGGTCACTTATTTGAAGTGACTATATAAAGGACTTTATAGCCTAAATTCAAAAAAGGGTTCTTTTGGAGAAAATTGGAGAGAACATGTCTCTCCTTTTCTCTCTAGGAGGCCGGCCCCCTTGGAGGGTGCATCTAGCAATCCCACTACTCCAAGGTCACTCATTTCTTCTCCAATCTCTCCTTGGTGTGGAGACTTAGAGGTTCTCAATTTTGGGAACTTGGAGAAACCTTTTCATCCATCCAAATCCATAGATTTTAGATGCAAGGAATGAAGGCCCTCTCTTTGGGTGATTAGCCTTTGCTTATGCAAAGCGGAATCTACAAAGGTAAATTTCAACTCACTTTGATTTTGAGTTGAGTCTTGGTTAACCAATCTACTAGGCTTTGAATTTCATGGGTAATGTTTTGTTTTTGAATGCATGCAAGGATGATTCCGCCTTTTAATTGTTAATTGCATGCTATAGATGTTATTTAAATGAACATGTTTTCACAAAATCATCCTTCATATTCGTCACTCGTGCTACTGAAGGAAGACATCTAAAAATTCTGAAGTAAAAAAATAAATATTTACAAGGCAGCTCGAGAAAAAGAAAACAAAAAGAATATATATGAAGAATCACAGAATCGCAGCATTCGCACGCCAAGCCCTAACCAATTCCTAGCAACCTAAAAGGTTGGCTCCTCCTCCATCGTGGGCCGAACAGTAGAAGCCCAACAACACGCTAGGCTCCATGGCATGATCCATTTTTTCTCTCTTTCATGCTTAGCCAGGCCCAAAGTTCTCTCAGCCTGGTTTGTTAAAGGGGAGCGAGTGCCCATCGCTTATCTCCCTCTCCTTCATCTTCAGCGGGCCCAAGCCCAGCTCAGCGCCTCCGTGTCTTCGACCCATAAGCTGAGTTGTCACCTAGCCCATAACGCACGCTGAGCCTTAGCTCATGCCGCCAACATCTCAGAGAAACTAACTTAGGCATTGAAGATCCATTAGCCTAACCCTCAATTCCCTCCAAAACTCACCTCTTGGGCGCGTGAGGTTTAGGTCTTTGATCAAAGGTGTTGATTGTTTTGTATGTACATTTTTGTCAAGATTGAAGACAGCAGAAGTTCGCTACCACACACGTGTCATTTAATGAGTATGGAAGATAAATTCACGAAGGTAAGAGGTATATGCGGATCCATCATAGACACGGTTGGTCCTAGAAGTCTGAAGAAATGTGTGTGAGGATTTTTTAGGATCACCCAACGACCTTGGCAGGTGGTGGAAGAAAGAAGACCACCATGACTGTGCATGTTGTTTGTACCATACTTGACCAATCCCGAAACTACTGTGCATTGGTCAACACTATACCATTAAGGACCCATAAGAGTTTCCCTCCAACGAGGAGGCCAATAACAGGGCGACACGTGTCGACATCAGAAGCCAATCATAGCGCGACATGTGTTAACATCAGAAGCCAATCACAACTCGACATGTGTCAATGTCAGAATGAAACTAGAAACTCTCTTCTATAAATAGAGATCATTCTCTCACAATATTTCCTAATGTCATTTGTACTAAATCATTCACTTATACTCACTAAAGGAGAGCTTGAACCTATGTACTTGTGTAAACCCCTTCACAATTAATGAGAACTCATCTACTCCGTGGACGTAGCCAATCTGGGTGAACCACGTACATCTTGTGTTTGTTTCCCTGTCCCTATCCATTTACTTACTTATCCACACTAGTGACCGGAGCAATCTAGCGAAGGTCACAAACTTAACACTTTCTATTGTACCAAAGTCCTCGCTGATTTTATGCATCAACATTTGGCGTCGTCTGTGGGAACGACACTTATTCCCACTCTCTTCAGCTTTGTCAAGCTGGTTTCCACCGTTCGTACACTCTCTTTTGACCAGGCATCCCTCTCCAACATGGGGAGCGAAGGAAGCCACAGCATACAGAATGACACCCTTCTTGCACTTAGTGCGAAGCAACGAAAGAAGGAAGGAAAGAGGGTTGCTCTTCAAGCTAAAGTCGATGAGCTAGAAGCTCAAAACAACAAGATAGCAATGAAGAATGAGGTCATCCAAGAGCAGTATGAGAAGTTCTTTGAGACGTTCCATGAAACTATGCGTACTCAAACACGCGAGCTTGTTGCCCCTGTGGACATCAACCATCATCTGGGTGCCCCCCAACACGGAGGGTCACCTTCCTTCGACATCGGTATCCCTGATGAGGAGCGAGCTAATCATCAAAACATTGATCAACATGAGACTTCTCTCAACCCAGCTGCTTCGACCCGATGCAGGAGAAGTGGAGGAAGACACCTCATTGCAGAAGGGTTGGAAGGATCGAAAGCCGTTTATCGTGACTGCCAAGACTTTCTAAAGCAACGTCGAGAAAATCCCCTCCACATATGCTCGAAGATCAATAACCCAAGGGTTTTTGAAAGACTCGGTCCCTTCCCACAACCCAGGCCAGCTGCCAATCTAGGGAAGAAACGACATGTCCTAGAGGAACATGAAGGTACAAGGGACTCTGAGGTATTCCAACAAACTCGCCCTAGAAGTTAGTACGGCGAATCCAAGGAAACATCACCTGCCCTTGTTCAAACTTTCCTACTTTCAAGAGGCAATGGAGACTTACGAAAGAAAATCCCAATGGTACATGACTCCACTCAAGAGCCCCTTGTTCTATAGCTCCGTGAGGAAGTAAACAAGTTGAAGGTCAAACGTAAGGCCGAGATACCTGACTGGAACCAACCCAGGCCTGGCCCTCTCACAAGGAGGATCCTCGACACCTTCCTTCAAGCGAAGACAAAACAAAAGCTTGGTTTACAACTTTATATTGAAAGGGAGGACCCAATTGAACACCTTAACCTCTTTGAGTCCACCATGGCATATCAGATGCGCACCGACGAAGAGCCATGTCTTCTCTTCCTCTCCACCCTCTCTGGCGGAGCTCTAAACTGGTATTGCCGTCTTCCACCTGAGACAGTAGACTCATTTGAGGAACTGAGGAAACTGTTTGTCTCTCAAGACATATTCCAGACCGATCGCTTGCATTCTGCAGATGACTTGTACACTATTCGCCAGAAGCTGGACGAGTCACTACGAGAGTATGCTGGTCATTTCAGCCATAAGTATTCTCGCTGCACTGAGGCAGATGACAAAACCGCCCTCAAGGCCTTCACGGCAGGCCTACATGATTATTTCTTCAAGTACATGACCAATGACAACACTTGGAAGACTTACTCTGAGGTGATGGCACATGCTTACAACCATGCCTCCGCCGAAGCAAGGACATATCAAGGGAAACCCCCCACAACCACCCCTTATCAGTAAGTAGGGAGTGGAAGCCAGATCCAACCAAATGAGAAGACCTAGACCTTCCAAATGGCAGCGGTGCCTTCCTCTACCTTACTTAATACTTTGCCAAGTCAACAGACATCAATCTCAGGGCAAAAGGAAAGATTTCCATCCTCACCAGTCTCATTTTAGTAAAAGGAGTAAGGGACACTACCGTGATAACCAAGGGTATCGCCATAATAATCCCCGACCCCAGGTAGTCAACATAGTGGTTCAAGCACGTGTCAAGACAGCCCATACCCCGAGGTATGAGGCGCACACACCTTTGAATGCCACATGCGTGGCCATTTACCCCAGTATAGCACACTTGATACTGAAGCCAAAGTCGAGGCACCCAGATTACAAGCCCACGAAGAACACATGCACGTTTTGCTGCTACCACGAGCATAATGGCCATGACGGCGAGAAGTGTATCACCCTTCGTGATCATATTGAAGCTTTGGCATGTGAAGGAAAAATTGATCAATTCCTCATTTACCCTCCAAGGGGTAATCTTAACCAACGCCAGGTAAATGTGATATATTCCATAAGTGGTGGCACACCCATATCTAAATCTTCCAACAGGGCCATGAAAAATAGTGAACGAGCTTTAAGGTTTAGCCACCAAGTGTTTCATGTGGAAGACATCAGGGGAGGTAAGTATCAAAAGCCTAACTAGGATCCAATATGTTTCTACCCTGAGGAAGAAAGAGGTATCATTTACCCTCACAACGACCCACTGATCGTGGAAGCTCACATAGCCAACTTTGAAGTACGACGAATCCTGGTAGACATGGGTATTCGGTCAATATCATGTTTGCTGAAGCTTTCAGGGCACTTAATGTAGCTGAACACTTGCTTGACCGCTTGATTTCCCCTCTGATAAGCTTCTCCGGTGATATCGTGCAACCTTTGGGGAGCATACACTTACCTTTCACCATTGGTACAGGCCTTTACACGGCTACCATTACCACTAACTTCCTGGTGGTTGATTGCCCAACGACATACAATGCCATCTTCGGACGCACAGACATCAATGATCTCAAGGCCATGGTATCCACACATATGTTGTTGATGAAATTTCCAACCCCCTATGGCAATGGTTACATCAGAGGAGACCAACTTAGTGCACGATCATGTTACAACACTTCGGTCAAGCAACAACACATGCATGTGCCCAAGGAAACCCTTTCTATACATGACCAAGTCATAAAGACCAGCCCAGATGAAGCCAACTTGGATCTTCACGATAGTCAACCCGACGATCCTCAAGATGACTCTTTCACCCAGCAAGCACAACCCCCTGAAGAGTTGGAGAAGGTCTCTATCTCAAAAGATTATCCGAATCGCATGGTGAAGATTGGTACCATCTTGTCACCACCCATTCGGTTGGCATTGATCTTTTTTTTGCAAGAGAACACTGAGGTCTTTGCCTGGTCATACGAAGACATGCTAGGCATCTCTCTCAATATAATCTGTCATCGCTTAAGTATTGACCCCAATACCAAGCCAGTGAGACAGAAGCGAAGATCTTATGACACTGAATGGTACGAGGCAATGAAGGCAGAAGTTGAAAAACTCAAAGGCATAGGCTTCATCCGCGAAGTCAATTATCCAACGTGGGTAGCAAATGTTGTCCTTGTTAAAAAGAATCCGACCAACGAAAGTCTCCTGCTCCAAAAGGTCTTGTGGAGAATGTGTGTCGATTACACCGACCTAAACAAAGGATGCTCGAAGGATAGCTTTCCTCTTCCTCTCATAGACAAATTTATAGACTCTACGGCAGGGTGTGAACTCCTGAGCTTTATGGATGCTTACTAAAGATTCAACCAAATCCTTATGAACCCTCCGGACCAAGAACACACAGCCTTCACTACCGACAGGGGACTATATTGCTATAAAGTCATGCCCTTCGGCCTAAAGAATGCAAGAGTGACTTATCAGAGATTGGTCAATTTAATGTTCGCCGAACAGATTGGGAAGAGCATGGAAGTTTACGTTGATGATATGCTAGTCAAGAGCAAACTTGTTGACCAACACATCACCAACCTATCTGAAACTTTCACCATTCTTAAGAGGTATCGAATGAGGTTAAACCCTAACAAATGTGCCTTCGGCGTAGGCTCTGGAAAATTCTTAGGCTTTATGATAAGCCAACGAGGCATTGAGGCTAATCTCGAGAAGATCAAAGCAATCCTCGACATGAATGAACTAGTAACTTCAAAAGACATTCAGAGCCTTACTGGCAAGGTGGCAGCCTTAACTAGGTTCATCTCTAAGGCCACCGACAGATGCGCTCCTTTCTTCAAAGCACTTAAGGGAAGTAAGAAGTACATTTCATGGACTGATGAATGTACTGAGGCATTCAAGAACTTCAAAGACTACATGAGTAAAGCCCATTTGCTCTCCAAACCTGAGGTCGGTGACACTCTCATTATCTATCTGTCGGTATCGGCTTCAGCAGTAAGTTCCGTTCTCATTCGAAAGGATGGTAATGTCGAACGGCCTGTTTACTACGCTAGCAAGGCCTTACAAGATGCGGAGACATGATACTCCAACATTGAGAAATTGGCTCTAGCATTGGTCATGTCTGCTCGAAAACTTCGCCCTTACTTCCAAGCACACTTCATCATCGTGCTTACCAATCATCCTCTTCGACAGATACTTCAAAGTCCTGACATTTCCGGGTGAATGATCAAATAGGCAATAGCATTGGGTGAGTTTGACATCTCCTACCAACCAAAGCCATCTGAGAAGGGCCAAGCAGTGGCAGACTTCATCGCCAACTTCACATATCCGGTTGACATTGTTTCTATGCCTAAAGAAGTGGTTTCATTACCCTCGGAAGCTCAGAAAATAGAACCAACAGCCCTAGCATGGAGTCTATATGTTGATGGCTCGTCCAACCAACAGGGTTGTGGAGCAGGAATAGTCCTTACAACTTTTGAGAAAGTGGCGATAGAGTATGCTCTTCGTTTCAAATTTAAGGCATCGAACAATGAGGTCGAATATGAAGCCCTCATAGCAGGCTTACGTTTGGCTAAACACCTTGGGGTTAAACGAATTGATATCTTCAGTGACTCCCAATTGGTGGTTAACCAGGTCACCAACAACTTTGATGCTAAGGATAGCTCCATAGCAGTATATCTGGCACAAACACAATTGTTGCTCAAGCATTTCCACTACCAGATCACCCAAAATTCCTCGAGCGGCAAACAGTCATGCAGATGCTTTGGCTCGCCTCGCCTCAGCGGTGGAAGACAAGATTGGGAGAAAAATTTAGGTCAAATTGTTGGCAATACCAAGCACCATGGCTGCGGAAGTGTGCAACTTACAATAAGGAGATAGTTGGATTACCCCGATTTATAGATTCCTTGCTCATGACACCTTTCCAAATGACAAAGTCTAAGCTAAGCAGATTCGATACAAGGCTACCCGTTACTTGATCATTAATGACCAACTCTACAAGCGGGGTTTTAACCTACCATACCTAAGATGCCTTATGCCCATAGAGGCGGAAACTGTCATTCGGGAAATACATGAAGGAGTCTGCGGAGATCATGCTGGATCTCGATCCCTTGCACACAAGGCTTTTCGCCAAGGATATTACTGGCCAACACTCTACCAAAGATGCCATCAGAATATCCCGCTTATGTGATAAGTGTCAACACTACGCAACTAGTCCTCACACCCCTCCCAAGCCGCTCACTCCTATGATCAGCCCTTGGCCCTTCGCCCAATGGGGACTTGATTTGATCGGCCCAATGCCTGCAGTGAAGGGCAAGGTTCGTTATGTAATCGTTGCAGTTGACTACTTCACAAAGTGGGCCGAAGTAGAACCCTTGGCAACCATTACTGAGGCAAAAATAGAAGACTTCTTATGGAAGAACATCATTTGCAGATTCGGCATTCCCAATGCGATAGTCATTGACAATGGGCGATAGTTCAACAACAATAAGTTCAGGATGTTCTGCTCTAAGTTCAACATCAACTTATGTTTTGCCTCCCCAGCTCATCCCCAGTCTAATGGACAAGTTGAAGCCATCAGCAAAATAATCAAACGAACTTCGAAAACCAGCTTGGATAAGGCTAAAGGTTGTTGGCCAAAATTTGTACCCTAAGTTTTTTGGTCATACCGCACTTCGTATCGGACATCAACAGGAGAAACCTCATTCTCACTTACCTTTGGTACAGAGGCAGTAGTCCTAGTTGAGCTTGAGCAAGCAACTTTCCGAGTCCAGAACTACGTGCAAAGCGAAAATGACAAACAACTTACCCTCAACTTAGATCTAGTTAAGGAACACAGAAACCAGGCTCACTTGAGGAATGTCACCTACAAGCAGTGCATCTCCAACTACTATGACTCAAAGGTCAAACCTCGTTCTTTCAAAGTGGGGGACTGGGTATTGAAGAAAAGATTACTCTGTGATAGAGTACCGAGTGAAGGAACACTTAGTCCAAATTGGGATGGACCGTTTGAAGTTGTTGGCATCAGTCGCTCTGGCTCCTACAAGCTTAGAAGCTCCGATGGCAAGACCCTTGGCCATCCATGGAACGCTGATCACTTGAAGTACTATTACAAGTAAACTCACATTGTACAAGTGTTAAGCTTCAGTTGTTCGGCATCCTATGTGACGAAGACTATTTGGCATGAATTCAATAAAGAGGTGATTTAGACAACTTGATCCTAATCCTCTTACATTCCTAGCAATGAAACAGTCGGGTTCAAAGCTTCAACATGAATGCTTCCAACATGAAACAAAGTCTAAGTATATGTCAACAAGACAATACAAATAAACAAACAGCTTCACAATATATTCATTCAATCATACATTCCAACACATTCATACATAAGCCAACTGTGTTTTGAAAGGGTTCAACATATTTTGTGTCATTTGACACTTGCTACAATGTGCCTAGACACCTTGCCCTTATTCTCACCAACCAGGTGAAGAAGGAACTCATCTTCATGACACTAACCAGGTGATGAAATGTACAACCCGTACTCTTCTTCATGCCACCAATCAGGTGATGAAATGTGTAACCCGTACTCTAATATCATTTGGCAACTTGCCATTCATGCCACCAACTAGGTGATGAAATATACAACCCGTACTCTAATATCATTTGGCAACTTGCCACTCATGCCACCAACCAGGTGATGAAATGTACAACTCGTACTCTAATATAATTTGGCAACTTGCCATTCATGCCACCAACTAGGGGAAGAAGGAACTCATCCTCGTGCCACCAACCAGGTGATGAAATGTGATGAAAGGTGATGAAGGAACTCACCTTCGTACCACCAACCAAGTGATGAAAGCAACTCACCATTCATTCCACCTACCAGAAGACGAGTGGTACAACTTGTACATGTGAACTTCTAGCATTCACAAATAATAAAAAATCCTCAAGCTTGACAACTCAACTAGGGGAGCGCATATGCCCAACAAGAGTTATAGTCACCAACAAAGCCTTATTGCAAGCCAACAACAACTTCAATGCATGACATACGAAGATCAAGCTATTCAGCCCTCGTGCATCTGCTTCAAACATTTCCCCACTGTAACAATGCAAACACTACAACTCGTAGAAAGCTTCACACACTCTTGATCACGACAGTGTGAAGCAAAATCAATTTATGGTGCCCACAAGAGCTTCATCAATGGAGGGCAACCATAATTCTCAAAAGATTCACACACTTTTGATCAAGACAATGTGAAGCAAAACCAATTTATGGTGCCAACAAGAGTTTTATCAAAGGAGGGCAACCACAATTCTCAAAAGCTTCACACACTCTTGATCAAGATAGTGTGAAGTAAAATCAATTTATGGTGCCAACAAAAGCTTCATCAATGGAGGGCAACCACAATTCTCAAAAGCTTTACACACTCTTGATCAAGACAGTGTGAAGCAAAACCAATTTATGGTGCCAACAAGAGCTTCATCAAAGGAGGGCAACCACAATTCTCAAAAGCTTCACACACTCTTGATCAAGACAGTGTGAAGCAAAACCAATTTATGGTGCTAACAAGAGCTTCATCAATGGAGGGCAACCACAATTCTCAAAAGCTTCACACATTCTTGATCAAGACAGTGTGAAGAAAAACCAATTTATGGTGCCAATAAGAGCTTCATCAATGGAAGGTAACCACAATTCTCAAAAGCTTCACACACTCTTGATCAAGACAATGTGAAGCAAAACCAATTTATGGTACCAACAAAAGCTTCATCAAAGGAGTTCAACCATAATTCTAAAAAGCTTCACACTCTTAATTAAGACAGTGTGAAGCAAAACCAATTTATGGTGCCAACAAAAGCTTCATCAATAGAGGGCAACTACAATTCTCAAACCTTCGAAGCAAATTCAAGACTGTTCGAAGCAAATTCAATTTATATGGTTCATGCAAACCTTCGACTACTACAAGGTGTGGCTTGCATCAAAATCTCTTGCTCAACAATGTGGAAGCAAAATTTGTATATGTTGTCTCTCCCACCTTTTCAAATTTCTAGTTTCCCAAAAAAAAAAAAGCTTCAAATTTGTATATGTTGTCTCTCCCACCTTTTCAAAATTTTTATATGCTCAACAAAAGCTTCAACTCCAAAGCTTCACCAACAAAAGCTTCATCAATGGAGGACAACTACAAATTCTCAAAAGCTTCACACTATCTTGATCAAGATAGTGTGAAGGAAAATCAATTCATGGTACCCAACAAAAGCTTCACCCATAAAAGCTTCACCAATAAAAGCTTCAACTCCAAAGCTTCATCAATGGAGGACAACTACAAATTCTCAAAAGCTCCACACTATCTTGATCAAGATAGTGTGAAGCAAAATCAATTCATGGTACCTAACAAAAGCTTCAACTCCAAAGCTTGACCCACAAAAGCTTGACCTACAAAAACTTGACCCACAAAAGCTTCACTCACAAAAGCTTCACCTACAAAAGCTTGACCCACAAAAGCTTGACCCACAAAAGCTTGACCCACAAAAGCTTAACCCACAAAAACTTGACTCACAAAAGCTTGACCTACAAAAGCTTCACCCACAAAAGCTTCACCCACAAAAGCTTCACCTACAAAAGCTTGACCCACAAAAGCTTGACCTACAAAAGCTTGACCCACAAAAGCTTGACCTACAAAAGCTTGACCCACAAAAGCTTGACTCACAAAAGCTTCACCTACAAAGCTTCAACACAAAAGCTTCACCTACAAAGCTTGACCCATAAAAGCTTCACCTACAAAGCTTCAACACAAAAGCTTCACCTACAAAAGCTTCACACTATCTTGATCAAGATAGTGTGAAGCAAAATCAATTCATGGTGCCCAACAAAGCTTCAACCTCAAAGCTTCACCTACAAAACTTCAACACCAAAGCTTCACCTACAAAGCCTTAAAATATATATGTATATATATATATATATATATTTTTTGGAAATTCGAAAATTCAAAAATTCAAAAATTCAAAAATTCAAAAATTCAAAAATTCAAAAATTCAAAAATTCAAAAATTCGGAAATTCAAAAATTGAAAATTTGAAAATTTGAAAATTCGAAAAAAAAAAAATTGCCTAGGCCTCATCTTCTTTGGGCCTAACAACTTTCATGACAAATATGTATGAAGAAGGAGTTTTGGGCTATCACTTAGAAAGGAAGTGCCTCATTCGTCAACTCCCTTGACCGGAGACTTGGGGGACTCCTACCATATGCTACTGCACCTTGATACTCAGAAGTCTCACGACCACTCAGTGACTTGGATTTTTCAAGTCTCCAAACGAGAAGTTTTCCTCACTCGGGAAATTAAGGGAGCATTACCTCAACCTACATGCTTCACTCACAAAGCTTCAACATACAAGCTTCAACAAAAGAAAAAATTCAAAGAACTTGGTGAAGAAGGCCTTGGTGTATTTAACACAATACGTTGAAATGAAGCAAGGCTTGTTTATTGATATCTCTGATAAGTTACAAATATGTACATATACATGAATCAAAATAAACAAACAAGAGGGAGTCTTCACAAAGGTTGTTCAGAAGAAGTCTCAGTAGTCGGCAGAGCCCCAGAAAGAGGAGGCACCAGAGGGTGATTATTCGGAGCCTCAGTACTAGGCAGAACCCTAGAAGGAGGAGACACCGAAGGTTGATCATTTGGAGCTTCATTACGTAGCACAGCCCTAGAAGACGAAGGCAATAAATGCCTTTGGAACAAACCCACAAACCTCTGATGATCAAGTAGACCATCATATTCCTGCAACTGGTCGAGCTTCCTCTTCATGTTTATAGCATAGTCATGTGCGAGCCTGTGCAACTATTTATTCTCATGCTTGAGCCCTCTGATCTCCTATTTGAGACTTATCACCTCAACCGCCAATGATTCAACTTGGCGGGTTCGAGCAAATAGGCTTTGGGCCATATTAGACACAGAACCTGCACACTGAACACGGAGAGCCAGATAATCCTTAACAGCTAACTCATCAGACCGTTTGGAAAGTAATATGTTATCTTTGGGAGTGAGAAGGTTCCTGGCCACCATCGCAGCGGTCATATCATTCTTCATCACAGAGTCCCCAACGGTAAGATGACCAGTAGGGGAAAAGAAAGATGGGCGCCATATGTTATGGCTGCCTCTTCACCAAAGTTTAAGTCAAAACAACGGTCGTATGGGCCAGACATTCTCAGAAATGATGAAGGAGAAATGAGGTGCAATAAATCTCTTAAGTAAGGGGAAAATTCCTACAAGCAATAACTCTCTGAATGTACTTCTTGCACACAATTGGTGCCCTTATAAAAGAAAGGGCAACAGGGCAATTGGTTTAAAAATTGAAGAGGCACCACTCTCCAGATTCCAAAAAGGCACCACTTTCCACATGCAACATCAGCTCCTCGGGTACCATAGATAACTTTGCCAAAGATCTCTGACAAAGTTTAGACACATAAATTTTGAAGGTCCAGCTACCCTACTATTACCCACAAGGGTAAAGGAACAGTACCATTGCTTGATAACTAGAAAGTCCCAATGAATGTTAACCTCTGTGCTTCATGGCGAGGCAGACTGGCAAAAATGCCCAACCTTTACTCACATTCTAGAAAACACTCCCAACAAGATTGCTTGCTCAAAAAGCGAAAAGGCACAGCTCTCCGAATCTCGAAAGCCAGACTCCCAACAGGATTATGTGCTCAAAAATTGAAGAGGCACCGCCCTCCGAATCTCGAGAGCCAGACCCCCAACATGATTACTTTATAAAAAATCGAAGAGACACTGCTCTCGGAATCTCAAGAGCCAGACTTCCAACAGGATTACTTTCTCAAAAATCGAAGAGACACTGCTCTCCGAATCTTAAGAGTCAGACTCCCTACTTTATAAAAAATCGAAGAGACACTGTTCTCCGAATCTCGAGAGCCAAACTCTCAACACGATTACTTTATCAAAAATCGAAGAGACACTGCTCTCCGAATCTCAAGAGCCAGACTCCCTACATGATTACTTTATCAAAAATCAAAGAGACACTGCTCTCTGAATCTCGAGAGCCAGACTCTCAACAAGATTACTTTCTCAAAAATCGAAGAGACACTGCTCTACGAATCTCAAGAGTCAGACTCATAACAGGATTACTTTCTCAAAAATCGAAGAGGCATCGCTCTCCAAATCTCGAGAGCCAGACTCCCAACAGGATTACGTGCTTAAAAATCGAAGAAGCACCGTCCTCCGAATCTCAAAAGCCAGATTCCCAACAGGATTACTTTCTCAAAAATCAAAGAGATACTGCTCTCCGAATCTCAAGAGTCAGACTCCCAACAGGATTGCTTTCTCAAAAATCGAAGAGGCACCATTCTCTAAATCTCGAGAGCCAGATCCTCGACAGGATTGCTTGTTCGAAAACCAAAGAAGCACCGCTCTCCGAACTTCAAGATCCAGATTTCCTTGGATAAAGCTTGTCTGCAATCTTCACACACAACATCAGATTTCCAGATACCACAGACCACTTTTTCAAAGTGCTCTGACAAAGTTAAAGCACGTGAAGCTTGCAGCTCCCACTACATTGTTATGACCAAGAAGGGTAAAGGAATAGCACTACTACTTGTTGTTAGGAAGACTTCTATATATGTCGACCTTCATCCTCTACAGCCAGGCAAACCTGCAAATAAAAAAAAATGCTCAACTTTTCTTCACATCCGAGAGGGCACTCTCAGCAGAGTCTCTCGAAATACTTAACTTCTTTTCCTCCCAATAATACCTCTGTAAACAAGCCACACCAGAGCAGGAGTATCTCATATCATCAGGGTTAAAAGCAAGAGTATCCCATATCATGCTTTTTCCCTGTCGTTTCCTTTGGCCTTGTTCTTACCTGCAAGACAATGAGAAAGAGAGCAATCAGTCAGCACTTGGAATCAAGCTTCCAGTCAGGAACTGACTGCCTAGAACCCCTTGCCTGATTACTTACCTGGCATTGCTCTCAAGTACTCATCTTCAACATCTTATGCTTCCAGATAAGATACCACATCTACCTGAGGAACAGATAGGGCAAGTGAGAAGGATACAAGGAAGCATGTGGAGACAAGCGTAACAGAACACGTGCTGATACATCCACTACTTTGTCAACAGCAAAAGTATCCTATATCATCAAGGTCGAACGTACTCTAGATTTGATGGACTTGTTTTGACCCTCAAATTCTTGAGTCGGCCTTATACTCTAGAGGAAACCAGAAAACCCTCCAGCCCAATTCAAGAATAAGCCTGTGGAAAGTTACTTTTTCAAAAGCAAAAGTATCTCATATCATCTCTTCTCCATTTGCTTCTCCTTATCCTTGGTGCTATTTATGACACAAGGAGAAGGAGAACAATCAACCGGAAGCCGAAGTCGAACCTCCAATCCAGGTTGCTTGCTTAGAAGTCTGATTGCTTACCTTGTCTGTTACCTCATTCGGCAAATCTCCTAGCTCGGCGACTTAGGGGACTCCTACTATAGGGTTCGTATCGCACTTGACCAAGCCCGAAACTACAAGTAAGCTTTAAGTGAAATTGATACATTACCTTGTGCATCTTCATCGGTTAAAGATACCACCCCTGGATGGAGGAAAAGTACTTCCAGAGAAGATGCCACATCTATATATGAGACATATAAGGCAAGTGAAAATGATACCACACTTCGGTACTTAGAAGTTTCGTGATTACTCAATGGCTTGGAACTTGCAAGTCCCCAACCGAGGAGCTTCCCTCACTCGGGAACTTAGGGGAGCACTGTTTGTACCATACTTAACCAATCCCGAAACTACTGAGTACCGGTCAATGCTATACCGTCAAGGACCCAGAAGAGTTTCCCTTCAACCAGGAGGCCAATCACAGCGCAACACGTGTCGACATCAGAAGCCAATCATAGTGCGACACGTGTTCACATCAGAAGCCAATCACAACACGACACGTGTCAATGTCAGAATGAAACTAGAAACTCTCTTCTATAAATAGAGATCATTCTCTCGCAAAATTTTTGATATTTTTATATGTTATATGTTAAACAATAAACCTAAAATAGTAAATTTAAATTCTCAACACAACTATGTTTTTTTCTCAACACAAGTATAGTTTTTTTTTAAGTGTAAACATATACTATTTATATGATACCCTATTGGCTGTTGAATTTTAATTAATTATTGCAACGGGGATGGCTACATTTGGCTATCTTGATACCCTATTGGCCAAATAATGACTTGATAAATTCCATAAAATTATAGATCAGCCATCGATTGGGAATTAATTTTTAGGCTAAGGTCAATTTTTGGCTTTTGATTTTTTTAACTCTCTCTATTGGACATAGGGCTGCTTCGGTATGGGATACCAAACCGAAAACCATGTTCCGATTCCCAAACCGAAGTTTTCGGAAATCCCAATTTCAAGACCTATCCCAAACTAAATTTTCAGGAATCCTGAAATAGTGACCAATGCATAAATTGCCTTAAGATTTGCTAAACTGAAGTAACTAAATGACAAAGCTATGCAGATTACAGACAAGAAACAAAGTTATACCTTGTGCCATATCCCTTGAGCTCTTTTTCAATTAGACGCAATAACTTTATAAAACCTGAATTGGTAGCAAATGATGCAATAACTTCCAGACTAAATATTATGGAAATAAATTACCAACAAGAAAAAGCTCTTCAGCCCCATTAAAAAGAAAAATAACAGGTCGAGGAGGAACCCATCCATAATCCACCATGAGCCTTGCTATTTCTAGCATTGATGCTGCAAAAGAATAGAAAAATAAAGAAAATGACATGAACATGCAAGAAATGGTTAAAATGCCCCAAATTTCAAACGAAATTGAAAACCCCCAAATCCAAAACCCTAGAATTCAAATGCCCAAACTAAAAATGAATTAAAGCCACAAACAGACTTTACCACATCAAGATTACTAGATGAAGACAAGAAAATTACCTTAATGAAGAGAGAAGTAGAAGGAAGCAGAGGTGGCTGTATTGATTATCAAATGCAGAGGAAGTTGTTAAATGCAAAAAGAAAATGGAAGACTGGAGTCCGGATGTAGTATGAAGGTAAGGGGGAGAGAGTGAAAGAGTGGAGGGAGAGAGAGATTTGTGGATCTGAACTGAAAGGAGTACATGAGTAGGGAGGGAAGGAAGTGAAGGTGAAGTGAGGTCAGAGAGTTTGGCGGAGAGGTTAGAGAGTGAAGGTGACGTTGAGTTTCATTTTGAATGAACGGCTATGATTAATTCTCAACCAATCCAACGGTTATAATATCTAAAACTCCTATATTTTAAGGAAATACCGAAAAAGTTTGATTGTAAGACCAATTCCCGTACCGAATAGTTCGGGATTGGTACCAAAAATTTTGAGATTTTCGGTTTGGTATTTTTTCAGTTCGGATTCGGGATTTTCGTATTTTTTTCCACCCCTAATTGTACATAGCATTAGGAATCAGGATGGGTTTTATTAAGGATAGTTTATCTAGATTCTCTATTATAATTCTCTTGTAATTAGTTGTAGGACAGATAAGACTGTTGTGCTTAGTTGGCAAGTGTATAGCTGCTTAGTTGGCAAATGTATAACTCTATATAAACCAATGATGTACTCTAATTATTAATCAATGAAACAATTTTTCTAATATGGTATCTTTTGCCTTTGTCTGACGACTAACTCCAATTTTTTTCGATCCTCCTCTACCTTAAGTCTTCCCTCTTACGCTTCTATCCCTCTTCTCTCTGAAACCCTAACTTCCAGCAATGACGTCTGCTGCTTCTCCCTCCTTTGATTCTGCAACACCTGTTCATCCAATTCCGGTGATAAATTTGTGCCCTAATTCCTCTGGCGATGGCTCGATCGAAGCTCCGCCGAAAGTTCTTCCAGATGCCTCTGGCAATCAGATCTTGAATCCTGAGTACATCGCTTGGTATGAGAATGATTAAAACATTCTCATCTGGATCAACTCCACTCTTTCCGAATCTTTGATTCCATGTACTGTTGGTGTTAATTTATCCCGAGAGTTGTGGTTCAAGCTTGAATCGCGTCTTGTCACGGCTTCACAATCTCATATTCATGAACTTTGCTCTCGTATTTGCAACATCTCTAAAGGAGAATCCACCACTACCTCCTATCTTCAGCAAATTGAGGAAATTGTTGATGCTCTTGCCAGCGCGGAGCTCCGGTTGAAGATTCTAACCTCATATGTGTCACGCTTCATGGCCTGCCACCTGAGTATGATTCTTTCGTTGATGCAATTCAATTTCATCTTGGTTCTACAACAATCGACGAGCTTCATGGCTTGCTTCTTAGCAAAGAAATTCAACTGGCGAATCACACGAAAGCCACTACATCTCCTGGTATTTTTCAGGCTTTCTCTTCGAATCTTGGCTCATCAATTGGCCTTCTGCCTACACTGACCTCCAATTTTGGATCTTGGGCTTTTCTTGCTCATAATTCCTCTTATTTCAATCAGTATCAAGGTCGTTCTCAAGATCGCAATCAATCACATCCTCTATTTTCACAGACCAAGAACAATTTCTCTAGCTATCGTGGTAACAATCAGCGTTCGAATTTCAATCGCACCAATCAACGACATCATCGTAGAGGTCGCTCAGGTTTCAACTCTTTTGGCAAATGACTCATCTGTCAAATCTGTCGCCAGTATGATCATGAAGCTTCTGAATGTCCACATTGTTTGAATCCTCAGTTTGGTAACAGAAATTCTCAGGCTGCTATGTGTGCTAACACTTCTCAGAATGGCTCTACTTCATGGCTTCTTGACTCAGAAGCAAGTGCACACATGACAAGTTCCTTAGCCAATCTTCAAAATCCTGAACCTTACACAGGCTCTGAACAAGTCTATATTGGTGACGGCAAAGATTTACCTATCTCTCATTCCGGCTCTTCGTATACACATACTCATTCTCATCGTTTTGCTTTGAATAATATGTTACATGTTCCTGATTTAAAGCAAGATTTACTCTCTACAAATCAATTTACAATTGATAATTGGTGTTCAATTCACCTCTATCCTTTTCACTTCATTTTGAAGGATCTTACTTAGGAGAGAATGCTTTTTAAAGGTCCTGAGCAAAATGGATTTTATCAATTCTCTGCTTCTATCAATGTTGGTTCCAATAAGCTTTATGCAGCCACTATTAAAGCTTTTCCAAAGGTTTGGCATCAAAGATTGGGCCATCCCTCTTTCAAAATCTTACATAAACTTGTCTCTAAGTCTAGTATTCATGTTTCTCCTAGTATGAATAAGACTTTCTGCTCAAATTGTGCAATGGGTAAAAGTTCCAAACTGCCTTTTGTATCTGTCTCTAGTGTTACAACTAAACCCTTGGAACTTTTGCATGCTGATGTTTGGGGTCCAGCTCCACTTCTCTCTGTATCTGGTTATAGATATTATCTCCTTATAATGGATGATTTCACTCGTTATTGTTGGTTCTTCCCTATCAAATGTAAATATGAGATGTTCAAGACCTTTGTTGAATTCAAAACCCTTGCTGAATCTTTGTTACATACTAAAGTTGTTACACTGCGATCTAATTTTGGAGGTGAATTTGTCAGTTCTATGTTTACTCAATATCTTAAGGATAATGGTATTCATCATCAATTATCTTGCCCTCACACACCAGAGCAAAATGGTTGTGTGGAGCGTAAGCATAGACATATAGTGGAAACTGCTCGAACACTTTTAGCTGTCTTTCATGTTCCCCATATTTACTGGGTTGAAGCATTCTCTACATCAGTTTATCTTATAAAAAGATTGCCTACCATGTCTAGATCCTGCCCTTGGGAAAATCTGTTCAAAAAGTCTCCAGATTATACAACACTGAAAGTGTTTAGGTGTAGGTGTTTTCCTTGGTTAAAACCATATGTAGCCTCCAAGCTTGAGCCTAAAAGTAAGCCTTGTGTCTTTCTTGGCTATAGTCTAAATCATAAGGGCTATAAGTGTCTTGATATTCAATCTCGAAAGGTCTATATCTTAAGACATGTCATATTTGATGAATTAACTTTTCCATTTCATCAAGTCTCTCAAGCCTCCTTTCATAAGATCAACCCCTCATCCTTCATCTTCAATACCTTTCACTCTTATCTTCACCAAACTCCTTACGGCTACTAATTCTTCCCCACCTATACACCCTGTTGCATCTTCCTACAATCACAATTCCTCACCTTCCCCACCCATCTCTCCTACTTCCATTTCTTCCCTTTCTTCACCTATACAACCATTACCACCTCTAAACACTCACCCTATGCAAACCCGATCCAAATTCAGTATTTTTAAGCCTAAGGCTTATTCAGCCACTAAACATCCTCTTCCTTCTCATATATCTCCTGATTTCCTTCCCACCACTTATCTTCAAGCCTCCAAACATTCTCACTGGAGATAGGCCATGCAAGAGGAATTCAATGCTTTGGTTAACACCAATACTTAGTCTCTTGTTCCTCCTCGTCCATCTCAAAATCTTGTTGGATGTAAATGGGTTTTTCGCATTAAAAAGAAAGCTGATGGAACTATTGACCGCTATAAAGCACGGTTAGTAGCAAAAGGTTTTCATCAACATAAAGGTTTAGACTACGGAGAAACCTTCAGTCCTGTTGCCAAACTAGTAACTATACGGGTTTTTCTCACTCTTGCATCTCAGTATGACTGGTTTCTAAATCAGTTAGATGTCAGTAATGCCTTTTTGCATGACACTCTCTCTGAACTTATGTTTATGCAACAACCCTCTAGTTTTCAAGATCCTACTAAGCCTAATCATGTTTGCAAGTTACATAAGAGTCTTTATGGTCTCAAGCAAGCTCCTCGTGCCTAGTATGAGAAACTTTATGGTACCCTTCAATCTATGGGATTTTGTGGTTCACAGAATGATCACTCACTTTTTGTTAAGAATGATCATTCTCTGGTGTTTTTTCTTGTGTATGTGGATGACATTTTAGTCACAGGTCCATCTTCCCAAGCTTGCAAGGATACAATAGCTCAACTCAGTGCTCTTTTTCCAATCAAAGATCTAGGTCCCCTTCCTTTTTTCCTTGGCATTGAGGTTAACAGGTCCTCTTCTGGAATTTTTATCTCTCAGACTAAATATATCCTTGATCTGCTTACCAAGACAAACATGGCAGGTGCCAAACCATGTGCTACACCTCTTAGTACCTCTAAGCTGGATCACTCATCTCCCTTTCTCTCTAATCTAGAAGAATACAGGTCTATTGTAGACGGCCTGCAATATCTTACTTGGTCGAGACCTGACCTCTCTTTTGTTGTTAACTTGGTTTGTCAATTTAAGCATCAACCACGACAATCCTATTTCCAGGCAGTTAAACGAATATTTCGATATCTGAAAGGCACACTTAAGCTTGGTCTCTGGTTTCCCAAAATCTCAAGTTCTTTCACTGTTAATGCTTTTTCCGATGCAGATTGGGCAGAGTGTCCATTGGATAGAAGATCCACATGTGGTTATTGCATTTTTTTGGGCAACTCTCTCATCGGTTGGAGTGCTAAAAAGCAGCCAACCGTGGCTCGTTCCTCCACTGAAGCAGAGTATCGCTCCTTAGCAAACACCGCTGCTGAACTTACATGGCTTTGCAAGTTACTGGTTGATGTTGGTGTCTTTTTATCAGGTTCTCCTACATTGTGGTGTGATAACATTTCGGCGATCTCCTTAGCTAAGAATCCCTTATTTCATGCCCGGACAAAACATGTGGAGATTGACTATCACTATATACGGGAAAAAGTTCTCTTCAATGCTGTCATTATTCAATTTGTGTGTTCAAAGGATCAAATCGCGGATATTTGTACCAAATCTCTGTCCACTTCTCGGTTTTTACTTCTCAGAGACAAACTATCACTTCGGTTGCCTACGTTCAGCTTGAGGGGGCATATTAAGGATATTTTATCTTGATTTTCTGTTATAATTCTCTTGTAATTAGTTGTAGGACAGATAGGACTGTTGTGCTTAGTTGGCAAGTGTATGGCTACTTAGTTGGCAAATGTATAGCTCTTTATAAACCAATGATGTTATCTAATTATTAATCAATGAAACAGTTTTTCTAATAGGTTTGGCATCAAGATGGGTCCAAAGACTTCAAAGCAGGAATAAGGTGCGCCATTTAAAGCAAAGTAGCACACGTCGTCTCGTCGTCTGGCTTGTCTCCAACTCCAAGCGATATTTGCTCACACTCACACAGCTTCTGAATTCTGTTCTATCGGCCCAGGTCAGTTGGCTACTGTTTTTCCCTTTCAATTTTGATGTGAAATCTTACCATGTTTTGGACCAATGTTAGGTTAATTTCTGAATTGGAATTTTGAGTTTTGGGTTTTTTGTTTTCCGAAGTTAAGCTGTTTTTTCTCCTTTGTGGATTGCTTTTATGGCATTGCATGATTTGATGACACAGAGTAGAGACTAGTACTGGATAGGAACAACCTGAAAATTGAAATGTAACTGCATCCCAAGAGAGTTGAAGGCACTCCTCCAACAGTCCAACTACCCCAGCCGGCTTCTCTCTCTGCTCTGCAAATTTCAGAACTTGAGACGATGAGGCATTGGGACCAGTGGGTCGAAGAGGCTCTTCACAAGCTTGATCGTCTGCAGCTTCTTCGTTCTCTCAGACCCATTTACCTCCATAATGGACCAACCCAAGAAGCCCAGAAATCTGCCGAAGATGAATTCAATGTGTTCGATGAAATGCAGACATGGGACCGCTCGTCTGTGGAGGTTCACATTCCCGAACCCACATTCGAAAAATGGCTCCATGACATTCCCAGTTCCGGTACAGTTCAATACAACCATTTTCCATTATATTATTTTCTTGGAATTTGGTCTAAATTACATTTCTGGAGTTTTTAGGAGATGAGGAAGGTACCCAGAAGTTTAAAAAGCTGCTACTTTTCTCTGGAAATGACTATTTAGGCTTGAGTTCACATCCTACTATTGGAAAAGCTGCTGCTAAGGTTCTCTTTCGGATACCACTTCTCAAAAGATTTCTTTACTTCACCATGTTCTAAAACCATGTAATGAGAATTTATATTCAACCAGGCAGCGCTAGAACACGGAATGGGCCCGAGGGGTTCTGCTTTAATTTGTGGATACACTGATTACCATAGGCGATTGGAGTCATGCTTAGCAGACTTAAAGAAGAAAGAGGTATAAGCTGCTCTGTATAGATAATATACACTCCTAACTTGCCTTCTTTATTTGGATTTTGTCATTCCCTTTTGTGCTGTTAAGTAACAATGGTGACAAGGGACCTTAACCTGAGACTTACTTTTAGACTGTATCCCCTTTTATGAACGGATTCCCCATACAATGAATATCATTTCCTTTTCCATTTCTAGATGAAGATTACAGTTTTGATTTGCATGATTTACTCAACTGAGTATGATCATCTGAATTATGATTACAAAGTTAAGTTTTTGGGCGAAGTCCTTTGACATAATTGCTTGATTTATTGGCAGTCCAAGGCATTGGGTAATATTGTTTTGAACTTTTTTTATTTACTCAATTACTTTTTTGTGTTTTAGCTGAAAACTGATGAAATCTTGTTTAAACTTTATCCACTAGGATTGCCTTCTTTGTCCCACAGGGTTTGCAGCCAATATGGCCTTGATGGTAGCTTTGGGAAATGTTGGCTCTCTTTTGTCCGCTGGAAAAATGCCTTTAACTAATGAAAAGATTGCAGTTTTTTCTGATGCACTGAACCATGCGTCAATAATCGATGGTATTCGTCTTGCTGAACGACAAAAATCTGTAGAGATATTCATCTATAGACATTGTGACATGGCACACCTTAATGCGTTGTTGTAGGTCTTAAACTTTTGGTTTAAATCTTTGTGTCCCTCCTCTTATTGGATATCTACTTCACTATCCCCGTTGGCTAAAAATGCAATTGTTGTTTGACAGATCAAGTTGCACAATGAGGAAGAAAGTCGTTGTGACTGATAGGTAAATGTTGCTATTTTTAGATTCTACTTTCTATACCCTCATTTCAGTCAGAATCAGTTTCATCTTTACAATGTTCTATTTTGTTTTGTTTGTTATCTATCTCATGACTTGCATTTGTCTCTCACTGCAGCTTGTTTAGTATGGACGGAGACTTTGCACCAATCACTGAGCTTGTGAAGCTACGCAGGGAGCATGACTTTCTGTTAGTTATTGATGATGTAAGTCGTAGTAAAAAACTTGTCAAATCTTGTACACCACATCAAATTGTCATAGTTGTGTTATAGTTGAGTTGTCTAGTTACACTCGCAATTCAACTAGTCCTCGAGTAACTATGTCCATATTGCACGAAAAAGTTGCTGTTTTCTTTCATTTTTTATTTATGTGGTCTAAGGTATTAATGATAAAAAGAAAATATACTCCTCTACTCAGGCTCATGGAACATTTGTTTGTGGAAAAAATGGTGGTGGAGTGGCTGAGGAATACAATTGTGAAGGCGATGTTGACATATGCGTCGGGACTTTGAGTAAGGCTGCAGGTTGCCATGGCGGATTCATCGCATGCAGGCAATTATTCATTCTAGCTTTTTCTTAGTAAATAATACATATTGTAAATGTTTGGTGTATAGCAGTTGTAGCAAATATGAAATGGAAATGATGTGCTCTATTCGTGATTTACTAAATTCCTTTGAAATGATAAATATAGAGGAAAAAACTGTCGCAATTTGTGTCAAAACTTCATACTTTAGGTGCCAATGTCAAAACTTCAGACTTTAGGCGTCAATGTATTGGATTCTTGTGTGTTTCATCTCAGTTTGTGGAAAGTTATGAAATGTAACTACTCATTTTCTTTATTGTCATATGAACAGCAAAAGGTGGAAGCAATTCATACAATCAAGGGGTCGCTCTTTTATATTTTCAACTGCTACGCCAGTACCAATTGCTGCTGCTGCTCATGGTAATTTATATAATTTTGTATGGTTAGGGTGCTTTACTTGAATATAATTGCTTTCAAACATGTGCGACTTATTGCCACACTAGCTTTGGCCAACTTGCAAGCCGGCTTGAGCATGGGTCAAACTTAGGTTGCAGACTTGTGGAAACCCTGTGTAATTGTTTAGAAGGATGACGCAATAATATCGTCATGTTGAGTAGTCTTTCTACGGGCGCTGTGTGTGTGAGATATAAGGGAAGTATATGGGGAAAGGACGGATGAAGAAGGGTGATGGGATAGTTTTTGGCGTTTGGTTTTTAGTTTTCATTTTGTCTCTTTTCCTATACATCTCTCTCATAATTCTTTGTCCACTCTTCTTCATCCTTCATTTCTCCAATGCATTTCCCCTTTATCACTAACACAAAAAGTGAAAACCAAAAACAAAAAACCAAATGGTTATCAAACAGACCGGCGCTCCATTACTCTATCAGTAATTTATCATCAATTGTTCACTTGGTGTGATTGTAGCATTTCCCCGCTCTTTTGTTGTACTTCCTGTTGTTAATAATACAAATTGAACTTTGCAGCTGCTGTTTTTGTGGCAAGAAAGGAAACATGGCGTAGAAGGGAAATTTGGAATCGGGTGAAAGACTTTCGTGCTCTCACTGGAATTCCCATCAACAGTCCCATAATATCGCTCATAGTAGGGAGTGAAGAGAAGGCTCTGCAAGCCAGCCAGTTCGATTTCCCACTCTATCTGTTTGTCTGTGATTTGTAGATCGTTCAACAACTGCATCTAACTTTGTTATCATCAACGAACAGGAGTTTGCTAAAATCTGGCTTCCATGTGACTGCAATCAGACCCCCAACAGTGCCACCCAACTCATGCAGGTCTCTGACAAATCTTCTTTACACTTTCCGTTCTGCTACAGTGCATTTACAAGTTCGGGTTATACTCATCTTGTTCGTTTCGTTTTATGATGGTTTGCTATTTGACCTCATAAGTACTATGTTGTTTCTCTGTGTCCTTTACATCTTCATTTATTTTTTCTGACCAGGTTACGTGTGACATTGAGCGCAACGCACACGAGGAACGATGTCGAGAGGTTCACAGCTGCACTCTCCCGTTGCGTCAATTTCCAAGAAATTGGCATCCATGGCTCAAATGGATATGCAAGGCTTTAGGATTTTCATTCGCTAGATTCCAATAGTTCATTGATCTACTAATAATGAATAGAACATCACAGCTGCACTCTCTATTGGTTGCAGACATGAGCGTAACCAAGTTGGTTAGAATAGTGCTTCTTTCTTTTGCACTTAAGTTTGAATTGACAAATCCCCCTCCATGTAGTTTGTAAGAGTAGAATCTCGCCTTGTTAACAAAAACTAATTTTAAAATCTGCCAAGCCAGATTTTGAAGTCCCTTTGAAATTAATTTCAGTTTTTGTTTTCATTTTTTTCTCACCCTTTTTCATTCAACAATTTTGTGTCACAGAATAGACATCATCCAGTCTCTAAACAAGTGTCATCGAAAGTAATAAAAAAGAATAATGATAGGAAGTGAATTTTTTAAATCAAATGATGTGGTTATTGATGATTAAATTATTACTTAAACGCAGTATTCTAAAAAACGGTTGAGGCGGCCTCCTAGGCGGTGCTTGGGCGTTAGGCGGCGGCGCTCCGCTGCGATTAACTCAAAATCGTTTCTTAAATCGGCAAGGTCCGTGCAGATGCTGGGCTATTTGGCGGCTAGAAGAGAGAGAGAGAGAGAGTGAGCGCCATGGAAGCACAAAAGAGCTCGGAGAAGAAGCGATTGAGGTTGCTGTGGAAATTTACAGAGCAACAGAAGATGAAGAAATGGAAAAACAGAGTAATCGGAGAAGGAGAAGAAGGGGAAAAGGAAAAAAAAAAAAAAAATCAGAACAGCTTTCCTCTTTCCAAGGAAGAAGAGGAAAAGAAAGAAAACCCAAAAAAATTAATAAGTCCGCTTTCCAAGGCTTACAAACGACTCCACCTTTTGAATCCAATCTGATGTGAGAAAGTGGGGTGGATGGGAGGTGTCGAACCTCACATCACACGTGGACTTTTATGAACCAAGCTTTTGATTTTTAAATGTTTGTGAACTACCCAAGCCGCCAGGTGGGTTTTTTTTAATATTTATTGTTTAAAAACTAAATACTAATTATTTAAAATGTCTTGATTTATATGTTATCTCTCTGAATTTAATTAATTCAACTTACTAATCATTCAAAATGTTTTAAGTTATATGGTATATATGTTTAATGTGTTTTTAAATTTTGAATTTATTAGATACTCTTTTTGTATTTTATCATTCATTTATTATCTTATCCATGAATTTCATGCAAGTATAATTTTTTATGGGTCAATATGCACTTATTTACAAGATATACAAGAAATTTACCTAAATCCGCCTAGGCGCCCGCCTAGATCCTGCCTAGCTGCCTAGACGCTAGGCGCTAGCTCGCCGCCCGACTAGCGCCTAGCGTTTTTTAGAACCTTACTTAAACATTGATTAACGTGTTTATTTCCTATTGGTGACACATCGTTTGATTTACAAATTTTGTAAAAAAAAAAAATTGGTCTTCCTAGCACTACCAATAAATTATGTAGCTTTCCATATTAAATAGTAAAAAAAGTAAATTACACAAAACTACCTCAACTATTAAGCCAGTCACAATTTCATACCCCATCTTTAAAAAATGTCAATGTCATACCTCATCTACGAATTTATTACAATTGCATACCTTCCGTTAGTGTCTATCAATTCCTCTGTTAAATGCTGATGTAGCTTGAGACGAGACCCATTTTATATTAGAGTAGTTCCATCGTGGCAAAGGCCCCCTAGGGTTATCCATTATTTAATCCATCTAGTGAACAGTAATTGCCCTTAATGAACAGTAATTGCCTTTTGCATCTCCACCCCTACACTTGAATAGCCCTAACAATAGGTAAATAAAATAATAGTATTTTTTGCAACTTGCTTGGAATTTCCCGTGCACTCTCCACTTCTTCACGTCACTCCCTCTCTAGAGCTCCAAGAGCTCTCACCCACTTTCCTCTTCAAAAATTAAACAAATCAAACTCCAAAATCATGAAACCATAATCTTTGGGACTAAAGTGCGGTGTAAACCACCATTGAAGCTGAGAGCTAGGTTCTCTATGCAAATCTTGTTTCCTTATGTCTTAATGTTGCTTGGGACAAGATTTGTGGTGTTTTTCCAGTTCAAAACCAGAGGTTTAACCCCTGCAATTTCTCTGAAACCTTGCCTAGTTTTTGGTCACCTCCTCGGAGCAAACTCAGGCAAGTTTGTGGGACACATGTTGCGGATGCGGAGGACTCCAGCTGGGCATCGTTTTGCGAAGGGAGAAAGAGACATTTGGGAGAGTCGTCGTTGCCGCCACCCATCCATCGTGAGACGACGACGTCGTTCAAGAACCATGAAGGTTGAGAGAGAGAGAGAAAGGGAAGTCCGGGCCCGTCCACTATGTGGCTGGCGTCGCCCAGACGTCAGCTTTGTGTCACATCCCTTTCGAGCTCTTTGGCTGGCAACTACAACTTAAATGTAAAAACTACACCAACTTAAATTTATAGGAAAAATGAGATTTTTTTTTTAAATTTTGGCAAAAAAAAAAATTCAAATCCAATGGTAATTGACGTCAGCTAGTCGTTGGATTTGAATTTTTTTGGGCTATAAATAAGGTGGATATTGGGCTATAATTCACATACCTTTGAATTCAATCTCATTCAATTCAAGTTTGCAATGAATTCCAACTTTGGATCCTCTTCGAATTCCAACTGGGGGTCTGAATCCAATTCCAAATTTGAAGAAAAATGGGCACAGATGAGACAAAAAGATGAGGAGTCTGATGAAGAAGATGAAGCATGGCGCAACACACAATATGTGGCAGCCATGGCTGCGTCCATGGTGTGTTAGCCAACTAAGAAACAACCTCAATGGGGTGGCTCTGCTGCTGGTCGCTCTTACAAACCACGAGACAGAGCGATGGCTCATGACAATCTGATGAACAACTACTTCAACCCTAACTCGGTGTACACATAAGAGGATTTTAGACGCCGTTTCCCGATGCGGCGTCATGTGTTCGAGCATTTACTTCATGATGTCTAGCAGGTCAATCCATATTTTCAACAAAAGCTTGACAGAGCAGGCCGCCCTGATTTCTCACCTCATCAAAAGGTTACTATTGTACTCCGAATGATGGTTTATGCCTCCCCAACTGATGCGATAGATGATACATACAATATGTCTAAGTCTACATACCTTGATTCTCTTGCTAAATTCTGTGACACAATTGCTCATCTTTACAAAGAGGAGTACCTCTGTGAGCCAAATAAAAAAGATATGGATTGGCTCATTCGCAAAGCTAAAGACCGTGGCTTTCCTGGCATGATAGGGTCATTAAACTACATCCATTGGAATTCGAAGAACTGTCCCACCTGATGACAATAAGGCTTTAATGAAAGATCGAGAAAGCCAACTATTGTGTTAGAGGCAGTTGCCTCGTATGACACATGAATCTGGCATGCTTTCTTTGGAGTCCCTGGATCCCAAAATGACATTACAATTCTTGGGTGTTCAACCCTCTTCAATAACCTAACGGAAGGTAAATCACCTCAACTTGACTACTACATTAACGGTCGTCGATACAATATGGGGTATTACTTGGCAGAGGGCATCTTCCCAAAGTGGGTGACACTTGTCCAAGCAATTCCAAACCCTGCGAATGATGCCAAAAAGTGTTTTACCTTACACCAAGAGGCATACCAGAAAGATGTTAGGAGAGCTTTCGGTATTTTACAAGCACGGTGGAAGATCATTAAGGAATCTGCAAGAGGGTGGAGTCAAGAAAACTTGGACTCCATCATGATGTCTTGCATCATATTACACAACATGATTGTGGAGGATGAGCGAGATGGGTATATTGATGGAAAGTCTAATGATGACCAAAAGGATCCAAATAGGTCAAGAAGGGCTCGTGCAAAAATATATGATAAGCCTAATTTGCCTTTCAATCCAAGAACTGGTAGTATCTCTTTAAATAAGTACATGAGGTGCTATGATACGTTCTCGTGCCACAAACAAGTACCTATAACAGGATCTTGTTGCACATCTTTGGGCCAAAAGAAGCATGGAGTAGACGTTTAAGTTTTATGTTGTTAAATGTTTTTAAAAATGTTGTTTAAGTTTCATGTTGTTAAATGTTTTTTTTATGTTGTTTAATGTTATTTAATGTTGTTTAATATTGTTTAATGTTGTTTCATGTTACTTAATGTTATTTAATGTTGTTTAATGGCTTAGGAAGTTATAGGAAAAAAAATAGATTTTTTTTTAATTTTGCATAAAAAAAATTATAAAAAAGAAAAATAACGGCTAGCTGACGTTAGCTAGTTACCGTTGGAATTCAAATTTTTTCGGGGCCGGTTGGATGGCTAGTTTGGGCCTGCCAGTTCGCCCTTTAGACAGTTTTCAAGCTATTTTCGGCCCTTTGGCCATCTGGACCATTCGGTTGAAGATGGCCTAACTACTTAGACAGTTAGACTGAGAAATTATTGACATAAATCCTATAATTTTACAAAAAAATGTCAAACCCGCCTTGAATTGTACTGGCTACTAAAATGGCTCACACTTTTGGGGGGATAACTAGCAAATATGCCCACACTCTGCTCGGGTTTTCAAATCGTAACCCACAATTTAACACACCTGTTTCTAAATTATTTAGAAATCAATCAAAGCAATTGAATTCATATGGTGAAATAAGTTTTTCAATTTCATCTATATTCTATTAGATTTACATTAAGCGTCTATGTACCATACAAATCGAAATTTCTAAGTCCTAACTATTTACAACCACCCCCCAATTATTCGTATTATATCTTGTTTTACTCCAAATTGCCACGTGGCAGCACCCTAACCAACCTCCATTTTCTCCATTTTGGTCCCCCACCCCGTGACCCATTTTTCCTTCTTTCTCTTTCTCTGCACTTCTATCTCTTTCTCTCGAAACCTTCTAGTCTCTCTCCTTCTTTTTCCCATGAACACACACACTAATAGCTGTATCACCTGTGAGGAAGGCATAATCACCATTAACCTCGTCTTCCTCTCCTTCTCTCTCTCGGTGCAGCTGGGACTGTAGAACCCAGGAACTCTCCGGCGAGTTCCCTTGATTTTTCCAGTTAGGTAAGCTTCGGATTACCTCAAATTCGTCTTGGTTGTTGCGTGGTTGAGATATATTAAGCTTAAAATCATCGTTTTTACATGGTTTTTGAAGGAAATCTGCTCTGGTGTGCCAAACCCATCTCCGGTGAGCCAGTGGCTGTCGAGGGGAATTCCGATCACCTTCGACTGTTCTACGGCAAGCCAAAGGTAGTAAACTTCTCCTCTCACGTTGTGCTTTCGTTTGGTACCTAGATCGAAGTCTAGGACCCTCGTTTTCAGTCGATCGGAGCTGTCGAAGCTCCGGTGTTCATTCCCGATGAGATCAGGTCGTGTAGAAGAACCCAGGGCCTTGGGCCTTCACCTAAGCCCAAACCATTTGGAAACCCAACCCAAAACCCTTTTTAAATTTTGTTGTTTTATTTCTTTAAAACCCAAATATAATCGGGGCCAGGCTTAAAACCCCAGCCTAATTGTGAAACTTTTTGAAGCAGGCTTTTAGGCCGTAAGGAAGTTGGGCCTTTGAGCCCGTGTAACTTGAATCCAAGCCAGGAAAAAAGACAAGCCTTTGGGCCGTGTAAGATCAGGGCCTTTGGGCCATGTAAGATCACGGCCATTGGGCCATGTAAGATCAGGGCCTTTGGCCCGTTTACCTAAAAATCGTAAACCCTTGGGCCTTAAGACCAAACACAAAAACCTAAGCCCTAAACACGGTCCAACCGTAAGCCTAGATCCAGTTGACTCTGACCGTTGACTTTGACTTTAACTTTGACCAGTCAACGGTCAACGTTGACTTTTAGAGTTGACTTTTCGGGGTCTTGTCTAGGACATCTTCTAAGCTAATTGCAACGTCCTGGACCAATTTTTGAAGTTCATTTTCCCAATTTCAATCGTTTGAGTAGAGTTTGACTAAAGGTACCCCTTTATGTGATTAGGTGAATCTGTTAGCGGTGATTCCGTTATTCCTTATGGTACATCTTTGCATCATCGTTGTACGGTGAGTGGACCCCTTCTAAAATTTGCATAATTTTATAGTTTATTTGTATAAATGAAATGCATGCCTTACGAGTTTATGAATTGATTTTATGTTAAGCATGTTTATGGAATATGTTGTTTATCGTCTCGTTTTTTGTGAGGAATTAATTGTTGGCCTATATTGAGCTATATTTTAATATATCATTTTTTCTATAAAAATCATGAACTGGTAGACTGTCTGATGGATGACGATAGGATGCTAGAACATGTCTTAGAAACCCCTCTTTATAGTATAGATGATGGATGACTTTATACTATGAAGTGGCTATTTTTTAGAGGCGTAACTATTTGTGCATACCTAATGGACACTATGCCGCCTGGGGCGAGGATCTGGTGTTGGCAGATAGGCCGGGAGAATTAATCCCTAGCTACAGGCTGAGGGACACGGAACAGGCATTGGGCCAGGAGTTGATAATCTCTGGCTATGGGCACAGAGACACGGTGCTGGCATAGGGCCGGGAGTTATATTTATTTAGTGATCTTACAAGCAATACACCGTGCTTACGAGATGATCTGTGAGATGTTTGATGTTTTGATTTCCGTGATATGTCTTTTGAGATGTTTTCGGCATGCTAGGATTTTCAGTAAACCTATCACTTATTATGCTAGTAATTTTCTTTTTATAAATTTGGAGGTTAGTATGTTGGTAACTGTTTTATTATTATTGTATATTATGAACTTGGCCCACTCACCTTTGTTTTGCGCCCCCATTCAGGACTTAGAATCAAGGCATACAATCACGGCGTCCAGGCACTTCAGCATCGGCATCTTCGAGTCTTCTCGGTGTGTGACCCATTCTTTTATTCATTCAATTTACATTAATTCTTTTAGTATTCTAGATTAGATGTGTGCTCTGAACACGTTCCTAGAATGCATATTCTTTATTCTTTTACATTTATAAACCTTATCTATTTCCTATTCTCAACATTTGCATTCAATAAATGGCTTTCGTCACCCTCGGATGTCGGCCAGCACGTGCCTATCTTGGTATTTGAGGGATATCAGGATCGGGGCGTGTCAGATTAGTATCAGAGTGTGGTTTATTCAGAGCATACTTAGGATCTTCTGTCACTGTAGTCGTGTGTCGGTCATGACAGCATTTGGATGTCACGATTTCCGGATTTAGAGCCATTCGGCGTAGTTGTGCAAACTTTTCTCTATTTAAATGGTCACCTTTTGGTTGAAATATTCATGTCGGGATTGTGCCTTATTGGTGACGTGTTTGATTTTTTGGACCACTTTCAACATCAGATTGATATTCTACGACGTGCATTCCCCAAGAATTGTGAGTAGAGTGGGCTCTACATCGAAATCCTGGGAAACGGAAAAATCTTGGCAATACGAATTGGTTAAGACCAGCTGGAGTTCTGAATAGGTGATGTATTTTGTGACATGCGTTCCCTAGGAAGGGCTAATGAAGTCATATCGTGGTAGCAACTATTTGAAATGTTCGAAGTGCGTATTTAGAAAGCGAGTAAGTGTTAATTATGATGATGGTTAGTAAGTGTTTAGTGGTGGGATCAAAGAAATGTACTTGGACTCGTTCTTACTGAGGAAATTCGTGTTGACCTTTAGAACAATATTCGGTGATTGTTTTATCGATAACCTTCTTGATTTGTCTAGCAACAAAGTCAAGTTCCTTAACCTTTGACCATCAGCTTTACACCAAATTCTTTGAGTGTTGACTTCGTTTACATTAATTGCTTTTCTTGGGAACTCCTTGGTAGCAGATTATTCTCATCAATTTCCAAAAAGGAGTTGTGATTCTTGTTGTGGTTGTAGTTGGACTTGGATAAAGAAGATTCAGTCTTGTTTGGACAAACAGACTCCTTGAACTTCACCTAAGCCTGGCACTAGGTGATAAAACCTAACTTCTTGTCCTCATGCTTTTTAGTAGAGGTGAACTTAGTCTCTTGCTTGCCACCTAATTGACTAGTGCTCTTGTCCACAAACTATTCAGCATTGTAAGTTTTCAGTGTAATGGCTTGAGACTCTACCATATTCATTATTGGATGAAGATCGAACTTGCTCTAAAATTCTCTAAACTCATTGAGCTTTGGTTTGCTCAAGAGCATCACTTTAAGGTAACTAATCGTGCCACTGCATACTTTTACAGGCTGCTTTGTATCTTTCTTCTTCGTCATTCTATTGATTCAGAGGTTTTATGTTTAATTTTTGAACTTTGAAACAAATCTCACAAAGTATTGTGAATTTTGAAACGCCTTTGGCCTCATCGAATCTTATTAACAGTTCTTAACTATTCTTGAGTTTAGACCTGTTTCCTTTTGGCTAAGAAACCAGTCGATCTTACTGTGATGATTAACCAAATAATCATAGACAGTGACTTCTATTTTTGCATCTTCACCTTCATTCGCTTGTTTGTTTCTCAATGTAAACTGGATCATGCTGGAACAATACACCGAGAATAAAAAAAATAAAAAAATAAAAAACGTTTGTTCTCGACATGGTTTCTAGTTCAGATCCCAATATCTTGTACTCTAGATTCTAATGGACTTGTTTTAACCATTAAATTCTTGAGTGTTCTTTCAACCTTCTCGACATGGTTTCTCGCTCAATAAGTGAGAAATTCACGCTCAATCATTTCGACAAAAGTGTGCAGCCCAATTTATGTCGATTCGGACAGGAACAATAGGAGCATAACCTTTTCACAAACTTACCAGACTTACCAAAAAAAAAAAGAGTTCCATGTGGGTATGAGGTTTAAGCTGTATTTTGGTAATAGACTAGTGAAGATTGTAGTGCAGGTGATCAGCAGATTGCATCACTATCTTCACGCTGAATTGAATGGTCACCCCTCATTTTCTTGCTATAATTCATAACCATCATATCTTACTCTGGTAAACCTTTTCGATTAAGTGATGTGTTCGCCTCAACGCAGCCTTCCATTACCTCGCACCAGAATCCTTCGGTTCACGAGCACGTGGGCGTGAGGTTTGAGCGGTCTTTTAGTAAGAGTTGGATGCAAGTTTTAGTACAGAAGGTCAGCGGATTGTATCACCATCTTACTATAATTCATAGGCATCATATTGGTTCTTTTCCAATGTTATGTGTTCATCTCAACGCATCTTTTCACTACTTCACTCCAAGATTTTTTTTTTATGAGTATGTGGATGTCGAAATGCTTCTAGCAGATCCATTTGAACTATGGAATGGCACCATAGCTCAGTCGAAGCGAGAATTGGAAGAACTTTACACTTCTCTCAATTGGTGTGTGCTCTCTTAGGGTGTTTAGGTTGATTACTTGTGAATCCTTCGTCTTTCCACCAACTTTGACCTTGGTTGACTAGAAATCTGTAACTAAGCAAAAATAGAGAGGTAGATTGAGCACTACAACAGTTCCCAAGAGATATTATGTGTTGAGGAAGATGACTTCTCATTTTCTGCTTACTTGGTTCGAGCTTTTAGGTCTACTACTAACATGGTAGCCACTTCTCTTGAATCTCAAGGTACATTTTTCAAATGGGTTCTTTACTGGTGAAACTCTGGAGTAGTTGGTCACATTTGGAAGAACTGAGGAGAATATGATGCTTGGTGCTGGATAAAGTTTTACGACAACAGTTATTATTTTATTCGGTTTGAGTATGACACTTGTTGCGACATGGTACGAAAGTTGCTACATGCAACACTGGTTGGCAGAGGAGTATTGCAAACTTGTATTCTAAGGATCGAATTTTTGACGTGTGAGATTGTGCACCCTCAAGAAATCACTATTTGCTTAACGAGACAACAAATGGGTGGTCGATATTGCAGGCAGCCGACTGTGATATCAATGGCTTATTTGTTAGGTTCATTAAGCAAGTGGGCAGGAAGACATGTCTTTAGCAGTGGTTACATATTTATTATTGTTGGGGCTTGACCTAAAGACACATCTATTCTCGGAGTATGTGACATTTCGAATTCTTGGGCAAGACCCACTTTCATTTCCGATTTTGGATTTTCAGTATAAATATTTTAACTTCCGTTACTAGTTATTTATTTTGACGTTACAAATGTTTTGGGGGAAGTATTTCCGTTTTCAGTTTTAAGTTTACACGAGTTTTCGAATTATATGTTATTACTTATCTATTTTGGTATTATCGTATTTTACGTATATATTTTCGACCTTACTTCAATATGCGTTTTCGACTTTATATTTTTGTAAAGTATGTTTCTACTTTTACACTAATAGGGAAGAAAGTAAGAGCTTGGAGGCATGATAGAAGATTTGGCAACCCTCTCGCGATGGTGTGGCATATTCTCTTTGATGCACCCAGTCTGACTTGATTTCTTTTTATATGTATACATATATTCTTCTTCCTATTTTTGAGTATTTCAGTTTAGGAAGTGATTTTAAATTTCGAGGACAAAATTCTTTTAAGGGGGTAGATTGTTACAACCACCCCCAATTATTCGTATTATATGTTGTTTTACCCCAAACTGCCACATGGCAGCACCCTAACTAACCCTTATTTTCTCTCTTTCGGTCCTCCACCTCGTGACCCCTCTTTCTATCTCTCTCTCTTTCTCTGCACTTCTATCTCTCTCTCTCGAAACCCTCTCGTCTCTTTCATTCTCTTTCCTGTGAACACACACACTCACAACTGTATCACCTGCGAGGAAGGCATCATCACCATCAACCTCGTCTTCCTCTCCCTTTCTCTCTCGGTGTAACTAGGATTGTGGAACCCGGGAATTCTCCGACGAGTTCCCTTGATTTTTCCAGTTAGGTAAGCTTCGGATTACCTCAAATTCGTCTTGGTTGTTGCGTGGCTGAGATATATTAAGCTTTAAATCGTCGTTTTTACATGGTTTTTGAAGGAAATCGGCTCGGGTGTGCCAAACCCATCTCTAACGAGCCCGTGGCTGCCAAGCGGAATTTCGATCACCTCTGACCGTTCTACGATGAACCAATGGTGGTAAACTTCTCCTCTTACTTTGTGCTTTTGTTTGGTACCTGATCGGAGTCTAAAACCCTCGTTTTCAGTTGATTGGAGCTGTAGAAGCTCTGGTGTTCATTCCCAGCGAGATCAGGCCTTTCAAGCTGTGTAGAAGAACCCAGGGCTTTGGGCCTTCACCCAAGCCTAAACCGTTTGTAAACCCAACCCAAAACCCTTTTAAAATTTTCCTTAAAACCCATATACAATCGAGCCAGGCTTAAAAGCCCAGCCTAATTGTGAAACCTTTTGAAGCAGGCTTTCAGGCCGTAAAGAAGTTGGGCCTTTGAGCTCGTGTAACTTGAATCCAACCCAGGAAAAGAGACAGACCTTTGGGCCATGTGAGATCAGGGCCTTTGGCCCGTTTACCTAAAAATCCTAAACCCTTGAGCCTTAAGACCAAACCTAAAAACCTAAGCCCCAAACCCGGTCCAACCCTAAGCCGATACCCATTTGACTCTGACCGTTGACTTGGTCAACGATCGGCGTTGACTTTGACTTTGACCGGTCAACGGTCAACGTTGACTTTTCGAGGTCTCGTCTAGGACATCTTCTAAGCTAATTGCAACATCCTGGACCAATTTTTGAAGTCTGTTTTCCCAAATTCAATCGTTTGAATAGAGTTTGACTAAAGGTACCCCTTTATGTGATTAGGTGAATCTGTTAGCGGTGATTTCGTTATTCCTTTTGGTACAGCTTTGCATCATCGGTGTACGATGAGTGGACCCCTTCTAAAATTTACATAATTTTATAGTTTATTTGCATAAATGAAATGCATGCCTCACGAGTTTATGAATTGATTTTATATTAAGCATGTTTATGGAATATGTTGTTTATCGTCTTGTTTTTGGTGAGGAATTAAGTGTTAGCCTATATTGAGCTATATTTTAATATATCGTTTTTTCTATAAAAATCATGAACTGGTAGACTATCTGATGGATGTCGATAGGATGCTAGAACATGTTTTAGAAACCCCTCTTTATAGTATAGACGATTGGTGACTTTATACTATGAAGTGGTTATTTTTTAGAGGCGTAACTATTTATGCGTACCTAGTGGACACTATGCCGCCTGGGGCGAGGATCTGGTATTGGCAGATAGGCCAGGAGAATTAATCCTTAGCTACAGGCTGAGGGACATGGAGCAGGCATTGGGCCGGGAGTTGGTAATCTCTGGCTACGGGCGCAGAGACACAGTGCTGGCATAGGGCCGGGAGTTATATTTATTGAGTGATCTTACTAGCAGCACACCGCGCTTACGAGATGATCTGTGAGACGTTTGATGTTTTGATTTCCGTGATATGTCTTTTGAGATGTTTTCGGCTTGCTAGGATTTTCAGTAAACCTATAACTTATTATGCTAGTAGTTTTCTTTGTATAAACCTAGGGTTAGTATGTTGATAACTGTTTTATTATTATTATATATATGAACTTGGCCCACTCACCTTTATTTTGCGCCCCCATTCAGGACTTAGAATCGAGGCATACAATCCCGGCATCCAGGCATTTCAGCATCGGCATCTTCGAGTCCTCTCGGTGTAGGATGCATTCTTTTATTCATTCAATTTTACATTAATTCTTTTAGTATTCTAGATTAGATGTGTGCTCTGAACATGTTCCTTAAATGCATATTCTTTATTCTTATACATTTATAAACCTTATCTATTTCCTATTCTCAGCATTTACATTCAATAAATGGCTTTCGTCACCCTCGGGTGTCGGCCAGCACGTGGCTATCCTGGTATTCGAGGGATATCTAGATCGGAGTGTGTCATAACTATTACAATTTACATGTTTTTTTTTGTATGGATTTGAGAATACGATTGTTTAATTGTGCCTCAGGTGTAGTAGTAGTAGTAGTAGTTGGTAATGCGACAAAAATATACCTGCACAAAGATTCAAAATTGTATCCTGATTTCTTGTACCATAAGTAGAAAATGAAATGGTGCAAGACAATATATAAAATAACTCTGAGAATTGCGTATTTGAGGCACAATTGAACCTGATTTAGAAGATTGACTGTGCACAAACTTGGGATTTGCTATCCTCCTGTTAACTCCCCCATTGGTCATCTTAGTAATAACCTATTGTTTTAAAAAATCAAATTAATAAATTAGAAAGTTGTAAAACTTGATTATCTATGTTGATATATACGACGATATCTACTTAGAATGCCATGATTTTTCATCTTCTGTACAAGTTTGTCATTGTCCTTCAGATTGACAAAATAATTTACTCCAAATCTCTAAGCTAAAATGAGAGAAATATTGTTGTTAATATAAATGTTTTCTATTTTTTCCCAGTAAACTACCTGTTAAGTCATGGTAAATCAAAATGGACAAAAATTATCAATACCTTTCTCAACCCTCTTGGGATTCAAGTCAACCCGAATCATCAATGAATAAGAAGAATTCTCGTCAACCTTGTGCTGTATATTTTTGCAAAGTACTAAAAGGATTCCAATAAATATGTAAGTTACAATTAGATTGATCAAACATTTTCAGGCAACATATGTGCACCATCAGCATGGCAAACATTTTCATTAAACATTTCTATTCCATTTGCAGTGTTAGAAGTATGATCGTCTTGTATCCCCTAATTTCTTTTGCTATTTCTAGTTCTTTTTCGCATCATGTGCAAAAGAATTGTAAATGCCAAACTACAGATTGATAGCTGGGAAGAAAATAATGAAATTTAAATTTAAATTTGTCATCACACCTAAATTGTAATTAGATAAAGCAAATACATAATATCATATCACAACCATAGAAGCAAGAATTTTAAAATGCCACAACATTTAAATACTATGCATAATTTATTTTAGAAAGAGTATAAAACTAACCTGTCACAGCAGCTATTAATCACTCCTAAAAGAAGATGCTCAAAATCTGGACAACAAGACCTATCCAAAGTAACCGAAGAAAAAACTGATGAAAAATATGCATAAATTTGCTTCAATAAAGTCAAATCTAAACAAATGTGTAAATTGAAACTCTGATTTCAATCCGCCAAAATTTTCAAATTGCTTACCTTGATAACAAAGGACTTTGGATGACAAAGGCGTTCGGTAGTGAACCCGGGTAATTATCTTGGTGTGCCAACCATTTGGGGGAGTTATAAAGGCTGCCTTAGCTTATGTAAAGGATAGAGTACTTGCCAAGGTGCAAGGGCGAAAACAGTGTTTTCTATTTTAAACAGGCATGAAGGTTCTTATCAAAGCAGTTGCCCATGCCATTCCCGTTTACCCCATGCATGTCTTCCTATTTCCTAATACTTTATGCGATGACATTGATTCTGCCATAGCAAGATTTTGGTGGGGTCAGAAAGTGGGCGAACGCCGCATTTACTGGACTAGCTGGGAGACTTTGGGTAAGGCAAAGGTGGATGGTGGTTTAGGCTTTCGAAACTTAAAAGAATTTAATTGGGCTTTCCTTGCTAAGCAGTGTTAAAGGCTAATTCATGAGCCCAATTCTCTCTGGGCCCGAGTAATAAAAAATCGGTATTTTCCTTTTGTGCCTTTTCTGGATACAAAGAGGGGGGTAGAGCTTCTTGGGCCTAGTCGAGCCTCCTTGCCAGCTAGGATTTGCTACTTCTTAGATCTCATTGGCAGGTTATGGCTGGGGATCAAGCTCGGGTGTAAGTGGACAGGTAGATTCCTTCATTTTTGTCAGGACATCCTACCCCTTTGGTTGATGATGAGACTAAGGGTTTACTTGTTGTTTCCTCATTAATTGATCATGAAAACTCAATTAGGCAACTAGATACCATAAATTATCCCTTATCTCCTGCAGATCGTGAAGCCATTCTCGCTACCCCCATTGGTGATCATGAGAGGAATGATCGTCTTGTTTGGTCAAGAGATCGTAAGGGAAAGTACTCTGTTAAGTATGGATATAGATAGTTGCACGATCGAAATGGGAGATCCCGTCCCCCTCGGCTGTCAAGTCCTAATTCTTTTGGGCCTAAGCTGTGGAATTGCATTTAGTCCCTGGATGTTCCCCTCAAGGTTCGAAATTTCATGTGAATGGCCCTTAGACGGGGGCTAGCTATGAAACTCAGGTTGTTCATCAGAAGGTGTACCCCATCCCCTTGTGTCATCTATGTAATTCTTCTGAGGAATCGGTGGAGCATCTACTGCTGCTTTGCCTGTGGGTGGCGCATATATGGTTTGGTTGGCCGTTGGGCCTTAGAGTGGATTGTGGATCCATCTTTTCATTGCAGGATTGGCTTTTAGTGTTTTTGAATGTGACTCATGGGTCTAAGGAGGAGCAACATAAGGCCTTGTTTATCCTTACCTTCACTTACTGGCATATTTGGAAGGTAAGGTTTAATGGTGTGTTCAACAATAAACTCTCTTCTCCTACTTAATCCCTCCTTGCTCTGAATGAAGCTTTAGCCTCTTATTGGGTGGTGTGTTCCAGTTTGCCCCTTTCACCCCCTTCGTGGATCACGACTCTGTCACTTTTCTCCCATTAAAACTCCCCACCTCTAAATTTTTAAAAAATTAATGTTGATGCTTCTTGGAAGCCTGGCCTTTTGGGTGGACCAAGTGGAGGGTTTGTTGGTATTGTGGTCAGGAACTCGGATTGTTGCTGCCTTACGGTGCATTGTAGGGTGATAAGAGCCGTAAATGTATGTTCGGCGAAAGTGTTGGCGATCCTTGAAAGTTGTTTATTAGCTCTCCAGCGGGGCTTTTCCAATATCATCATCGAATCTGACTCATTTAAGGTAATTTCTGCTCTCAATGGATAGATTGATGATTGCAGCTGGGAGGTGTGCCATTTCCTCTCCAGAATTAGTGGAATGCGGAATTTCTTTTTAGCTTGAGACTGGTCTTGGGCTTCAAGATCAGCTAATTTAGCGGCGGATTTTGTGGCGTCTCATTCTGGTGCGGAGATGTGTGACAACGTATGGGTTTATAGACCCCTATCTTCACTTGTTGGTATCCTGAACAAAGACGGCCTTCCGTGCCCCCCGATTTAGCTTTTGGTTGCTGGGAGGATAGGTTGATGCAATTCTTGTTTGTGTCTATTTGTAACCTTTCCTCTCTTTTTGTTGCCGTTTTGGCATGTTTGCTTTATTGGCTCTCTTGCCCTCTCTGTGGCTTTCTTCTAGTTTATTCTAATCAGATTTCCAAAAAAAAAAAAAAAAACAGCCATATAAACCAAAAATATCAAACCTAGGGATGGGCAAATACCCATCGGTTCCCATTTAAATTTCACGATTACGGTTATGGGTATAACCGTTTATCCATTTATTTTATATATGTAAAATTAAGACAAACATGTTCCTATCGAACAAAACTTTGATCAATGCTATTAACTATAGTGCATGATTTATGTAGCTAATATAATATAGTTTTCCTTAACTACTTTAAATTTCATGGTCCATTATATATATTATGTTAATACTTTACATTCCGAGTTAAATAACCCAAGAATACTGTCTTTTAACAATTTTCTTAACCCAAGAATACTTAGCAAATTTTATATTACCTTCATTGTTAACAGTTAAAAATATCGTCCGTAAACTATTATTTCAATTATTGGAATGGTATAAGGACTTAAAAAATTAAAATACGAAAATGTATGATGAATGTACCTATAACGATGTTTAATTGTTAGAAAAAGAAAATTATGACAATTTTTTCTTTTTTAATTTTCAAGTCGTTAAAAAAACACGTAGACAAATGAAAAATGAGTAAATGGTAAAAAAGAAAGGATAAACGGGTTAAAAAATGATAAATTGGTAAACGGGTACTAAACGGTTACAGTTAAATGGGTACATGGTTATGGTTAATCATTTATAAACGGTTATAGATATGGGTATAACTGTTTAGGCAATTACCCAACGGGTAAACGGTTATACGGGTATGAGAATAAACGGTTATGGATAAATAACCGCGGTTACTCGCCCGCCATAACCATTGCCTATCCCTACTCAAACCCCAATTGGGCAAATTCCAAATTAATACAGCATCAATCAGTTGGGAAAAAACCCCAAATGGAAAAGTACCTCTTCTCTGACTCAACAATCTGTGATCTCTAGAACAAATCAGGGAAGGAAGAAAAAAAGGCCAAAATTAGGCGTTGAGTAAATATGGAGGGGAGAAGGAGGATGAGCTAACCATGAAAAGGAGGCGAGAGAAAGAAGTGGAGTAATCAAAATTGCTGTGCATTTATTGATGCGTAGTGATGTCAGGGAAGTGAGCATCCGAGTCTCCACCATGAGTCCGACTCGGCGGACACCCATGAAGAGACTGATTCAGCTGTAGAGTGAGAGCGCTGCATCACCAATTTTCTGTAATTCTTTCCAAATTCCAATCAAGAAAAATTAAAAATTGTATGTAAATTTAAGCTTTACATGTAGATTAACAACAGCAAAGGCAAACTGATTCTAATGGTCTGGAGAAGTTTAGGTTTTAGGGATTTGAGTCAACTGAAACTGATTTGGATGAACAGTTTTTTGTTTCGATTCACGTTGCAACACAATTGAAGAGGTGGAGAAGTACGAAATGAATGGTGAGAAAATTTGGTTGAGCGGTGCTGCAGAGAAATTTCACTAGCATGCCACACGTGAAAAACATTTTTCCATATACATGTATGCCTGTAGGGCAATTTGAGGATTTCACTGTAGAAACACAAAAAGTAGGAGCATAGAAACATTAAAACTAGACCCGGCAGTTTCTGACACGACACGAAAACGACACTAAAATAACGGATTTCGGGTCAACACGATAACTTATCGGGTGACCCATTAAAAACCCGTTAATAACGGGTTCTTAACGGGTATACACGCGGATAACACATGGGTAACCCGTTTTGACCGGTTAAGAAAAAAATTATTTTGATAATTTTAAAATTTAATTACTAAAAGATTTATTATAAAATACAATAGCCATATTAATATATACAATATATTCTATATTAAATATATAGTTTTGTATTATTATTCTATATAAGTTTTTTTTTTAAATTTGTCATTATTTATTTTTATTATGAGAGTTCCTTATTATCATTACTAGGATAAATTTTACTTAACATGTTGTTGTCCAAAATTAAAATAAACTAATATAGTATTTGTATGGGCAGGAACTAAGAAGACATACATACAAGTATGAAAAATGTGAAAGAATATATAAATACTCGTGATTCATCATTATTCCTCCACGAGTAGATAATGGTTACACTTACATTATCGTTTAGATTTTTAAAATCCTCCAAACCTTCATGAATAATGTTTTTTATTTGAGGGAAAAATTAATAATAATTATTGTAGAAGTGTAAAAAATGTAAACAAAAATATACAATCACTCATAGTGAACTTTACAACTTTCATGAAAGTGTCAGCTTCGAAATCCAACACTATAATTCATAAATCTTAAATTTATATTTAACTGACACACCCCGACCCGGAATGTCCACTAGGACTCCGAATCAAGCTGTGTTGGCCGACACCTGGAAGGTGACGAAGCCATAAAGTGTGATGGTGTGGAAAATTGAGAATAAATTTAAACCTAAGAGTGCCTAAATACCAAAGTGCATTGGTGAGCGGGAATGAGCCCACTTCACACATGATGTAGAGCATAAGCAAGTACAGAAAAATGATATAAGAATCGTACCCTCGAAATAGTCTCTAATACTAAGAATTGTTACAAGTCTTTGCTGATAATAAAACTCAGCTAATAATACCTGGAGGGTGAAGACAAGACAAGGGTGACTGGCCATGTAAGTAAATTACTAATAGAAAACATATAAATTGCTATAACCCCTCGCTACAACACCTGTATAATTTCCAGACTTAGAATATAAAATATACATCTTTATATACGCATATTGATTCAAGTCATGCTTCACATATTTATAATCATACGTTAACTTATCGCATATTCATCACGTCTACTAGCCCATCACGTATTCACCACATATATTAGCTCATTACATATATTCATTATATATACTAGCGTGTAAGTCGGAGTCACCTCTACCGACCTATACGACATATTCATATCTCATCACATATCTCATCAATCATGGCTAGCATATAATAGTCGGTGTCACCTCTAGTGACCTATACGACATATTGATATCTCATCACATATCTCATCAATCACAGCTAGCATATAATAGTCGAAGTCACCTCTAGTGACCTATACGACATATTGATATCTCATCACATATCTCATCAGTTATGGCTAGCATAAATAGTCGGAGTCACCTTTAGTGACCTATATAATAGTCGGAGTCACCTCTAGTGACCTATACGACGTATTGATATCTCATCACATATCTCATCAGTTATGGTTAGCATATAATAGTCGGAGTCACCTCTAATGACCTATACGACGTATTGATATCTCATCACATATCTCATCAGTTATGGCTAGCATATAATGGTCGGAGTCAACTCTAGTGACCTATACGACATATTGATATCTCATCACATATCTCATCAGTTATGGCTAGCATATAATGGTCGGAGTCACCTCTAGTGACCTATACGACATATTGATATCTCATCACATATCTCATCAGTTATGGCTAGCATATAATAGTCGGAGTCACCTGTAGTGACCTATACGACATATTGCTATCTCATCACATATCTCATCAATTATGGCTAGCATATAATAGTCGGAGTCACCTCTAGTGACCTATACGACATATTCATATCTCATCACATATCTCATCAGTTATGGCTAGCATATAATAGTCGGAGTCACCTCTAGTGACCTATACGACATATTCATATCTCATCACCTATCTCATCAGATATGGCTAGCATATAATAGTCGGAGTCACCTCTAGTGACCTATACGACATATTGATATCTCATCACCTATCTCAACAGTTATGGCTAGCATATAATAGTCGGAGTCACCTCTAGTGACCTATACGACATATTGATATCTCATCACATATCTCATAAGTTATGGCTAGCATATAATAGTCGGAGTCACCTCTAGTGACCTATACGACATATTGATATCTCATCACATATCTCATAAGTTATGGCTAGCATATAATAGTCGGAGTCACCTCTAGTGACCTATACGACATATTGATATCTCATCACATATTTCATCAGTTATGGCTATCATATAATAGTCGGAGTCACCTCTAATGACCTATACGACATATTAATATCTCATCACCTATCTCATCAGTTATGGCTAGCATATAATAGTCAGAGTCACCTCTAGTGACCTATACGACATATTGATATCTCATCACATATCTCATCAGTTATGGCTAGCATATAATAGTCGAAGTCACCTCTAGTGACCTATACGCCATATTGATATCTCATCACATATCTCATCAGTTATGGCTAGCATATAATAGTCGAAGTCACCTCTAGTGACCTGTACGACATATTCATATCTCATCACATATCTCAACAGTTAACTAATATCGTATACTTACTTGAATTTATCTAACTTACATGAACTTACCTAAACTTACCTGTGTGTTCTGCGTACCTTTGCACTTCAGAGCGCTCACAGTAACACAATTACATATAATGCATCATATACCAATTATAAACTTATATGCATGGCATTCAAGGCATAATCTCATTTAAACATATTTCTAGGAAAATATCAAGTATATAAATATATACTAAAAACCAAAAGCCCACACACATTGCTCAATTCCTTAAACAAGGCTATGGTCTCGATTATTTAATCTCATTTCTTATATGGTTGCATCTAACGTCTCGTTAGACTGCCTACGTACCCTAAACAGGGATCAAGCCATTCGTAATTCATAATAATCATTTATAGTAATACGCATATGGATAGATCACTATGAAATCAAACTCAACCATTTCATAGTATTTTATAACTTATAAATATATATATGTCACGGCATAAGTTTCTCAGTTTTATTTAAAAGCATTTATAGAACTATCAATTATGAAACATATGATGAGCAAGGAAAGATTCACTCACCTGGAGTCTGCGCTACAACATCCTAGCACGAACATCGAGGCATCATAAACGATCGGCGCCTATGACCAGTTGTCAAACCATATCTCAGAATTCTCATTGATATAATACATAACTTACATCGCACATAAGTCTACGCAATTCGGTCCAGAAGATTCACAAATCACATCTTTGATTCACAACTTCCAAGGATCCACATTATGCTGTAGAACAACATACTAAAGTTTCAGAACGGATATCCGCCAATTGCCAAAACCAAGTGGCGGTTAGCATTTTATTTTATGAACTTACAAATCCAATTCGAGGAGATTCATACGTCAGATTCCTAATCCGTAAGTTCCTATATTCCTCAAATATTATGAATAATAACCTATCAAAGTTTGATGACGATCCAATAGTCGGATCGTCGATTCATATAATGGCTTATTAATATATCTTATAAAATTTTGGCTCTAACGATCAATCTACGTCATTCACTTCTCAAAACTGAATTCAAGACATCACATATAGCCTAAAAATAGCATTGGCGGCCCTCAGGCCACGCGCCGCCGCACCAGCCGCCGTAGGTAGCGGTCGGCCGCCCCGGCTCGCTGGAAAATTCAACTATTTCTAAAAATTACCAAAATTCAACTATTTCATACCTGTGACCAAGGTCAATTTGGCTTGGAAACACTTCAATTTCACCAAAATCCATCTTCAAGATCAAGCCCAAAAGCCTTGAAGATCCGTTCATCCATCAACCTTCAAGATCATGCCCAAAGGCCCTTGATGAAACTTCCCTCAACCTTCAAGATTAAGCCCCAACGGTCCTTGAAGAAAACTTTCAACCGTTCATCCAAGATCAAGCCTCGACGGCCCTTGGATCAATCACACATCCACAAATAACACCTTACGGAGATCGAATCAAAGAATCAATTTTCAGAGAGATTGTAACCCCAAAATCATTAATACAAATATTATTTTGTACACGTGTTCTTGTCTTGTTTGTTTCAGGAAAATTTCCGTGTTCACAAATTTGGCACGCCTAGTGGGACTATCTCTACCTCTCATCTCTTTGTCCGTGATGCGAATTATATAAGCACACAAATTAAACCCTCTTTTTGACAATTGTAGTATAGATATAAGTAGGGTATCGTTCTAGGCCGGGGATTAGGAGGGATTGCTAATCTATTCTAAATTAATTTAAAAATATTAAATAAGACTCAAGGACACAAAATTAGGCTAAAAACTCTAATAACTCGAAACACACTTAAAATGACTCAAAATAATGAAAACAATTAAATTAAACACTAGGAACTGAAATGGACGGAAATTGAATTAAAAGACTAACAATAAAGAAAACTAACTAAATAATATAATTTAATAATGGATGGGTGTTTGGTTTTGATGAAAAGTAAATTAAACTTAATTAAATTACAGAATTGATAAAAACATAAAATTAAGGTAAAATGATAAATGACGGACTAGCTAGAGGGTTCTTCTCCACACATGACACATAAGCAACCTAAATTGATTTTCAGTTGTTCTTTCAATAAATTGTGAATCTCAATACTCCAGATTAACCGTGAACAGCACTTTTTTAATCTTCAAGTTTTCCTTAAGTTATTGAATTGGACGGAAAAACGCATACAACAATTCAAAACATTCTTCAAAAGTCCCCTACGTGAAAAGCACAATAGCGATACAATCAAAGATCATTAAACTTTGTGAAAACTATAAGCATTGACGAGGCATTCGTAACTATGAAAAGCATGATACTCTTGCCAAGAATTTACTTAACGTGATTGTGACTAGCAACCTTTACTACTTGTGAAAATAAGTTCATAACGATTAGGTGAAATTCACTTATATTCTAGCATCAAATTCATGCATGTAAATTAAGCGTGCACTCTCAACCAACATACACAAATCAGTTTTTATACGAACGGATAAGTAAATTGAAATCACAACTTATGAAATCACAACCGAAGGTAATCAATTCATATTACAAATATATTCATGGTTTCGAATTAACCTCTAGCCAAAATAAAATTAATTACACATTATTAAAACAAAAATAAAATAGGAGTTTGAAAAGATTAAACCGAAAGTAAAACATAAGTTGGAAAGATTTAACCGAGAGGAGAGAACTGTCTGTTCGTCCGTGCGCTGCCATTTTCTGCCCTCGGTGCTGCCAAGAGCAGCGCACCCTTCTTTTCTGAGCTCCAGGCTGCAAGGGCAGCCTCTGGTTGTTCACGTTCTCCCCCCCCGTGCTGACCAGTCCTTTATTTTGCGTGCTGACCTGCCCAAAGGCAGCCTTCTCTCCAGCTACCCCTTTCTCTCTCTCTTATATTTCTGCGCTGCCAAAGGGCAGCCTTGGTTTCTGGTCAGTCAAGGCTCAAACTGCCAAATGGCAGCCTCTGCTCTCCTCTTTCCGCTTCTGTCTCTCTAACCTCGCTGCCAAAGGGCAGCCTTCTCTTTCCGTGTCCCTCTGCCTAAGGCAGCTTACTCTCTCTTCTTCACGCAGCTTCTTGCTGCTCTCTCGTTCCTGGTTCGGTCCGTCTCTCTCGCTCCTGCCGTGTCTGCGAGCTGCCCAAAGGGCAGCCCCTCTGTCCACCCCGCTCCAAGACCCCCCTCTTTTGCACCAATCTACTTCTCCTTCTTTTATTCTTTTCTGACCTCTTGTTCTCTGCTTTTGACTCCTTCTCACGCTGCTCAAAGCAGCTTTATCTATATTCTTCTCCTGTTTCTCAAGGCTGCAAAACAACCTTTTTTTTCCTTAGCTGTCCCGCCTGCTTTCATGCCTGGCGCTCCGCAAGTCTCTCCTTGGATTCTCGTTGTCTTTCCTTTTTTTCTTGGATCCCCTTTCTTTATTTTATACCTCTTGCTGTCCTTGGATTCTTCCTTGACAAAATAATACAAAACTAATTTGTATCATAAACTCTAAATTAGTAGCAGTTGGGAATTAAGAACAAATTCAAGTAACAAATCCAAAACCAATATTCTATGAAACAATCAATTCAATGCATATAAAATAAACCAAAATAAACCAAAATAAAACCCAATCCAAAAATAAAACCAATATTCTTTCTGTTTATTATTTAAAACTCATTTGTGCTTATTTTTATTTTCTTTGCATAACAAATCCTATAAACATAAAAATAACGTAAATAGCTCAAAAATATAAGGAACTAACTAAGAAAAGACGAGTGAATTCGAAGTAAAAATATATATAAATATGATCCGATCAAATACCCCCACACTTAACTTTTGCTAGTCCTCGAGCAAAACAAAGAAAACATGAAAAATTAATAACATGAAAAACATTAGCTTCCCTCTATGTGACCCTCATAGAATTTCATTCAAGAAAACAAATCATCAAGAAACATAGCTAGCACCAAACAAGTTAATCCAAATTCATCTTCCTTATTCAAATATTAGCAGTAATCTTTGAATCATCCTTGAAGTGTAGTGTGTGAGATAGCCATGCTAATGCAATTTCAAGTTTTTATTTTTAAAAATCATTATATGCAAACTAGTAACCTTCTCACGGGATATACACTCAATCACATATGTGTTTAGTTTTAATGTGTTTCGCTCAAAGAATCAAATGTGAAATTTCTACCATAAGCTTGCATAAAGATCTCATCTCCACAATCATAATTGCAAAACTTACATCAAGAGGACTTTTATTGGATGTAATGAGGTTTAGGGAGAGGGTTATTGAAATGAAAGAATAGGTAAACACAAGTTCCAAGCTACATTGCAAGCAATTCTTTTCTTTAGATTTATAAGAACTCAATCTTTCCAACGATTCTTTTAGCATCTCCAACCACACCCTTAAACTGAAACTTGAACAACTTTTTATTTTCTTTGCGTGCAATCTTTCTTTTTTCTTTTTCTTTTTCTCTCTTTTCTCCTTTTTTTTTTTTTTTTTTCATTTATATCATTTTTTTTTTAAATACAAACATGAAATACCCCCACACTTATTCTTTTGCCAAACACCTTCAAAGTACTTCACAAACGTTTCTCATAAGACAATCTCGCATTGCTCGCTTGGAAAGGGTAAGGAAAAATGTTTCAGGTATAAGGGTAGACATATCTGGTGATAAGAAATAAAAGGCTCAACATACTCGGCTCAAATTGGCAATTTAATGATATCATTTTTCTTTGGGAAACATGGTTATTTGGGCCATAGTGGTAAACCTAATGCCTCTATCATTTCCAAATTCATGCAATCAATGACAAACATTTCGAAAGATCGTTATGCAAGTTCTAGAGATGTATCTCACATAAGTTCATCACACATGAAAGAATAGGAGTGTATGAAAAATGCACACACTTTCAATAGGCTCAAAAACTCACATAGGATGTATATGGTCACTAAATTCACATATGAAGCTTTAAGTCATACTTTAGTTTCACATTAACAAAGCTATGTGCATTTGGTTTTTCAAAGATGGTCAAACATGTACAAAACTAACAAGAGAATTAGGAATTTCACAAAACACATGTTAACTAAGTTCTTGATGATCATGGTTCAAATTTGATCCAATTATATCATTGGGTCGGGAAACTAACAAAAAGACTAATTCAAAACAATAAGGGAAACAAGACAATATTTTTTTGGATTTTTAAATTTTCCGATTTTTTTTTTAATTATTATTATTATTTTTTTTATTTTTTATTTTTTATTTTTTATTTTTTTAAAGAAAACAAAACTAATTAAGAAAACATAAAACAACAACACAGAAACAAATGAAATTCTAGAGATAAGAAAACATAAAACAACAACACAGAAACAAATGAAATTCTAGAGATTTCTACCCCCACACTTAAACTGGACATTGTCCCCAATGTCAAAAAACACTATAATGCAAATAAAAATAAAATAAAATAAAATAAATAAATAATAAGAAACAAAATAACGCAATTGGACTGAAAACTTCCCTAGTTTGCAGTAAAACCAAGCGATGACCCCCCAAGCTAAAATTATGCAATCAACTTCAAGGGTGGAAATAACCAAAAGTTCCTGCAAAGAAAAGAAATAATTCAGTTAAGTAACGCAAGAAAATTAAAAAAATTGCAAACGAAAAATTGAAAATCACGATAAAAGACAATGAATAGAACTAATAAGTGATCATTGGTCGTGCTTGTTGACTTTCCACAGCTTTCCTCTTGAACAGGGTGACACTTAGCTTTTTACTTGCAAGTGATGATTTGATGATATTGTACGGCGAGGCTTTGCTCTTTGGCGAAGGTGCCCTCCAAATGTTGTTGAAGCTGCTCGAGTTCTTGGATTTAACTCGCACTCCTTTTTCTGAGTTCTTCGCTGCTTGTTTCTTCCGTATGGCAGGCAGGCACAAGGTAGCTGTGTTGGTCTGATTCTTTCTTCAATCTTTCCAAGTGCCCACCTCTTGCTTTCTTTCTCCTTGTCCCTAGCTGAGGATGAATTGAAAAATTGTCTCCACATGCTTCGAGGTATCATTTTCACCTCCCTTACTTGTCCCCCAAGTAGATGTGGTAGACAAAATGGAAACATAAGATGAAGAAGATGAGTACTCGAGAGCAAGGCTAGGTAAGCAATCAGGAAGGGGTTCCAGGCAGTTGGCTCCAGATCGGAAGATTGATACCAAATGCTGGCTGATTGCTCTCTTTCTCCTTTTCGTAAAACAAAGACAAGGAGAAGGACAAGGAGAAAGCATGATATGAGATACTCTTGCTTTCAACCTTTATGATATGAAATACTTTTGCTTTGAATGTGTTGTTCGCAGGAGTATCCCAAGGAATGAGGAACACAGAGTAACTTAGGAGGATTCTTTGGGGATGCATTTTTGGAGATGAAGAAGGTTTGAGTGAGGCTACTTTGCAATGAAGTTTAACATTTATAGAATTTTCTTAATGGCTGGTAGAGGTACTGTTCAATTATCCCAGGGTTACCGACACGAGTAAAAGAACAGTGCAACGTGCTTTCCCACTTCACCATAAATTTTCGACCAGCTATTCGTGATTTCCGCAAAGCAGATTCCTCATTGATATCTGGAATCGGCGCTTCGAGCTCTGAGCATCGTCGATTGTAGAGGTAGCATGTGACACGTGCGGATAAATCTGGAAAAGAAGATTTGCCCGTGGGTTGAAGCCCAGCTTTTGAGAAAGCTAGCGTGTCATTGACTGTTGAATTTCCCTCTTTGATTTCTGAATTGGTGCTTCGACAAACTACCCGAGAATTTCGCAAAGCAATTTGCGTGTGACAAGTGACGACATGTCTGGACAAATTGATCTTTTGAAATCCGGGGTTCGGCTCGTGGTTTCTGAGCAAGCCCAGCCTTTAAGAAATGAAACGCCTCTTTTGAGAAAAGAATCCGACTTTTGAGAAAGGAGACTCCGACTCTTCGATTTGCGAGAGGACGCTTCTCTGAGGAGCGCCTCTTTGATTTCTTCTTTTTATAGAGGCGTTAAGCTTGTTCCACAACACACTTGAGCACCCTCCTGTAAACACTCCCTTCTTGCACTTGTTTAATCTTGATCATTCCGACTCTCTTCTTTCTTCACCACCTCTGAAAAATGTCTGGCCCTTCCGATCGTCGTTTTGACTTGAACATTGGTGAAGAGGCAGCTCCGCCTTCACCAGACAATATATGGCGCCCATCCTTCATATCCCCTACCGGTCCTCTTACCGTGGGGGATTCGGTGATGAAAAATGACATGACTGCCGCGGTGGTGGCCCGGAACCTTGTCACCCCCAGAGATAACAGACTGCTCGCTAGGCGGTCTGATGAATTGGCGGTTAAGGAGTCTCTGGCTCTTAGCGTGCAGTGCGCCGGTTCCGTATCCAACATGGCCCAACGCCTATTTGCTCGAACCCGTCACGTTGAATCGTTGGTGGCTGAAATACAGAGTCTCAAAGAGGAGATTAGAGGACTCAAGCATGAAAATAAACAATTGCACAAGCTTGCACACAACTATGCCACAACCATGAAGAGGAAGATTGACCAGATGCAGGACACCGATGGTCAAATTTTACTTGATCATCGGAGGTTTGTGGGTTTGTTCCAACCGCATCTGCCTTCGTCTTCTGGAGCGGCACCGCGTAGTGAAGCTCCAACTGATCAACCTCTGCTGCCTCCTCCTTCTGTGGCCCCGCCGACTGCTGAAGCCCCGCCTACTACCGAAGCACCACCCGACCAATGAATACTATTAGTTTACATTATTGTAAAATATTTGTACTTTTATGTTTTTTTTTTTTTTTTTTTAGGTGTGTTTTGTTTTTTTTTTTTTAAATCAATGTAAAATATGTAAATCAATGTAAAAAGACTTTGTTTAACCTTCCCCCACACTTAAACTAAATAACACAAACTCACAGAAATCAACCAAATAACACAACTAACTGAACAAAACAAAATGAAAGCAGTAAAGATAAGGGTGTAAGAATGCAAATCTGATTTGGTTAGCGATTCCAAAGTCTCCCTTCGTTGAATGCTTGGGTTGCCTCCCAAGAAGCGCTTGATTTAACGTCTTTAGCCGGACGAATCTTTCCTTTAAATTCCCCTCGGCTCCAAAGCATGGAATTTATCTTTTAATGGGAGGTGATACTTGAAATGATTCGGCAATGGTTTAAATTCAAGAGTGGGTGCCTGAATCATCAAAATCAGAAACATGTTAGTATAAATTAAAATTAAAATTGGAGAAGATGGCTTACCTTCTTTTTCCGACACAAACTCAATGACAAACACCACATTATTGAACATTTCCGGGACTTTGAACTTGGCCAGGTTTACAATGATGGTTGTGGCTTGTCCCGTGTCATCAAACTCAACTGCTTTGGGCTTGATTGTCTCATGCACAGCCTCTTGGATGTATTCTTGATATGCTTCAACCACTTCATTTTCTTGAATCCCTTTTCTTGGTGTGCAAGGTTCTTTGAACGTTTCAATACCATCGGGAACTTGTTTTGGTGCACCAAGAATTGGGATATCACTTTGCACCTTTGGAAGAGCTTCCACAATGTCTTTTTCACTCTCTTTGATATTTGGAATAAAAAACCTGCAAGGACAAAGGACATTCGGTGGAATAATGTTAGAATGAAGTGAATTTAGAACTTCCTCACCTGAGTTGGATGACATAGGGATTTGAGGAGCTTGCAGCAAGAATTCTTCTAAACTGCCCAGGTCGTCCTCCTCCTCTTCTGCTTGCAGCAGCAATTCATCCATGTTCGGGCTGTGTTTGGATGGTTCTGGGACAGCTTCATCCTTCATGTCACATTCCAAAGTGATGGCTTCATCGAATTCAACTTCTGCCTTTGAATTTGCAATGTTTGAGTTGGAAAGTTCACTTTGCTCTTGAATTTGTACCATGAATTCCGTAATCTCTCCCATTTGACTCTTCAATTTATCCAACTCCTTCTCTTGATTTTGTTGGTCCTGCGTCAAAGAGGTTAGTACTTGAAGAATTTGATCACTATCCATGGACATACTTGAATTAGATTGGAATTGTTGTGGGGTATGCGGTGGTGGCTGTATAGGTGTGGTGTAGAACTCCTCATATGGCTGCCAATATGCATCTTGTTGAGCATCCTTGGCTTGATTTTGTGAGCCCTGCACCAAACAATTTAATTCATTAAGAATTTGATTATAATTTATTGACGAACCTGAGTTTGATTGAGCATATTGCATAGGTTTTGAATAGAACTCCTCCTCTTGCTGCCAATATCCATCTTGTTGGAATTGTTGAGGTTCCCCCCACATATAATTTGAATGACCTCTCCAATCTGAATTGCAAGCGTTGGTAAACATGTTGCCCCTTGATTGGTTATAGCCTTGATATCCCCAAACATCTTCATTTGCAGAAAATTGAGGACTTTGATAACCTTGCCCATAGGGCACATCAAATGTAGGGGCACTTTGCATTGTGGTCCTTTCGGCATTATGAGTCAATTGAGCAGTGAGCTGTGCCAATTGAGCTTGAATGGTCGTAAGTGCCATGTCTTGCTCCATTTGTACCTAAAATCAAAGAAAGAAAAATAAATCAAATATCAAAAGTAAAATACACAAACACCAATATAAACATAAGCAAAAACAAAAATAAAGGGATTAGCAAAGTTGCTAATCCCCGGCAACGGCGCCAAAATTTGATGTGAGAATTACTTGACACACAAATTAAACCCTCTTTTTGACAATTGTAGTATAGATATAAGTAGGGTATCGTTCTAGGCCGGGGATTAGGAGGGATTGCTAATCTATTCTAAATTAATTTAAAAATATTAAATAAGACTCAAGGACACAAAATTAGGCTAAAAACTCTAATAACTCGAAACACACTTAAAATGACTCAAAATAATGAAAACAATTAAATTAAACACTAGGAACTGAAATGGACGGAAATTGAATTAAAAGACTAACAATAAAGAAAACTAACTAAATAATATAATTTAATAATGGATGGGTGTTTGGTTTTGATGAAAAGTAAATTAAACTTAATTAAATTACAGAATTGATAAAAACATAAAATTAAGGTAAAATGATAAATGACGGACTAGCTAGAGGGTTCTTCTCCACACATGACACATAAGCAACCTAAATTGATTTTCAGTTGTTCTTTCAATAAATTGTGAATCTCAATACTCCAGATTAACCGTGAACAGCACTTTTTTAATCTTCAAGTTTTCCTTAAGTTATTGAATTGGACGGAAAAACGCATACAACAATTCAAAACATTCTTCAAAAGTCCCCTACGTGAAAAGCACAATAGCGATACAATCAAAGATCATTAAACTTTGTGAAAACTATAAGCATTGACGAGGCATTCGTAACTATGAAAAGCATGATACTCTTGCCAAGAATTTACTTAACGTGATTGTGACTAGCAACCTTTACTACTTGTGAAAATAAGTTCATAACGATTAGGTGAAATTCACTTATATTCTAGCATCAAATTCATGCATGTAAATTAAGCGTGCACTCTCAACCAACATACACAAATCAGTTTTTATACGAACGGATAAGTAAATTGAAATCACAACTTATGAAATCACAACCGAAGGTAATCAATTCATATTACAAATATATTCATGGTTTCGAATTAACCTCTAGCCAAAATAAAATTAATTACACATTATTAAAACAAAAATAAAATAGGAGTTTGAAAAGATTAAACCGAAAGTAAAACATAAGTTGGAAAGATTTAACCGAGAGGAGAGAACTGTCTGTTCGTCCGTGCGCTGCCATTTTCTGCCCTCGGTGCTGCCAAGAGCAGCGCACCCTTCTTTTCTGAGCTCCAGGCTGCAAGGGCAGCCTCTGGTTGTTCACGTTCTCCCCCCCCCGTGCTGACCAGTCCTTTATTTTGCGTGCTGACCTGCCCAAAGGCAGCCTTCTCTCCAGCTACCCCTTTCTCTCTCTCTTATATTTCTGCGCTGCCAAAGGGCAGCCTTGGTTTCTGGTCAGTCAAGGCTCAAACTGCCAAATGGCAGCCTCTGCTCTCCTCTTTCCGCTTCTGTCTCTCTAACCTCGCTGCCAAAGGGCAGCCTTCTCTTTCCGTGTCCCTCTGCCTAAGGCAGCTTACTCTCTCTTCTTCACGCAGCTTCTTGCTGCTCTCTCGTTCCTGGTTCGGTCCGTCTCTCTCGCTCCTGCCGTGTCTGCGAGCTGCCCAAAGGGCAGCCCCTCTGTCCACCCCGCTCCAAGACCCCCCTCTTTTGCACCAATCTACTTCTCCTTCTTTTATTCTTTTCTGACCTCTTGTTCTCTGCTTTTGACTCCTTCTCACGCTGCTCAAAGCAGCTTTATCTATATTCTTCTCCTGTTTCTCAAGGCTGCAAGACAACCTTTTTTTTCCTTAGCTGTCCCGCCTGCTTTCATGCCTGGCGCTCCGCAAGTCTCTCCTTGGATTCTCGTTGTCTTTCCTTTTTTTCTTGGATCCCCTTTCTTTATTTTATACCTCTTGCTGTCCTTGGATTCTTCCTTGACAAAATAATACAAAACTAATTTGTATCATAAACTCTAAATTAGTAGCAGTTGGGAATTAAGAACAAATTCAAGTAACAAATCCAAAACCAATATTCTATGAAACAATCAATTCAATGCATATAAAATAAACCAAAATAAACCAAAATAAAACCCAATCCAAAAATAAAACCAATATTCTTTCTGTTTATTATTTAAAACTCATTTGTGCTTATTTTTATTTTCTTTGCATAACAAATCCTATAAACATAAAAATAACGTAAATAGCTCAAAAATATAAGGAACTAACTAAGAAAAGACGAGTGAATTCGAAGTAAAAATATATATAAATATGATCCGATCAGTCCGTTCAAGGAATCCAAACACACCTCAAAGTCAATGGTATCAAGCAAGGGACAAGTCGCTCTCGCAACCACCAAGGGAAAGATCCTGAACACTTCTGCCGCGAACGAACAATCCATTGGTGCCAGAATCGCTCCTCAACATGCCACTTCAAAGTTGGTGCTGCTAAAGGAATAAGGGGAGCATCAAAGGCATGAGTCCTTCATCAACCTGACCTCGCTAAGGGCACCGAAGCATGCTGCTGAGGCACATAAGATGACATCCCAAAGCAGCCAACGACGTTATTCGTCAACATCCTGGATGTCTAAAGGAAAGTCACATCTATTGGTTGCACAAGTCATGACCATCAGCGTTACCTCCATCGAAGAACAATTGGCTCAAATGAATGAAGCGATCGCAAGGCTAACACGGATTGTGGAAGAAAAAGACTTGCAAATCGCTGCACTCGTCAGCCGACTGGAACTACAGGACGACGAAAACCCCGACCCAGAGGATGATCCACTAAAGAGATGAGCTGGTGAAGAAAATGAGCCTCCGGTGGAGAAAGTCGATGTGAAGCCGGAGCCAGACCAAGCAGCGGCACTCATGGGATCTCTTTCTATCCAGCAGCTGCAGGAGATGATCACCAATACCATCAAGGCACAGTACGAAGGGAGCTTACATACCTCCTTGTTTTACTCAAAGCCTTACTCCAAGAAGATTGATGCCCTGAAGATGCCAAGGGGTTATCAACCACCAAAGTTCATGCAATTTAATGGAAAAGGAAACCCAAAGCAGCACGTTGCACATTTCGTCGAAACTTGCAACAACGCAGGGATGGAGGGAGACTACCTTGCCAAGCAGTTTATGCGCTCGCTGAAAGGAAACGCCTTTGAATGGTACACGGACCTAGAGCCCGAGTCCATCAACAACTGGGAGCAATTGGAAAGAGAATTCCTTAATCGTTTCTACAGCACCCGCCACAATGTAAGCATGCTGGAGCTGACAAGTACGAAGCAATGAAAAATTGAGCCAGTCATGGACTACATCAACCGATGGCGCACTCTAAGTCTCGACTGCAAAGACAGACTTTCGGAGACCTCCTCGATCGAGATGTGTGTTCAAGGCAAGCAGTGGGGATTACACTACATCTTTCAAGGCATCAAACCATGGACCTTTGAGGAGTTAGCCACCCGCACCCATGATATGGAGTTAAGCATCGCCCATCATGGGAAGAAAGAACCGATCACCGACTACAAGAACGACAAAGTTCTTAGGACAAAGGTGGAGAAGGTTGGGTGGAAATCCACCAATGAAGCAATGACGGTCAACACAGCTCCCATCAAAATCTTTACACGAGGCAAGGCGATTCAAGCCGAAGCTTTTCGTGATCAAGAGATGTGTAGACGTACTGTAAAGAAGCTTGAGGAGAAGACTTATCCATTCCCCGACTCTGATGTGGTTGCCCTGTTAAAAGACTTGCTTGACAAAAAGGTGATCGACTAACCTAAGTGCAGACGGCCAGAAGAGATGAATCGTACTGACAGTCCAAGGTACTGTAAATTCCACCGTTTCATCAGTCATCTAACGGAAAAGTGCTTCGTACTGAAAGATCTCATCATGAAGCTGGCTCAAAAAGGAATCATTGAGCTAGATCTTGACGATGTGGTGAAGTCAAATTATACCACCATCACTTATGACTCTGTTAACTCAAAATCTTCACCTCAATCGTTGGGGGCATGCTCCAAAACCATGCCAGTCAAGCAAAGTAAAGTTGAGGGATGGACTTATGTTACTTCGAAGAAACTGCACAAGAAGCATATGTCTCCTCCACAAGGTCACCAATCGGAAAGGGGGCAAAGCAACTCTCGTCAACCTCCGAAGCGATGTGAAAATGTTGAGGATGATGAAACTTTGACACAAAGATCATCCATCCCCATCACAATGCGCGATTTCCTCCCCGAATACTTATTCAATCACTCGGTCAAGACTCTTTGCTATAAGGATTGCAAGGAATGCCTCTCCAAGATCGTTTGACAAATTCACCAAGCTCCTTGTTCGCACGAGCCTAAACTGCACGAACCAACGCTCATGGTCTGCACAAGCATAAAAGGCGACATCAAAGCTCCTTGTCCGCACAAGCATAAGAGGCGACAACCAAAAGCTCCTTGCCTGCAGGAGTTGAAACTGCAAACGGCACCAAAACGCTCCTTACCCGCAAGAGCATAAATTGCGTACAGCACCAAAAAAAAAAATGTATTCGAACTATATTATGACTTGATCTCTTCTTTGGAATGGTACGTAGGCAGCTTGAACCTTCAACTTCGAGTTCAGTCACATCAAAATAAAAAAATAAATGTTTTATTGAAGGTGACTAATGAAAGTCAATTTTATTACAAAGGCAACAAATTTATTTTGTACAAAAAAAAAATACAGTTTCTTGAAAAAAAAAAAATTAAGCCCATCTTCTATTTCTTAGAGCTACCCAAGAGCCCAGAGACTGGCTAGTTCCACTGGCTGCCCAAGGGGCCCACTCCGCTTCTTCTTCAAGTCGATGTACAATGTGCAGGTGATTGTCAACGACGAGGAGTCCGAGGAGCGGTTGCTCGGCAAGTTCCGGCGAGAGGTCATCTCTGAGAAGATTTCATCTTCCACTTCCTCTCAGGCCTCACACTCTTAACACCAATCACCAAAGTCATCATCCATGGCTGCCTCACTTCACCAAACCCCACGTCCTACACATGGCGCACACACCCGGAGAAAGTTGGCCTCCAGATACCTGTCGCTGCAACGTCCGCGTCCACCAGGCCAGCTTCCTCGTCGCCCGCCAACTCGGCTAGCCATCAAACTTCCCGTCACTTAACACCTCACTCTGCAGCTCTGGTTCCAGCCTGTCGATCCCCAATCGTCGGAACAAACATGGCCGTGTTTTCCCCATGGACGACAACCTTGATGATCACAATCATGATGGTGACGACGCCAGTGTATTTAATCAATGGTAGCAACAATAGCAACGTCTACTTGCCGTGCTTAGACACGATGGTGGAAAGGTCCGACGGGTTCACCTTCGGAATTGCCTTTACCTCTAAGGACTCATTTCAACGAAACCGTACCATAGCTGTCTCCCTGTGACTCCAAGCTGCTCCTCACCTTCTGCCCACCAGCACAGCAGCAGCAGTTGCACGGAAGTCCACAATCATCATCATATGCAAGTTGAAGTTGACTTCGAGTTTTGACCGGCTCTTTAAGCCGATGCTGCTTTCGAACAACTTCACAGTTGGCCTCTTCACTTCTCTGTCAAATTGTTCATCTCTGACCAACAAGACAGCAGCTTTCTTCAGGTTATATACGCCATAGAAGCTGCATAGGTACACACTCTTGGACCTCTGCAACTCCATCTCTGCTGAGATCGAACGTATTCGCCAGCGCCGCCTGCCACGTTTCTCACTATGTCCTCCTCGAGGGAACGACTTAATTCTGCAGATATTGATTCAAATGATGATGGTGACATTGAGGGACTCGCTGCTGTGGTAAATTGAGCTTTATCTCGGAACTGTAGAGCTTTCGGGCCACAGTGTCTTAAGCCAGAGTAGTTTCATAGGAGGTGTTGAAAATCCCGAGCCAGAGCCTCCACCGCAGCCTCTATCGAGCACACAAGCTCTATACGCTCCACCTTTTCTCCACCCTCATCCACTTAAGCTCGAGTCTTCTATTAAAAGTCCGATCGGATCTCGGGTTTCCAGTACACCACGTATTCGTCTTTGTACGATACATCGAGACCACCACACTCTCCAATTCATCTAAGCTTTTTCATCACCATGCTCATGACCTTCTCTGTAGGCCGTAACTATGATCACATACAACAGTATCATCTGCAGCCTCTGGAAAAATTGAAGAAGTCAAAGGCATCAACAGTGCAAACATAGAGCCTCTTCAGCTTGTTGTGAGGATGCCTGACATCTAGTGTATGGTCTCCCACCGAAGATGATCAGCCTGGTCACAAAGCTCACGAGAGCTTCCAATCCCTCCATTGCTGAAGCACTGGTGCTCCGAAGCTCTGCTCCATCTTCTGCCCATCGCCAAGCACCATGTGGGGATATATAGAAAAGAAAGATAAGGTGTTGGCCGACAAAAAAAAAGTATAAAGGTTTCAGGAATGGTGCACCGCACCATGTGGAAAAAAAATAAAAAAATAATTATAAAGGATCATCACCATCAGCCTATTTTGAAAAGAAGGATAAAAAATAAAATGAATAAAAAAATGCAAAAGAAAGTAGGGAGGTGCGATGGTGCGCAGAATGCACCATATGAAAGAAAAAAACAATAAAAAGTTTTGAAATGGTGCCTGATAGGAGCATATTTATGCACCTTAGTTAGCTAGTTCTTATGCATTTTCGTTATGTTTTCTTCGTTAAAGTAGTCTTTTAAGCTACTTTCATGTGTTTTCAGGTTTAAAGAGCACATTACAAAAAATGATGCAATTCGGAGCTTTTGGAGCAAAAAGTGAGCTGGAATGTTGTGTATGCTTATGGAGCACAAGGAATGGACGAGTTTGAAGGTCAAGGGAGCTTAAGAAATGAAGAAATGAAAGTGAAGAACAAAGAAGTCGGAATTGGCAACTAAAGTTTCTAACGTTGGAAGTTTCTATTCTTGGAGGTTTCCATTTTCGAGAGTTTCTATTCTTGGCTTTGGGCTTTTGGATGAACCATCCTTACCCTCTTAGATTGGAGCCGCACCTTCCTAGCCCAATCTCTCTTGAATTCTGACTTGTTAGGCCCTTTTCCTTGTGGATTTGGGTTATACACATTCCTTTCTAAAACTAAGTGGGCTAAAACCCTAATTCTTTGTGGATATTCAACCTTTGCCGCACCTAAACCCTAGCCCATTGCCTAATCTGATCTCCCTAATCTTTGCCGCACCTAGGGTTCTAGAATACTTGATTTCCTTGCCTTGCAAGGCATTCTAGAAGCCTTAACCCTAGCCCACTAAACCAGCCGAACCCTAGGCCTTTTCCCATGCAAAATCTGATTGTTTTAACCTATTTTCTGTTGGATTTGGGTTTCTAGAAACCCTAATCTGATTGCTAGGGTTTTTAAGTGCCTATATATACTCCTTTAAAGCTTTTGGCCGAACATACCACCCCCCATATTCAGTCTACACGCCCAAAACCCTAGTGTTGTTCCTTGCCGCAGCCTTCCACCCCCAAACTCCCATATTTCTGACTTCTACAACCCTAGTCGTTCCTTTCCACCACCATCACCACCTTTTGCAGCCACCATTGAAGGAGAAAAGGAGTAGTGCCGTGCAGTCCAAAGGAGGGAGAAACATTGCACATGCAATCTGCCATTAGTGGAGTGTTTGGAGTTCTTTCTTCTCTTGTTTCTGTTTTCATGTTTAATTTAACTTGCTTTTCAATTATGTTAGACATGTGGAACTAATTTCTTTTTAGTTAGAGGCGAATTTGAAGCCATGATCATATGTTTTATATGACTTGATTTCTTCCAATTATAATTTCATAAATCGTGAATGTGGTTTACTTATCTATTTGATTGATAACTTGTTTATGTATGTGGGTTGAGGGTCGACACTTAATTTGCATGCCTAAACTTGATGCTAGAGTATAAGGGAATTTCACCTAATCGTTATTAACTTATATTCATAAGTAGTAAAAGTCGCTAGTCACGATTGCGTTAAGTAAATCCTAGGCAAGAGTAACATGCGTATCTCATAGTTATGAATGCCTCGTCATTGCTTATGATCTCCATTGAACTTAATGATCTTTGATATGTGTCTCTATCATGCGTATTCCATAGTTAGGGTCCTTGATAAGAATAATTTGGTTGTAATGCGTATTCCATTCAATTCAATGAATCTAGGGAAATCTGAGAATTAATTGGTGCAATCTAGTTAATTTGGGGCATTGTCATTCATGGTTTGTTGAAAGAGTAATTGGAGATCGAGTTGTATGCATATGTTTCATGTGTGGATAAGGAACCCTCTAACTAGTTTCTCATCATTCTATTTCATCACAATCTGTTTTGCTTTAAGTTTGTTTTCAAAGTTTAAGTTTTAAAGTTTTAAGTTCGTCAAAATCAATCCCCCATTTATTTAAAAGTGTTAGATTAGTTAGAAATCAATTTAGTTTGTGTTTTTAAGTGTCTTGAGTCAAGTTTTAGTCCAATTTCGTCCAAATTAGTGTTAGGTACTCAAAACTGCCCAGAAAGTGGTTTTAAGGCAGTTTTGAGTCTTTTAGTTGCTGTTTTGAGTTTTTGGTTGATTTAAGTGTTTTAAACTCTAGTTCTGCATTAATTGAGTCTAGTTTAATGTTCTACATTATGTTTTTATGTTCTTGAGTCAGTTTCACATTGATTAGCATCCCTAGTTAATCCCCGGTTTAGAACGATCCCTATTTGCTCATATACTACAATTGTCATCCATAGGGTTTAATTTGTGTGTCAAGTCAATTTTCACATCAAATTTTGGCGCCGTTGCCGGGGATTAGCAAAATTGCTAATCCCTTGTGTTTTTGCCGTGTGTTTTAGTAAAATTTACTTAGTTTTCTGATTTTGTTTTGTTTTCTTGGTTTAGGTACTAGTGCATGACGCGGAGTTCTCAAACTGTGCATGCACATATCTTGGACTTTAACGATGATTTTGAACGTGATTTGAGAAGAAAGATGAGGCATCCCGAACCTAGTGAACCTAGTTCAAGTTCAGAGGCCGAATCTGAGTTTGAAGAAGTGGAAGAAGAAGTTATGGCAGCGGACAATCGGACCATTAAAGAGCTTTCGGCCTCGGGGTTGACCAATGCCGCACCATTATGCATTCAATACCCCACGGCTGCCCAAGGCAAGACCGATGAATTCGAGTTGAAGTCAAGCTTGTTGCACCACATTCTGAAATACCATGGGCTTTCCATGGAAGATCCCAACAAGCATCTCAAGGAGTTCGAGGTTGTTTGTTCGAGCATGACACCCATAAATGTCGACGGGAACATTCTGATGATGAAGGCTTTTCCATTCTCACTTTTGGAAAAGGCGAAGGATTGGCTTTACGAGTTAGCACCCGGAACGGTTACATCTTGGGATAGTATGAAAAGAGCTTTCTTGGAGAAGTTTTTCCCAACTTCAAGAGTCATTCTCTTGAGGAAACGGATTAGTGGCATCCAACAGAATCAAGGTGAATCGTTTTCTTCTTATTATGAACGTTTTAAATCACTTGTTGCTTTTTGTCCACAGCATCAAATGAAGAAGGAGCTGCTCATTCAATACTTCTACGAAGGACTCCTTCCCATGGAACGCCAAATGCTTGATGCCTCGGCGGGAGGTGCGTTGGTGGATAAAACTTCGGGGGCTGCAAAAGTTCTAATTGCCAACCGAGCACATAATGCACAACAATACGAAGGTGTTGGACAAAGAGACCCCCCACGAGCACAAGTGAATGAGGTAAGTTCTATGCCCGAAATTCAATCCCAATTAGCTAACCTTACTTCTATTGTTTCTCAGTTGGCCGAGGGAATGAAGATTCATGGACCAAGTGTGTGTGGCGTGTGCTCTATACAAGGACATGCCAACGATCAATGCCCTCAGTTGATTGAGAATGGGGGTTGGGAATCTGCCAATGTCGTGGGTTTTGGGAACCAAAATCAACCACGCCATGATCCATACTCTAATACCTACAATCCGGGGTGGAGGGACCATCCAAATTTCAAATGGCGGGATCCTCAACAACCCCAACAACAAGGAGGATTTAGGCAGCCACCACCGGGCTTTTATACAAAGCCATTCGTCCCCAATCAAAACCAAGTGCAATCTGCCCCAACAACCTCAGGTACGTCTTTGGATAATGATCAAGTTGTTAAGTTACTTACTACTTTGACGCAGGAAGTACAAACTCAAAATAAGGAGAGACAAATCCAAGACAAACGGGTGGATAATTTGGAGAAGCAAATGGGTCAAATTGCCGAATTCATGGGGCAAATTAGAGAACAAGGCAGATTGCCTAGTTCAACAGTTGTAAACCCGAAAGGAGGATTTGAAACCGCTAAGGCCATTATGTTGAGAAGTGGTAAACAGGTTGGAGCGGACTCAAATACATCCAAATCAAGTCAAGACGAGGAGGACAAGTTGCTGAAAGAGGAAGCACATGGAGCAAAGCCCACGGCCAAGGATGACCAAACCTTGCCGAATTCACCTAGTCCTCCTAAACCGTCCCAAACCACCAAGGTAAGTCCCAATTCGACTTTTTCTAGTTCTATTCCACTAAATGTGCCCTTTCCTGACAGGTTTAGGCAATCAAAGAAGGAAGAAGCCGAGAAGGACATTCTAGAGACCTTTCGGAAAGTTCAAGTCAATATCCCGCTCCTTGATGCGATTAAGCAAGTCCCGAGGTATGCTAAGTTTTTAAAAGAACTTTGTACAACAAGGAGAAGGGTTTCGAACAAAGAGGTGGTTCAAGTAAGTGAAAATGTCTCTGCTGTGTTACAAAGGAAATTACCCCCTAAATGTAAAGATCCGGGTAGTTTTACAATTCCATGCGTTATTGGTAATACTAAGTTTGAACAATGCATGTTAGACTTAGGGGCTTCGATTAATGTTATGCCATACTCAATTTATGCATCTATGAACTTAGGTGAGCTTAAAAATGATGGTGTGATAATTCAATTAGCCGATCGTTCTAATGCATACCTAAAGGGTGTTTTGGAAGATGTGTTGGTGCAGGTTGGTAACTTGATTTTTCCAGCGGATTTCTACGTGCTTGACATGGAGGATTCACCCCATTCCACCCCATTGCCGATTCTATTAGGAAGGCCCTTCATGAAAACAGCCCGCACCAAGATAGATGTGTTTAAAGGAACTTTAACGATGGAATTTGATGGGGAAGTCATTGATTTTAATCTTTCTGAAAGTATTAAATTTCCTAAGGACGATCATTCTTGCTTTTCTATTGATATAATTGATGATTTGGCGCAGGATTTTCTCGATTGTTTGGAGAGGGATACACTTGAAACGACAATTGCACAAGGAATTGGGCAAACATCTGGTTTTGCCGTGCCTAGAAGTGAGGAGAAGGCCGAGATAGTGGCTGCCCTTGAGTCACTACCTCAACACCATGGTAAGCCTTCTAACCCAATTTCAATTCCAGTTTCCACTAATAAGTTGTTACCCTCAGTGATTCAGGCACCCGTACTTGAACTTAAACCGTTGCCCGATCATTTAAAGTACGTCTTTCTGGGAGACAACGAGACATTGCCCGTCATTGTCTCCTCATCACTCACGGCCATAGAGGAGGAGAAGTTGATCCGAGTGTTGAAAGAGCACAAGACGGCCATTGGGTGGACTTTGGCCGATATTAGGGGAATTAGCCCGACTACGTGCATGCATCACATACTTCTAGAGGAGGGGGCTAAACCAACTCGAGAGGCTTAGCGCCGTCTCAACCCTCCAATGATGGAAGTTGTGAAAAAGGAGATTATCAAACTTCTTGATTGTGGAGTGATTTATCCGATCTCTGATAGTCGTTGGGTGTCACCGGTGCAATGTGTTCCGAAGAAGTCCGGAGTGACAGTGGTGAAGAATGCCGAGAATGAGCTTGTGCCAACCCGCATCCAAACAGGTTGGCGAGTGTGCATTGATTATAGGAAGCTCAACGCCACCACAAGGAAGGACCACTTCCCTTTGCCGTTCATTGATCAAATGCTTGAAAGGTTAGCCGGTCATTCTTTTTATTGTTTCCTTGATGGTTATTCTGGATATAATCAGATTGTCATAGCGCCGGATGACCAAGAAAAGACAACTTTCACATGCCCCTTTGGTACCTTTGCTTATCGTCGCATGCCTTTTGGGTTATGCAATGCTCCGGCCACATTTCAAAGGTGTATGGTAAGTATCTTTTCAGATTTTGTGGAAAAGATTATTGAGGTATTTATGGATGATTTCAGTGTGTTTGATGATTCATTTGATGGGTGTTTGGAAAATCTCACAATAATTTTGAAACGATGTGTAGAAACTAACCTTGTGCTTAATTGGGAAAAATGTCACTTTATGGTTAGACAAGGCATAGTTCTAGGGCATATTGTTTCAGAAAGAGGAATTGAAGTGGATAAATCGAAAATAGATCTTGTACGCTACTTACCCTCTCCTACTTCGGTTCGAGAGGTTCGTTCGTTTCTTGGTCATGCAGGATTTTATAGGCGATTTATCAAGGACTTCTCCAAGATCTCAAACCCTCTTTGCCGTCTCCTCCAGAAAGATGTGGCATTTGACTTCAACGAGGAGTGTGAGAAGGCGTTCAATCACCTCAAGGACATGCTAACTTCGGCCCCTATCATAGTTCCACCGGATTGGAGCCTTCCTTTTGAGCTTATGTGCGATGCTTCCGATTATGCATTAGGAGCTGTTTTGGGGCAAAGGAAGGACAAGAGGCCGCATGTTATCTATTATGCCTCTCGGACTTTAAATGATGCACAATTGAATTATTCTACCACTGAAAAAGAACTTCTTGCTGTTGTATTTGCTTTAGATAAATTCCGTTCTTATTTGCTTGGTACTAAAGTTATTATTTATACGGACCATGCAGCATTGAAGTATTTGTTCACCAAGAAGGAGGCCAAACCACGACTCATTCGTTGGATGCTTCTTCTTCAAGAGTTCGATATCGAAATCCGGGACAAAAAGGGAAGTGAAAACGTGGTGGCTGACCACTTGAGCCGTATGGTGCATAAGGAGGATGCCGTGCCTATCATAGAGACATTCCCAGATGAGCAACTGATGTCCGTCAAGGTAAGTGAACCGTGGTATGCTGATTTGGTGAATTATTTGGTGTCTAAACATGTTCCTAGTGAATTACTTAAACACCAAGGTGATTAATTGAAGAAAGAGGCACGGTTTTATGTGTGGGATGACCCGTATTTATGGAAATATTGCCCTGACCAAGTTATACGTAGGTGTGTGCACGATTCTGAGTTTAATGCTATTCTAACCTTTTGTCACACTTATGCTTGTGGGGGACACTTTGGCACTCAAAGAACAGCACTTAAGGTGTTAGAATGTGGTTTCTACTGGCCTACCATCTTTAGGGATGCTAGAACATTTTGCATGTCTTGTGATAGATGCCAAAGAACGGGCACTATTGGTCCTAAACAACAAATGCCGCAAACCCCCATTTTTAGTGTTGAAATCTTTGATGTTTGGGGTATTGATTTTATGGGTCCCTTTCCTTCGTCACATGGGTTTCTTTATATATTGCTTGCTGTGGACTATGTGTCGAAATGGGTGGAAGCAAAAGCCACCCGAACTAATGATTCTCGAGTGGTTGCAGATTTTGTGAAAACTAACATTTTTGCAAGGTTTGGAATGCCACGAGTGCTAATCAGTGATGGAGGTTCCCATTTTTGTAATCGAACCATCGAGGCGTTGCTCAAGAAATACAATGTCACGCATAAGGTGGCCACACCTTATCATCCTCAAACGAGCGGGCAAGCCGAGGTTTCGAATAGGGAAATCAAGCAGATTCTTGAGAAGACCGTGGGGCCTACAAGGAAGGATTGGAGTTTGCGCTTAAACGATGCATTGTGGGCGTATCGTACTACCTACAAAACCCCCATTGGGATGTCACCTTTTCGACTCATCTATGGGAAGCCATGCCATCTTCCCGTCGAGTTAGAGCATCGTGCACATTGGGCCGTCAAAACGTTCAATATGGACCTTGATGCCGCAGGTCTACATAGGAAGCTTCAATTGTGTGAGCTTGATGAAATCCGAAATGAAGCATATGAGAATGCCCGGATTTACAAGGAGAAAACGAAGGCATTCCATGACAAGATGATTCGTGCCAAGACGTTCTCTATTGGGCAGAAAGTGTTGTTGTTCAATTCTCGCCTTCGGTTATTTCCGGGTAAGTTGCGTTCCAAATGGGTTGGTCCTTTTATTGTCACTAATGTTTTCCCTCGTGGTGCAGTGCAAATCAAGAGTGCAAGGACGCAACAAGAATTCAAAGTGAATGGGCATCGATTAAAGCCTTATTACGAGATGTTTGAGGAACATGTCGTGGAGGAGGTACCCCTCCATGCCGTGGCACCTAGTCAAGCTTAAACGGAGGTACCGTCCGGCTGGAAGACGTTAAAGCAAGCGCTTCGTGGGAGGCAACCCATGCATTCGACAAAGGAAGACCTAGAGAGCATTCCAATTCCAGATTTGCGTTCCTAAACCCTTCTCTTTGTTGCTTATTTAGTTTCTGCCATGTTTAGTTTGTTAGTGTTTGTTTGTTTGTTTATGTGTTTTTGTGTTAGTTTATGCTTTGAAACATTGAGGACAATGTTTGCTTTAAGTGTGGGGGGGTAACCAAAGTGTTTTGATGCAAATTCGTAGGGTTTTCTCACTCATACTTCCCAATGTTGTTTCTTGCTGTTTTTAGGTGCTTTTAGGCTGTTTTGGTGTGTTTTAGTGTGTGTTGATATAAAAATCCGAAAATCCCATAAAATTTTGAAAAATTGTTAAAAAAAAAACCCAAAAAAAAGTTGTTTTTGTGTGTTTGTTTGTGTCTTAGGGTACCTTCCAACACAATGATGAGGATTCGGTTTTTAATTCCATGACTGTTAAAGAGAGTTATAAACATGGATGAAAGTTTGATTTACTCTTCGTTTATGCTTGGTTATGGTTATAACTTATGAATTCACATGTAATCATAAAGAAAAAAAAAAAAAAATTTAGTTTTTGTAACATGCTTGAAGGAAGGAACTCAAACTAACGCTACATCCCTGAGAGACTTGAGCCTAAACTTTATTTGGAGAGTTATTAATCTGTGCATTCTTGTTTTCTAAAGTCGTTGCATGATCTCATTATTCTTTGCTTGGTTGTTACTTAGAATGCGTTTCATCACTTTAGTTCCAAATGCTAGAACTCATGCCAATTTCATTCAAAACATGTTATTGATGTGCATAACACATATTCAAGATGAAGTTGTGTAGTAGTTACCACCATAGCCAAAAAGCCTTCATTCCATACATTTGTTTTGTAGGTTTAACCCCGTTGAGCCTTATTTAGCCTATATTGTTTGTTAACCCACGTTATCCTTACCTAGCCTAGATTAGGACCATCCTTACCCTTGTTCTTAAAGCATAGTAAGCATGACTTAAAATGAATTCCTTTTGATCAAGGGTGTGCAGAAAACAAGTGTGGGGGAATGTGAGCCTTGTGTAGTGTGTGCCAAAGTCTTAAATGAGGCATGGGTTAGAAAAGAAAAAGAAAAAAAAAAAATTCGTAGAAAAAAGAAGAAGAAAAAAGAAAAAAGTTGTGAAAAGTGTGAAAAAGAGTTGAAAGAGCATGAAAATGAGCTCTAAGGTGTTGGTTGTTGAAGAAAGGGTCCAAAACATTGAATTTGACCCTAAGTGTTGCATGAATTTCCCCTTTGAGTTTAAAAGTTGATTTTTGCATTCAAAAGTGAATTCTAAGTGTCAATTTCATTGCTTTGCTTATTATTGTTTTAAGAAAGTTTGTTTATCCTTCACCTTCCTTTGTTAGCCAATACCCTTAGCCCTGTTACAACCCTTAACTTATATCTTGAGTGTTATGTATTTCAATTTGTTGAGTTTGGGATTGGTATGAGCATATGGTGTCACTGGTTCTCGTGTCTAAGTAGTCGCATTCCTTTCATGAGATCATATACATGCTTATTAAATTCAGAAAAGCTTTCCTTTTTATAACATATGTGAGCATTCGTTTTCATATTTACATCAATCTTCTCACATATAACTAGTATAGGGTGTGTAGTCAGAAAATCTGAGTGAAAATTGAGTGCATATCTAGTGAGGAATTGAGCAAATTCTCTAAGGCATGTTACTATATTCAAAATCATGGTTTAATTGGTTAAATGCGAACTAGTACGTGGTGACTATAATTAAGTATGTGCTTAAGTGTAAAGATGGCTAAAATCTGTAGGAATGATGATTTTTAATATGTCATGTTCATTGGAAGTCCCTGAGGCGATCGTTGGAAGGTTTAGGTTGTGTTTCGTTTGTTTTGTTTCGTTTTGTTTTTCTTTTGTTTCTTTGTTTTGCTCGAGGACTAGCAAAAGCTAAGTGTGGGGGAATTTGATAGGAGCATATTTATGCACCTTAGTTAGCTAGTTCTTATGCATTTTCGTTATGTTTTCTTCGTTAAAGTAGTCTTTTAAGCTACTTTCATGTGTTTTCAGGTTTAAAGAGCACATTACAAAAAATGATGCAATTCGGAGCTTTTGGAGCAAAAAGTGAGCTGGAATGTTGTGTATGCTTATGGAGCACAAGGAATGGACGAGTTTGAAGGTCAAGGGAGCTTAAGAAATGAAGAAATGAAAGTGAAGAACAAAGAAGTCGGAATTGGCAACTAAAGTTTCTAACGTTGGAAGTTTCTATTCTTGGAGGTTTCCATTTTCGAGAGTTTCTATTCTTGGCTTTGGGCTTTTGGATGAACCATCCTTACCCTCTTAGATTGGAGCCGCACCTTCCTAGCCCAATCTCTCTTGAATTCTGACTTGTTAGGCCCTTTTCCTTGTGGATTTGGGTTATACACATTCCTTTCTAAAACTAAGTGGGCTAAAACCCTAATTCTTTGTGGATATTCAACCTTTGCCGCACCTAAACCCTAGCCCATTGCCTAATCTGATCTCCCTAATCTTTGCCGCACCTAGGGTTCTAGAATACTTGATTTCCTTGCCTTGCAAGGCATTCTAGAAGCCTTAACCCTAGCCCACTAAACCAGCCGAACCCTAGGCCTTTTCCCATGCAAAATCTGATTGTTTTAACCTATTTTCTGTTGGATTTGGGTTTCTAGAAACCCTAATCTGATTGCTAGGGTTTTTAAGTGCCTATATATACTCCTTTAAAGCTTTTGGCCGAACATACCACCCCCCATATTCAGTCTACACGCCCAAAACCCTAGTGTTGTTCCTTGCCGCAGCCTTCCACCCCCAAACTCCCATATTTCTGACTTCTACAACCCTAGTCGTTCCTTTCCACCACCATCACCACCTTTTGCAGCCACCATTGAAGGAGAAAAGGAGTAGTGCCGTGCAGTCCAAAGGAGGGAGAAACCTTGCACATGCAATCTGCCATTAGTGGAGTGTTTGGAGTTCTTTCTTCTCTTGTTTCTGTTTTCATGTTTAATTTAACTTGCTTTTCAATTATGTTAGACATGTGGAACTAATTTCTTTTTAGTTAGAGGCGAATTTGAAGCCATGATCATATGTTTTATATGACTTGATTTCTTCCAATTATAATTTCATAAATCGTGAATGTGGTTTACTTATCTATTTGATTGATAACTTGTTTATGTATGTGGGTTGAGGGTCGACACTTAATTTGCATGCCTAAACTTGATGCTAGAGTATAAGGGAATTTCACCTAATCGTTATTAACTTATATTCATAAGTAGTAAAAGTCGCTAGTCACGATTGCGTTAAGTAAATCCTAGGCAAGAGTAACATGCGTATCCCATAGTTATGAATGCCTCGTCAATGCTTATGATCTCCATTGAACTTAATGATCTTTGATATGTGTCTCTATCATGCGTATTCCATAGTTAGGGTCCTTGATAAGAATAATTTGGTTGTAATGCGTATTCCATTCAATTCAATGAATCTAGGGAAATCTGAGAATTAATTGGTGCAATCTAGTTAATTTGGGGCATTGTCATTCATGGTTTGTTGAAAGAGTAATTGGAGATCGAGTTGTATGCATATGTTTCATGTGTGGATAAGGAACCCTCTAACTAGTTTCTCATCATTCTATTTCATCACAATCTGTTTTGCTTTAAGTTTGTTTTCAAAGTTTAAGTTTTAAAGTTTTAAGTTCGTCAAAATCAATCCCCCATTTATTTAAAAGTGTTAGATTAGTTAGAAATCAATTTAGTTTGTGTTTTTAAGTGTCTTGAGTCAAGTTTTAGTCCAATTTCGTCCAAATTAGTGTTAGGTACTCAAAACTGCCCAGAAAGTGGTTTTAAGGCAGTTTTGAGTCTTTTAGTTGCTGTTTTGAGTTTTTGGTTGATTTAAGTGTTTTAAACTCTAGTTCTGCATTAATTGAGTCTAGTTTAGTGTTCTACATTATGTTTTTATGTTCTTGAGTCAGTTTCACATTGATTAGCATCCCTAGTTAATCCCCGGTTTAGAACGATCCCTATTTGCTCATATACTACAATTGTCATCCATAGGGTTTAATTTGTGTGTCAAGTCAATTTTCACATCAGTGCCTCACCATGTGAAAGAATGAAAAGAAAGAAATATAAAAAAAAAATGGGATAATGGAGCAAAGTGGTGAATCAGCACCACCGAAAGCAAAGAAAAAATAATAATAATAATATAAAAGAATGATGGTGCATCTGGCACCATGTGCAAGAAAAGAAAAAAAAAAAATATATATATATATATATTGAATAAAAAAAAGCCTCATTTATTGATTTCTCTAAAAATTTACATAAATGTATATTTTACATGAGACAAAAAAAAAAAAAAAAAAAAAAAAAGGAGCAAACAGGAGGGAGCCTTCACAAAGGTTGATCAAATGGCGCTTCAGTACTCGGCGGAGCTCCAAAAAGGGGAGGCATCAAAAGTTGATTATTTGCAGCCTCAACACTTGGTAGAGCTCTAGAGGACGAAGGCAGTAGATGCCTTTGGAGTAAAGCCACAAACGTCCGATGGTCACTCTGAATCCAACTTTCAGATTCCTACAGCTGGTCGAGCTTTCTCTTCATGCTCGTCGAGTAACTATTGGCAAGCATGTGCAACTCTCTGTTTTCATGCTTAAGCCCTCTAATCTCTAGCTTAAGACTCGCCACCTCGGCCATCAGTGACTCAACTTGACGGGTTCGAGCAAGAAGGCGTAAGCCCATGTTCGATACAGAACCTGCACACTGGACGCTGAAGGCTAAAGAGTCCTGAACAACCAGCTTATCAGACCGTTTGGAAATGATCCTATTATTCTTGGGGGTGAGAAGATTTCTAGCAACCACCGTGGCAGTTATGTCGTTCTTCATCACAGAGTCCCCAATTGTAAGAGGACTGGTGGCAGATAGGAATGATGGATGCCATAGGTTGTCTGGAGAAGACATATCAGCATCTTCCCCAACATTAAAATCAAGACGACGATCAGATGGGCAAGCCATTTGCAAAAAAATGATGAAAGAAGAAAAGGTCGTGTAAGTCGAATTCTTAGAAATACAAAATGAGGGAAATTCCTAGCAGGTAGCAACTCTCTAAGTGTGTTTTTGAACACGATTAATGCCTCTATAAAAAAGAAGAGGCAACAGGGCATGTTCATAAATCGAAAAGGCAACATGGCCGTTCAGAAATCAAAGAAGCACCACTCCCCAAATTTCAAAAACCGAGCCACTTGTTCAGAAATCAAAGAGGCAACAAGGCTACTTGTTCAGAGATCGAAGAGGCACCGCTCTCCGAATTTCAAAAGACCGGCTTTTCAGGATTTGTCAGCACCTTCCACACGCAACCTCAACTTTGCGGAAATCATGCGTAACTTTGTCAAAGATTTCTGACAAAGTCAAAAACGCGTGAATCTTACTGTTTCAATTACCCAACGGTTGCCGACAAAAGTAAAGGAATAGTGCCACTACTAGCTATTGGGAAATTCCTATATATGTCGACCTTCATCTTTCATAACAAGGCAGACCTGCGAAAATGCCGAACTCTTCCTCACTTCCGAGAGTGCACTCCCAGCAGAGCCTTTCGAAATACTCAATTTTCTTCATCTTCGGAAATACCCTTGCAAACAAATGACACCAAAGCAAAAGTATCTCATATCATCAGGGTAGAAAGCAAGAGTATCTCATATCATGCTTTTTCCCTATCTTTTCCTTTGTCCTTATTCTTACCTGCGAAGACAAGGATAAAGAAATCAATATGTCAGAACATCCATTCAAACTCCTAGTAAGGAACCGACTGCCTGGAACATTTGCCTGGTTGCTTACCTGGCATTGCTCTCGAGTGCTCATCGCCGCTGAGAAGTAGTGCTCTGAAAAACCATCCAAGTGCAAGGGTTGCATTCCACTCCTGCATAAGAGGCAAATACTGCAAGAGATCGAAGCAGAAGGATCAATGATAAGCATGATGCCTTTCCCTGCAGAACCGTATGACCTAGATTGAGGAGTCTAAATCAAAGCCAAGCTCAGCCTCATTACCCTAATCAAAGAGCTCAAGAAGCTTCAATAGCCTTTCGTTGGCACCATCGTCGCAGAACAAAGCCTCGTTGTGCAACGCTGTCAAATCGCCACCACTTCTTCGAGAGCAAGAGTATTTCATATCATGCTTTCTTCCTATCCTTTTCTTTGTTCTTGTTCTTACTTGCAGGGCAAGAAGAATGAGAGCATTCAGTCAGAACTTAAAGTCAAACGCCCAGTCAGGAATCGACTGCTTAGAACCCTTCCTTGATTGCTTACCTAGCACTCATCTCGAAGTACCCATTGTTTCAACATCTTATGATTCCAGAGAAGATACCACATCTGCCTGAAGAACAGATAAGGCAAGGGAAAATGATACATTGAAGCATGTGGAGATAAGCACAACAAAGCACGTGTCGATTCATCCGCTACTTCTTCAAAATCAAAAGTATCTCATATCACCAGGGTTGCAATCACTCTGGGTTTGGTCGACTTGTTTTGACCTTCAAATTCTTGGGTCGACCCGCTAGGTGTTGTGAGCTGCACGTGCCGATTCACCACATTTGAATCAAATCCTTAAAGATCAAGTCACCAACTAGAAGAAGCGCCCACTACTCTTGAAGATCATACCGTTGACCAAACTGCTCATGTGTGAATTAGAAAGATTGAATAAAGAAACAGGCCATCACTTTCACCTCGTGCCTACTTTCCATGTGGTCGAATCAACCTTCAAGATCAAACCACGGCCCTTGAAGAAGTTTCCAACCAAATTCAAGATCAAGCCTGGACGGCCCTTGAGGAAATCACAAGTCTGATTCAAGATCAAGTGTCCACCACCCTTGAATCAAATCCAGTTCAAGAATAAGCCTGTGGAAAGTCAACAATTGGAGGAAACCAGAAAATCCTCCAACCCAGTTCAAGAATAAGCCTGTGGAAAGTCAACAATTGGAGGAATCCAAAAAATCCTCCAACCCAGTTCAAGATCAAAGCTATGGAAAGTCAACAAGCGTAACAAAATATGTGTCGATTCATCCACTACCAAAGCCAAAGATCATCTACCACGTGAAGCTCCTTGTGGTCCAATTTCAATTTTCAAGATGAAGACTCGACGGCCCTTGAAGAAATTTCAAACAAAGTTCAAGAACAAGCCTCAACGGCCCTTGAAGAAATCTCCAGCCGATTCAAGATCAAGCCTCAACGGCTCTTAAAGAAATCTCCAGCCCGATTCAAGATCAAGCCTCAACGGCCCTTGAAGAAATCTCCAGCCCAATTCAAGATCAAGCCTCGATGGCCCTTGGATCGACATCTACATTAAAGGACTTCAAAACGCATATCCTACACGTGACAAGCACATGTATACGACGCGCCTTGAAGTGGGGGCATTTGTAGACATCGAAATTTCGGTGAAATAAATGTTGATCAATAATTAAAATTTCAACATTCACGTGTCACATAAATTTTACACATAGCAGGTGACTCAACGAAAAATCAAGAATCATCAGAAAAGTCATCAAACAGGACACGTGTCAACACCTAGCAAAAACGATTTATTTCATCTGAATAATATATTCAAAATTAGGCTTTGGAAAATTCTATAAATAGAAGCCATTTCATTCATTTTAGGGGAGATCAATTTATAACCAATTCACCTCACACCAAAACCTTGAAGCTTTGAAACTCCAAAGCTCCCAAGCAAATCCTGAATGATCAAGAAAGCTCTCTTCGTTCTTCGTCAACCCAACCTTCAAGATCAAGCCCCAACGGCCCTTTGAAGGAACTTCCACCAATTCAAGATCAAGCCCCGACGGCCTTTGAAGAAAGGGTTCATCGTTCATCATTCGTTCATCCTAAGATCAAGCCCCAACGGCCATTTGGATCAACAACATCAACAAATCCACATATCCAACCGTTCTTCAAGATAAAGCCCAAAAGCCCTTGAAGATCCATTCATCAACTGTTCATCAAGATCAAGCCCCAAATGCCCTTGAAGATCCGTTCATCAACAGTTCTTCAAGATCAAGCCCAAAAGCCTTGAAGATCCGTTCATCCATCAACCTTCAAGATCAAGCCCAAAGGCCCTTGAAGAAACTTCCCTCAACCTTCAAGATTAAGCCCCAACGGTCCTTGAAGAAACTTTCAACCGTTCATCCAAGATCAAGCCTCGACGGCCCTTGGATCAATCGCACATCCACAAATAACACCTTACAGAGATCGAATCAGAGGATCAATTTTCAGAGAGATTGTAACCCCAAAATCATTAATACAAATATTATTTTGTACACGTGTTCTTGTCTCGTTTGTTTCAGGAAAATTTCCGTGTTCACAATGACCTGTTAAGATATCGGGTATAACACGAACACGGAAAACACGACACGAATGTCAGGTCTAATTCAAACGTCAAAATATTGTTGCTTATGAACAGTGTTTTTCTCCTTCCGCTTTAGTATATATAAATTTTGAGTTTTGTTGAAAACCTTGGATTTGTTTAAAGCTGAAAGGATTTCCAGTCAAATTTCACAAACGATATCGTTCCACAACTTGCCGAGTACATCAAACAAAGGCTCGAACAATCTGCTTCAATGGAGAACCAAGAACATGACAGATTCATAAGGGAAAGTAAACAAGCACAGATTAACTAATATAAAGTTTGAATAAACAGAATGATCAATCATCAAGAAGTATATATATAATGATCTTAAGCTAGGTAGTATTCATGTTGCAATATTCAACTTCAACGACTTCATCCATCACTCTTCTCTTGCAATTATTGGAGGTGCAATTTGCAGCTTTCTACGTGGTGGGGAAGAAGATAACATTGAATAAAGGTTTGATGTTGTCAATCAACACAAAGACACACACATCACCAATCGCCAAACTATTCTCTTGCACAAATTTCTTCCAACCACTCAGCAATCTGCATCTTCCAGTCTCATATTGTTCTAGTTTGACACGCCAAGTTCTCCCATCTGAACGCCGAAGGAAGACATGATCACAAGTCTTGCTAAGATGTTTCTTGACAAACTTGGATCGCAAGCTCTAGAAAAACAAAGGGATAAAGCAGAAAGTCAAAAATTTAGGCAAGACTGCTTACGATTAAATTTTCTCGGTAGGGATAGATATGTTAACCAAATTTTTGAGTGCTTTATCGCAAGCTTACCAAATAGCAATATTGGAGATATGTGGGCTGCATGGCAACCTTGAGAAAAGGGTATTCAGATGTAAAGGAACTAACCATCTGAAGAGCTTTAGCCTTTGCCCTTGCAGAGGGACCAGCTTTGCCTGTTAAAAGAATATGATGAGGATATTTTAAGTTAAACAAGAATGACGCAGAAAACACAGTAAGGAAAAAAATAGGGAATAAAATTAAAATTTGTAACTTCCGCTTCTGATATCGGTCATTGTGGATCTTTGTTTTTCATTGATTTCTTGAGCATCATTTCACACATTCAGAATTTCTAATTGGTATGTATGGATATGGAACCACATTGTACAAGTTTGATATTGGTTTTTGCCTTACCACTTGAACTTGTTATATCCTTCTTGTGAGGTCGAGGACACGGCAATGGAGATTTCCCTTTTGTTTCTCTTTGGCAGGGTGACAATTCCTCTAAGATTTGAACAGAATCATCGCCAGAATGAGCCTCATAATCATCACGAGCATCATCACTAGAATCATGATCAGAATTATTGGAAATGGAATCTTCATCAGTTTCTTTCTCCTCAGGAGTTTGTAGTGGATACTCAATCTCTGTGCAGCTTCTATCAAATATGCGAACCAGGAATTTCGAGTTCCCTTCGTACCCAAAAACCAGCCAATGAGCAAAGTCTAGAGAGTAAAAATGTGAGAAGTCTGGCCAACCTTTCTCCAACCAAACCTCACCATCATATCTTCTAAGTTCCATCTCCCATTCCGGACCACTTGGAACCTGAAGAACAACTGAATTTGACAGACCATCTCCATATTTCATCACAAATTTCGTCGGAATTTTCTGCAAAACAGAGAAAATTTCGACTTTAATTTTAAAGTGTGAAAAATTAGTTGATCCTTTGTGTCGAAGAAATGAATCATGTCAATACTATATAACCTAACTACTGCAGCAAACATGAGAGAGAGAGAGAGAGAGAGAGAGAGAGAGAGAGAGAGAGGGGTGCTTACAATTTTGTTGTATTTGGAAGTGTCATTTACAATGATCTTGAAGAAATGGGGAGTGGTAGGGGAATATGTGGTCGGGCAGTCATCAGTTTCCTGGGTTAAACAAGCCATTGTTGAAGAAATTCCAGTATTTCCTTGTTCTAAACTGACGGTGAATTAGGAGAAGGTCGCCAATGAATGAAATTGTTAGATGAAAAATGAAATAAATGTAAAACCAACCAATCCACTCAACCTCAGCAATGATTATTATTTTTTTAATAACTTATGGTCAATTAGGTTGTGTTGAGTCTATTTGTTTCCCTAAATCTCCAAAGCGCTGAAATTGGCTGTGTGCACGGAAATGGCAATTGGATTAAGACCAAGGTTGGAAGAGCCATTACTCCTCATCAAGAAGGTCAAATGCATGTGTGTAATGTTGAATTTCTTTCTTTGATAAGGGATAATAATTCATAAGAAAATTTTGTATTGAAGTAAAAAGAAGAAATTCAAAAACCATTAAAAATCACAAGTGAGAGAATGAGTTCATCTTCTAGGAAATAATACAAGTATTATTCCTTAGGAAAAAGAGTATGACATGTGCAGTAGGTTAATCAACTTAGATAAACAAAACAAACGTAACACAAAAGCAAATAAATGGTATAAGGACTTTTCACCAAATATGCAAAAGAGATTCTTGTAACATTTGAAATTTGTAAGGGTTATATGCTCACCATACACCTAATCATTTGACATGTGTCTTTTCACCATACAACAAAGTTAAAGTGGTGATAAAAAAAAATACTTCCGTTATACAATTCCATCCTAACAGTGAAAAGGATGTAGTTCCAACTGTAGTAATTAAGTTCCATGTATTGAGTTCCATATAACTTGTTTAGTTCACAATAATTTGTTACATTACACTAAGTATGCGCCATAAAATTTGTAACATGAAATTATAGTATAGACGTGGATGCTATAGCCACATTCGCTAGATCAAATGTGCTCCACTCAAATTCAAATTTTCCCCGGCCAAGTTTAAATTAGGCTAAGATCATCACTAAAATACACAAAGCGTCTAACTCATCATTCAATTACGAGAAGGGTGGTACTATTCACACACCTAATTTTATCTCTCACACACCCCTCTTAATTTTCGATCGTCAGATCGAATGAATTGAAGAAGATCAATAAATAAAATTAATAAAGATATATAAGAGATAAAAAAAAATAATGTCTAAATAGCACAAACCTTACGAGAACGGTAATTTACTTCTCCAATTGGTTAATTGATCTGGATAAACAAAACAACTTAAAGTTACCAAACTATACCTCAAGGCTTAAAACATGCAATTGCTTTAAGGACATAATTTTTCCAAATTTCTATTATCTTTGTTTTTTTTTTTTTTTCAAATTTTCTATTATCTTTGCTCCTTAAACTTGTGAGTGTTTGTTCAAAAGTTAAATTAAGTTGGTAGGATAATCATGCTTAAAACACAGGTTAAACTTTAAAACACTCTCACTATATTCTTCATCATCTAGGAGGAGCTACACTTATTCTTTGGTTGTATGAATTATAGAACACCGTTGTGCTCGGTTTTGCGCCAAGTCTTCCATTAGCTCCAAATACCCCATGTCATTTCTTAAGGTCTTTTTCCAAGTTTTTCTAGGTCTTCCTCTACCCTTTTTGCTCTAATCATCTGTCTCACAACCGCATTTTCTAAACAAAGCATCTATAGGTCTTCAATTCATATATCAAAATCACCTTAATCGATTTTCTCTCATCTTATATTCAATTGCAACCACTCCTACCTTACGTCAGATAACCTCATTCTTAATCATGTCATTTCTCATGTACCAACACATCCAATAAAGCATTCTCTTCTCCACAACACTCATTTTTTTGGACGTGTTGATACCTAACCACTCAACATTCCATGCCATAAAATATGACTGGCCTTATTGGTGTTCTATAAAATTTTCCCTTGAGTTTTAGTAGCATATGACAATTTCACAACACACCCCATACACTCTTCCACTTCATCCATCCACCTTTTATTCTATGGTTGAGATCTCCATCTAATACTTCGTTCTTTTGCAATATAGATTCAAGATAATGAAAGCGTTCACTCTTTGGTACTTCCAGATCTCCAATCTTCACCCCCTATCTCATTTGAACCCTCATTCCAACTTGCATGACATGTATTCTATCTTTGACCTACTTGGGCGAAAACCTTTAGATTCCAACACTTTCCGCCAAAGGTTAAGCATCACATTTACTCCCTCATGCGTTTCATCTATCATCACTATAAGATTTGCAAAAAGTATACACCTAGGGATATCATCTTGAATATGTCTCGTTAATTCATCCTTTAACAATGCAAAGAGGTAAGACTTAAAGCTGAGTCTTGGTATAACCCTATGGTTATGGAAAAGCTTTTAGTTTGTCCTTCATGATTTTTATTGATATCCTGGCTTCATCATTCATATGCTACTCGTATTTCTTTCTTCTCTAGAATCCTCTAAATAATTTCTCTTGGGACTCTATCATACGATTTTCCAAATCTATAAAGACCATGTGCAAATCTTTTTGCATATCTCTATATCGTTTTACCGATCTTCATAAAGGACAGATTCCCTCCAAATTTATAAAGATTATGTGCAAATCCTTTTGCATACAAGAAATACAATATGAATAAAATAACTTAGAAAATAAGATAAAACTCGGGATGAACTTTGGCTGAAGTAGTCAAAACTTATTTGTCCGTTTCTTGCGAGCCTGGGGTTGTTTTTGCAAATCATCGAAAATCTCAACATAATCATCCGCATTATTATGGGAAATTTGAGTAATCAATAACAGTGCCAGTGGATTAGCAAACAATGAACGACAACTTTAAATACACACAAAGATTGACGAGAATATACATTGCACTGAGCTAAATGTTTCAAACGAAAAAAGTTCTAAAAGCATTTGAACCACAAATAATCATGTATGATATTTCCCATTTGTTTATTTGCCTTGTGCTGGGTTTTGGTACTCAACAAGAGAAATTAGGATCTCGTCATACTGGATGGAAGAACGTAAAACATCCTGTGCAGTATATTGGTGACTGCAAACCTCAAACATTTTACCTGTCAATCCTTATCAACTTATTTCTTCCATATATACCATATCGCCACAACTGTACTGCTTTCTGTATGAAAGGTCGGTGTCAAACCCGCTACCGACTCATACTCGGAAGACTTGGGGCTCATAGAACAAGTAACAAGGGTGAGGTTCTTCAATTTTTTCCCAGGAGTTGGCTCTCAAGGAGAAGATCAACAACTCACTCGGAACGTCCACACATCATCCTCATAACTAAAATAACCAATGAAAGCTTTGTAGCCATTTGTGGCTGATACATAGCTGAAACCATGTTTGCAAAGTTTTTTGTCCCCTACTCCCAGTAAACCTGGGTTATGTAAGTGGTGGAGGAATCCAGTTGATGGGTTCCAGATAGACAAGTTTTCATAGGAATCTAGTGTTGACTGATAATAATTGACTCAAGTGAATGCCACATCATCTGCCACATCATCTGCCATGTCATTCATATTTCTGTTGAAAGTTAGTTAGGATGGTGCTGTGTAGCTTACACAGTAAGCAAGGTAGTTAGGCTACTATAGGGATATAAAAAGCCGATTGCAGCTTATTGTTTGTAAGAAAATATCATTCTATCAATACAAAACCTTTCATATTCTTTCTAAGTTTTCTTCTATATTCTCTGTATTGTTTCTTTCTTTTTCTTTCTGCAAGTCTGATCTTCTTGGTTAAGATGGTATCGAGCCAAGGTTGAATTTTTTTTGGGGTATTTTCTTCCGCTGAGAAATTCTTTGGGATCGATCGTTGAAGGCTGTGGTGGAGTTCTTGGAGGATTGGTGAAGTGCTTGAACGCTTGCTGATGAATTTTGGGTTGAGGGTCATTCAATCAGGTTGTTGGTTTCTTTCCTTATTCTTTGCACATCAAGTGTTTGCGTTTTTGCTTCAGTGAAGATATATGGTGAATTGGAATGTTTTCTTTGGTTTTTCATATATGGGTTATGTGTTGGATTTGATTAAGGCTGATGCCAAGATTTGTTGAAGATAGACGAATTATAGTTGTGGTGTGATATGATTACAGTTGTTCATTTGCGAAATTGCTGGAATTTCAGCGTTTGAAGTATATGCATATAGAAGGCCGATGCCAAGAAGTAGTGCAAATATATTGAAGAGGTGATCATTGTTGAAGTTTGGAGTTAAACATATTTGTGATTGAGATTGATTTCTTGTCAGTACTTTGTGATAAAGATGTCTGATAAATCAGTACGCATTGAAAGTTTGCTTGGTATGTTGACTGTGAAGTTGCAAGATGACAATTTTGTTAAGTGGAATTATCAGTTTCAGTCGGTTTTACGAGGGTATGATTTCTTTGAATTCTTTACTGGTGAGTCTCCTTGTCCACCAAAGTTTGTGGTTAACACTGAGAATGGAGTGACTACAGAAATCACAGCAGCTTATAAATCTTGGGTTCAGAAAGATATGGCCCTATTGAGTCTGTTAATTGCTACTTTGTCGGATGATGCTATGGAATATGTAATAGGGTGTAAAACGTCTCATGAAGCTTGGATAAATTTACAAGACCGCTATGCGTCTGTGTCCAGGGCTAGGATTAATCAACTCAAAATTGAGTTTCATACAATTCAAAAAGGCAGTGATTCTATTGACAAGTATTTGCTTCGGTTGAAAGCCATTCGGGATCAGCTTGTGTCTACAGGGGAGAGGATCACTGATAATGATGTTGTTATTACTGCTTTATCTGGATTACCACCGGAGTTTGATATTGTTAAGGCTGTAGTTTTAGCAAGGGAGACTTCTATTCCGCTGAAAGATTTCAGAGCGCAGTTGATTGGTGTTGAATCTGCTATGGAAGCAAGGGTCTCTACGCTGGCAAGTGGCATGGCTGCAATGTATGTTCAAGGAGATAAGGTCACAGGTGGTCATCAGAATTCCGGGTATTCACAAGGAGAGAGTTCAAATGCAGGATCCCGAATTGGTGATATTCAAGGCTATCAAGGGAACAACAGGTTTCAAAACAGAAATGGGTATAATACTTCTCACGGGTCTAATACTTCTCAGAACTACAACAGAACTGGTTATGGGTCTTTCAATAATTCAAGGCCTTATTATAATGGGAATAGACAGAGATGGGGAAACAACTATAATAGTTCTTCTACTGGGAATCGGTCTTCTTGGAATGGTAATACTACCTTCAAAACAGGTCCTATAGTTGAATGTCAGATTTGTTCTCGCAGAGGTCATACTGCTGCAAACTGTTCGAATAGGAGGGATGGTTATCAGGTTATAATCTGTCAAATTTGTGGAAAGAAAGGTCATAATGCTCTGGAATGTAGACATCGGAATAACTATTCCTATCAGGGGGCACCTCCACCTCCTTCTCTTACTGCATTTTCTGCTCAAGCTCCGTCTCACATGACTGCTGCAGAATATGGTCAGAATGTTCAACATTTCTCTGCTGCTGATACATGGGTGTTGGATACAGGTGCTTCACACCATATGACATCTAATCTTTGGAATCTAAATCAACCTGTGCAGTACAATGGTGATGAGAAAATCACTATTGGTAATGGGGAAGGTTTGACTGTTCATCATATTGGTTCTACAACACTTTCAACTCCACAACATTTATTGTTTCTCAAGAATGTTTTACATGTTCCAACCATTACTGTTAATCTTTTATCTGTTAAGAAATTATGTGAAGATAATCATTGCTGGTTCATATGTGATGAGAGTATATTTTTTATACAGGACAAGGCAACAGGAATGATGTTGTACCACGGCCAGAGTAGGGGAGAGCTATATGAGATTCCTGTGACTGTGTTTTCGAGAAGATTGGTTGCTGGTCCGAATAAAGCTGTTGCATTACTTGGAAAAGCTGTAAAGACTTCTATTTGGCATAAGAGGCTTGGGCATCCATCTGCAGAAGTGCTTGATGTTATGCTTAGAACTGTTGGACAGACTGTTAGTGCAGATTCCTCACCTTCTGTTTGTTCTTCATGTCTTTCTGGAAAAATGTGTAGACAACCCTTTCCTGTCAAAGAAACTAGGGCTAGTTTTATGTTTGAAAAAGTACATTCCGATATTTGGGGGCCTGCTCCAGTTAAGTCTCGAGAAGGGTTTAGATACTATGTAAGTTTTGTGGATGAGTTCTCAAGATTTGTATGGATCTTCCCTATTATCAATAAATCCGATGTTTTCCAAGTATTTGTCAAGTTTTTTGCATTTGTTACAACTCAGTTTAATTCTGTAATTAAGTGTTTACAGACAGATGGTGGTTCTGAATATATGAGTAACAGGTTTCAGTCTTTTTTGGCACTCAAAGGCACTGCACATTCCATATCATGCCCTTACACACCTCAGCAGAATGGTCTTGCTGAGAGGAAACATAGGCACATCGTAGAGACTGCAATCACACTTTTAACAGAGGCTGAAGTTCCATTACAGTTCTGGAATTATGCTTGTAATCATGCTGCTTTTCTGATCAACCGAATGCCGTGTAAGGTTTTGGGGATGAAGTCTCCATATCAAATTCTGTTTAAACAAGACCCTGTGTTACATACATTGAAGATATTTGGATCTGCAGTTTATCCATTCTTAAGGCCATATACTAAACATAAATTGCAACCTCGGTCTAAGCAGTGTGTTTTTCTTGGTTTTGTGGCTGGATATAAAGGGGTAGTCTGCTATGATTTGAGTAGTACTAAACTAGTATTGTCCAGACATGTGGTGCATGATGAGACTACGTTTCCATTTAAAACAAGCTTGCAGGTGTCTTATGGGAAGTTCAATACAGTCCAGAGTACAACAATGTCTCCAATCATTGTTCCAATACCATGTTTTGGTTCTGATCCCCCAGCTTCTCCAACCCATGCCGCGTCATATGCCAATCCAGAAATTGTGGAAGACCAATCAATGGATAACTTACAAGTTCCAAGCTCATCAAGTCAAGATTCTCCGAATCTCCCTGCTCATACTCATAGCTCTCCTACTCTCTCAACATCAACTCCAAGTACAATATCATTGTTGCATGTCCATAGTCCTTCCCAGTTAGAGGTACTACCACCAATCTCTTCTCCTGTGGTTGACACTAATGAAGAATCAGCTCACCATATGGTCACCAGGTTGAAGTCCGGTGCCATTTCAAGAAGATCTTACACAGGTTATATTGGTTCATTTCCAGAATTACAAACTCTACAGTTGGATAATGAATGTAATTTTACTGGGGGTTTTTCATTTGTTGCTGCAATAAAAGATTTGGAGGAACCATCAACATTCCGAAAAGCTTCTACAAGCCCACATTGGCAAACTGCAATGCAAGAGGAGTTTAATGCCCTCAAAACTCAAGGAACTTGGCAGTTGGTTCCTTCTCCACCAAACAGAACCATTATTGGCAGTAAGTGGGTATATAAAGTTAAGAAGAATCCTGATGGAAGTGTATCGAGGTATAAAGCCAGACTTGTGGCTCAAGGTTTTTCCCAAGAACAAGGCATTGACTACTCAGAAACTTTTAGTCCAGTAGTACGCCACACTACTGTACGACTCATTTTATCCTTAGCAGCTATAAATAAATGGGAATTGAGGCAGTTAGATATCAAAAATGCATTTCTGCATGGTGACTTACAAGAAGAGGTGTATATGAAACAGCCTCAAGGGTTTGTTGATCAAACTAAACCCCATTATGTCTGCAAGTTGATTAAATCGTTGTATGGGTTGAAGCAAGCCCCTCGGGCATGGAATTCAAAGTTCACAACCTATTTACCAGCTTTGGGATTTATACCCTCTTCATCGGATACCAGTTTGTTTGTGAAGAATGATGACAAGGATGTGGTGGTTCTTTTACTATATGTCGATGACATCATTTTGACAGGATCAAATGCTAGCAAAGTTCAGCAAGTTATCGATGATTTGGCAGGTGTTTTTTACTTAAAGGATATGGGCAGACTTACTTACTTCCTGGGACTTCAGATTCAATACAAGGAGAATGGAGACATATTTGTGAATCAATCCAAGTATGTTAAAGATCTTATTCATAAAGCTGGAATGGAGTCTTGTAAACCTGCGAATACACCATGCAAACCTCACAATCAGATGCTATTGAATGAGGGCATACCATTGCAGGACTCCACATTGTACCGAAGTTTGGTTGGTTCCCTGCAATATCTCACTTTTACACGTCCAGATATAGCTTATGCTGTGAATTCCGTGTGTCAATTTATGACTGCTCCGACAGATATACATCTTACTTCTGTCAAACGAATTATTCGATATCTTCAAGGCACTGCCGAATGTGGTCTTACATATGCAGTTGATACTGACATACATTTGACAGCGTTTTCTGATGCTGATTGGGCTGCTGATTTGAACACAAGACGATCTGTGACTGGTTATGTGGTTTATCTTGGTGGGAATCCAATCTCTTGGCAGTCAAAGAAGCAATCCTCTGTCTCTCGCAGTTCTACAGAGGCAGAATACAAGGCACTTGCTCATACTGCAGCAGATGTGGCATGGATTCGGCTCCTTTTGAAAGATTTGGGAGTTGCATTACCTGTTCAACCCACTATATCCTGTGATAATAAATCCGCAATAGCACTCAGTGCTAATCCGGTGTATCATTCGAGAATCAAACACCTTGATACGGATTATCATTTTGTCCGTGAAAGGGTGCATAATGGTGATTTGTTGGTTGAGTATCTCCCTACTGATGAACAGACCGCTGATATTCTTACTAAAGGATTACATAGTCCGCCATTCACTCGTCATTGTTTCAATCTCAAACTTGGTTTCCCTCGTTGAGATTGAGGGGGGATGTTGACTGATAATAATTGACTCAAGTGAATGCCACATCATCTGCCACATCATCTGCCATGTCATTCATATTTCTGTTGAAAGTTAGTTAGGATGGTGCTGTGTAGCTTACACAGTAAGCAAGGTAGTTAGGCTACTATAGGGATATAAAAAGCCGATTGCAGCTTATTGTTTGTAAGAAAATATCATTCTATCAATACAAAACCTTTCATATTCTTTCTAAGTTTTCTTCTATATTCTCTGTATTGTTTCTTTCTTTTTCTTTCTGCAAGTCTGATCTTCTTGGTTAAGATCTAGAGATACAAATACCAAACCATTGCATGATCCCAGTAGAAACACAAGACTAGCCGGTTGATTGCACGGGGAGTTAAGCCTTCTAGCCGAAGAATTGCCTCCAAAATACCTAGTTTTCGGGTTGAACGATTCGAGTTGAGTGTTGGTCTCCTATAACACCCTCATTTCTGCTTATGCCGATAGGGGAGAGACTGAGCCGGCATTGAGCTTGTTCGCTGGGATGAGAAATTTGGGTCTTGACAAGGATGGGTTTACCATCTCTGCTGTGATCACGGGCTGTGGCGATGATGTCGGTTTGCTTAGGCAACTGCATTCCGTGGTCGTGTCAGGTGGCTTTGATTCATATGTTTCGGTAAACAGTTCTCTTGCAACTTACTACAGTAGAAATGGGTTTTTGGAAGAGGCGAAGTGGGTGTACTTGGTGATGGGAGAGGTGAGAGATGAAGTGTCTTGGAATTCGATGATTGTGGCGTATGACCAGCACCGCCAAGGACTGAAAGCGCTGGGATTGTTTCAGGAAATGGTTCGGAGGGGGTTCAATGTCGACATGTTTACATTGGTAAGTGTTTTGACTGCATTTACGTGTGTGGAGGACTTGTTGGGTGGACTTCAGTTTCATGCTAAGTTGATCAAAACTGGTTTCCACCAGAATTCGCATGTTGGGAGTGGCTTGATTGATTTATATTCAAGGTGTGCTGGTGGCATGTCGGAATGCTGGAAAGTGTCTCAAGAGATCCCTTTTCCGGATTTGGTTCTTTGGAACACGATGATTTCTGGGTATTCTCAAAATGATGAGTACTCTGAAGATGCTCTTCATTGTTCCCGGCAAATGCAATGCGTCGGTCTGGAACCTCTAAATGCTGCTCCATACGTAGTGCTGTCAAATATATTTGCTAAAGCAGGCAAATGGGAAGAGGTAGCAACAATTAGAAAGCATATGCGAGATAGAGGAGTGAAGAAGAAACCAGGTTGTGGTTGGATCGAGGTGAATACGAGGGTACATGTTTTTGTGGCTGAAGAGATTTACCACCCGATGATCAAAGAAATTCACGAATACTTGGAGGAGATGTCAAGGAAGAAGAAGCGAGCGGGCTATGTGCCTGATTTATGATGGACCTTGGTAAAGGATGATGTGTCTGTGCAAGAAGAGGGGGAGATAAGGTTAGGTCATCACAGCGAAAAGCTAGCGGTTGTGCTTGGATTGCTCTCGACAATAAAGTGGGGACTGCCACAATGCAATCAAATTTATCCCTGCCAAGGCTGGGAGAGAAATCACCGTGCGAGATGCCCACAGGTTTCACTGCTTTAAGGACGGATTGCTCTTGTGCGGATTATTGGTGACAGCGTATGTGAACTTCAGTTTTCTTTCTCCATAAAATGAAGTTGCGGCTTCTGCAAACACGATGTCACTGATTTTTCCTTACAATTAGTCTCCTACAGCTATAGAACAGACCTTTTTTCAAGCCAGACAAACAAAATTGCTAGTGAAGAAGTGGAGCTGAAAGATTCCGAGAAAGAAATAAAGCATGGTATGTAAAACAAAATTCCTTGATACAACCGTTTTATATCAACCGAATACAGATCAGTTCGAGGCCTAATACAAATCACCTTGTATATTCAATCAACTATGTCAATCAATAGTGACTATATCGTTCACAACAAAAGTCGATGTCCTTAAAGTATCATATAAAAATAAAAAATTAACCCAGTAGAGGGCTTGTTTTTATACGACAGCTAAAACAAATTTTACCTGTATCAGCCATGTTGCGCATACCAAAACTTGTGAATAAATGATGCTATGATAGTGTATTAGTGATATGAGTTAAGGTGAAACACTTGGCAGCTTGGCTGGTATGATTCCTTTGATGTGGCCTGCTCGAACTTCTTGTTGGCAGCTTCATTTTCTTCTAAGCTGGTCTGGACAAAATAACGTATCCACCAAGAGGAGCTTCGCATTTTGGCCTAACAGAAAACAAAGATAATATCAGCCATAAGGTCAACCAGCAATACAAACTGATGACTAAACAACCAAAAAAGGACCATAAGTGATCACAAATGCTACATCGCTAGCATATCTTTTACTTATTTCAAGTTAAAAGAAGGATTAGGGTTTATATAGCCCCTTCATTTTACCAACTAATGCACTTGGATAGAATCATGCTTATCATTTTAAACTCAAGCAAACGATAAGCAGCAGGAGTAATGACCGTCAACTTTACAGAATGTAGGAAACCCCACATACGTAAGAGTAGTAATCCAACAGTTACAAAGTAGCAGGATGACATCATAAAGGCAGCATATGATCACTTACTGGACGTCCGAATTTGGATAGCTCAGAAACCTTAGCTTTCTGTTGGCCAGGAAAACCTAAACATAAAAGTAAAATAGCATTGAAATTAGAAATGATTGTTACCAAAATCAAAAGATTAAAAAAAAAAAAAACAAATTACTTTCTACTGGAATAGAAAAAGGTTAACGAACATAGAGTCAGAAACACTTGTATCAGTGTATTTCTGGCTGAACTAAAACGGCTAAACATCTCCAAATTCATGGTATGCTGAGGCATTAATCAAAAGAGAAGTACTAGAGTGCAATATATCATTGTGAATCTTTTGACAAAGTGCAATTTATCTCATATGAGTCTAATTAGTTCCGGACATAAACTCCTGCTAACAAACTATACGAAGGCTTTATAACGTTAACACTGCCCAAGTTATATGAACATTATAGAACAATATACCTGAAAAAATAACAAGGCCATCAGAAGACACCCTTGCCAATTCTGGAAGAGTCCTGTTCAGATACTTCGGAGAGAGGTAATCTAAAGCATCCGAGACAATCACAAGAGAAAAGGACTTCGCTTTATAGGGTAGATGGAACTTTATATCAGCCACCCGCACAATGCCTTTGCGCACAAGACTCCTGCAAGTCCTATCAGCATCCTCTATCTCATATGGTTCTACACCCCATGCTTCAATTTCCTCATCTTTCAACAATGCAGATACAACTGAACAAGTATCAGGGCCAATATGCAAAACTCTGTGCATGCTGCCACTATACGCTTTCTTTAGGAAAGGTATTGCTCTCTGAACTTCTAGCGTGCATGAGAAGTCTCCTGATTATAGAAGCAAATGACAAAAATGCTATTATTACAAGTATGTGAGAAATAGTAATCGCTAAACACTTGTAAAAATACAAAAATCATCAACCCAAACAAGCGCACTCCACACAAACGAAAAAGTCCAGCATCAGGAATGATAAATTGTACAACATGAACATAACAATACAAGCAGAAAGGACCACAAACTCACCTTCAACTCTACTAACTACTTTGGCACCCCCGAGGACACCTGAATTTTCAAGAACAAACATTTCGATCAGCACATTCATGTGTAAGTATCCAAATCTTAAAATAGGAAGCAATTAAATTCCGAGAACCACCGACATCTGAATATAATGATTACAGAGCTAGCAGATCGAATTAACAAATTCACACCATTAAATGCAAATCGGATTTGCTAATGCATTCAATTTAACACAAACCTGATCCTTTATAAACATAGCCGATTAGAAGAATGGCTCCCTGAAATTTCAACCAAAAACCAAAACAAAACACAGTTACAACGCGAAACTCGTAATCTTTCCCATTCGTCGTCATAATTTAAAAGCGAATTTCTAAACAATGTAGGAGCTACCCATTGAACACTGAACAGAAACTACATTACAATGAATTGGCATACAAGAAGTCGAAAATTCGAATCGAAAAAATTTACCACGACTACAAGGCCAATGGGTAACAAAGGCGACGACTTCGATTTAGAGTTGAAGGCTCCGGAAAACGGAAAGCTCCCATTGCGGCGCGTGGATCCCACCGTCCTCCTCGACATGACTGCTGCTTCTTTAATAGGAGACGAATCCGAAAATTACTGTACACAGCATTAATTACAGATTATGGATTAGATCCATATCTACTGTTATGAATGTGAACCGAAGCTTCGAAGTCCAATTCGATTTGGATCTTCTCAAATTTTCCCGCGAAACAAACAGAAAGTTGAATTTTGCAAATAACAGAGAAATTGGATCGAATTTTGGAGTTACCTCAGATTCAGATCGACGAACGGGAGCAGCACAATAGGGATTTGATCAGGAGCAATGGCTTTGGTTCTTAGATCTGTGGATTTTTTTTTCAGAAAACAAAATCGTTTTGCTTTTAGCAGTAGAGAGAGAGTTGAGCAAGTGGGAATGCATGTTTATATTTGTATGGGTGTATAGCACGCGGCATTGGCATTGTGTCGGCGGGATCTTGTTTTTGTTCCTGCAAATAATTAAAGGATACTTTGGACATTCTGTACTAAAAAGATAGAATAATATTAGAAAGATTAAATTTTTTAAACTAAATTACAAATCAAATAATGTGTTATTAATAAGAAATAAGTACGTTAATCGATATTTAATTAATAATCCAAATATTTACAACCACATCATTTAGTTCGTAAATTTGATTTAAAAAATTTAGTATTCTTAGCATTACTTAAAAAGATAACAATAAGGTTTTCTCCCCTAATTCAAGCGATATTTTAATTCAATTTAGATTATAAAATGAAGAATTTGAACTTAGCTCAATTTTCGTCAAAAGCGAATTTGAACCACATTATTGCTAGTTCATTGTGAGGCTGAGTCATCTCTCTCACTCCTATAGTGTAGATAATATTGTTCATTAAAAATAATAAAGTGTATTGAAGGGAGCACAATGTTTTCCATATAAGATATTCAACTCTCTATGGAACGTGTTATTTAATGTAACCGATAACAAACTAAACTTAGTAAATAGAGAATAACTAGAAACACATAAGAAATATATTGGGTCGGCAAAACTTTTGCCTATGTCCAATTCTCATTTACGCTTCTTTGAATTAATAATAGAGCGCATGGTGCTTTTGTAAACCCTATAACTAATCCCTTTGACACGGTTGTCTCTGTTTTCTTCTCTCTTTTTTCTAAACCCCCAACCCTATTTTATAAGTAGTGTGTAGTTTACATGCCTTTTTCATATTAAGTTTCCTACTCTACACTTACATTCCTATTTTGTTTCTATTTTTAGGGTTCCTAATCTAATTGTACAAGAAAACTTATTTCTTTCTTAATCCTTGCAGGACAAGAATATGTGCACCTTTAGCTTTCCAAATACAATTCAAAGCAAATTAAGACACTAACATTGACAAGCCAATTCTTATCAATCTCCACCTTGGTGAGTCAAACCAAGTCTTGATTGTTGCACTCCAGAGTATCTTTGAACCTTTATGAAGCAGCTCTGGAAATCTTCAAGAACATTCACCTTGGCAGACTTCTTTTTTCCTCATTGCACCTCAAGTGAAGAAGTGCTCCATCCCTTACTCAATCAACCTGATTGATTATGTTCAAGCAATGCTTGAATTTTTTTACTAGCACTATCTTGGTAAGAAATATGCGGCATTGTCATCCGTGTAAACCTTTTCAACCAAATATCCTTAGCCATCATGTAATACCTCACTTCAATGTGCTTTGATCTTCCATGAAAAACTAGAGTCTTTGCCAAGTGAATGGCACTTTAACTATCACATTTCAGCTTCACGAAATCCTGAGTGATTCCTATTTGGCTTACCAAGCCATTAAGCCAAATTGCCTCATTTCTAACTTCAACCAGAGCAATATATTATACTTCTGTGGTCGACAAAGTTGTAATTGGTTGCATAGTGCTCTCCAACTAATCAGTCCACCTACGCAAAATATAACTTGAGGTAGACCTTCTCTTGTCCAAATCCCCTGCATAGTCGGCATCAACGTACCCCAACACCCATGAATTTTCTTTCTGCTTTTCAAACAAAATCCCTGGTCGCCAAGACTTTCAAGTGACACAGAATCTACTTGATTGCATCCCAATGTTGCCTTCTTGGATTTACCATGTACTTGGAAACGACACTGATTACTTGACAAAGGTAAGGTTGTGTGCACACCGTTGCATACATTAGGTTGCTCACAATATTAGCATGTGGCACTTCTTCATCGCTTGTTTCTCTTTCTTAGACTTAAGACATCGTTGGTCACTAAATCTGAAGTGAGCTGCCAAATGAGTCGAAACTACCTATACTTCTAGCATGTTGAACTTGTCAAGCACCTTCTGGATATACTTGGCTTGTGATATTCTACCACTGATCCTACCTACCTCTTTGAATTTTCATGCCAATGATATTTTGTTCATGTAATCCTTGCTTTTTCCTAAACACCCACGTGGATCCAACTAGCTTATGTATTTGGGCTTAGGAACTAACTCCCAAACAAAGTTCTTGTAAAGTGACTCCATTTTTCCTATGATGCACTTATCCAACTATCTCGCTCATCACAAAAATTGACATAGTATTGGGGGTGGTGGCAACGACAGCGATGGGTGGTGATGGGGAAGAGGAGGGAGGGTATGGTGGCCTGTAGTGGTTAGGGTGCAGAGGTTACAATGGTAGTAGAGGTAGTGGCAACGACAGTGGTAGTCGTGGTGGCACTAGCGATGGTTGTTGTGGTAATGGTGATGGTGAGGACAAAAATGGTGGTGGTAATGGCAGTTGTGGTTATGGTTGTGATGACAACAATGATGATGACAGTAATAATTGTGTTAATGTAAGGTTAGTGGTTGTAATGATAGGTGGTGATTGTCAGCTTGTATTCCAAGAGAAAAAAAATCTATGTAGAAGGATAAATAATGTTAGTATAAAAATTAACGAGGTTATTATAAAAATTAAAAATATTCATTAAAGGTTCAACTCGCTTTATATAAAAGTAGTTTTTCGAAGCACCCTTCAAACTTCTTTTATAAGTTGTTGTCTAGAAGCTATTATTTTAAAACAATACCAAATGGCCCCTAGAATCTTCTCATTTTCTTCTCCCATCAAAGGCAGTATTTGCTTCGCTTCATGTGAAATATGAGAAATTCCTTTATAGTTGTCGACTACCCATGTAAATGGGCCATCAGCTATATACAGTGGCGGATCCAGGAATCTTACCCCAAGGGGTCGCAGTGTAAAAGTTCAATAAGGATAGCGCGCGTAGCGCGAAATTTTTTTTTAACAGAAACGGCATGCATATCGTCATTTCATTGGGATAGCGCGACTAGCTACTCCAAAATCCTTGTTCAAAGGTCCTGAACGTACAAAAAAAATATCTAAGAAGTCTAAAATTTAGAAACACATTAAGCATATATGCCATATAACTTAAGATATTTTGAATAATTATATCTAATTTTTCAAAAATAAAAATAAAAATAAAAATCTCATGTAATGAATTGGATGGTTTCATAATAAAAAAACTAGAAAGCAATGCCAGACATCCCCAAACTACGTACATTGCTATCATCAAAGAAATCCCCTAACCAAACACACGTGGCTTAACGCGCTTAACGTGCTGTCAAGTTATATGGGTGGCTTACATTTGTAAATGTCTGGCATTGCTTTGATGATAGCAATGCAAACACCTCCAACGGTCAGAAAAGCATTGCAAACACCTCCAACGGTCAGAAAAGCATTGCAAACACCTTCCATCACTCACATTAGCAAGAGACTCACAAACAGAGACCATATTTTATTCTTTTTTATTCTTTGCTTTTCCCCATCTCTAATATAAAAATTTAAACCTGGGTATTGACAGCCCATTTTTCCTTTTTGAAAACGTCAACTGCTATCCAAATGTGATTGGACAAAATTATAAAATAAATTTTATGGGAAAGTTTGAGATGGTCACGTGAGAAGGAAAGGATGAGAGAGAAACTCATCTTCTTCCTCCTTTCGTCGCAAGAACAGAACCTGAAAAACTTAGAAATTCCAGAACACTGCACTCGTTTTGCCCAGGTTGCTTTTAAAAAAAAACAGGCGCGCAGCGCCTTCTCCTTCGTCTTCGTTTTGCCCAGCCGCCGAGGAGCCTTTCGTCGAACAGTTGGTGTGCAGCCAAGGGGTCGCACCAGTCAGCTCCAAGGGGTCGTTCCACCATCTCCAAGGGGTCTCTAAGGTAGTTTCCATGGCTTCCAAGGGGTCGTGTGACCCTATTGACCCCACTGTGGATCCGCCTCTGGCTATATATAGCCTATTTCTTTGCTCAAAGATAGTGTAAATGAAAGAAAGAGTATCTTCACATTTATCATTGTTCAACTGCTACAGCGTCCTCCTCTATGCAAGGAGTCCTCCATTTCTGATCAAATGTACCTATTTTCCACAACATTTTCCTTTGTAAGCTTCTGCAGCTTCTCATCTATGAGCTTCAACAACTCTTGCAACCCAACTCCCATTAAGGCAGATGTTCTAACATGCGGACTGGACTGAACTGGTGATTGCCATTGCTTTTCTATTCACAAGTCCTTGGGATATTCGCTTTGTTGGTCATCCGTAGTTTTCAAGGTTGTATAGGACCCATTTTCCCCCCCAGTGATCTTCGACATCTAATGATGACAACCAACCATCAGAGTAATCACCTTCTTGGTCATCCATAGCTTCAAGATTCTCATGTGACGGATCAATTTCTGCTCCTGAGAGCTCACATTCCATTGCTAGCCTCCCCATCTTCACCACCAACAAGACATTCATCAAAATCTACATTGTCCTCCTCATATTCAATCTGAGGAATTCCAAAGGATACAGATAATTGCATCAGTGTTCTTTTCAGCTTTTAGTTCCATTTTGATAAGTTTACAAGTGGAAAGACTAACAATACCTTATTCCAAACTTCTATCATGTTTTCAAGCTTTTCCTTGAATATGCCAATTTGCTCAAGAATTTGTAATACAGTCGATCGATGATCATCAAGATTAGGAGCCGTACAATCCAACACATGATGCAAGCATACATAAACATTTATTAGATGTGACATGTTGTGAACCACTCTGCGTATTAGTTAGGCCAAACAAGAAATATTAATCTCTCTGCTAATGTGTTTTATCTATCTGTCATATCATCAGATGATGTAGGATACCAAACAGAAGCTCAGAGACATATCAATAGCAAGACATTAATCGCACTGTATTAATTTGTATCATAAAATGGACAAGTAATTAGTCATACCACAAGCAGGTTAGTTTCCACTACTTCTTCTAAAGTTACATGAAATGCTTCCACTAGCTACAAAAGTAGTTTCTATGAGCAATGAACAGGATTAATGATAAGACACTAAATGAGTAAAGTAGTTTGGACATGCTTTCTATATACCTACACTGGCAAATCTAATATAAATATGATCGTGTCACTCACGAGCACTTTCTTCCAAAAGATTAGATACTCAGAATAAGCGCAAAACAAATTCTAGGAATCATCAAAGAAAAAACTCGTTATCACAATTCCAAAACACAAAGAACAAGAAACATAGTTATCATTGAGGGTCATATACCCTGAAGGAAGAACCCTTCTCAATTTAGGATCAACTGTAGCAAACAATCTGCAAACACACCACATCTTCGTCAACATATTAAAAACCAACATCAAGGCTTAAAATACATAGGGTTTATGGATGAAATAACATGTTATGTGAATGGAATTTATTATCGAGAATCAATGTACAGATCACTATTTGAGATGGCACTAACTAATGTAGATTTCCCCTATCACAAGAAGTGAGAATCAAATGTTTGGATGATTTGTGCAAAATCAAAGTAAATACAATGGATTAGACCACATACAACATTTGTATACCCAAAAAGAGCAACAGTAGGTAAACCTTGACCATAAGATCCTCCATGATTCTTACGACCAGCGTGTTGCACAGCTCGAGTACAACGAACATCTTGAATTTGTGATAACAGACTATTCCTCATTTCTGAAATTCTAAGATTATAGTCTGATTAAGTGGAAGCACATATGCAATAATACTATAATCGTCATCTAGACTCCACTCCTAGCTCAATAGCTCTATTTTTTATATATAAGAAAAGACGAGTATCCATAAAACTTTGTGCTTTAATCTAGAAAAGAAAAGAGGTAATAAAATGAAACAAGCAAAAAAGAAACAAAGGAACAAGTAAAATGAAGAAAATTGTATTAGTTGGAATCTAGTGGTTGATATAGGCATAAGACTATTTGGAAATGAATTGGCTGAAATATCACATCTCACAATATTTTAGTAAGTAACATGTCAAACCGATGCAGTTATGAAAAATAGTGCTTTTTCTTCATAAGCTTAATGAAATAGCCACTTTCCGTGGAAGTCCCATAAAACTAGAGCACCCAGAAATAAAGATTAACATAAGATATTAGAGTCGAGGAATGAACCTTCATCGTTAAAGCTGAAGTTTAGTTTCTCCTGCACCACTAAAGAAGCCACGTTCCCCACTTCCTTTCCTGCAATCAAGATCCATCTAGTAAAAATCTTCTCTAAGTACGGATGTACCGAACAACTAAGTAAATTCTCTTATCTACTTAAATTTTTCAAACTTAGACAATACATTACCCTCGGGCACTAATAACTTCAGCTTCTCCATCCATTCCAAAAGTAGAGCGTCCAGCTTTGATATGCAGCATGCACAAGTGAGCTCAATGAGGAAGACAGTGAGTTGGGCTATCAAATGTAAAGCTTCATTTGGGCCAAGAGAATCCAAATACGATCGTTGGGCTACTCAATGTTAAGTTTTGCTTCTTATGGTCGTATATCGAACCGAACTGTTCAGTTCGAGTTGCGTTCAGTCAATTCGAGTTCGAATATATATGTGAGTATTACAAAAGTATGAAGCAAATGACGTTTTACCACAGTGGTAGAAAATATTTATGTTTATGCATTATGATGCGGGATAGATTCTCACCAATTACTTTCTAAACCTTTAGCTCAATACAACGGTTTTACACTTGACATCGTGAGTGGACCACATCAAAGTCCCAGACCTCAAAGGACTAAGCATTTGCTTGCAGAGCATGGTCTGCATCACAGTAATAAAACATAACAATATGCGTAATATAGCTTGCGGCCTCACTTTCCAGCTGCATGCAGGTTTCTATGTATATAATCCTCACCAGTAAGTCACCACCCATTTAGGGAAGAGATCAAATCAATTTATGGCGCATCAATTAACGGTGGTTGTGCTATGTATATAAACCCCTATTAATTATGAGAAAGTGTAATTAGCTTGTTGAAGATTTTATGGGTGAGTGGTTATATATTTCCAAATTAAATCTGTAGACTAATAGTGTAGGTCAATGTGCTCAATCAGTCTATCCTTCTAGCCAAAACAAGTCGCAGATAGCACTCTTAACTCTTTTTCTCTAATATATAAAAAGCATCAGCGTGGAGAATTTCATCTTTCATCTTCTTATGTCAAGAAAAGCATGTTGGGTGGTCACTGTTTTGCAATATGCATATGGAAAGTCTTTTGGCAGCAATATTTGTTTTGTTCTTTCTCTTGAGTACATTGAATGTACGTTGTAATGAAAATGCAATGAAATACGATCTTAACAGATATTTCAAGTACTATCACAGTCGATAAGAGGGGTAGAGAAAACTTTACCACAGTGCAACAAACCATCGACTCTATTCCATCAAATAACTCAGTTTAGACTCGTATCCTTATTAAGCATGGTGTCTGTTTAAGTGCCATTTTCTTCCAAGTTTTTATTTACGACCTATTTTCACAACAATGAAACCTTAACAATTTGATATTTTTTAGAGACTCTAATTATGGCCCCATATGGTTTGTCGCCCCCTATAGTTTTGCCCACCAACACTTTGCTGGACAAAGGTCGCCGCGCAAAGCTTATTGCGTGAATTTTTACCAAACAAAAATAGAAAATTGCCGATTAAAGATATTTTGCCCGACCAATCTTCCGACGACAATTTCTTTGAGTAAAAGTGTGTTGACCAATGTTGGGGACCTTTTGATCGGGTTGGATATGGGCCTCAGAGGAAACTCTCAGCTCCTCTAGTTCGTTTTCGACATCAAGTCCTAAAATACTTCGAAAGAATTAACACATTTTATGAAGCATTCCAGATGAATCAATGATTCTGATTTAGCAATGATTGAACAAATTCAATGAATTGTAACTTTCTTGAGTGAAGCTTGGAGTTGAATTCACTGGTTTAGCATGAAAAATGGCCTAAACTTGCATGCATGGTTTAAGGATGGATAATCTAAGGTTTTTAATACTTTGGCAGTTTTACAGAGCCTAACAAACTTAAGGGAAGGTTTAGAATAAAAGGAAAACTTATCACTCAAGAACTAGGGTTTCCTACACTTAGAGAAAGTTTGCTCTGCTTAGTGCGTTCTTACCCTTGTTCGTCCCCTTCTTCCCTTGTTGGTCTCCTCTTTTCAATGTACTGACCTCTTAAATGTATAGGGATTCTCGCATGTTCTAGCTTGGGAATCTTTGGTTTGTCGTTTCTTCCGGCTTTTGCTAAGTCTTCTTTTCCTTTTCCATAGTTGCAACTATAAGACTCCTCTTTGGTATAACGATACAGGAGACTGGTAGCCTTGTGAAGCCTAGGCTAAACACACTGCCTAAAATGCCTTCATCCTGCACCAAGTTCCACAAAAAACTCCATCTTTGGCAATGTTTTTTCTATTTTCTCTCTCGTTTTCCTGTATTAGCTAGGAAGGGAAAGGTTCTTTCTCTACTTATTAAAAAGGCACACGGCTTTAGATTAAACGTGATCTCGTTTTTTATTTGGTTTAGTTAGCTCTGGTTTTGTTTGTTTCCTAAATGTCCTATTTGGTTTGTCTTTTTTTCTTAGCCAAATGGAATTAGAATCATGAACTTGGATTTTTGGTGCTCCCAAGCAGCCCAAAATCTTTCACAACCCTCATTCTAGATAGGCCCAATAAACTTCTGTAACCATCCACACCACAATCCATTTGGCAAGCCCGTTATATGGCTTAGGTTAACCCAAGCATGCAGCGTGGCATCATTTATAACGTTAATAGTATACCATGGCTTGACACAATAAATACGCATGATTTGCATGGGTTGGTACAATTATACAGTTGTTGTAAATTATTATTTTATTAGCATGTTGTGATCGTAAATTCACATACCCTTCGTTTCACACTTTTTGCATAAATTAAACTCAGTTTGCGACGTATTTGCAACAATTGGGCTTGAGCTACAATTGAACTTGTTGGTGAAAATTTTAGACCCCAACAACCAACTTTGCTTGACAAACCTAACATGTCGGACCAAATTATCGAGCAAAGTTGTATTTTATGAAAAAAGGAAATAATAAAATACATTTAAGCTAACAAAATTTTCGTCAGGTAAGCTTTATTAAAAAATTAAAAATATAAATATTTGCTTGAAAGATTGAAAAGCCTATGGCGGAATATCAGCTACCTTAGTCCATCAATGTGGGCCTGCGGCTGATATCGAATGACTATCATAACTCGTTAATGGTCAAGTCCAGGTCGAAGAACTTGCTTAGATTCTAGAATCCCACCATCATGCGAACCACATTCGGGGAGCATTGAGCATGAGCAGACCTCATGGAGCACCTCTTGAAAGAAGTGTGACATGGCAAAGGTGAACCCCAGTACTAAGTAGTATGGGTGGAACTTAATGGCTCTCTTCCCAGCTTTGGCAACCTCAACATACAAATCATGATTGCTACCCTCCCTTACCCATTTCACGCAGATTCTGAATAGGATTGCATGCTTGTACGTCTCAAGAGAGTCCCAAAATAGGTCTTTACAACCTATCTTAACTTGAGTAGCGTTAAAGTAGCTAACTTTACAAGAAGACCCGCCTTTACGGTACTTAGGCAAAGGATATTCATCACTCTTACGAGCAGACAGAGGCATATTGAAGAAGTCCAGCACAAAAACACAATAGGAATGCTTAAAATACTGCTCGAAGAAGAAAAAAAAAAGATAAGGCAAACAACGAAAACTAACGCCTTAACGCCAGACCATATGGCCCAAGTCAAAGCCAGCAGAGGCCCAGTCTGCGCTGGCTTCTCCCTCACATACCAAACCCAACATTAGACAAGCCCAACAACCCTGTTTCTTCTTGTCAGGCCCGTGCATCTCTCCTCCACTTTCAGTCCAGTCCACAAGGCCCAACTTTTCGTGGCCTTCCCATCTCTTATCTCCATTTCCAGTAAGGCCCAAAGGTCCAGATTCCTCTATCTTCTCTTTCATGTAAACCCGGCCCGAGTTAGTCCACCTAATCTCTTGGCTCGCGCCACCTCTTTTCCTCGCACCACCGAGCCAGGCATGGCTCCTACAATAAAAAAACAAAAAAAAAAGTTTGATTTTTCCTACCTTTGGTGCGGCAACGGAGAAAACAATGATGATGATCAACTCTTAGCAGGGCTAAAGAAGACTACAGGAAGGGTACAATTTCCAGTGGTTTTTTCTCTTACTTGTTGAGAGAATAATTATTCTCTGGGTTTATTTAGTTCTCTACTTATTGTATGTTTATACAACCATAATCAAAATAAGAGGAATTTGATTGAGAATGAATTGAGTTTAGGGGGAATTGGAATGAAAATGAGCCAGAATCAGATTCCTGTTGAAGCTATTTACTTAATTGTTGAGGAATCAGAATAGAAATGAAACTAAGTTGTTTACAAATTCAGCAGAATTGGAATAGAAATCAGTATGATTACTAAATTGCCCTTGTTTTTTTGTTTTTGCTTTTTTGTTTATTCTATATTTATGTCTAAAAACATTTTAATTAGAAATTTTTATTTATTCAATTAAAGTAAAGTTAAAATGTCAATATTGTTGCAATCCTATTAGATTATGAATATGATCGTGTAAATCCTAGTATATTTAGTGATATCTTGTATATTCCCTTTAGTAGTTTAATTCCTATTAGAGTTGTAATCCTAATAGAGTAAGGATTTAACCTTCCCTACTACTATAAATAAAGTCATAATGGGGTGGAATAGAACACATCTCAGAATTACATATCTCTCTTCTCTCTCTGTTGCCGCGCGCCCCTCCTGTAATTCTCATTTGGGGTGTAATCCTAACAGAGTTGTAATTCTCATTTGGAAGTTCTGTCAAACTCAGGGGGAGTATCCAGAAGTATACTCACTTGATTACAATGTACTATTTTTCCCTACGATTAGGAGCATTTTTCCCACTGGGCTTTTGCTACCTAACTGGGTTTCAACCAGGCACTTATATTGGGCTGATCATACCCTTGTGAGTTCTTCCACTGGGGTCCAGAAGACGTTTAGTTTTGACCTAATGCAACTTCTCACTTTTCTCCTTAGTCTATAGGTTTTTCTCCCACCTTGAGTTTTACCATAGCGAGGTTTTGTGAGTTTTACCTTTTATGCATTCTTCCGTTGATTTAAGACTTGCATTCACTCATTGTGCCAACGACTTCATCATTGTACTTACTTCATCGATGAATATTTGATGCACAATTTGTTTAAGTATTTACACACTCAAGGGAGAGTGTTGCAGTCCTATTAGATTAGGAATGTGATTGTGTAAATTCTAGTGTATCTAGGGATATCTTGTATATTCCCTTTAGTAGTTTAATTCCTATTAGAGTTGTAATCCTAATAGGGTAAGGATTTAACCTTCTCTACTACTATAAATAAAGGCACAATGGGGTGGAATAGAACACACCTCAAAATTACATATCTCTCTTCTCTCTCTGTTGCCACCGGCCCCTCTCCCTCTATATCCTTTATATGATTCAGTAAATTAGGCCTAAAACAAATATTGATTTATTGTGTATAAATTATATTATAATCTAATTAAAAGCCAAAATCCTAGCCACATTCATTTTCCTACCCCGCAAAAGAAAGAACCCTGAAATTTGAAGAAATTCGTTTACTCATGCCTATTTCTTTCTCAAGTTTTGGTGTTATGGAATCAATTGGTGGGTTTTGGGCGGAGTGATTTTACAGTCATATCAGGTAGTGGGGGTGAGGCGATTTGACAAATTTGGGTTGCAAATGTTTGTGGCCTGGGCATGGTATTGGTTATACAGTAATGATGAAGAAGGGCGATGAAGAAGGGAGATGGAGAGGAAGAATGGTCGAGAGTGAGATGGCTGGTGAAGGAGATGAAGGGCAATATTGGAATAATAAAAACCAAGTGAGGGCATAATTGATAAAAGAAGTCAAAATTCCCCACCAATCCAAGAATTCAATTACCTCGCTTATCTAGGGAGTCCAATTCCTCCAAAATGAGGAGTTGGATTCCTTAATCCGTGTGGACCCTACATGAATTTTGATTCCCCAAGATTACATAAACAAAGATGTATCCCATAATCGGAATCCAATTTCGTAAATTGATTCCGATTACGGGTATGTAAACGTGCCCTTAAGGTAAACTTTAATAAGTCCGATAGGCTGTTGGTCTCCTTTCCCAAAAGACTTTAACTTCAAGTTGAAGCTTAGAATGTAAAGCAAATCAAGAAACAACTTTCTACTTGTCTACTCAACTTGGGATTTCTAAACCTCATACCCTTTCCTGCGCAGCACAACAAGTGTCGAGGTATTTGTGAAGCCAAAAATAATTCGATAAATTCCTGGAGCTGACACGTGGACTATTACAGCAAAAATGAGAATGCCCTTATTAAAATGGTGTGGCCTACATTTAATCCACGTGCAGTCCAATTTCCTTGGAAGTCTAAGCAGTTGCCTACGACCTCATCAATCTCCCATGCCCATGGCAAGGAGATAAATTGAAGGTATTAAAGATAAGATTAATTACTAAATCCTATCTTTATACTTTCCTAAATGAAGACCAAATCCAATTAGGAATTCCACAAGATAATCCAAGATATTATTTATTAAATAATATCTTGGGATAATTCTTTCATCATCCATCATACGGATGACACACCTTGGTCAATCGAATGTCGATGCATGGCACAACAAAACCTTGCACATGTGGCCAACCCTAGCTTTATAAATACCCTATCTCCACCAATTTCTGATAAGTTTTTGCACGGAATTAAGCCTTAAACTCTCTTTCTTTTAAGAGAAACTGACTTAGGCATCTGAGATCCATTGGCTAACCCCTTCTTCCTCCCCCTCCCCCCGCCTCATGGGCGCGCATGGCTTTGGCCGTCGATCAAAGGTGTTTATTTATTTTGTAGGTACAATACTGTCAAGACTGAAGACATCATAATTTTGCTATCATATGCAGCAACAAAGGAATGAGAGAATATGGCTCAGAGAAATTGTAGATATGTTTTCCTTGTACCAATGCCTTTATTTACAATAAATCATAAGGAGAGAGATACTTGCTCTCCAAGTACTACAAAACCTAATATGATAGTACAACTAGATTATAGGAAACCTAAACAAAGATTTACACAATCACACAATGTTAAATATTAATTACAACAAATTTCAGATTTTTTGAAAGGAAAAAAAATTCTAAGCTTCCCAAATTTTTGTTCCCTTTCTCTCATTTTCTTTTTTCTTTGTAACAGGATAAATTATAAGTGTATTAAATTATAATCAGATTTTCTGCAGAAGTAACCCATACGAACAAAATAATTATAATCCATCCAAGTTCAAGATTCCCTCTAAATGTAATAAAAGTAAAAATTTAATTATGTACCATGCAATTGCATGATTAATGACTCACTATATTCATTATCTGCAAGAAGTTAAATTAATATGTATATAGTATGAAAAATTCTGATAAAATTTTTAGAATCCAAAAGAAGAATGCTAATTAATTGGTTTCCATTTTCTGCTCTATTTTTTCCTTTCAGCCAAGAACATTGTACAAAAAGCACTCAAACATTTTGATCTTTTATATGTATATAAGATTGAGATATTCATCTTCTTATATGCCAATCTGATAAGCTTACATAGTGTATTGGTTGCAATATGGAGTCTCTTGTAGCAACCATATTTGCCCTATTTTTTTACTGAGGACAATGGATGCACGCTACAGTCCACAAGATATTGTTTCAACGACCATCACAGTCGATAAACGAGGCATAGGAAATTTTGTCACAGTGCAAGCAGCCATTGATTCCGTACCAACAAATAGCCAAGCGTGGACTCGTGTCGTTATTGAGCATGGGACATACTTGTAAGTACCATATTTTTCATAGTTTTTATTTCCAAGTTGTTTAATAAATTTCAAGCTATGATAGTATGCTATTGATCGAAAACGAAAAGAAAAGAAAAAGCTCTGATATTCTTTCTTTGCATGCAGTGAAAAAGTCATGATTCCAAGGGAGAACTATATTATTCTTGAAGGAAACCCTTGACATCTTACCACGATTGAATTTGGGGATTCTGGCAGTAGCGCTACCAGTTTTACGTTTGAGCTATTTGCAGAAAATTTCGTGGCGCGGAATATTGTATTCAAGGTTAAGCATCTATCCTAAATCTTATCATTTCCTAGCACACAAATGAATTGAAAATTTATCAATGATAAAAGTTATGCCTTTTTCTTATAATGGATAGTACTTGCATTCGTTTAAGTGAGGAATGCATATATTCTTTCATATGCAAATAACGTATTTTGACTGATAAAAATTAACGATCAAAACCGTTCAATTTCTTAATCTTCATTTAAAGATTACCGCTACAAAAATTATGCAATCGGAGTTCATTTAGTTATCTATATTGAGAGAACGATCTCCAAATGAAGATTAATAAATTAAACGGTTCCGGTCGTTGATTTATTCGATCATATAACATTATTTGCAAATAGGAGATATGTGCATCCCCACACAGGGGATGCAAGTATTATCCCTTTTTATAAAAGTGTTGTATTGGACACTTAAAAAATTATTAGCCTCTTGCCACACGCTTGCACGTAGACCTGTAAACGGGTCGGATTTATTGGGTTTGGGTCGGGTTTCATCTGACCCGTTAAGTTAACGGGTCACTCGAACTCAATCCGTTAAGCTAAAGGGTCACATGAACCCAACCCGTTAAGATCATTGGTCACCTGTTTCATCCGTTTTACCCGTGAAAGCCCATTAACAAATTTTTTTGTCTTTTTATTTAATTTTGCATTCCAATTCAAATTACGCATTTTAATGTACAAACAAGATCTCACATTCAAATTTCATTTACAATAGTTGGTTTAGTAGTGAAACGTAAAGGCACAACAAGAAGCCTGATCTGAAAATAAATAATGGGACTAGTAAAGTCATAGAAAGCTGAACACAGAAAAACTATTTCAAAAATCCAACACACAATGCCAATATGCAAAACCAATGGAATCAATCCATTTTGATAGTAACCCATAGACGAGCTAGCTTAGGCTCAGCGGGAGCGGATGCCCCCACTCAATTATTTTTGGTTGAAAAAAAATATACTATTTTAGTTGCTTGTGACATTAGTATAAATCTTTTATGCACTATTGCCATCGGAAGAGCATATTCACCTATAAAATTTCTATTGAGAAATTGGATGGGAGATCAATAGATAAATGATAACATGATTATTTCTTTATAGAGAGAGATTTGATGGTAGTAGTAATGAAGTTGTCATTCAACATTTGAAAACATGAAACGCGTTGAGAGATATTGTAATAAGGTGCATAAAAAACATTATAGATTAATATATAAGTGTTTTGTTGAGTACATTCTTGAATTTTTAATTTGTGACTTTGCTATTTGAGGATGCCCCATCCATGCAGATCTCTAGCTTCGTCCTTGCAGTAACCTCCATTGTCCATCCTTTTCACCGTTTAACAGAGGCCTGCCATGACCTTCTTCTTCAAGTCCGAGACAAAGAAGCACCTGAAGGAAAGATCACGATCCAGCAAGCCAAAGTACTAGTTGCCGCTGATGGAGGAGAGAAGCTTGACTCGCTCTCGAGAAAGCGGTTGAGACCAAGTGTCAAAGCCACATGAGGAGGAGAAAGAGTCGTCTGTTGCCATTTTGAGCCAGGAATGTAGTCCTAGAGCATATTGGCGACCTCCTTGAAGTGGCAAAGATTTTTTTTTTTTTATGAAATATGTTTTAAAATATAATGAATGTAACCACCTTCAATCCCACCATACAGGGTTTTTTTGTGTGATTTTTTTTTTTTTTGAAATTCTAATAGGAGAATAGTAGTCACTTAGTACTACGGTCTAGTGGTATTCCTTTTCACTTGTAAGTAATGTTGATGCACAAAACCGGAGGTCTTGGAACAACGTAAATCCAACCGTGAATCTGCATGAAATGTAAATGACACAAGAGTTATCGTGGTTCACCCCAAGGTTTGGGCTACGTCCACACTGATAGTTGATTCTGTTTCTCTGTAAGTGTATGGATACAAGTGTTTGGGGGAAGTCCCCGGAGAAAGAAGAGAAGGGAGAGGAGAGCCTCGGTGGTGTGAGGTCTCTCCTGAATGTAATGATAGCTTCTCTTAGCCTTCTTAGGCTTGGCTCTTTTGCCTCCTCTAGAATGAGGGTAGGAGTCCCCTTTTATAGAATAAGGGGCTCCTCCTCCTTTACAAAGTATGGGCTTTAGTGTGAGGCCTAAATACAAGGCCCAAGGCCCAAATATACGAGGCCCTAAATATGGTATAAACAGTAGTCCCCCAAGTCTTCAGTCAAGAGAGTCTTTTGGCTGGAGACTTGAAATTTAGTCCATGTGTGGGCCGAAGTAACTAAATGTTGTCTTGAACTGATGCTCGATATGAGGCAGTGCTCAATCTGAAATGACGCTCAACTAGAAGTAGCACACGCTGCGAGACTGCTCGGCTCGTGGCTTATGTTGCCTTGGCTAGCTCGGTTTGCGGCGTTGAAGGTGAGGGAGTCCCTTTTATAGAATAAGGGCTCGTTCCTCAATACATAAATGATGGGCTAGAGTTGATGCTTGCGGCGAGGCGGTTGCTCAGCTGGCGGCGTTTCTCTCTAATGAAGGTGAGGGAGTCCCTTTTATAGAATAAGGGCTCACTCCTCAATACATAAGTGATGGGCTAGAGTCCCCCAAGTATTTTTTATGAGGCCCAGTTGAGGCCCAATATATGGTACATAATGTAGTCCCCCAAGTCTTTAGTCAATAGAGTCTGTTGGCTTGAGACTTCAATTTGAATCCATGTATGGGCCGAAGTGGCGGTTGTTCAAAGGCGGTATTTGTATACCCTGCACTGAAGCTTTGTAGGTGAAGCTTTGCAGGTGAAACTTTGAAGCTAGAGCTCTGTAAATGAAGCTTTCACGCTGGAGCTTTTATAAATGAAGTTTTTGAAGCTAGAGCTCTGTAAATGAAGTTTTTGAAGTTGATTGACATGAGTGATGCTCATGAATGTTTATGTTGATTGACATGAGTGATGCTCATGAATGTTGTCATGAGTGATGCTCGTGAATGTTAACATGAGTGATGCTCATGAATGTTGACATGAATGATGGTCATGAGTGTTTATGTATGATTGTCATGAGTGATGCTCATGAATGTTTATGTATGAATGACATGAGTAATGCTCATGTATAATTTGGAATACTGGGCGTACTTTTGATCGCCTGGTTGGAGCGATTTTGGGCTTATGGGCCTTCGCCCTCCACAACATTCCAGTCCAACCCATTTATTTTGGGCTTGTCGTTGTTCTTCTTTTTTTTTTTTTCTTTTTTTTTTTTTTTTTTTTTTTTTTACCCTCTGATGGGGTTTATACATATTACCCTCGGATGGGGTTTATACATATGTCTCCGAAAGATAATAAATTACATCATTCTGGTAGAATGTTTATTCCTTACTTTTGTTTTTCTCTTTCTTTTCTACTTTTCTTTTGTAATTATCTCAGTGGGTAGCCATATTTTCTGCTTTGCTCTTTTCCACCGCAAATCTCATGTTGAAAGGGTAGCCATGCTTTCTGCTTTGCTCTTTTACTTTGCTTTGCTTTTGCTTTCCACTTTCTTTTTTTTTTTTTTTTTTTTTTTTTTTTTGACCCTCTGATGGGGTTTATACATATTACCCTCTAATGGGGTTTATACATATGTCTCCGAAAGATAAATTACATCATTCAGAAATAACAAAAGTAAATCACATTATTTTGATGGGATGTTTATTCCTCACTTTTACTTTCTTTTTGCTTTCTCTTTTCTGCTTTCTCTTTTCTCTAAAATGACAGCTGCTTTGGACAGCCTTTCCGACATCGCCCATTTGCTTTTCTCTTGCTTTTAAAAAATAGGAACATGCATCCGTCGACAAAAGCAAAAGTATAATCTTTCTCTTTTAGCTTTTGCTTTTACTTTGCAGAGTGCAGATGGCACTAGTTCTCTATTTCCTCCAATTGCAGCTGCGCATTCCTATCTGATTTCCGGTCACGCCCCATGGTAGCCTAGGCTTGTAATGCCCAATCAGCGAGAACCCCTGCTCCCTCACCGCCGTGGATCCGCAGTCCTTGAACGAGATCGAGTCGCACGAAAACAATTGCATCAGGACCGTTGACGCCTTCATCTTCCCAGTTGGACAGATCTTAGCCGTCTGGTTCACTGCCTCCTCCTTGTTCGCCCCGTTCGCGCAGAGCACCAACCGCCCATCTGTCTTCATCAACGACTCGAACGTTTCGGGGCTCGACTCTGACTCTGAATTTGAATTACCTTGCGCTGACTTTGACCTTGACCTTTTTCCTCGTGCTCGTCTCGAACAACACGACGTCAGTGCTGTTTTTCGTCGGTCTGAGTCGACGCGTCGGCGGTCGCTTTCCTGGCGGACTCACCGACTGACTCGGTCTTGTACACCTTGTACTCGTTCAAATCGATCGAACTCCACAACTAGTTTCACTGGCATGAAATCACTGGAGATTCGAAATCTTCGGTGGACTTCAGCGCCTCTGGCGGCGGTCTCAGAAGCCTCGACGACGCCGTCTCGAGAGCCAGATGGTTCAGCGGTAGGTCAAGAAACACAACGGACGATGAGTGACAGAGGGAAGATGGATCTTCGCTGGTTGGATCTGACGGTGACGATCACTTATAGATCTGACGATGACGATCACTTATGGATCTGACGAGCAGCAGCAGCTGGAGATGAGGTTTCAACGAGGAATTCAAGGCCTCCGGCAATTATGTTATCGGAGAGGATAAGCTTCTGGAGATTTTGAAGCCTCGGGAACTGCTCCAGGGATGAAACATCGACGTTTGAGATCGAGAGGTGCTGAAGGTTCTGGAACTTTTCTAGAAAGCTCAGAGCGAGGAGGGAGGAAGAGAAAGATGTGTTGAGGAGCAGCAGCAGTTGGGGCTGCAGCTTCGGCAACACCTGGGGCAGCGATGGAAACTGCATCGCCAGAGCCAGCATTCAGGACAAGATCCTCGATGTTTCTCTTCCCATAAAGCTTGGCGAAGAGGCCAGGCCAGTAAGACTCGACATGGACATTGGCAGCTTTCACCAAGGTTGCAATTTTCTCGGCAATGACGGGGATGCCTTCGTCTTGGAGGAAGGAAGCTTATGGAGACACTGCGCTGTAATCGCGGGGAAGTTGTCGGTGAACTGGGTGTACTCCGACAAGATCATCGTACCTCGAGCCACGAAGCTGTAGATGAACGATTCCTGAGTCATTGTCGAGTTGGCGAGTGAGTTCGCTCGGAGGTGTGGAAGCAGCGGTAGCAGACAAAATTGAAAGCTCTGGTTGGTCTTTGTTTCTTTGTTATCATGGCGATTTTTCACATTTATTGAGCTGATTTGTTTCTTTCTTTGTTTTTGGTTTCCGTGTGTGACTGGCTGACAAAGGAGAGAGAGGTGGTTGGAGGTCTGCGACATTTTTTTTGTTTGAAAAAGCTCAAAGAGTGAGGTTTTTGGGTTCTGCAAATTTTGCAGATTCACAGTGGAGGTTGTGAAGTTTTCACGATGGTGAGATGAAAAAATGAAAGAGAACCGACATAGCTTTTTGTGTCGTTTCCCACAGACGGCGCCAAATGTTGATGCACAAAACCGGAGGTCTTGGAACAACGTAAATCCGACCGTGAATCTGCATGAAATGTAAATGACACAAGAGTTATCGTGGTTCACCCCAAGGTTTGGGCTACGTCCACACTGATAGTTGATTCTGTTTCTCTGTAAGTGTATGGATACAAGTGTTTGGGGGAAGTCCCCGGAGAAAGAAGAGAAGGGAGAGGAGAGCCTCGGTGGTGTGAGGTCTCTCCTGAATGTAATGATAGCTTCTCTTAGCCTTCTTAGGCTTGGCTCTTTTGCCTCCTCTAGAATGAGGGTAGGAGTCCCCTTTTATAGAATAAGGGGCTCCTCCTCCTTTACAAAGTATGGGCTTTAGTGTGAGGCCCAAATACAAGGCCCAAGGCCCAAATATACGAGGCCCTAAATATGGTATAAACAAGTAAGATATCTTAAGTTCGATTCTACCTAAGGGCGAAGTTGAACCACATTATTATGACAAACTCATTGTAAGACTTAGCCCACTCCCCTGCCGCCTTAGGGTAAATACTATTGTTTGTTAAAAAAAAAAAAAAAAAGGAAGAGTAATTTGGGTATTATGAAAGCTTTACCTTTTTTACCTTCTTCATATATATATACACACACACACACACATACTAGCCTTAAGTGCGCATGCGAGAGGCCTTTTTCAATCACGTGTGTTGTGGTAGTTGTTTTCTTTCTCGTATGGCGTCCTAAAAATAAAATACAACATACAATTAGAAATAAAAAGTATTGGAATATAATTAAGTTGGGTGCAAAATGCGTGATAAAATAAAGGTTCATTGTACGCGCTGAAGCACATTCAAAGAGATTAAGAAAAAATAAAGGTAAAAATACTTCAAGGAATCAAATAATAATATAAGAGAATAAATTAAACAATTAATCTATGGCATTAAGTTGAAAAGTAAGATATATATATATATATATATATTTCCTTACAGTACCACAAAGTACATAGACTTTTATTACATTTGTTTGAACAATTTATCTTATTTAAAATTACTAAAAATGGAGTTGATAAGGTTTCTGGCTTCATAGTATTTTATCTATTATTTCTTGATATATATCTTACCTTTTCCCTTTCCGCCTCCAAGCTGCTTTGTCAATTTTATGCTACCAAAATTGTAAGAACTCAATTTAAAAACAAACTCCATTTGAATGAAGCCACCTATTAAGAAATCAAATATTATTCTGATACACATAAACTATGGACTAACCTGGGAGCGAAGATCATCAGTTTTATCCACCAACAGCTCAATCTTCTCACCGCGATCAAGAACCTGCAAAACATATGAATTTACTATGATTAAAAATCGATCCACATTTACGTACATGTAATCAGAATGGAAAATGAATATGAATAGTACAAAGGAATTAGAGTGAGAAAGGTCAGAATGACTATTCTCCATATGAAACAGGCATCAAGTTCAACAATAATCTTTCCATAAATTTCCCTATAAGAAGAAGGAGAGGGAGAAATAAACAATTCAATAATTGAAAAGCATATTATGAACTTAAATGAAAACCCTAAATACTCTATAGTCATTCTACCAATGAAAACTCACTGCTCTTGTCTTGTCTTCTCCCATGTTCAAAACTCTATAGCCATTCTACCAAATTAAAAAAAAAATAAAAAAAAATAAAAAAAAACTCTATACCCATGTGTTTACCTTTTTAAGTCACAGCCCGTCCCGAGAAATAATTATCGTGGTTGTGAAAAGACGAATTTACCCTTCAGCGTCGGATGTGTGTTTGTATTTTGGGTTAAGAAATTGGGTCAATTAGTTCTATCCCTAACTAATTGGACCCAATTAGAACTAAAAGATTAAAGAGTTTTGATTGGTGTGCATTCTGGAACCACTCACACATCCATACCCTTTCTCTCTCTTCTTTCCCGTACTCTCTCTCTCGGACTCACTCTCTCCTCTCTCTTATCCGTACAGACAACCTTGGACCAAGCCAAATCTTCACAGATCGAGGGTGTGAAGCACACCATTGTGTTCCTTATTCCATTACGAGTTAAAGGTACCCATTTCAGGTAAGAACTCGTCCGTTATCAAGTTGAAAACTCAAGCTCCGAGTTGAGCACTATTCATGAACTTTTGGAATGGTTATGTTTTAGGACAATCCAAGCTCACAGCGAGCTCCATGAGGTTCTCATGAAGCTCGGAGTGCTTCGTTGGCTCGGTTTTAACATCGGGATCACGAGGTTCGAAGGTGGCCGGTTTTGGTAGGATTTTCCCGACGAGTTTTCGAGGGATTTGAAGCTCCAAAGAGGTATAACCTTCTTCCTCTCGTAATTTGTGGCATTTTGGTGAACATTTTGTGGAAAATGGTGCAAAAACGAGCGAGAAAAAGGTAGTTATAGGTCTGCCCAAAATCCGGCGCCGACGACACTGTTCCGGCGTCTGGAGGTTGAAGATGATGCGCGTGAGGCTGTGCCCTCCCCGGCGCATGAGGGTACGTGAGCCACAGAAAAATTATTTTAAAAATATCACAATGTTCGTAAGGTTGTGTAGGTTACTTTGGTATATTCAAATACCAAAATTAAGCTTTGTATGAGAAGTTATTAGCTAGTTTTGTCTATGTGCTTTAAAATAACGTTTTTATAGTTAATTCGCATATAGGTGAGACGTATCCCGAGCACGAGCGTATCCAAAGGCGACTCGGGGGCTACAACCCTTCGACATACCAGTGAGTGGGCTTTTGGTTTTCAGTATATATTATATACTTGATATTTTCCCAGAAAAATGTGTTAAATGATAGTATGCCATAAATGCCATGCATATAAGTTTATAATTCATACATGAATTGGTATGTGATGCTTTATATATATAAATGTGGTGTTGTGGACGCTCAGGTAAGTTGTGTTTGGTTATGTGAATCATCAATGAGGTAATATGTGATTGAATAATGTTGAGCTCATAAAACTGCACTTAGGGTGATTATGATTTAGCCTTAGATATGGCACGGGCCTGTTTATTATGTCACCTCCCACACCATATGCTCATATTGGATCCAATTTAGGTGCACAGTCTTGTCATACAGACCTTATTTATGGTTCCGACTCGTAGGTGACTAGCAATTTATCGCCCAGCTATTACGTGAAAGTAGTATTGAGCATGATTATATTACATCCATTATTGTCGTATAGACCTTTTTGTTTGGTTCCAAATCTTGTGCAGTATATTGCCGTATAGGTCATAATAGTGACTTCGGCTAGAGTGACTTTTGAGCTATGAATTCAACCGTACAGACTACCATAGGGGTTCCGGCTCACATATTATAATTCTATGAAATTATTCGTACCTGAATTGCTTATTCTATTATATCTTGGCATGGCATATATATGAAAATGATTATATGAATTGAATTGAATTGATATGATTTCATATATATATTTATGTATATGCTTATATCTTGATTCTAGGAAAAATTATACATGTTTTACATCGAGGGGTTAGTTATGTTGATAAATGAAATGATTTTGTAAAACATTTGTTTCTACCCACTCACGTTTTTTGTTTTGCGCCCCTCCAGGTTTTAAGTAAGCTTGTTGTTGGTGGCTTGAGGACGTTGGCAGTTCTGACCTATCTAAATAATAGTAGGACATTCCTGGTACTATATAACTAGTACTTGTCCTACTGGACAGGACCTAGACTTATTATGCTCTGATTAGGAGTATTTACTTTTATAACTAACTCCTATCACTTCCTATTTAGTAGTGCACTCTAGTAATTCGGTTTTTAATTATTCGTATATTTCTTATATCTATTGCTTCCGTACTGTGCACATGGCTACGTCACTCTCACGTAACGGCCAACATGCCTTGATCTTGGTCGGGGTGTGTCAGTTTGGTATTAGAGCCTAGGTTTAGCAATCCTGTATAATTCTTGAATGTTTTAATCTTTGTGATGTCTTATGTCAGAACTATGTCGCCTCGTAGAGAGCCCCGTCAATCAGCTGAACCTAGTTTCCTCGATATTGCTAAATTAGGGGAAGCTATAGTTTTTGCCATTCAATATGCATTCTGTACTCCCCAAAGAACACCTCTTGAGACAGTTTATAACCTGAAGTTGACTCACTTCATAGGAAATGAAGGTCATAAGGGGGCAGAAAAATGGCTTAATCATATTAAGAAGACCTTTCTAGTGATGCAGAGTCAGGGGAATTTTCCTCCTAATAGGTGGGTCGAGACGACTACCTAGTTTTTAGGAGAGCAGCCTGCATCCTGATGGAGACAAGAGTCCTACCAGTTGACCCCAGCGGAGATTGCGAACTGGGGAGTATTTAAGGAGTAGTTTCGAAAAAGGTTCATTCCTTCTGAGTATATTGATCGTAAGAAACAGGAGTTTACTCATTTGAAGCAAGGAAAGATGTTAGCTAATATTACAGGATGTTTACTGATTTATCGCGATATGATCCAGAGGTTGCTGCTAATCCGGTTGAAATGCTTCGTCGCTTCAGATTGGGTTCTAAGAAGAAATTGCGTTCCATAGCGACATCGACTCACTGTGCCACATACCAAGAGTTTTATGAGATTCTACTGAGGATTGAGGACTCAGAGAATATGCCTAGTGAAAGTGAGGATGAGGAAGGAAAGAATGGGGGCCAGAGACGAGATGACAAAGGAAAAGGGCAAGCATTTCAGGGACCCCGTAAGACCCAGAATTTTAAGAGGAGTGGTGGCAGTTCCAACTCTTCTAGCGGATAATTGAGTACTAATATGCAGAGGAGAGGTGGTAGATTTACTGGAGGCCCTAGGTTCCAGAGGCAGAGAGATTTTGGTGGTTCAGGTGGATTCGGTGGTCCCTTATGCCGCAAGTGTAATATTAGGCATTTTGGGGAGTGTAGGAGAAGTAGCAATGGATGTTTTACTTATGGTCAGATGGGTCATAGGGCTTTTCAATACCCTCAGAGTCAGCAAAGACCCCAACAACTTTCCTTCCCACCACCTGCACCGACCCAGCAAGCTTCAGGATCTGGAGGTTATACTCAGACTAGGCGAGGAGGTGCTTATCATTATCAGGGCAACGCCGCTCCTTACACCTCAGGACAGCAGCAGTACTCTCAGGATCCTCAGTATCAAGGAGTAGGTACCCTCAGTATCAAGGAGGATCTATATCTTATCAACCAGATTCAGCCGGAGGATCTCAGTGGTACCAAGGGGGACAGCCCCAGCATGGAGAGATTGCTGCTAGTAGTGCAGGATCTTCGAGGCTATCGGGTCAGCAGAGGAAAGGATGTGGTGTTCATGCCAACAAAGGTCGCGGTGGACGACAACAGAATCAAGGGCATATCCACAACATGTCACTGCAAGATGCCCAGAACAATCCGGATTTAATCATGGGTACGTTAAATATTCTTGGTCATTTTGCTAGAGTATTGATTGATTGTGGTGCTACGCATTCTGTTATTTCTCATACTTTTGCTCAAGTGACACAACCCCATCCTACACCTCCAGGATATAATTTAGAGTTTTCTATGCCTAGAGGGGATATATGTTTTGTGGATTGGGTATATCCAGGATGCCCAGTGATAGTAGAGGATGTTGTCATGCCGGCTAATCTTATGTCGTTGGATATTATGGATTTTGATGTGATTTTGGGCACTAATTAGTTGCACTATAATCGTGCCAAGATAGACTGTTATGGAAAGACAGTCACATTTCGTTGTCCTGGATTACCTAAAGTTACATTTGCAAGAGAGCCTAGTGGGGTGAGGCATGGTATTATTTCAGCCATGAAAGCAAAGAAATTGTTGTCAAAAGGTTGTCAGGGATATTTGGCTCATGTGGTATTGAATGATGATACTCTTAGTAGTGTGGAGGATGTTCGTGTGGTCAGATATTTTCCAGATGTATTCCCTGAAGATTTGCCTGGATTGCCGCCAGATAGAGCTGTGGAGTTTGTTATTGATTTGCTTCCAGGTACAAATCCTATATCATTCACTTCTTATAGAATGGCTCCTGCTGAATTAAGGGAATTGAAAGTTTAGTTACAAGAGTAAGTGGATAAAGGTTTTATTCAGCCTAGTACTTCACCTTGAGGAGCTCCAGTTTTATTTGTCAGGAAGAAAGATGGAACTTTGAGGCTATGCATTGATTACACACAACTGAATCGGGTAACCATTAAGAACTGTTATCCATTACCTCGTATAGATGATTTATTTGATCAACTCAAAGGTGCCTGTGTATTTTCTAAGATCGACTTGAGGTCAGATTACTACCAGTTGAAGATTAAAAATGAAGATGTCCCTAAAATCGCATTCAGGACTCGATATGGTCATTATGAGTTTCTTGTGATGCCATTCGGGTTAACTAATGCACCAGCAGCTTTTATGGATTTGATGAATCGAGTATTCCAACCATATTTGGACAGGTTTGTTATTGTCTTCATTGACAATATTCTGGTATACTCTAAGTCTAAGGCTGAGCATGCAAGACATCTAAAGTTGGTGTTGAGCAGTTTGAGGGAACACCAGCTATATGCTAAGTTTAGCAAATGTGAATTTTGGTTGAATCAAGTGGCATTTTTGGGACATGTCATTTCTGCTCAAGGCATGCAAGTGGATTCTCATAAAGTGGCAGCTGTGGAGAATTGGGAGCAACCTCGAACTGTCACTGAGGTACGGAGTTTCTTAGCCTAGCAGACTATTATAGACTGTTTGTCTTCAGTGATTGCTTTGCCATTGACGAGGTTGACTCGAAAGGATATTAAGTTTGAGTGGGATAATAAATGTGAGTAAAGTTTTTAGCAATTAAAGTACTATATCACACATGCACATGTTCTAGAACTTCCAAATGATAGCGGTAATTATGAGGTTTGTAGTGATGCTTCTCTGAATGGTTTGGGTTGTGTATTGATGCAACATGGTAGGGTGATTGCTTATGCTTCGAGACAGTTGAAACCTCATGAGAAGAATTACCCTACGCATGATTTGGAGTTGGCAGCTATCATCTTTGCTTTGAAGATTTGGAGACATTATCTTTATGGTGAGAAATGTAAGATCTTCATAGATCATAAAAGTCTTCAGTATCTGTTTACTCAAAGAGATCTTAATCTTCGACAACGGAGGTGGATTGAGTTACTTAGTGACTATGATTGAACAATTGAGTATCATCCTAATCATGCAAATGCTGTGGCGGATGCACTTAGTAGGAAGACTTCAGCGAGACTTAATGCCATTTATGATTGTCATGTTCCTCTTCTAGCAGATTTGAGATCCACTGGAATGGAGTTAGGAGTGGAAGATCGAGAAGAAGTCTTGCTTGCTAATTTTCAAGTTAGGCCAATTTTAATTGATCGTGTGCTTGAAGCTCAAATGAATGATAAAGAGACCCATGAAATAATTCAAGCAAGGAATCAAGGCAAAAAGAGAGATTTTGGGATTTGAGAAACTAATGGTATGTTTATGCAGGAAAGCAGAATGTATGTGTCGAATAATGCAGAGTTAAAGAAAGAAATTTTAGATGAAGCACATATTTCGACATATGCGATGCATCCAGGAGGCACTAAAATGTATCATACCATTAGACCATTTTATTATTGGCTGGGTATGAAAAGAGAAATTGCCGAATATGTGAGTAGGTGTGCCATTTGCCAACAAATTAAAGCTGAAAGGAAGAAGCCGTTTGGATTGATGCAACCACTTCCCGTTCCATAGTGGAAATGGGAAAATATTACTATGGATTTTGTGTACAAGCTTCCTCATACACATCATGGTTATGACGGCATTTAGGTGGTAGTTGATCGGCTTACGAAGTCAACACATTTCATTCCAGTGAGGGAGAAATATTCTTTAAGCCAATTAGCTAAGTTATTTATATCACAAATTGTGAAGTACCATGGTGTGCCAGTTAATATTATCTCGGATTGGGATCCTAGATTTACTTCCAAGTTCTGGATAGCATTCCAGGAAGCTCTTGGTACGAGATTGCTTTATAGTACGGCATATCACCCTCAGACAGATGGACAATCTAATAGGACTATTCAAACATTAGAGGATATGTTGAGATCTTCAGTGCAATAGTTTAGGGATAGTTGGCATGATTGTTTGGATTTGATGGAGTTCGCCTACAACAACAGTGATCATTCAAGTATTGGTATGGCACTATTTGAGGCACTTTATGGGAAATCTTGTCGTACGCCTCTATGTTGGTCAGAGGTTGGCGTAAGAGTTTGAGTGGGCCTCTATGTTCAGGTAATTAAGTCTAACCTGAAAGCGGCCCAAGATCGACAAAAGAGCTTAGCAGACAAGCATGCCACTGATCGAAATTATAATGAAGGTGATTGGGTATTCCTAAAGCTATCACCTTGGAAATGTGTTGTACGATTTGGAAAGGAAAGTTGAGTCCTAGGTACATTGGACCATATATGATCACCGAGCGAGTCAGTGAGATTGCTTACAGACTTGAGTTGCCTCCAAAGTTGTCCAAGGTGCACGATGTATTTCATGTTTCAATGCTTCGACATTATGTTTCAGATCGTTCACATGTGATTCCTCCTCAACCTTTGGAAATTAATCCGGATTTGACTTATGATGAGGAACCAGTGACTCTTTTGGATTGGAAAGATAAGAAACTAAGGAATAAGACCGTGCGCTTGGTGAAAGTATTATGGAGAAATCATTCAGTGGAAGATGCTACTTGGGAGACAGAGGATCGGATGAGAGAGATGTACCCACGCTTGTTTTATGATTATTAGTGGATGTATTTGTTATGTGTAATTTTGAGGATGAAATTTTATAAGGTGGGTAGATTGTCACAGCTCGTCCCGAGAAATAATTATCGTGGTTGTGAAAAGATGAATTTACCCTTGAGCGTCGGGTGTGTGTTCGTATTTTGGGTTAAGAAATTGGGTCAATTAGTTCTATCTCTAACTAATTGAACCCAATTAGAACAAAAAGATTAAAGAGTTTTGATTGGTGTGCATTTTGGAACCACTCACACATCCATACCCTTTCTCTCTCTTCTTTCCCGTACTCTCTCTCTCGGACTCACTCTCTCCTCTCTCTCCTATGTACGGACAACCTTGGACCAAGCCAAATCTTCACAGATCGAGGGTGTGAAGCACACCATTGTGTTCCTTATTCCATTTCGAGTTCAAAGGTACCCATTTCAAGTAAGAACTCGTCTGTTCTCACGTTGAAAACTCAAGCTCTGAGTTGAGCACTATTCATGAACTTTTGGAATGGTTATGTTTTAGGACAATCCAAGCTCACAACGAGCTCTAAGAGATTCTGACGAAGCTCGGAGTGCTTCGTTGGCTCGATTTTGACATCTAGATCACGAGGTTCGAAGGTGGCCGGTTTTGGTAGGATTTTCCCGACGAATTTTCAAGGGATTTGAAGCTCCAAAAAGGTATAATCTTCTTCCTCTCGTAATTTGTGGCATTTTGGTGAAACTTTTGTGGAAAATGGTGTAAAAACGAGCGAGAAAAAGGCAGTTATAGGTCTTCCCAGAATTCGACGTCGGCAACACTATTTCGGCGTCTAGAGGTTGAAGATGACGCGTGTGAGGCCGTGCCCTCCCCGGCGCTTAAGGACGCATGAGCCACAGAAAAATTATTTTAAAAATATCACGATATTTGTGAGGTTGTGTAGGTCACGTTGGTATATTCAAAATACCAAAATTGAGCTTTGTATGAGAAGTTATTAGCTAGTTTTGTCTATGTGCTTTAAAGTAATGTTTTTATAGTTAATTCGCATATAGGTAAGACGTATCCCGAGGACGAGCGTATTCAAGGGTGACTCGGGGGCTACGACCCTTCCAAATACCAGTGAGTGGGCTTTTGGTTTTCAGTATATATTATATACTTGATATATTCCCAGAAAAATGTGTTAAATGATAGTATGCCATAAATGCCATGCATATAAGTTTATAATTCATACATGAATTGGTATGTGATGCTTTATATATATAAATGTGGTGTTGTGGATGCTCAGGTAAGCTCAGGTAAGTTGTGTTTGGTTATATGAATCATCAATGAAGTAATATGTGATTGAATAATGTTGAACTCATAAAACTGCACTTAGGGTGATTATGATTTAGCCATAGATATGGCACATGCCTGTTTATTATGTCACCTCCCGCACCATATGCTCATATTGGATCCAATTTAGGTGCACAGTCTTGTCGTACATACCTTATTTATGGTTTCGACTTGTAGGTGACTAGTGATTTATCGCCCAACTATTATGTGAGAGTAGTATTGAGCATGATTATATTACACCCATTATTGTCGTATAGACCTTTTTGTTTGGTTACGACTCTTGTGCAGTATATTGTCGTATAGGTCATAGTAGTGACTCCAGCTAGAGTGACTTTTGAGCTATGAATTCAGCCGTACAGACTACCATAGGGGTTCCGGCTCACATGTTATAATTCTATGAAATTATTCTTACCTGAATTGCTTATTCTATTATATCTTGGCATGGCATATATATGAAAATGATTATACGAATTGAATTGAATTGATATGATTTCATATATATTATGTATATGCTTATATCTTGATTCTGGGAAAAATTATACATGTTTTACAGCGAGGGGTTAGTTATGTTGATAAATGAAATGATTTTGTAAAACATTTGTTTCTGCCCACTCACGTTTTCTGTTTTGCGCCCCTCCAGGTTTTTAATAAGCTTGTTGTTGGTGGCTTGAGGACGTCGGCAATTCTAACCTATCTAAATAATAGTAGGACATTCCTGGTACTGTATAACTAGTATTTGTCATACTGGACTGCACCTAGACTTATTATGCTCTGATTAGGAGTGTTTACTTTTGTAACTAACTCCTATCACTTCCTGTTTAGTAGTGCACTCTAGTAATTCGGTTTTTAATTATTCGTATATTTCTTATATCTATTGCTTCCGCACTGTGCACATGGCTACGTCACTCTCACGTGACGGCCAGCATGCCTTGATCTCGGTCGGAATGTGTCATTTTATCCCTCTACGTGGTAGTTTTGTTTTGCTAGAAGACTACAAATTGAAATAATTTTTTCTTAAAATCTGAATCAAATAAGATTATTTTTGGATTATGGTTATTTTAAAATTTTTGTCTTCTGGATTTATATATATAGAAGAAGAAAGTATAATAATAGTAAATAATATTATAAAAAAATCCAGGCAAAGAACTATTGCATACCAAGAAATTGAAAGAAAGTATGATAAAGAGGGAGTTCGAGAGAGTTTGCCTTAATTCATCAAAAGCTTGGAACTGCAAGAAAAATAATAATCAATTTAAATGGTTGTTATAAGCACACTAGCCTCTCCGCACGCACTAACGTGCGTGCGAGAGGCATTTTTGCATCACGGGCACTACGCGCCCTTAAAGGTGTATTGTGTTAATTTTTTTTGTCATTGTAATTGTCAAGATATATTTTAAATGTATTGTGCAAAGAGGAACTTTCTCCTTACCATACACGTCTTAAAAAGTTGTCATGTTTTTCGTTTTCACTTTGTGTAAAGTAATGATTTAAATGCTATTCATGCAATTGTCAAACAACATGGGATTTTGGATGCAAGTTCCTACCTAAAGTCCATGAACAATAGTAAGTAGATGTAAATAAAAAAAAAGTAGATGAAAACATTAAGTACTCGTAGCAAAATACAAAACAACTTAAATGTCAAAATATAAAACCTACGTCGCAATATGTACATTATTCACGATACCCATAAAGTCTATATGACACTGTTTCTTTTGAAAAGAAAGTTTACATATTGACATCAATGTTGCAATTTCTACCCATTTCTTCATGATTGATGCTTTAGATTTTCATTGCCAGTCTATATGTCTATGCTTCTGTGCATGCGAGAGGCATTTTTTTTTATCACTGGCCCTACGATCTTTTATGTATGTCAAAACCACATATGTCATGTAGTAGCCTTGTATTACACATTTCTAACGCATCCTTCATTTGGTATATGGAACCATACAAACATTATTACAATATATATATATATACACACACACTTCACCAATTTTACATAAAATAAAACTCTGTAAAAAAAATTTTAACTTATTAAAAAACCTAAAAGCTAAAATTATTTTCAAGACCTAATATCAATCGGCAACAATTAATTGACTACTCTTTTTCATGACATGCTTCAATTGGAACAAAGGTTCTAGGCAATTGCATCTTTTATCTGCATGCATATGTTTCTCCAAAGAAAAGTGAAGAAAAGCTTTGGTCATCATTGAATATCTGTAACTGTAACAGAAACAAAACAATCAGAAGCATGTCATTCAAATTCTCGATTGTTACTAAGACAATTAATGAGGATGGAATTAGAAGCATGACTGTCGTTCCAATGTGGATGTCAAGTAGACTCTATTAATATTGAACCTATCGGATGAGAAATTAAACAAAAGAAAAATCAAAAGTTTCTTAACAGAACATGCTTAAGGATGGGTAATAGGTTGCTGATACAAAGAAAAAAAAGACAAATTTTATCCACACATCACTATACTATAAAAGAAGAAAAGAAAATGATCACAAAGTACTTTTTTCTTGGCAATTTCGTGAACAGAAAGAAGCAGGATACATAAGGGCAAAACAATCTTCTTACTTCTACATAAAAGCAAAAGAACAGCTATTATATTAGTATGGTCGGGGAACAAATCCAATTGGAAGTTTATACGTGACTAAAATTGTAAGCAAAGTTTGGATGGTCGGGGAACAAATCCAATTGGAAGTTTATACGTGACTAAAATTGTAAGCAAAGTTTGGAATTCACAAAAATTGCTGGGCAAATACTAAGATTTCCATTCCAAAAAGTTACGACAAATAACTTTGACAAATTAACTACAACTAAATTCAGATCACATTCAACATATGAAGGCATATGAAAAATCAAGAACTCCATCCTTTCTTATGTGTGATACCGAAAATTGGAAATAGTATGAGAACCTGCAATTGGTGTAATGAAGAATTCACACACCTTTTGAAGAAACGGGGGTGGAAGTTTACAACGTCATCTGACTTCATTTCTACTGCATACTCGATTAAGCACAAACACAAAAATTCAAAATAAAAATTGATTTGAAAAATAGATAACTTTGTACGGCACAACCCATAAGAAAATAGATATGAATTAAGAAATGGATTTGGAGGCTTTACTCGATGACCTAATTAAGAACTAAAAAGATATTGCAAGCTCTTCTTCACGTCTCACGTAGCCTGCTGTGAAGTAGAGCTTTTAGCATGGGTGATGTGAACAAAGGAATCATGCACACTCCGAGTTGATATAAAATTCATTGAATCTAACTAACTAATGTTGTCAATGTACCATACTAATTAGTAAGTCAATAAACTACCATTTGAGAATAAATGATTCAACTGTTGTCATTAGGGGTGGGTTCGGTTTAAATCGGTTCGGTTTTTTGCCAAAACCGAAACCAAACCGAAATTTCGGTTCGGTTCGGTTCATTTTTTTTTCGGTTCGGTTTCGGTTTTTTTTTTTTTTTTTTTTCAAAAAATGAAAAACATTGAAATTTTAAATTTTAACATATCCAACACAATCATAACATAAGCATTTTAACTAGAATAAAAGACAATGAAAATAAACATTTAAAGTTGAACTAAAATCATCAATCAAGTCTTCCAAAGTCCAAACTAACAACCTCACAACACAAAAATCGTACAAATGACTTAGAAAAGTTTAATTGTATGATGTTGTTCAAAGATCAGGGTTGTTTGCTTGTAAATGCATGTTGACAACTTGATTAGTAAAAGTAATGTGTGGGTGGATTTATTTAGTGTGTGTTGGATTCTTTTCCATCACAAATTACCCAAGTAATCTACCCGAAATAAATGTTTATGGATTCTGTTACATGTTACATGTAAGTACTTCAGGAGGAGGTTTGGTTCCGGAACCTTATATGGGGGAGAAATAATAGGTTAGGGTTTAGAGTTTTTATAGGCCTTTTTTTAATATTTTGAGCTTAAAGTTTGGCAACACATTGAGTTTAGCACATTTTAACTTACAAATTGGGCTTAGAAAATAATACCCAAAACAAATAATTAAATAAAAAAATTAATTTAATTAATTCGGTTCGGTTCGGTTTAGTTCGGTTTCTAAATCACTAAAACCGAACCGAACCAAAATAATTCGGTTCGGTTCGGTTTTTTCAATTCGGTTCGGTTTTTTCGTTCGGTTCGGTTTTTTCGGTTTCGGTTCGGTTTGGTTTTCGGTTTTTTTCGGTTTTCGGTTTTTTGAACCCACCCCTAGTTGTCATCCAACATTCTGAAAACCTCTCAATGGAAGATAAATTTTCCAGAGCTTGAAGTGATTTTTCAAAGTCAAATCCTTCTTCGTAAATCTGCAAAGAAACAAAGAGAATGAAAAGAGTGCATCGGCACATTTCTACAAATTATAGTCGATTGCAAGATTCTCGCAATCAGAAATTGAAATATCCAATAATATAAGAAAATAACAAAGGAGTTGTAACGCAATAATGGAGGTAACTAATATCCAGCCATTCTCAATCAATCAAGAACTAAACTAAACAACCCAAACAATGAAAGAATCAAATTGAAAAATATCTCATACATGAATAGGACGAAAGAGAGGTGTGAGGTTAAGAATCCTCTGAAATTTTGTAGAAATACCTTTTTAGACTGTCGTTACAACTTCGTCTGCGTCGTGGTCGGGACTCAGCGGCTGCACCTCTGTAAAACTGAAATAAAAAAAATACAATAGATGTCAACGGCCATGCCATGTGCTATTAACATGTTATGCATATGAGAGATTCACATCAGAATTACCAGTGGAACAATTACCAAACGGCTGTGAACAATGAGCCTGTGTAAATACTCCTCTTATATAGGCTAAATGAATAATGAGATTGTTGTAAAACCCAAATAAAAGGAGTTTATAAAGGGACCAATTAGGACGATTTGGGAGAGAGGACTCGATTGTTGTCTGTGAATTGATATGATAAAAAAGACAGAGACAATAGAAACGAAAATACCACTCAAACACCCAATGGCATTGGGATATATCCTTTGTAAATGGGTTGAAAGCCTCATCACCTCTTTATGCTGCAATTCAAAAAAGCACGATCAAATCTCGGAATTGAGTAGCAATAGAAGAATCTAGGGGACTAAAAAAGTTCCCAAATAAATTAAAACTGCATAAACAAAAAAAAAAACAAAAAACAAAAATAATATTTGAATACGTGAGATGATTGAAGAACTAATGGAGGAAGAAATTGAATGAAGTTTTACGCTAGCCAAAGGTTAAGAGGGAGGAGCGGAGTTTGATGCAAACTGGCACGGGTAGTTGTGAAACAATGGGAACGTGTTGTACCAGTTGTGAAAGAGTGAGAACTATTATCAAACTACCCTTTGGGATGATGAATTTGGTTTTTTTTACCAGTTTGTTCTTATTTTCTGATTTTTTTTGGGTTTGATTGTGAAAAAAACATAAGGATATTCTTGGTATTTTGGAATGTTTCACCAAACTGAGGCTCTCACTTTATATATATAGATGAATAAGAATGCAGATATTGTAAATAATTGATAGAACCTCACACAAAAAGGATAAAACAATAAAGAATTAAAGTCAGAGATATTTAGTGAAATCATTACTATTTGTAATCCTGTCATACGGTTACAAGCTACAAATATATAAAAATTGCTAATATAAAAACGAATGAAGTGAAACACCTCTTCCTTGTAGATCTGCAACATTTGAAGTAAAGGGAGAGCTAAAAATTACCATCTTCCGATCCCTCATCAATACCAAATCCTTACCAAATGGCTAGAACCTCCACGCTATCGCCTTCACCGCCCCTTTCTACGTACTGCGGTAAAATGCCCCAAGCGCAGCAGATTTTTTATGGGATTTTACTAAAAAACTTGTTCCTGTAGAATTTCATAATCTGGGAATATGCCTGTAATGGATGTTCATTCAAATCTCTAGTTTTGTACCGTGAAATACATAGTTTTGGACACAAAGCGGACAATTTTACGTACCCCTTTGTTCTCAAGACGTGCAGTGAGATGTTGGCTGTAGAAATTGGGAGGAAGGTTTCAGTTCATCGTAAGTTATTTGCAAACTGAGTTGCTCTGTCGCAGAGATTATTCAACTCGAGTCGGAGTCGCATGCTCAACTCCACCAAATAAGGTTGTTGCTGCTCCGAAAATCGAAGTTTCACTGCCCACTGCAGCATGCTTCTGATCTAACCTTGATTGCTACCGTTTCAGAGTCGCGTCTGAATCCACTGATGGATTCCTTCCAGATTTTCTCCTCTATATTTTTAGCCGTAATTTAGACTTCAAATTCATTCTTGATAAGACAAGATAGAGAAAGAAATCAACGCCAAAAATAGCAAGAGAAGAGAAGAAGAGAAGAAAATAAAGAAAAATACTTGAGAGACTGAGACGATTGAGTTTTTGCATGGTGGATGGTGGAAGAAAGAGAGAAACCGAACGCAACTGCTCATAACAGTTCCAAACCAAACCACATTCATCTTCTCTCCTGTGTAGCAATACTGATTTTACCACTTTATCCTCATTTTCTAAACTTTTTTGGATTTTGATTGTGAAGGAAATAAAGGGCAATATTGGATTTATTGAATGTTTCACCTATTTTGCCTTCTCACTTTATATACTAGCAGAGAGCACACACTTTGTGTGCCTATTTTTTTTAATATTACATAATTAATGTTTTGTCCTCCTCATGTAAATATTGTGTTTCAAAAGTGAGGGTAAAATTGAAAAAATAAGTATATGATTGTCATTTTCTCATAAAAAAATGGTAAAATAGGAAAAATAAGGATATGTTAGGATTACATGTAGGTAAGGCTTTTAAAAAAAAGTAAAATTTAGTTGTGTGAAATTACATTTTTGCCCCATATTTCTTATTCATGTTCTGTTTTAATTAGATGGTTAAACAGGTAATTTCATAGGATTGTGGTTGAAAATAAGTGTTTTATCAATTAGTAGAGATATATATATTATACACTTTTTAAATATAAACAAATTCACAATATTTCTAGTACCAATATCATCTTCTTTTCCGTATGTAAACGTGACACTAACACTTATGTTTGGGCCCAATAATAGGGAAGGGGATTATCTCCGGATCCACTTTGTAAATATCTTAGGGATTCTCATTTCCTAACTGTTTATCGTATATTGTGTTGTCAGTTTTCGTCAGATATTATTTGTGTTTAATTTTAAATAAAAAAAGTCAAATGATTTTTTACTGCACGATACACGATTAATGGCTAAAATGTAGAGATCCTTAGGATCCCCACAAAATAGATCTGGATGGGATCCAACTCCCAATAATAGAATGTAATTTCAAAATCCGATCATTCACAACTTAGTACTACGGTCTAGTAGTATTTCTTTCTATTTGTAAGTGAGAGGTCTTAGGTTTGATTCTTATCAAAAGCAAATTTGAACCACATTATTGCTAGTCCATTGTGAGGTTAAGACTATCCCCTCTCCCCCTACCCTTAGTGTATGTAATATTGTTTATTATAAAAAGAAATATCTGATCATTCATTTTTTTTTTATTGAGATCATTCATCATTATTAAATTACTAATTTTGTAGCATTACGTGCTCGTTGCGGAAGTGTATTTTTTTTAAGTCACTCTCATTAATTTATCCTTGAATTCACAATTTTGGTTTCTCACAGAATGTACATGACCATCGGCTTATCGATCCGGATGCCTCAAAGAGAACTGCCTGGGCACCTGCGGCTTTAATTCAAGCAGACAAAGCAAGTTTTTATAATTGTTCTTTCATCAGCTTGCAAGATACGTTGACTGATTTCAAAGGTCGCCACTACTTTATAACTGCACTATTCAAGGGGGGAAGAGGATTCTTTGCCCTCCCACTTTCCATATCTTCCTGTTTGTGTAATCACGGTTAAGTCACGTTAACATTTTATATTACTATTCTTTTTTGTCTTATTATCTTTATAAATATATATATATAAAATGTTAACGTGACTTAGCCGTAACCACACAAAACAGAAAGGCAGAGAATCTACCTCGTTCAAGGGGCTATGGACTTTATTTGGGGCAATGGCCAGTCGATTTATGAGGTTAAATATCTAATCCTTTTCACTTTTACTCATATTTCTTAATTTTTTTTTTCAAACAATAGATTTGTTAGATTAAAGAGTCAATGAGGTTCAAACTTACGTGGTCATGCAAAGACAACACTCTTCTCCATTACTGTGATAGAAGGTCACTTGCACTTGTATTCCTTTATTTGATTTCACATTATACTACGGTTTGTATATAAGTCGATTAAGAGCAATTTAGAAAAACATGTATGCATTTACTAATTTACTCTCGATCAAATCATTTTGTAGAATGCCAGATACACACAATGTTGGACAAAATAGGTGGTGGTGGTTATATTACAGCTCAAGGTCGTGACAACCCTAACGATAGTACAGGTTTTGTATTCAAAGATTGCCATATATTTGGCACAGGTCCTGTACTTTAGGGAGCGCCTACGGAGCATATGCAAAGAGTGTTGTTTGCCTCGACCTACATGGAAAATGTTATTAACCCAGAGGGTTGGTCAGCATGGCATCCTTCTGGTCCTGTGTAAGTTTTCTTTTGTTTTGAACAATGTATTTTTCTTCATGATATAGAAAAGGAAAAATATTACTTACGCACATAAAATTAACATCGTTAGTGACACGATCTTATACATATGGATTATGGATTTTACATATAACTAAAGAGTTTATCTCTATTAGATGAATAGTGTCTATTATAAAGTCAGTTGTGTGTGTCTGCATTGAATTATTATGCAGAGAATATGTACTATCAGTTAAAAAAAACACACTTTGTCAACCTCTTTAGTAAAGTTTCAAACTTTTCCCTACTTAAATTAAACAAATATTGATTACGCAATTCTAAAACTTTAACTCTACTAGTCACTTAGTACTACAGTTTAGTGATGGGTTGCACAGGACTAGAAGCAAATATGACCCATCGTGTTGAATGGGAGAAGCAGTCACCTCCTGATGAACACCTCTTCCTTGTGGATCTGCAACATTTGAAGTAAAGGGAGAGCTAAAAATTACCATCTTCTGATCCCTCATCAAAACCAAATCCTTACCAAATGGCTAGAACCTCCACGCTACCGCCTCACCGCCCCTTTCTACGTATTGCGGTAAAATGCCCCAAGCGCAGCAGATTTTTTATGGGATTTTACTAAAAAACTTGTTCCTGTAGAATTTCATAATCTGGGAATATGCCTGTAATGGATGTTCATTCAAGTCTCTAGTTTTGTTCCGTGAAATACATAGTTTTGGACACAAAGCGGACAATTTTACGTACCCCTTTGTTCTCAAGACGTGCAGTGAGATGTTGGCTGTAGAAATTGGGAGGAAGGTTTCAGTTCATCGTAAGTTATTTGCAAACCGAGTTGCTCCGTCGTAGAGTTTATTCAACTCGAGTCGGAGTCGCATGCTCAACTCCACCAAATAAGGTTGTTGCTGCTCCGGAAATCGAGGTTTCACTGCCCACTGCAGCATGCTTCTGATCTAACCTCGATTGCTACCGTTTCAGAGTCCCGTCTAAATCCACCGATGGATTCCTTCCAGATTTTCTCCTCTATATTTTTAGCCGTAATTTAGACTTCAAATTCATTCTTGATAAGACAAGATAGAGAAAGAAAGCAACGCCAAAAATAGCAAGAGAAGAGAAGAAGAGAAGAAAATAAAGAAAAATACCTGAGAGATTGAGACGATTGAGTTTTTGCGTGGTGGATGGTGGAAGAAAGAGAGAAACCGAACGCAACTGCTCATAACAGTTCCAAACCAAACCACATTCATCTTCTCTCCTGCGTAGCAATACTGGTTTTACCACTTTATCCTCATTTTCTAAACTTTTTTGGATTTTGATTGTGAAGGAAACAAAGGGCAATATTGGATTTATTGAATGTTTCACCTATTTGGCCTTCTCACTTTATATACTAGCAGAGAGCACACACTTTGTGTGCATATTTTTTTCAATATTACATAATTAATGTTTTGTCCTCCTCATGTAAATATTGTGTATCAAAAGTGAGGGTAAAATTGAAAAAATAAGTATATGATTGTCATTTTCTCATAAAAAAAATGGTAAAATAGGAAAAATAAGAATATGTTAGGATTACATGTAGGTAAGGCTTTTAAAAAAAAGTAAAATTTGGTTGTGTGAAATTACATTTCTGCCCCATATTTCTTATTTATGTTATGTTTTAATTAGATGGTTAAACAGGTAATTTCATAGGATTGTGATTGAAAATGAGTATTTTATTAATTAGTAGAGATATATATATTGTGCACTTTTTAAATATAAACAAATTCACAATATTTCTAGTACCAATATCATCTTCTTTTCCCTATGTAAACGTGACACTAACACTTATGTTTGGGCCCAATAATAGGGAAAGGGATCATCTCCGGATCCACTTTGTAAATATCTTAGGGATTCTCACTTCCTAACTGTTTATCGTATATTGTGTTGTCAGTTTTCGTCAGATATTATTTATGTTTAATTTTAAATAAAAAAAGTCAAATGATTTTTTACTGCACGATACACGATTAATGGCTAAGATGTAGAGATCCTTAGGATCCCCACAAAATAGATCCGGATGGGATCCAACTCCCAATAATAGAATGTAATTTCAAAATCCGATCATTCACAACTTAGTACTACGGTCTAGTAGTATTTCTTTCTATTTGTAAGTGAGATGTCTTAGGTTTGATTCTTGTCAAAATCAAATTTGAACCACATTATTACTAGTCCATTGTGAGGTTAAGACTATCACCTCTCCCCCTACCCTTAGTGTATGTAATATTGTTTATTATAAAAAGAAATATCTGATCATTCATTTTTTTTTTTTTATTGAGATCATTCATCATTATTAAATTACTAATTTTGTAGCATTACGTGCTCGTGGCGGAAGTGTATTTTTTTTATGTCACTCTCATTAATTTATCCTTGAATTCAGAATTTTGGTTTCTCACAGAATGTACATGACCGTCGGCTTATCGATCCGGATGCCTCAAAGAGAACTGCCTGGGCACCTGCGGCTTTAATTCAAGCAGACAAAGCAAGTTTTTATAATTGTTCTTTCATCAGCTTGCAACATACGTTGACTGATTTCAAAGGTCGCCACTACTTTATAACTGCACTATTCAAGGGGGGAAGAGGATTCTCTGCCCTTCCACTTTCCATGTCTTCCTGTTTGTGTAATCACGGTTAAGTCACGTTAACATTTTATATTACTATTCTTTTTTGTCTTATTATCTTTATAAAAATATATATATAAAATGTTAACGTGATTTAACCGTGATCACACAAAACAGAAAGACAGAGAATCTACCTCCTTCAAGGGGCTATGGACTTTATTTGGGGCAATGGCCAGTCGATTTATGAGGTTAAATATCTAATCCTTTTCACTTTTACTCAGATTTTTTTTTTTTTTTCAAACAATAGATTTGTTAGATTAAAGAGCTAACGAGGTTCAAACTTACGTGGTCATGCAAAGACAACACTTTTCTCCATTACTGTGATAGAAGGTCACTTGCACTTGTATTCCTTTATTTGATTTCACATTATACTACGGTTTGTATATAAGTCGATTAAGAGCAATTTAGAAAAACATGTATGCATTTACTAATTTACTCTCGATCAAATCATTTTGTAGAATGCCAGATACACACAATGTTGGACAAAATAGGTGGTGGTGGTTATATTACAGCTCAAGGTCGTGACAACCCTAACGATAGTACAGGTTTTGTATTCAAAGATTGCGATATATTTGGCACAGGTCCTGTACTTTTAGGGAGCGCCCACGGAGCATATGCAAAGAGTGTTGTTTGCCTCGACCTACATGGAAAATGTTATTAACCCAGAGGGTTGGTCAGCATGGCATCCTTCTGGTTCTGTGTAAGTTTTCTTTTGTTTTGAACAATGTATTTTTCTTCATGATATAGAAAAGGAAAAATATTACTTACGCACATAAAATTAACATCGTTAGTGACACGATCTTATACATATGGATTATGGATTTTACATATAACTAAAGAGTTTATCTCTATTAGATGAATAGTGTCTATTATAAAGTCAGTTGTGTGTGTCTGCATTGAATTATTATGTAGAGAATATGTACTATCAGTTAAAAAAAACACACTTTGTCAACCTCTTTAGTAAAGTTTCAAACTTTTCCCTACTTAAATTAAACAAATATTGATTACGCAATTCTAAAACTTTAACTCTACTAGTCACTTAGTACTACAGTTTAGTAATGGGTTGTACAGGACTAGAAGCAAATATGACCCATCGTGTTGAATGGGAGAAGCAGTCACCTCCTGAGGAAGTGGCATATTGGACAAATACAGCTTCTGTCATTGACCAAGATGGATGGTTGGAAAGACAACCACACTAAGCAAGGTTCAAGCAAAACTAAAACGCAGCTAGCTAGAGGTCCTTGTATCAAATAATCTTCAATTGTTTCATTTCTTCTTGGTCTGTTATTAATAATCAATCCTTATATCAACAAGCAGTTCAACACAAGCGGTTATCATGGTCACGAGATGTATATTAGGTCAGAAGCAGCTAATGTGAGAGAATTGATGAACAGAACTCGAGTGAATAAGATTCCTGGATTGAGTTGGATTAAGTCATAGAAATGTGTAAATGGGAAATCAAGCATCGTCGTGCCATTCTACAGAACTAATCATAGTTTGAAGGAGTACTGCCATTGATGAAGTTAATACTTCCGTGATCAACCATTAAGATGTAGCAGTAAAATGGTGAGCTGAAGCGACAACTCTCTCCGTCGTCTCATTGTCCTAACATATTTTTTCCTTTATTTTCGATGCAAACATCTAACATATACTCTTACATTTCTTTCGTCTGGCCATACCACCATAAGATATACATATTTCGTGTTCCTACATCAATGGTTCATGCATTGAGAAAACGGTCCTAAGCCCACAGAAACAATGTTTCAATGACTTCGGGGAAAATACAATTGGATTTCCTCTTATCTACCATTAACAAGAAAGAATTTGCAGGTACCGACTGGTTTGTCTCGACCCTTGACAGCAACAAATTTGAAGCATGACATTGCCTTGCTCTCCCACATCATTTTCTGTAGCTCACTCAGCAGGAGGAGCTCTATGATAAGCTGGAATAGTAGCAGGAAAGAAGGTCTGTCTTACTCCCTCCGCCTTGATGATGGGGAATATAATACCCGACGCACTCTGGCAAAAGGAAAACGCTCTTCGTTAAGAATCAGGGAAACTAATTGAAATCATGTATACTGTATACAATGACGGCCATGGATCTGCTCAGTTAGAAAATTAGGTATCTAGCTCATACGAAAGTTCATATATAAAGCTGCACCTTGAGATGCAAGGTACTTGTAAGAACAAAACAAACGGCTTCACATTGTATACAATTTTTGTTCAAATAATGAAATTTTGTTCTTTGATTAGACGTCGTGGCAATTCACAATATCAAATGCGAGTCTAATGAATACTATTGTTCTTACTATGCTCTGAAAGTATGAACCACACAAAACATGATTCAATATTCAATGACCATCAAGGAAATTAGGGGGAAAAGAAAAACCTACCAAAAGTAATCTAGCTCCAAGCCACACGCGTTTTAGTGAAGGAAATGGTAGTAGCAAACGACCAACACCATATACCGCCACAGCAAAAAAGTGAAGGACTAAACTCAACGGACGAGGGTTTAGACCAGAAAGCAAAGCCACTGGTCCTGTTGAACAGACACCTCCGAGGCTGAGATAGTCAAAACATGCTTGGCGCATCTCTGTCCTTGCTTCATCAGGGGAGGCAGAGAACACCTTGTATAGGGCACCTGCCAAGGTATTTATTGTAGATGCAACCGGCTGCGAAAACAACATCAAATGTCAGTAGGATGAATAAGTAGTGTGATAATAATCTCTATTACAAGCAATGCAACTATGAAATCAATTTTTATGGAGCTTAACAGGAAACAGAACTGAAACAGTTCGATTTCACGTGTTCAGAATTATTCTTTTCCAGAGGAATCACCTTTAAAGAAATCATTATTTCTGTAACTTTCGCAAGGTATAACAGGATTCTAGGTATGTGCACAGTGATATTAAACAGTCACACGAGCAACAGAGCTTACCTTCCGCAAGGTATAAAACGATTCTAGGTATGTGCACAATGAAGCTGCATCATGTAGGTCATGCAACGGCTTAAGAAGATCCCTCAGCACGACAATATCTGACAGTGCCACAGTCATTCCTCCGCCAGTTAAAGGATGACGCATATTGAAAGCATCGCCCAGCAAAAGGGCTCCTGGAGTTGGATGTGGACTGGCAGGCATGCTTCTGTTTGGCATTGTTCTAATATTTCCTTTATCAATTGCAGCAATGAAGGCATCATGAAGTTCAGGTGGAACCTAAAACAGATATTTTCTTCATTAATTCATAGAAGCAAGAAGCCAGCTCAGGCCAAAAAGGAACAAAGAAACTACTGTCGACAAAATAGGACCAACCAAAATGTTTCAAAGTTGAAATTAAGAATTCTAGTTTTGAAATTGAAAGGTACCTGTGGAGCCACCACATTCTTCAAACGGTTGGCCAACGCACCATTGGCAATCGGAGGTACCCTTTGGCCGGGTACATCAACCAAGCAACGGACTTCTGTACTGCTGATTTGATAAAACAGGATCGGAGAGGGATCTCCTAGAATAACATGCCCATGATTTGCAAATGGGAGTCTGCAATTTTCCAAGACTAGTCCTACGAAGCAAGAGAGTACTTCTACCTGTGAAAAAAGAAGATTGACGTTATCTGTCTATGTAGAAAGTGTGAAGCGAAAAAGTCAGTACTAATTCAAGACGATTGGATATAGTTCAACCATGGATCTCCGACGCTAGGAGTTGAAAGAATAAATGACTGTATCGGCATCCTAATCAGACCAAGTAATAGTTCAATTAAGGATTTGAGGAAGCAACTTTACCTGAGGCTTGCAAAGAGTGCAGCGCAGATTTGAGAAGCAACCATCACAAACAATTGTAAGAGGAGCGTAAACTTTAAGTTCTTGACCATCCTTAGGTTTGTATTGAACCCCCTTAATTGTTCCATTTTCTTCAAGCAGGGATGTCACAGTACCTTGCTCCAGTTGTACACTGAAAAGAAAACAAAACACAAGAGGATGCATTAGAAAAAGAGGAAGCGTCACTGAAAAAATGCGGATCATTTAACATAAAATCATGCGTCAAGGAATCGAGCAGGACAACAAAATATGCATTCAAATGAGAAGGCAAGAAACCTTACTTGGGAAGCTGGGCAACTTTTTCTCTCATCCTCTGTATGAATCGGCCATTGTGGAAACTTCTCCCCGCCACATCGGAGTTGAACTGTTCCAGAGGATAGGTCACCCGAGTGTTCTTCCCATCCTTAAAAAGAGCGTATCCAACCACTCGCTGAGCATCAATTTCCTCCACACAATCTGAAACCAGTGCTCATTCGTGTTGATGTCATGGTAAGATTTCACAACCGAAACCAGTACTAAGAAAAAGCAGAACATTCAACATTCAACATTAAAACCAAAACCAATACTAAGAAATAGTAACATTGGTTACCTTCAAGTCCCAACTCAATCAATTTCAGGTACCCCCCCCGGCTGGAGAAGCTCACCGACAATTCGATCCGGCTCCGTCAAGTCTCTTTCAATCACATGAACACGTCTTCCCTCCTGGGATTAGCGGCAAACAAAGTTAGTTTCTACATTTCTACATAAACACCTTTACAGCTACGGCAGCTGAATGGTCGTTAAGGGGCAAAGTAACGATCCTCTTTGTGAGGATGCCGGATCCTCCTTGTTCATCGTACGTTTAAAGATCATCGTACATTGTGCAATCAGAAATCATCGTATATCGTGCTATCAGAAATCATCGTAAGTTCAAACAGAATTCTCATTGCAAAGTAACATATATATATTTTATTTGAAATCATCTAACATATTTCTACGCTCAGCTTATTTTTTACACCTATATTGTTTTCAATTAAACCATCAATATCTCTTTAAACCCAAATTTACTACCTCAACTACCCTCACAAACCCAATTCAATATGTACATTTATTTTTATACCCATTTGAAAAATAAAAAACCAAAATCAAAGCATTCTCTCCTTTGCCTTCTATCCTTCCAACAGTTGCTTTTGATGACCACTTAGTACTACGGTCTAGTAGTATTCTTTTTCACTTGTACATGAGAGGTATTATATTCGATTCTTGCCACAAGCAAATTTGAACCACATTATTGTTAGTTCATTATGAGGCTAAGCCCACCCCCTCTCCTTAGTATAGATAATATCGTTTGTTTATAAAAAATAAAACAGTTGCTTTTGATGGAGTCTCCATCACCCGTCTCCATCACCCACTACAACGTTGTTCTCATTAAATCTTAAGTTGCTTTGCGTGACCATATCAAACAAGTCGTCCCCACTAGACTACCCTTGGGTATTTTGGCTTCTCCAACACACTCGCTAGCGAGTGCCTATATTTGAGTTGGAGTTCACTGTGTTTGTACTAAAAGGCCTCACTAAATTTGAGTTTCATCCAACTGTTGTAGCGTTCTTGGTAGGCCGCAAAACCAACACTAATGAACTTAAAAGATTTTATAATATCTTTTCGATTTATCAATCTGCATAGATTTTATATGAATTATATGTAAGTTGTCATTTTCAAGAGAAACTTGAAAGATTAGAAAGACGAAGAAACCAAAACTATTGTGATGTCACAGAAAGAAATATTAAAAAATGATGAACAAGTACACAAATGTAAATTGAAAAACCACATTTTCTTTTAACATTATGAGTTTATGAACACCAGATTAAGTTCAACAAAAAAAAACCTTCAATATCATGTGATTTCTTGTCTACACAAAATTCAACCTCGTCAGATAATTAAAAGCATGTGACCATAATGTACTTGGTTTAAAAACATTAATGACGGGTCTAATCTCAAAACTCATCCAGGGAACAAAGTGTTAATTAAATTGGAGGCAAATTGTCTGCCCTTCCCATCATTTCCTATTTTGTGCAGTCACGGTTAAGTTACGTCAACAATTTATAATAATATAAAATGTTAACGTCACTTAACCGTGATCACACAAATAGGAGGGGATGGGAAGGACACCCAAACAGGAGGGTAGACAATCTAATTTTTATTGTTAATTTCATCTTGTACTTGTTGGTAATTAATAAAGACATTTCATATTTGAAATTTAAGTTAGGTGTAAAAAAAAATTATATGGGTTCAAATAAAATTTCTTTTTTCAAAATTTGTGAAAGAACATGATGAAAAAAAGAGATCCATCCCTCGTGTTAGCCGTTGTAATTAAAAAAAAATGCATTTTTATCTTACAAATTTTATAATAAAAATTTAATTTTATAATTTTATATTGAAAGATATACGGGTTCATCATAATAAATTGTCGATTTGCTCCACACATTTGAGCGTGCAAGTATTTACTTTTACTGAACTAAATTATCGAAAGGTGTTGATTTTTTATTTATTTGGAAAATTGATAAAAGAAAAAAAAATTAAAAATAAAAGCAAACAATAGGTGCGTCATCAACTTTTGTGAGTGCATGCCAAGATCGTGACTTTTCAATCGGTTAGTTAAGAACAAGGAAGAAAATATCGGTAATATCGGAAATATCGGTAGTCCGAAAACACGGAAATATCGATGGAAATATCGGGATAATATCGATATCGATAAAAATTACATGGAAACCACGGAAATTGTAAGAAAAACTTGGAAATTTTTATTGAAACTTTGCAGGATGTTTATTTAGTCAATTATCTATTAGTTTATCACAAAAAATTAGAAGGAAATGCATTGCATGATGGATTTAACATTATCAAGTTGATTATATAGCGAGCTGACAAATATTGTGAGTGTAGAAAATATGTAGTAATTAATGAAAGAAGTCTAAACACACCATAATCATTTATATATAATGAATTAGTACAATATTTTACACTTTATACATTGCATGGTAAGATACATGAGTGACTTAGTACCACATAGAGTTCCTATGAGGTTCAAAATTTTCACTATCTTCATCATCTTTATGTGTAGAGTAGATGTATTTTAGCATATTTTCACAAAAACATAAGTGATATAGTGGTCAAGGTGTTGAAGGAGTAAAATGGGAAGGGTTCGAATCCCCTTGGTGTTTTAAAGACAAAATTATATTAGTTTCCAAAAAAAAAAAACACAATTATATTAGTATTTTATTAGTTCTCAAAGACTTATGCCATGGAAGAAATTGCATGGTGTACATATATCAACCATGGAAGGTGACCTCACCCCCAATATGAAAACTGACGGTCCAATAAATATGGCACCTCACCCCCAATATCAAATTCGAATAATAATGTAGTTCGAAAAAAAGTTGAAAACATTTTTTTTTGTTAACCGGCGGCATTAAAAAGATGAATGTATTAATTAAGAGTTGCTTTACCAACAAAAGCACGGGACATCCACTCATCTTTCTCTCTTCCCTAAACGCACCCACACCACACAAATTTCTATCATTGTCTCTCTCTCTCTCTTGCCCACATCACTCTCCTTCTCTCCCTCGGTCTCTCCGTCTCCTTCACACGCACACACAACAAGCAGAGAACACAGAGCCTTCCGTCTCCGTCTCTCCCTCGGTCTCTCCGTCTCCTTCTCTCCCTCGGTCCGGTCTCTCCGTAGTCCGTCCAATATGCTGGGTCACCTCATCACCTCAGTCTCTCTCGAATCTCGATCTCGATCTGGATCCTTCCCTCAATCTCTCCATCCTTCTTCTTCTCCCTCAGTCTCTCGAACTCGATCCTTCTCCGGTTCTCCCTCCCATCTCTTCTCTGCCACTCTGCCGAGCACCATCACCACCTCCCCCCCCCATCTCTTCTCTGCAACTCCGCCGAGTTGCTTGGGGCCTTTTTACGATCTCTCTACACCCCGGGGGACGTGATTTTGTTGTTGTTCAGCTCGTACCCACCACCTGTGGTTTCCTCCTCCCTTTCTCACCTCCCGGCGGCGACGACGACGACGAATATCGCGATAATATCGATAATCTCGCGATATTTTCGATATTATCGATAATATCGCGATATTTGGACGAAAACCACACAGATACCTATTTAAATATCCATTCCCCGAAAAATCGATATTATCGGCGATATTTCGCCGATAATATCGATATTTAAATCCATGGTTAAGAATAATGTTAGGGGTGTGCTATCTACACATTCTTTTTACTTCTCTCACACCCTTTATTCATTTATGTCTTCTGATCTTCTTTAATTCATCCGATCCGACGGTCGAAAATTACAAAGGTGTGAGAAAAGTAAAAAGGGATGTGTCGATATCACATCCCATAATATTATTCATACAATGTTTTTATATCATATTTCTATATCATCTTAGGTGGTATCTGATGTAGTTAGCCATATCATTTGAAAAAATTGTAAAACCCAAGGAAATGAAGGAGAAAGACTCTTCGTATAACACAATCATCATTTAATTAACTAATTTTTCTTAATTATTAATTTATTAAATAATGAATTAAATTTAAAAATCTGATTAATTCAATTCAAATGATGTGGCTATTCACATCAAATGCCACATAAGATAGTATAAAAATGTGATTAAAAAACATAGTATAAATAACATTACTCATTAGTTAGTTAATAGTAGTATACGTAACACATAAACGACCAAAGAAAACTTAATAAGCAAACACTTTCTTGCAAACCAAAAGCATGTTTTCTCAATCCGACAAGTTACTGTACCCACATTCACAAATAAACAAACAAAGCTGAATTTCCAATAAATAAATAAAACAATAAAAATTCAAATTGTGCTTTCTCGTTTTTTTTCTTTTCTTTTGTTTACCTTAGCGAGGGTAAGGGCGAGAGCACCGCCAGCAACTCCTGCACCGACAACGATGACGTCGGTGCCAGTGCCGTGAACTGGCGGGACTTCTCCGTCATCGAAGCGGTTGATACTTTTTTCTTGAACGTTCGTCGTATTATTGTTGTTCTTCTGAGCCTTGCTCTTGGCTTTGCTGTAATTACGGCGTCGGAGAACAGACAGAACGAGGAAACCTAAGAGGGAGGCGAAGAAGGTCAAGAGAACGTACGGATCAACATCCACCATTCCCGCCATTTTAGAAGAAAACCCAGGTGACGAAAAGGAACTCCCGGATGAGAAAGAAGAAGGCCCAGATGGAGAAGAAGAAGAAGAAGAAGAAGACAAGCCAGATGAACAAATGCTGGAGTGGGGTGCAACTAGTAGTTTTGGGTGTTCTTGTGGTGGGTGTGCTGGTTGGTTTAGAATTATGGGAGGAGAGAGAGAATGGAGGGGGATGAGGGTTATGGGCTTTGTTGGACCATTTTTGGGTTGGGTGGGGAACTGGAGGCTCATTTGTTTCGTATGTGATTATTGATAGTGTCGTGGTCATTTTGCTTTATAGATCAACGGGGCACACCTATGGTTTTAAACCCTTATAACTAAGTGACGAAAGTACCCTTGTGTTCAGAACGACAGAAAACCTACTTACATTTTTCGTTCGTTACTTATATTTTATGAAAAGGGTGTGCTATCCACACACCTCTTTTTACTTCTCACACACCCCTTGTTAATTTCTGTCCGTTGATCTTCTTTAATTCATCCGATCCGACGGCCGAAAGTCAAAAATGTGTGAGAGAAGTAAAAAGGGATGTGTGGATATCACACCCTTTATGAAATACAAATATTTGAGTGCACTAGTTTGTAACTTTGTTAAGTTAATTGGTATACAAAAAAGTTCATTAACCTCTTCATTTTTTAAGAGATTAAACTCTTATTTGACACACCCCGACCTGATATGTCTACTAGGACTTCGAATCGAGTTGTGCTGGCCAACACCTGGAAGTTGACGAAGCCATAAAGTGTAGTGATGTGGAAAATGTGAATAAATTTAAACCTAAAAGTGCCTAAATATAAGAGTGCGCTGATGAGCGGAAATGAACTCATTTCACATGTGACGTCAGAGCATAAGTAAAGTATAGTAGAGTGGATAAGAATTATACCCTCGTAGGTAGCCACCTATACTCAGATTTGCCAAGAATCCTCGTCGATACAAAAGTTTAGCAGCTAAAACCTGGAAGGGCAAAAAACAAGAGTGAGTGGGCCTAAAAATATAGTTTTAATAAAAACCTTTGTCGTAGTTCCGATTTCAATTATGCTTGCATACGCATTCGCACCCATGAGTACTTCTGGAATATGGTAAAGTAACAGTTCATACGCGTCGTGAACTAACGGTCAACGAAAGTCAATACCCTCGCCTCTAATGCATTTTCGTAAATCCACATTTTTTAAATTTATAAAATCATAGAACTAGGGACGGGTTGTCACAATCTATCCACCTTAAAAAATTTCGTCCCCGAAATTTGAAATCATTTGTTATTCAAAAATAGTGAAAAGACAGCAGAAAAATAAATATGTAGAGAAGATATCAAGTTAGAGCAGTTGCATAAAAGAGAATGCCATTCCATCGCGATCGGAGTGCAGTGATTCCTCTTTCATGCCTCCAAACTCAAACTTCATTCTCCTTCAATATAATACCAAAATATAATACTTTTATAAAAATATAAGGTCAAAAATAGATATATTAAAACATAACGTCAAAATACGTATGTAGTGAAGTAAAGTTAAAATAATTGTAACGAAATAAAAAAACCTAGCATAGAAAGGTTTCACCTACGCCGTCGTAATGTAACGTACTCCGAGAATAAGCGTGTAGTATCACTGAGTTAAGCCCAAACGATAAATAATTAACTAGACTTATAAATAAATAAAAATACTAATATAGACGGACCTAAATGTCCACTTGCTTAACGAGTTTAGCAAATAAGTTCTCGATATTACGATCTGCAATTTGTCACATCCTAGTCCCGGCTCCGCCGTACATGATATTATCCGCTTTGGGCCCTAGCCATGCCCTCACGGTTTTGTTTCTGGAAACTCACACGAGAACTTCCCAGGGGGTCACTCATCATGGGAATGCTCTCGTCCGAACTCGCTTAACTTCAGAGTTCCAATGGAACCCGAATCCAATGAGTTCCCAAAATGCCTCATGCTATATGGAGGTGGGCATGTACATATAAGGCACATCACCCCCTCTCCGTGGGTCGATGTGGGATGTTACAATTCACCCTCCTTAGGGGCCCTACGTCCTCGTTAACACACTCACACCAAATGGCAAAGTGGCTATGATACCATTCTGTCACATCTCAGTCCCGGCTCCGCCGTAGCACGATATTGTCCGCCTTGGGCCCCGGCCACGCCCTCACGGTTTTGTTTCTGGGAACTCGCATGAGAAATTCCTAGGGGGTCACCCATCTTGGGAATCCTCTCACTCGAACTCGCTTAACTTTGGAGTTCCAATGGAACCCGTAGCCAGTGAGTTCCTAAAAGGCCTCGTGTTATATGGAGGTGGGGATGTACATATAAGGCACATCACCCCCTCTTCGTTGGTCGATGTGGGATGTTACACAACCCGTAAGACCAACAGCTCACTATTGTCTGGATATGCAAGTAATAAATTCCCAAGGATGCAATGTTACAATCATGCCCCCCATTGGGAAATACACCTAAAGCAATTAAATAACGATGATCACACTCACATACTACCCTCTCGGGTGATCACGTCAATAGCACACAAATTATCTATATTATAAATTCGATTCTTCAATATACCTGTTCGTAAAATTCTCATGTCAATCGTGTACTATATATAAATTCTCTATACAACGTCTTAACAATGTTGTACCCAAAACCGAAAATTGTAACTGTAGTTACAAGTAACTAAAATAAAGATAATTGTATGTTGTAACCATGCTAATTGTAGGACAAACAAAATGCAACATGTCCACTAAGGTCTGAATAGCTCGTTTCAGACTAATTGTTAGCTTAAGGGTGAAAATGTGGTACTAAACAAAAACTTAGTACTCAGAACCTTCAAAAAGGCTTCCTAAGACTTGAAAATAAAATGCGTGTCATAGAAAGATGCAATCGTGATATGCACACCAAGTAGTCTAACAATGTAGTTGGGGATGTCTTAGCAAGCTGCTTTATATTGAATTTCCCTCTCGAATTTAGCGAAACACTGCATCGAGAAGGCTAAAAGAATAATCAAGAATCTGAGGGTCAAAACAAGTCTATCAAATCTAAATACAAGATAATTGGATTGAATGCATGATATCTCACCATAAACGTAGTTTCCGAAATATTCAATCACCAATGGTAACAATTCGTTCAACGGAGTATTTGTTAGGTGATTGAGGAATTAATGGTCATAACTAAAATTTCAATGTCTGAGCGATTATTTTGAACAATCTATCTACCCTAGAAATAATACGAAGTGCAATAGGGTCAACACGTACCCAAGGTTGACTGGAATGCCTTCCAGCACCAAGAGGTAAATATGGAATCACAGTCAAAGTAAATGCTAATCAAAATGCCAAAAAATCAGATAAATTCAAATATGGGTAATTTCACCAAGTGGTCTAAAATGTAGTCCCTGGGCCAATGAAAAGTGAGTTGATTCGTCAAATCAATCTATAATCACCAAAACATCATCATAATCTCTACATGTACGAGATGCCTCGTACCGAAAGCTTATGGTGATATTCCCCATCTCTATTTGGATACAAGAAGTGATCATAACCACTCGAACGATCCTTTGATGATTTGGAAATAACGTCAAATCGATGCTTGCAAACTCCAAATAGAATGGGATAGGAAAGACTAAAAATGTTCAAGGGTAGAAACATCTTTTACTACGGTGAACATTAATTACGTTTGCACAACTGGGGTAATACATGATAGTGTAATTGTAGGCGTTGATTTGGTTCTTCCATCGTCGCTATAAGAAATTTTAGCTTATCTCAAATGAAGATGTATTTGAGAAATCTAATGTTAGTAAAGGTTCTAGACACGTTTCTCCACAAAGAAGTGTCAAATGGTTTTCAAGTGAAGATGGTAACTGTTGACTTTAGGTCATGAGTAAGATGGTTCATTTCGAACGGTTTTACACATTGGAAAATATAAGCGATACTCTGTCATGCTGCCTCCGCACAGTCGAAATATCCAAAGAAAACGTCATCATGGATTTCCAAAATGATCAATATCATCGAAGAGTGTAAAGCAATGGTGAGGTGAGACAACAATTTGGTTTGTCAGAAACTTTATTCATATTCAACATCTCAACTAAACTAACTTTCCTTGGTCATAATGAGGAAAGACTCTATAGCCGAAAAATTGCTAACAAATTGTCAATAAATTGACAAGATCAAAGATATTTCAAACTTCACAACACTTCGTGAGAATTTCAACTTTCTTCCGCTACAACCTTTTGGGAAAAAAAAAAGAATATCGTTTACGGAGATCGCGTCTCCCAAGAAAAGTACCAATTTAAACAAAGGTAATATTTGAGGAATTTGGTAATAAAATGACTGTCGGTGTCTAAAGACTAGATTTCATCGCTGGAGTAGGTAAGTAAGTCGTCGACAAAGCTACTACAAATTTGTCAGGTTATGGAGGAAAACTCGAGTTACAAAGGAAGTTGCAGCTAGACCATCAACTCGAAGTAAGGGATAATGGTTTTTAATCGTCACCCGAGGAAGTTGCGTAAATCTAGGTATGACCCTAAGGTTCGACCTTTTGCCTTCGTGGATAGGTTTGAGGTTCCCTAGATAAGGGGTTTGGTTGAATAAATTGCCAATCGGTAAGCTTTAGTAACTAAGTTCTCTCAATGAAGTAGGACTTGTTCGAAAAGTCACAAGGAAAATTGATATAGTACAAGAAAGTAGATCAATGGTGTATTCAACTTCCCGCTTTAGTGGTATCTCAAGTAAAATTTTGGGAAATGACGCCAGAGATATACATCCTCGAAACGTATGATACCAGTTCTTTCTCTATGATGCGTGATAATAGTTCTTCATAGCTTTCTCGATATTCAATTCACTCTAACAGTGAGAATTTAACTCATACTTCGATTCTACTATCTACCTGTGGAAGTGATCGAAGAGGTGGCTAGTTGGAAAGCTTATCTATACCTAGATAGGTGATAAGGTAAAAACAACTTTGAGTTTACTGTCCTAATACAAAGCTTGCTTCTAACCTTCCGAGATTTAGTTTCTTCGGCTCCAGCAATCACCATTAATCAGTCTATCAATCGCGCCGCTAATTAACACACATACAATATTTTGATATTGTTCGCTACCCTGAAACTGTGAACTGGTGTTCTGGCATAAGGGTATTACTTCCATATACTAGTATGTGTCCGGTATCAAAAATCATACTGCTTGAATACTGGTTGACAGTTCCTGGATATTGGATAGTATCGTCAATTAGTAGCACCACTGTAGGTTGATTACAGGTTAGAGTCCGCTCAGGTGGATGGTTCCGGATGATTGATAAGGAACTGGTCCTGTGAGGTGGTTTCAATATTTCTAGGGAAAATTGATTACTACTTCTGGGATTTCTACTACTCGAAGGTATAACAACTCATACTCACCGTCCTATGCTCATCGAAATGACGAGTACAACATCGAAAGAATTTTGGGAATTAGTATTGGTTGAGACACCCTAAGGTTGAAAATAAATTGCTAAAAACTTACTTCAGAACATGTCTAAAAAGATTCAATCTTCCTCCTGAAGATTTAGAACTATACTAGTACATTTGGAAAAGATTAATGCTATGGGGACCAAAAGTGGCTATCCCCTAGATGTTCTTTTATCTAGTGCTACCACTTTAGCACCAGGCTGTCGCTCATGACATTTTTGAAATCTCGACGAAAGAAAACTTCATAGGAATTTTTATTGATGGTATACTAATTGTTGCTACCAAAGAATCAAAACTAATTGTGGTTCCCTATCTCTAAAGATTTAGTAATGATGGCGGAAGAGTAATGAGGGAATTGATTTGTAAATCTCTGGTAATGCGTGACTCCATATGCATTAGCCCTGTGTCAAGGCCATCGACTTGTCTCAATTCAGGATTTTTCCTTGGCAGGAAGGTACTTCGTTTAAATATAGAGACGTCCACCAAAACGATGTTCTAGAATGTCGATACGTCGTCTAAGTCACTCAAAACTTAGAAAGAAAAATAAATAAATAAATAAAGAACACATTTTCATACTCGACGAGGTGGCAAGATTCGGAAATTAGGCTCAAGAACCGAGAATGCTTACATCACGCGTGTGATGAACGCAATACTGCCCAAACTTATGCTCTGAGACCCAACTGACACACCCCGACCCGGTGTGTCCACTAAGACTCCGATTCGAGCTGTGTTGGCCAACACCTGGAAGGTGACAAAGTCATAAAGTGTAGTGATGTGGAAAATGTGAATAAATTTAAACCTAAAAGTGCCTAAATATAAAAGTGCGTTGGTGAGTGGAAATGAACCCATTTCACACATGACGTCAGAGCATAAAGTTTACTGAGATTTGCCAAGAATCATCGTCGATACAAAAGTTTAGTAGCTAAAACCTGGAGGGGCGAAAAATAAAGCTGAGTGGGCCTGAAAATAAAGTTTTAATAAAAACCTTTGTCGTAGTTCCAATTTCAATTTTGCTTATGTCTACGCGTTCGCACCATCGAGTACTTCTGGAATACGGTAAAGTAATAGTTCATACGCGTTGTGAACTAATGGTCAACGAAAGTCAATACCCTCGCCTCTAGGGCATTTTCGTAAATTTACATTTTTTAAATTTATAAAATCATAGAATTAGGGACGGGCTGTCACATATTAATTAAAATTAATTAACTAATAATTCTAATATTGTAAAATTATATTAACTGAAAATCAAAGCTTCTTAAAACAAAGGCATATATGTCGATTTGCCCCCTAAACTTGTATAGAGTTGTCAATTTCCCTCCTAAACTTTAAGTTTAGGCGATTACCCCCTGAACTTTTATAATTACCCAATTTTCCCCGAGGTGTGTTATCCACACACCCCATTTTACTTCTTACACACTCTTTGTTAATTTCTATCCGTTGATTTTCTTCAATTAATCTTATCCGAAGGCTGAAAATTAGAAAGGTGTGTGAAAAGTAAAATGGAGTGTGTGAATATCACACCCCTTTTCCCCTTGAACTTTAATTTTAGTTGTTCACCCCCCTGAACTTGTATAAATAGTCAACTTCCCCACTAAATTTTTAAAAAAAATTCATCCAATTTTGTTTCTCCATTTTGATCATGCGGACGACACATGACAACTGTTTTCATCCTTTTTTTTATTCATTCTGTTCACGCGAGCAACGCATAACAACTATATGAAGGCAAAAAGAAAGGAAAATTGGATTGATCAAAATTAGATGAAAATTTTAAAATCTAACAAGAAAAATTTAAGGGGGGTGTAGTCAAACTTGGATTTGAGAGGATTTTAAAAGACTTTAAAATCCTAGTGTAGTCAATTAAAAGATTTTAAAGGATTTTAAAATCCATTCAAATCTAGGTGTAGTCAATTAAAAGATTTTAAAGGATTTTAGAATCCATCCAAATCTAAGTGTATTAAAAAAATTAAGATTTTTGAGGATTTCATTAAGTTGTGGATTTTGTGGGATTTAAGAGCAAAAAGTATATATAACCAAAACTAAAAAGAATCCAACCTCACGCCCTAGGATTTCAAATCCTTCCACCACAATCCATTCAAATTATTTAAAATCCATATGAATTTTGTAAGAGTCTTTAATCCTCTTAAATCCTATCAAATCTATCACTTTTAAAATCCTTTAAAATCTTAGTTTGACTACACCCCCCCCCTAAATCTAAAACTAGATGGGAAATTGGCTATTTATAAAAATTTTAGGGGTTAATCAGCTAAAAGTTAAAGTTCATAGTGGAAATTGGCTAATTATAATAGTGAAATAATCGGCTAAATATAAAGTTCAGGAAAAAAATTAGCATTTATCATTGTCAGTTTGATGATATGAGCCCATTTGTTTTAGAAGTATATGTTTAGAGGGCAAACTGACAAATACTTCTAAAACAAATGGGCTCATATCATCAAACTATGGACCACAAGTTACTAAAAGCATGCACCTTTAGTTGGCAATCCAATATACTACTGTTTATGAGCTCGTTTGGATATGTTTTTAAAATGACTGAAAGTGCTTTTGGTGAAAATGTGTTTAGAATCACTCTTTAGTAAAGATGCAAGTAAATCCTAGAAAAACACTTTTAGTGCTTCCTGAAAGAAGCACAAACCAAACTGACACACCCCGACCCGATATGTCTACTAGGACTCTGAATCGAGCTGTGTTGACCAACACTTGGAAGGTGACGAAGCCATAAAGTGTAATGATGTAGAAATGTGAATAAATTTAAACCTAAAAGTGCATAAATATAAGAGTACGCTGGTGAGAGGGAATGAACTCATTTCACACGTGACGTCAAAGTATAAGTAAAGTACAGTAGAGTGGATAAGGATTATACCCTCAGAAGTAGCCACCAATACTGAGATTCACTAAGAATCCTCGTCGATACAATCGTTCAGCAACTAAAACTTGAAGGGGCAAAAAACAAGGGTGAGTAGGTCTTTTCCTTTTTATAGTATATTTATGATTGATAGTTTCCACAAATGATTTAAATACTATGATATGGTTGAGTTTTAGATTGCATCATGGCATATCCATATGCATATTACCTACATATAATTGTTGTGAATGCTTTGAAATGCTAAGGTGAACACGGGACGTGCAAGTAAGTCCAAGTAAGGTTATGTGGTGGATTGAAATGGTTGAATCAATTTGGCATGCATATGTTCATATAGTGCTCTTCATTGCTACACCCCCGGTGTTAGTGTTCCCACCCAGAGCCAGAGCACAGCCTTCACGTGTATGTTCACCTCCTGCACCTCGCCCAGGGCTAGGGCACATCCTTCACGTGTATGTTCACCTCCCGCACTGCACGCTCGCCTTGGATCCAAGTAGGTACTAGCCTTTTGTATAGACTACATTAGGCAGTTCCAACTCATAGGTGACCCGCGCATAGCGCCAGCTTCACGTGATCGTAGCACTAGAGCATTTATTATTACACCTAACTTATCGTACATGTCACATTAGGTATCTCCGACTGACATGCTAGTATAGATTACTGAGCACATGATCATATTTATATTGCTGTTGAGCTATTCTGCTGTGGCATATTTCTGGACTTATAGTTAGCATGCACTTGATTTTCATGCTTATACTTAGTATGATATTTTGGAAACTATACATGTTTTACGGCGATGTGTTAAAACGTTTTAAACAAGGTTTTTATAATTGTACTTCTTTCAGAAAACACTTTAAGTGCTTTTGGAACCCAAAAACATTCTCTAAAAACGCTTTCAATCATTTTAAAAGTATATCTAAACAAGTCCTATGACATTCAAACGTGGACAAAAGTTTATAAGACGTCATCAAATTTCAGAACAATATTATTTACAACAAAAAATTGGCCTCTCATTCAAGTGTGTTCCTCCGATGTAAGATTGTAAATAGGAATCGTACTACTTCCAAATTGATTTTCTCCTTGTGATTCACAAGTTGTGAATTGTGTGTGGCCAATATTTGACCACCACCCTCTCCTTGTGAGTTGTGACATGCCTTGTACCAAACAATAATCAAATGTATACAACAAAAGTTGAACCACATCATCTACCCAAAAACAAAACAAATAGTTATAATTATAACTGAAAGAACTTTTAGAGAAAATGTTTTCAAATTTCAAAAGTCTTTTAAGTGCTTCTTGCAAAGAGCATATGATTTGTGTTTCTTGCAATAACCGTTTCAAGTGTTTTTCCAGAATTCACTTGCATTTTTATTAAAGATTGATAAAACCATTTTCAACAAATGCGCTTTCAAACATTTAAAAAACACGAGCTCTAAAATGAACACTTTTATGATTTATTTAATTATTTTTTTTAATTATTTTTTTTTTGTCATCAATATGTCATAATTATTTATCTTGTTCATTCAGAGCAATTTGAGATATGTAAATAGGGGTGTGCTATTCACACTCTCTTTTTTACTTCTTACACATCCCTTGTTAATTTCTGTCATTTGATATTCTTCAATTCATTTGATCACACAGCTAAAAATTACAAAAGTATGAGAAGTCAAAAAGGGTGGGTCGATATCACACCCTAAGTTGAACCACATGTCATATTTATGGGCAACGATTGTATAACTGGACAAAGAAGTTGAGCCCACTTTAAGTTCACTGCAGATGGGTAGATGAATAAACGAGGTGTTTAAAGAAGCATAAATTACCTCTATAACTTGATACAAAATTGTGGGAGTTGGTTGCTTGCTCCTGTTTTAGACAATACATGCGGTTGAAATCAAAAGATAACTTGGGTCTTTCTCTTCTTTTGTATGTGCTTGTCATTGCCTTCGTCCCGCCTCTACGAGCTCTCTTCTGTCCCTGGCATCAGATTTTTACACATCCATTAGCAACTAAATCCAGTCTCCGCCAATTTGTGGTTGGGACGAGGCTTCCTTGTATATATATAGCTTCAGTGAAACTGACACGACTTACAATCATGAAGACATTACGTAAAGAAAAGTTTTAAGTACCTTAGTAGTGAAAGTCTTGAGGGGGTCCTTGTTCTTTTTGAATTTTTCTTAAATCCACTGCGGCGAGCAGGGTTGGGGTTTCCCATTGCAGCTCTAGCAAGCATAACAGTCTTGCTTGCTTCTTTAGCTGTTGCGTCCAATAGATAATCGGGCACATCACAAAGGTGAGGAGCGCGGGGGGCTTCTTGCTGAGAACCTTGTCATGTTTCAACGGATCTGCTCACAAATTATAATAATCTTTCATTAATATAAAAATAATCAAATTTACGTTAAAGGTGAACACAGTCCACCAAAACAAAACAAAACAAAACAAAAAAAAAAAAAAAAAGTGATTTGGAGATACACTTGGGGCATTAATATTCATAGTAACGTGGAGATACGCTTGCATAGTAACAGATATTCATAAATATTTGTGGGAATGAAAAACCATAAATTAGAATGTGAATTTGAATTTGATTCTTCCAATGCTGTCAAGTTCAAATAAATCATCCAGGATGCATACATGATATCCTAGAACTAACCCAGTTGGAGTTGAATGTAAAGAATGATAGCCTGCAAAAACACACCAACAAGAATGTGCAGACGAGAATTTTGTGGCAACTCTGAGTTTAAAACAGCTTATCTGATTCCAAACTGCAAAAAATGGACAATAATAAATTAAAAAAGAGCAGATAGATAATAAGTTATGACTCTGCAGTATAAAGGCAATTAGACATATAACGACATATAACGACCCCTCCCTCCCTCCGAAAGATTGTGTTTATTAGAAAGCAAAACTTTATGTGGATGCATCTGAAAGAAATCTAAACACCTTTTCCAGAAATATTATTAATCTGAATCCCATGTCAATTGTATTTAGTGAATATCAGAACTTTTTTCTGAACCAGCTCCAACTTCAAGAGGGACAGGATGTAAAGTAACTTGTCACCGCAAACTCAAGCTTTCAGAAATTTCATGGGTTCGGCCCAAACTCAAGCTTTCAGAACTTTCATGGGTTCGGCCCATTTTATAGAGAGAGCTTCTCTTCACACCCATTCCAAGATTAACTTGTACTACTCACCCAAAAATATTCCTAAAGATAATCAAACACTATAATTTGCTCACCATACAATTTTCTTACAATTTTTTTTTTTAAAACAAACGATATTATCTACATTAAAGGAAGGAAGATGGGCTTAGCCTCACAATGGGATATCACTAATGTGGTTCAAATTCAATTTTGGCGAGAATTTGAACCTAAGATCTCTCACTTACTAGTAAAGAGGAATATCACTAGACCGTATTACTAAGTGGCTACAATTTGCTTACAATTAAATATGTTGAAGCTCCACATTCCATTTGGGCTAAGAAAGAACAATTTTTCTTCCATAATACATGGTACGTAGTATTGAGTAGTACAAAAAATCAACGGTTAGATTTTTCATAAAACTATGAATGGTATGTACTATTGTAGCCAACCCTATAAAAAAATGGTGAAAATCTTTTTCTTTTTTTTTTGTAAATTTGCAGTATTGTATGATCTATAATTAACTTTTTCCCTTCCAATGTATGATAGATAATTAATTATTCGGCAATTATCACATGTGAGGCACCTACCCTCCCCTAAAGGGGCGAAGACCATTAGACCCAAAATCCTCCCACCTATCCCTCCACTAATTTTATTGATAATATGAAAGTAAACAAAAAAGATACAACCAGTGACTATGCCAAGCAATGCAAAGACAAAACAATCAACAAAAACAATAATAAGGACAAAACAAAATGTCACGAGCATGGGTAGAGGCTACAAAGTCTAGACCCATAGACAGTGGCAAAGCCATCAATTGTCTACAGGAGGGACAAAATTTAAAAGGGTACAAGGTTCCAATAAAATTAGGACACCCATTTGAGGTCTAAGCCCAAGGTTTGCAAAAGACTAATTGAACTACCTAGAATATTCAAAGAAGGATTTGAACTAACCGAAATATTCAACAGAGGACTTGAACTACCCGAAAGATTCGAAGGAGGATTTAAACTAACAGTATTATTTGAAGGAGGATTTAAGCATTGTTTCTTGCTATATCGTTCCATTACATAACTGTATAATGAACAAAGTTCTAAATAACGCTAAGCGCTAGTTGGACAGCGGACATGGCTTATCGCTTAGGTGACGATCTAGGCGGTTAGACGAATTTAAATAAATTTATTATATATTTTATGAATAAGTGCCAATTATTAAATAGTATATATTATCTAAAAATATATGCCCTAAATGAAGCTAAAAGATCTATAGCATGGTTTCCTTCTTAATAAATATGTGTACAAATAAATCGCATTTGATGAAGTCATTATAGACAATTTTTTCAGTTCACCTTAAGAAACCAAGGATTAGAAGTCTTGAAAAGATAGTGAATAACCAATAGTGATTTATTAATAATGCAACAATCAAGTTTTGATTCAAAACATTTGGTTGGTCTGTTATAGTTTTCTTTTAGTTGCTTTTTTTCGTAATCTTTAAAATATAGTTTACAAGATAGACAATTGTGATTATTCATATTGTAGGATGAAAAAAAGGAAAAATTAGTTTTCAGTCCCTAGTTTCTAATGTTCATTGAATAAGATCTTATCAGTTTTTAAATTTTGATCAAAAGTCCCTAGCATTAATATATTAACGGATTACATGTAAGTTACATAATTTTTATAAAAAAAAATTAGTAATTGATTTAGAGTTTTAATACTCACACCTTTATTAAACTCCTAATTAATTTTCAATTCAAACATTTGCCAAATATAAAAAATAAAATTAGAATAAGTTTGTACCCATTAAATTTTTATAAAAAAAATCAATTTTTTAATCTTATATGTATCCATTCTTAAATATACTAATTTTGTTAAAAATGTACCCTTTTTTAATTGAAAATGTACCCATTTTTTATATAAAATTTCATTCAATTTTTCTCTAATTCATTTTTTTAAGCTTATATGGGTACATTCTATTTCGTTGATTTGAGAATCTATCCATGTCAAGTTTAAGAGAAGAAATTTAATAATATTATTAAGCCTAATATGTTCCCTCTCTTTTTTGTGCTTTTGAAAAATGTACTCATGCTTTGGTAAAATAATTTTTTGGTTAGTTTTGATGAACGTATCCATGTGTATATATACGCACACAATATATTGGAGAGTAGGATTCATCTTTAATATTTTTAATCCCATAAATTATGGGTTTTATTTGAAATCTCATTAATATAAATAAATATAAATTTTATTTTTAATTTAAAAATATAATAAGCTACATGGAAATACATTATTACATTAATGTCAGGAATTTCGATTAAAAACTAAAAACCACCAAGGTTTCCGTCAAAGAACATTGGTAGTTAGCGACCACATCCAAAGTGTCAAAAAAAAAAAAGTCTTTGGATACAGTCCCTAACCACTAATGTTTTTTAACTGAAACCTACATCAACATATTAACACTACTATTATTGTCCGTACCTTTTTAAACAAACCAGCAATTTCGTAACTGTAAAACTACTTAAATTTCTCATTGAAAACACAGTTAATTATCTACATTGTAGATAGTTGTTCTCATTTAAATTTCGTACGGGAGACTTACCCATAATTTGAATCAGTAATATTTGTACCCATACTTTATTCTGTTTGATTTTAATAAATTATGCACCACAGTTTTTGTTTTTCAATGTGACGACTATGATTATATGATTATTTACATTTGACAACAATGAACCTATTATACTTCAATTTAATCCTTATACGACCAGCCACATGTTTTGATCATTTTTTTTTTTGGAGTACATCGATATTTTTATATTAGGGGGTGAGGGAATTCGGTTAAGCCACGCAATGAGCAGTCTAATTTGGTGTTGAATTCGTCATCCACGAGATTCGAACTTAAGGCCTCTTATTTTTAAGTTAAGAGGAATATCATCAGATCGTAATACTGAGTGACTTGATATTTAATAATTCGAATCTTATCAAATTCCAACCTAGTCCTTCAATAGTCCTAACTCAATCAGGACTCGGACCGAATCAATATCTAAATTTGATTCTTTAGCTCTCTGAACTTCACTAGGACCAGGGCGAATTACTAGCGTCTCAACACTGGGCCGAGTACTTTACTTCCTCGGCTGGACCGACATATCACCAGGCTGAGACCCACAACCTTATCTCTGAGCTCACATCTTCTCAGCCGAACTCCTGAATTTCAGGCCGAAACAGGAACATAATTAGGAGTGGAGTGCAAGGTAAAGAGTAGATGATTTGACATCCCGTTTAAGTGACAAAATAGATAGCCAGCCATAATCCCAAGTGACAAAAGTAAATGGAAAATGCACAAGTTGAAAGAATCACACACTCAATCATGATGTAATGCATGCCATTCTAGGAGGAGGACCCCATTCAATGAGAGGAATGAAACCTCATTTGACCATCTTTTACTTTCGGTGTAAGTTGAACAACAAAATATTTAGAATCTCCACAGCGGTTGGATCGGACCATATCAGATCAGTTATTCTTTAATTAGACACACACAAGTCTGGCGGGGCTAGCGTTTGAAAGCTCAAGAATTTGACATACCCTTTCATGATCCCTTTTGGTCACAAAATTCCATCACGCGTGTCTCTCCATAGGATCTTTGTCCAGTTTGGTTGAGTTGAGGATTTAACTAAACAAGTTTTATATGTTTTTCATTACCCATAGTGTTGGAATATGGCTTTTGTTCTCGGATTTTGTTAAGGTCAGTTAGTCATCCACTCATGCATGTCAGAATTCGCCAATACACACATTACAAACGAACTAGAAAATACTTTAATTTTACTTCTCCTTTGTCTCAAAATTTCTAATTACATAGTTTAACAAAAGTCCAAGCAATGAGCCTCAAACCCTCGCTCACAAAAAACAAAAACAAAAAAAATTGACACCAACAATTCCTCCTTGTCAGCAAATCACATTCTTAACATATTTTACTGATGTGTCAAATTGTAATTTACAGAGTAAAAAAATCTCGAATTATTTGGGTGGGGACAAATAAGGTTGGAGCCTACAACATAATACAAACATGCTGCCCCGCCTAGGCCCCACTTAACTGCTAGGCGGTTGGTCACCGTCCCGATTAATATCTAAGCGTTTGAAAATTAAGAAAAGATGCCCACCTAGACCGCCTAGGCACCCGCTTAGGTTGGATCTCACTTAGACAGAAAATAGATAACTTTCATTTTGAATTTTTTTTTTCTTCAGTAAATTGTCAAAGACTTGTTGAATAATTAAAAAAGAACATACATTATAGATTTAATTAAATTTGCCCCATCCGCCTATGCGCCCGCCTAAACCCCGTCTAGCCGTCTAGGCGCTAGGCCCCAATCCGCCATCCGACTAGAGCAATCCGCCATCCGACTAGAGTCTAGCGTCTTTTAGAACCTTAAGTAATCATCAATGTAATGTGAAGCTTTGGCAATTGGCACAGTCAATTATTGTTAAAATTCAGTGCAATATGTCAGCTTTTTATTTATTTAATTAAAAACTTTGAAATATTTATGCTTTTGTAAACTAGTACAGTAATATACTAATATCAAACTCCAAGTAAAAATAGAGGAGCAGAATGTTGGGCAAGGCAGAGAGAGTCTCCTACCAGCTCACAATAGCCAAACACTAAAACTGCATGAAGCGGCTCGTCACAGTGTTGCGGTGCGTAATTAGTTTGAAATATCATTATAGTAATTAGTAATGTGTCCACATATCTAAAGTTACATACATTGCACTTTGTGACTAAAACATTGTGTTTTGAACTCGGTTTTTGTACATTGTTGGATTGGTGAGGAAGTTATATGGAGAATCGAAAGCACAAAAAATAAAAGTAAAAATAAACTCAGAAAAACCAAATAAAACTCAAAAAATATAAAATAAAATAAAAAGAAACCAAAAAATTCCCTCATCAGTAAAAGACAACCAAAAATACCTGAAATTTTTGGCTCAAGCTTTTCAATTGGGGATGATTAAAATTACCAAATTAGCATCTTTTTCTTCCTCCTCCCATCTCAGTAATCAGGCATGAGGTGGCTGATCTTCCCTTCTTCCAGCGCCATCTTCCGCTCTGTAATTTTCAACCAAATGCAGACGCCGGTAAAACTAAGCACCAAGCTCGCGAACCCACTTCCCAATCCGATGCCGACGATCGCCAGAACCGAAAGCCCCTTGCTTTTCAGCGGTGGCAAAGGGTACCCATAAAGCTCCTTGTTTCCCTCAAACGATGTCGCATTGAATCTCGGCAGGTTCCCGCTCCGATTGCCCAGCGAGACCGGAATCGGACCCGCGAGTTTGTTGTTGGAGACGTCGAAGGCGGAGAGGCGGACGAGAAGGCCCAATTGCTGGGGAATGGGGCCGGTGAGGGAGTTGTCGTGGAGGTCAATGACGTTGAGGTAGGCGCACAATGTGAGCTGCGGCGGAATCGGACCGGATAATTGGTTGGAGGAGAGGTTGAGGACGGCGAGGTTGACGAGGTACTGGAGGTCAGAGGGGATGGGGCCGGTGAGGAAGTTGGAAGAGAGGTCGAGGGCCTGGAGGTTGGTGCAGTTGGCGAGGAAGGGGGAGATGGAGCCGCGGAGGGAGAGGTTGGTGAGAGAGAGCTTGTAGATGCGGCCATTGTTGCAGGTGGCGCCCTGGAGGTAAGAGGTGAAGCCGCTGCAGGGGTTGGCGAAGGTGGATTTGGTCCAATTCTTGAGGGATTTTGTTGGGTCTTGGAGGGATTCACTCAGGTGGGTTAGGCACGCCTCGTCGCTCGGATCTGATGTGGTGGGTCGGAAAACAGCGACGTTTAGCAGAGTTATCAATAACATAGCAGAAGTAGAAGCAGTTCTAGCAGGAGTAGGAGCAGAACCCATCTGGGCAAAAGCGTCAAGTTGTGGGAGACTTTGGTTGCTTTTGGTAAATTTGAAGGTTTGGGATTTTGGAGAAAACAGAGAGAGAGAGAGAGAGAGAGAGAGAGAGAGAGAGAGAGAGATTGGTGTTAAAAAAATAGAGAGAGGGAGCTGAGGAACTGTGTTGCAATTCCGTGTGTGCGTGTTTAGAGAGAGAAGGAGATGAGGGGAGAGAGAGAGAGTGGGGGAGGGCACTAAGTTGGAGATGGCTATTGGTGGTGAAAATTAAGTGTTTGACACGAGGGAGGGACTGGGGAGGTGGGTGGGCCAATGGGCTGTGGGGAGGAGGTAGGGGCCGGCGGTGGCAACCTGCACGTAAGACAGGGACAATACGCCAGGGGTATTTTGGTCATTTAGAGAGTTTCTGTTTCTGGGGAACCAGCGCTGATTCTCTCTATGGCAGCGATTGATAGTCGATCCGGTCGAGGGATGGTCGATGACGGTGAGATTGTGAATTTGTGAGGGAGGAGAAGGGCTTCTTGATCTATTCCCTAATTTCCTCGATTTGTCACCGTTTAATTTGTTAAAAATGGAGACGTACTCTAGATTTTTCCATAAAAATTAGAGAGGTTTGTGAGCATTTTGTCAAATATCAACGAGCCTGCATGCAAAATTCAGAGGTGAGGACTGCCTGCCCTTCTGTCTGTCACTCCATATGGTTCACCTGCACTGCACCACCATGGATTCTAAAATCTTTAGTAAAAATTTGATCTATTGATTGAAAAAGGACGACAACAAACAATAATGGTATGTACAATTAATTAGTATTACAAGGAAAACAAAGGACAATGTGATTTGCAATCTTGTTGGTAATGTCACACTTTTTTAATCCTCCTTCACTCTTCATACTGAGTGTTAAACAAATTGTGACCTTGAGAGGGAGAGATTTTTCAGTGTGATTAGTACACAGGGTGGTATACCACGTGTCATTATACAAATGGTAGGATATGTGTGCTAAAATGTTATTAACTTAAAAAATAAAATTTCACACCACTCTTATTAAAACACGTGGTGTACTACTTGTGTTCCCGTCACAACTAAAAATTTCTCCTTGAGAGGGGAGAATGGGGATTGTTGATTGGGGCAGTGGGATCGTTGGAGGTCGAGGCTAAATACGATGAGTTTGATTGTACCGCTGCTTAAGGTGATAACAATAGTCAGATTTAGGGTTCTAGTTGCTTTAAGAGTTTAGTTATTTTGCATTTTAGGAGCTTGGTTTAGACTTGTGCTTAATTTTGTTCATTGTGTTTGTGCGTCTTTAGCCTGTTTTAGTTTTGCTTTTTAGCTCATTGGTTTTATAGCTCTTTTAAGCTCTTTAGTTCCGTCAATTTTACAAGATGTCTCCGAGACTCCGAATAAATCTTAACTTCGTCAATTTAATCTGCGGAAAAAATAGCAGTGGCTCACTAAGGCACACTACCAAGTAACACAAGTTTTTTCTCGATCTTGTCATGCTTATGTGGTACACTACACACGCTGCTTAGACTCAAAGCCTACCATTTTTGGGCGTGTCATCAAAATGTGCATCACATTTCCTACTCAATAAAAAATCTGACTTCTGCTGCCTGGAAAAGTCTAAGGTCGTCTACCAAAATAAGGATCAGTACCTCTCATTAGGTTTCGTGTGAAATTATTGCATTACATGTATGGCTGGTTTGGTATGAGATTTCAAATTGAAAATGGGATCCAAAATCCTAAATTGAAAAATTTCAGACGAGAATTTAAAGACAATCTCCGATTGAAATTTCGGTATTCCTAATTTTTAGTATTTCGAGATGGATTAGTACTGGATTATGGGTTTTGAACTTTTTGGTTGAAATTTGAGATTTTTTTGCTATGGGTTAAAATTTGGACTTTTGGTCTGAAATTTTGTTACCCAATTTTATATCAATTAAAATTTAAGTTTTTTACCTCATACCAATTGAAATACTAATTCATTCATACCAAGCCAAGTTGTCATTCCAAAGTTCCAAACTACTTAATTTCATATTTCTATCTCTAATATGGTCACTATCAAACTACTTAAATTCAACATTCAACATGCATGCAACCAAAATAAATACATACATACATATATATATATATATATATATATGCATATATGTATGTATATGTATATGTGTGTGTGTGTGTATATATATATATATTGGTTCGGTTCGGGATTTATGAACCATTGAATATGTATTCTCGATTCCTGTACCGACATGTACAGGATCGGTTCAGTATGGATTCTGAAAATTTTGGTATATTGGTTTTGGAATTTTTCAGTATGGGATCATGATTTTTTTGGTTTGGTTTGGGATTTTCGGAAAAAATTTCCAACCCTAATTATATATGGTCTTTTTTAGATCAACTTACATGAAACTTATTTAGTGTCACGTGAGACTTTGGAAGAGACTCTAAGAAATGACTTAGAGTACTTGGACTTTACGGAAGACATGGCACATAACCGAGCGCAATGACATTCTAGGATTCATATAGCCGACCCCACTTAGTGGGAAAAGACTTTGTTGTTGTTGTTGTTGTTGTTGTTGGTTACCTTTGGAGGATAAGGATTCTTTCCACTTCCTCTTTGTGAGGAACTTAGGGATCCTTATATCATATCCGTTCATCATAACATTGTGCGATCAGCTTTAGTTAGACATTGTTTATGTTTAATTTTAAATAAAAAAAATCAAAAAATGATTTTTGATCACATGATGTACGATGAATGGATAGAATGTGAGAACCCCTATAATCTTCAAGATGGGCATCCGAATTGGATCCAAACTCACTTTGGAATACAAATGTTGGGAAATAAAAGTAGAAAGAATGAGGAAAAACAAAGTTAGTGGGGTTTGTCCTAATTAGTATTGATTGCCTTTCTTACTTTTTTAAAGATGTGGTCAAACTTAGAGACTCCTGCTTGACACAAAAGCAACGCTAGATCTACATGGTTAGGCAATATTATTATGCTTAAGAATTGGATATTCACAAACTAATTTACAAAAGTAGGGTTGTTGTTGCGTACAATATTTGAACTTCGCGTCTTTATATATTCAAATCGGTGGAATTTCAGTTTACATAATTATCTACTATTGACCATTGAATCATTATTGAGTCATTGACGTAATCTCAATTCTCAATTGACCCACCAACTTTTCTTTCTTTCAAGTTTCAACGCACTAGCCAATTCTTGTCATGCTTAGATGATATTTATATTTATTGTAATTAGCTTACATAATGAGTAAGATATTCACATGAAAATATATTAGAGTAAAATTTAAATTTCTTTATTAGGTTTGAGTTAGAAGAGACTGGCTAAGATTGAGGATTATTAGTCACATGCACTCTTAATGAAGACTTAACGGATAAACTAACAGATTGAGAGGAAACAAACTTTGCCACAAAGAGTTGAAAATCGAATTACATTATGATAGTAAAATGAAAAATAAACAATAAAACTAGAAAGAGAATATTAGGGTATTCTATAAGACTATAACCCATCCAGCCACAAGCTAGTTCCTATATGTGATTGAGTAAAGCAATCACTCCAATCTACTCTAACCAAGGCAACTATGTCTGAAGATTGAGGTTCATGAATCACGATTCCGTAGAATTCTGTCTACGTATGTGAAGATTATATGACTTTTTTGGTTTGTTTTGGATTGAGAACACAAACTACATGTAAATTTCCAACCACATTGCTTTTGTACACACTCTCAAATCTGCATGGAGTATGTGCTTCTGCTCACAATTGTGATTCTTGGTTATCATGCTTTCTAAGATTATGCACCACTTTCCTTGCATGACCCTTCAATAACAGATAGATCAAACTTTATATTTTTTGAAATTGTTATTAGCACTCCAAAAATCTTATTTGACACTCCAAACATTCTATAATTAGAAAGAAAAATACACTTGTGAGGAGTGTAGAATGAGATTTTTGAAGTACTAATAACAGTTCCCATATTTTTAATATAATAATAATTTATTAACGTATATATAGATATTGACCATTTGTCACTCAGTACTACAGTCTGGTAGTATTTCTCTTCGCTTAGAAGTGAGAAGTCTTAGGTTTGAATCTCATAGATGCCGAATTCGATATCAAATTAGGCTGCCTATTGTGTGGCTTAGCCGAATTCCCCATCCCCCTAGTGTAAAAATATCGATGTACTAAAAAAAATATTGACCCTTTATTCAAAGGGATTTTTTTTTAAAATGGAAACTAGTTATGGGGCCTACTCATCGAACCGTCTATTTTTCAGTTGCACTTGACACACCTCGACCTGGAAGGTCCACCTAAACTCCGAATCGAGCTGTGCTGGCCAACCCTAGGAGGCGACGAAACCATAAAGTGTAGTGATGTGGAAAACATGAATAAATTAACCTAAAAGTGACTAAATGGAAGAATGTGCATGTGAGCAGGAATGAACCTATTCCACACGTGATGTCACAGCATAAGTAATCAGAGTATAAGTAAAGTACAATATAAGTAGGATAAGAATTATACCATCAAATGTACTCTCCTATACCAACATTTGCCAAGAATCCTTGTCCACACAGAAGCTCTGCCACTAAAACCTATATAGGCGAAAAAACAAGGGTGAATGGGCCTAAAATAAAGCTTTGTAAAAACCTTTTCGAAAACATAGTAACCCCTCGATGTAAAACAAGTATAGTTTTCAAAATATACATACTATGTATAGTATGAAAATATTTACCGTAGCCTGCAGTATCTCAAGAATTCAATTCGTCACAATATTTCGTAAATAAACACATAACATCCAATAATCACATAATCTCGCATTAACAAACATATCATATCAAGTGCTCATCTACATATGTTGACACACGAGCTCATGCAGATGTATCATCACAGGAACAATACTGGGTGGAATAATGATTTACGCACTAGTACTACAATCACGTAAAGACTGGCACTATGCACATCACATATGAGTCCTAATTTCCTATAGCAATCTAGGACAGGATTGGCACCTACAATGGATCCAAAGTGAACATATGGTGCAATGTCAACATATACGTGAAGCCTGACCTTGGCTCGGGTGAGTATTAACACCAGTGTAGCACACGATGAGCATATAACATATATATGATCATGCAACGTTAAATTGATAATTCTAGTTGACATAATACTATTTATGGCCATAAATATGATTAAGGCATCCTATCATAGTACTCATACATGTGCATCTCGCATGATGTAGCATAATTTCATAAATTTCATCGATACGCTAATTCTTATAACGTTAATCTAATCTAGACGTAACGTAGGAAATTCTTTATCAAATATATAAATGGAAACTAAATAAATATACAATATTTAAAAGCAAAGACCCACTCACAAATACTTGCGAAGTCATAGCCGTTCGAACAAGTAAATACAGATCGCCTATGTTAAACATACCTAAACATAATGGAGACCCATTAGTAAAACTCAATTAAAACATTTGAATTTTGAGAAATGGACGACATATTCAAAATCAGCACGTCAAAATACGCTCTGAAGGGTCCAGGGCAATTTTTGTAAAAAGTCAACGAAAAGTCAACTGAGCCATCGAGGCGGTCAACTACGTTAAAACATTGGAATTTCACTAAATGGATGTCAAAAACAGACTCGGGGCATCGAAACTAGCCTAGGAAGGTTTCAGAGAAAATTTCGAAAAGGATATTCCAAGAATATTCCAGATCCATTTCAGAAATGGGCCAAGGTGGATCCCGGGTTCGAATATGGATCAGGGTTTTTGGTTCCTCTTTTTTTTTTGTATCGGGTCGGGTTGACCCGTTTGGGTTCGCAGGTTGAACTCGCCGAATCCAAAGGAGAAGAAGGCCGAAACTAGGCGAGTTTGGCTGAGAAACTTCCCGAGCTCCGTTTGAGCTTGACTCTCAACTAAACTTCACCATTTAAGTACCAAAATAAAGCTAGGAAGATAGAGATTCGGGTTATACCATTTTGGTTCACAACCGTGGTCAGAAGATGGTCGGAAAACGCCTGTAACCTCGCGGATCCATCGTTGGAAACTGGGGAGTGTTTTCCTTGAGTGGATTCTACGTCCAAACAACACCAAACTGTCTCAAAAACAACCTAATCGTACTCCTAAACATGATTTACAAAATTTTTGGAAGGTTTCAGACCTTACCTTCGCCGAAGACGACGAGTTTCGCCAAATTAAGTTTTTGCACAGTGATGGTAATGTGCAGCGAGGGAGAGGGAAAACGAGAGATCTTAGCCTGGTCTAGGTTTGTGATGGGAAAAATTTGAGGGTGGTTGTACTCACCGAGGTAAAACATCGGTGATGGTGGCTCAGTAGTCCATCAAAGAGGGAAGGGGAGTGAGAGAGTTTTATCAGAGAAAAGGACAAGAGAGACTGAGAGAGGAGAGAGACGGAAGAGACGAGAGAGAGAGTCCTTGAAGTGGGGAAAGAAAATGCCACGTGGAAGAGAAGGAGGTAAATTTGGTGTGGGTGAAAAATATATAATAATTATTAAAATTATTAAAATAATAATATAATAATTATGAAAAAATATAAAATAATAATTTTTACAAAAGTATTCTTTGGATTAGTAGTTCCGTAAAACCTTCATTGTAACTCCGATTTTAATTCCGCTTACGCTTACGCGTTTGTACCGTTGAGTATTTCGAGAATACGGTAAAATAATAGCTCATACAGGTCACGAAATAACGATCAATGAAAGTCAATAGTCTCGCCTCTAGGGTATTTTCGTCAATTCACTATTTTAAAATTAATAAAATCGTATAATTAGGGACGGGTTGTTACAGCACTTCACAAATCAACTTACAAAGTATTAGCCAAATCGGAAATGTTTGAGGTATCTAATTGAGTTCAAAAAATTTGACGAACGATATATTCTAAGAAACATTCAAATTTCATATGACAATCAAATGGGTAATGTTTTAGACTGAATGGATTTTTTATAAATGATTTGTAAATGAGACTAAAAGAATAAACGATTTGAATCGTTAAGGTTCAATGTGAAGTGGACTCCACAACTAATCTCCATTTACAAAAATGAGAATTTTTTGGATAAAGGCTCTCTCTATATACAATGGTCGAGGATATATACAAGGGTGGAGCTAGTATTTTTTTTCTTGGGTGGGCTAGCTGAAATTAATTTAGTACCACAAAATTATATGTTCATATTTTTACCTATATAAAATTGTATAATAATCAACATGAAATAACAATGATGAAATATAAACTGTTCTCAAAATCGTAATAATTGACAAATTCAACGACCATATAAATAATTAACCTACTAATTAAATCAAGAATAGTAAATAAAGCGATTAAGAACGTACCAAATATGACATTCATTGAAAAATCTCAACAGAAAGTAAGGAAATTGCGGAGCTAGGGGTTTAATGGTTGATTAAAAGAAATATTTTCTTTTCTTGAGTAAGAAGCACAATGGCTAAATTGTATAGGGTAAAAAGTCTTTTTTTTTTTTTTGGTCAAACAATAGATCTTTTAGATTAGATGTTAAGTTAGGAAGCTGACGGGGTTCAAATCTACGCCATGGTGCAATGACAACACTCATTTCTACTATTGGAAAAGGATGCAGAATAGAGAGAGAACTCATTTTACTTTTAGCATAAAAATTATTATTTATTACCGATCATACACTAAGTATACATTAAGTATTAACCTATATTAAAATTAAATGGGCTATATAGACTACATGAATTAACATAAGCAATTAAAACATAAATTTCAAAAATTATTTCCTAGACTACAGCTCAACTAAGCCTTGTGGGTGGCTCTGTCATTGGATATATACTGATCATGTTATTAACAAGTACGTCAGCTAACCCAACCAAACATACCTCATTATTTCATAAACATGATTAAAAATTTTGTTTATCTTCCCTCGTGAGCTGGATACAATGATTAATAAGTGAACCACATTCTTGGCACGCTGCCTACACCATGTCACCTACCCCACACACGTTAAAATTTAAAATCATAGAGAACCACTAGTGTTTGACCTTGAACACGCGATTGATGATATTTCTTTGTTGCTATACATATACACACGGGTTCGTTATGAAAAACTGTTGTTAATTGTACTATATTTACTGCAAATTGAGGCCTGTCATATCTCAATATTTTGTAAGCCAACTAAATATAATGAAATTATGAAAATCTCACATTTTTCTTTCTTTCTTTAATTACATAGTTATTCCATGTTTGAGTAATATGTAAGCTTTTCAGTATTTAGTATATGAGAATTGGTTGAAATATTAATCATTTAAGCGGTTTTGTTGATGTATTGTCAAAATTCAAATTAATTTTTTATTGTAGGTTGTCGTTATTTGATTTTGATCACTTCATTAGTTAAATTTATAAAATTCTCTTTTTAATCAATTTATAAAATTTTATACAATTGATCATTTATGACTATATTGTTTAGGGTAACTAAACAAAATTCCACGATTTACTTGCTTATGGAGTGCAACGGTCGCAAACAACACATATCAAATAAGTTTAAGAATTGGCAAAATAATCAGTTTTTTTAAAATGAATAGATTTCATCATGTCTATATCATTAATATTTAATCGGTATTATTTAAGGTGTTGGGCTTTCTTCAACTTGAAGGGATGGTCCCATTAACAAGGGACTGTTAGTGCTGTTTAGAGTGGGTCATGTAGTTTTGTGTGGATCAAATGAGGGGTTTGGGCCTAAGGAGCCTAAGGAGCCTAAGGAGCTTTGTGTGGATCAAATGAGTTTGGGCCTTAACTTTTAGGCCAGGCCTTTATTCTTATGGCTCTCTCACCCAACTGATCAAACTGAGCCCAAATTGGACCCCCAGACAGCAAATATCTTTTTGCTGGGAATATCATGGTGTCCAAACTCGTGTCACTTCCACACGAGGCTTTGGTGGGGTATGGTAAATACTAGAAATCACAATATAACATGGTGGATTATTCGAGCAGCTCCACCCATCAAGAGATGATAAGTGGCGGAGGGCCCTAAAGTTGCCATCAAACTCCAACTCAAAAGCCCTCCTTCACCGGTTTAAATTGGCAAGAGCAAGTGGTGGGCCAATAGAAGTTCGGCCAAAAGTCCGAACATTTTTAGCCTTGTGCCAGCGGGCAAGTCTGACGTCATCCACGTTCAATTATTTTTTGTGTGTTTGGAGTGTGCAATGCACGCATGAACTCAGCGAGTTGGCGAAAAACTTCTGTTGTCGTAGTGCCCACTGCATCATTCCAACAAAAGCCACCAATGACTATATGACGTGGCAATTTGTGAACCATTGAATTTTCAATGGCTAAATGATTTGGACCATTAGATTTACAAATGATAATTTGTTTTTATGAAAGTTATCATTGTGCTAATGACAGGTTCTGGGGCGTCGGATTTCAGATAAGTAGAAAATAGCAGCCATGATTAACCCAACAGTAAAAAATTGAAAAAAAAGGACTCATCCATGTTCTTCATTCCCCACATCACAACTTAATATTTATTTTTATTACAATATTCTATATTTGTTTTCCACTTTTCAAATTTATTTTTTTACCAAAAAAATGAGTGAGAAGGCAATTTGGTCGATCAGAGAAGACGTTGCTTTGCTTGAGGGTTGGGGGCCTGTTACTCATGACCCAATCACGGGAAATGAGATAAGGATGCAACAAATGTGGAAGAATATTCATGCACAATTTTTCGAGCAAATTCAAGGCACATTCTAGATCGAGCAATCTCTGTCGAGTAAGTACAAACATCTACACAAAGAGTTGAGATCTTGGCAAGAAACCCTTGCAAAAGATGAAGGAATTTATCTAAGCGGCGATAATCTAGCCAATGAGGTAATAACATTTTATTATTAATAAATTTAAAATGTAATTAACGTTATTATTTATACCTTTATTATGTAATTTATTATGTTGTTTCAGAATTTTTGTTTCAGCAAATACAAGCACAAATGTGGTTCAATCTTGAAAATAAAAAATTATTCACAAGGCACGAACATAGAAACATTGTCAAGCATACTCCGAAGTAGAAAGTTTTACCTAGTAGTCCACAAGTTGTGTTGACTGAGACTCCTTTAAACGAATCAACTACTGAAGAGTCTCCATCAAAGATGTCATTAGAGACCCCAATTAAGTCGTTCACACAAATCTAAGAAACCCCGCGGCCTATTGGTAAGAAGGCTACTAAGAAAAGAGCTTCAAGAGGGAGTTCTTCAAATAATGATTATTTGAAATTAGCTGATGAAATGACTCGCCAACTTACACTGAATCTGGAGCAAGACAGGTTATCTTATGAGCAAGACAAGGCTAGAGATGAAGTAAAGGCAAGAGACGGAGTTAAATAGGCAGAAAAAGGCAAGAAGAGAAGGATCAGGATATCATATCCTGGTGCCTCGACGACATGTCTCCTGATCCAAAATGTTTTTGGAAAGCTAAAAAAATTGTATCACGAGGAGAAGGTTTTCCGTGGAAGATGAGGAAGTTCCGTACATTCCAAGGGAAGAGGAACCAACACCCACTGATTTTATCTCCTGGGTTGTAAGCTACTAAGAATAATATTGTTTCAATATCGTAGTTGGTTTTTGCTAGGATTTGCATTTTACTTTTGATTAATTATACTTGTTGTAATGCTTTGTGTGGTAGTGAATTGTTGCCGTCTTTGATCTTGACGAAAATGTGCCTACAAAACAATCAACACTGTTGATCAAAAACCTAAACCTCACGCGCCCACAAGGTGGAGAGGGGTTAGGCCAATAGATCTCTTATCCATAAGTTAGTTTCTCTGAAAATAGTAAGTGTTTAGGGCTCTTAGAGGGTAGTAAAAGCTTACTAAAATTTAGTAGAGATGAAGGCATTTATAGGAATAGAGAGCTGGTCATAGTGTTAGGGTTTTATCCTACACATGGCGGCATCCTATTGGCAAGGTGTATGAAAAGAATATTCCCAAGATATTAAATAGGAAATAATAACTTGAGATAATGGTGGAAGTATCCCTAATTGATTCAAATAGGGATTACTTACTTGATGGAGTCAATATTCAATTAAAAATGTATTAAAGATAGGAGTTTGTAATTAATCCTTATCTTTAATAACTTTAACTTTTCTTTGCCATGAGTAGGTGAGTTATGAGCAGTCGTATTTAACTACTTGAACCTTCAATGGTGTTGAGCTGTGTGTGAAAGTATTTGAGAAGTCTACCCATTTAATGAGGGCAATCTTGTATTTCATGAGCAAAAGACCATGTGTCGCCTATAGGATTTTTGGGACAATTTTAGGCTCCACACTTTGTTTTTACTTTGTATTTTTTTTTATAAATTTTTGGAATTAAACAATCGTTTTATTTTCAGAGAACAAACTTACAAAATTCACACTTAAACGAACTTAAATACACAGTTAACACACTTACGAATAACACACCAAGGCAACCTAAAAAATATAAAAATATATTTGTGAATAGTAATCTCTTTGTCATTGCCTTTGTCCTTGCCCAACAAGTGGAAGTGCATGAAGGCAAGTACTATTCAGAACGAATAGTAAAGGCTAGTTAACTACCTTGCCCTTACCCTTACCCTCCCTAAACAGGTGGAACTGCTCTAAGAGACCTTGTGGACATGTCTAGATTTTTTTTTTTAAAACAGAGGATTCACTACATTCAATATATGATAGAAGAAGAAACCAATGTGAACTTCTAAATATTGTTTAAACTGAAGGTAGAAGATGAATTTTTCATCAAGAATTGACCTATGAAACTCATTGTAGACATGCAAATGTCAGTGAAAATAAAGGAATTCCGTGTTTACACTCATCTCTTCCAGTCCTATTATTTTTGTGAGTCATTTTGCTCTTAGGGCTTGTTTGATTCTTAACACTGGATAACTCATTATATTTAAAGTTTGTTCAAAGAACAAATGAAAATATGTCGTCCAAGTTTAGAGTAGATAGAGTTAGTCATGAAGGAAAGCTGGCTTCTAATCCATACAAAATGATAGGATATCAACACATTATAAGTTATAAGCTATCTCTTCTAAGCCCTCATAATGAAAATATTTCCTTTACATTCGTTCTAATATGTGAGTCATCTACTCTAACCTGATTTCAAGCACCAAACCAGTTCTTTTCTTTTCCTATGAAGTTGCACCTTTTCTTTTTCCTTCTTGATGCAAGGATAATGACAGTTGAAGATTTGGAGGGGGAGGGAGGGGGTTGTGTGTTAATGATTTTAGCTAAACAACAAACTTGGCACTCATTTATTCATTTATTTTCATGTACAAGTGATATTAACAGAGAGAGAGAGAACCAAATTTAAGACGTCGAGTGCATATATAAATATGCTCTGTAATTTTAATCACTTGAGTTACAAACTCTCATTTTGATACTCATTAAACCAAAACAAAAAAGAAAAAAAAAAGGAAAGAGAGAATGTCTCAATCAATGCCAACACCAAAAGCCATAACCAAATGCTTGTTCTTGTCCTTGTTAGCCATTTTGATTGAAATCCAATCTTATCAATGGCTCTATAGTCAACAAATATATATCTACCTTTTTGTATGGACCATGGGCCATAGAGCATGGGTTGGACACATTAAAAGTGAGAAAATCTGGACGTGTATAATTATGTTTCGACAAGCCCTTTCTCTCGAGTCTATTTAGATGTTGATTTGCAGATGAAGTTGAGACAAAAATATCTGCTTTTGTGAATAAAGAATAGTAGGAGAGAACGTACAACAACTTAGCATGGTAGCAACCAACCAAAAGCTTCAATTAATCAGCTAATTAACAAATCTCATGTTTCTGTTTTATAGCTCAAATTATTGAGGCATCTGGTTACATGTCAACAACCTCATGAAATTCTTTGCTTATTAGAGCTCATCGAAAATTCTCCTCTGCGCATGCATTTTTTTTTGGGGGGGGGGGGGGGGGGGGTGTTGGGATTCACATATGGACTCGGTAGGTCCTGGAGCAGTCGAAGGTTGAGCAAATACATGTGAAAGTCCTTCAGAAATTCTCAGAATGTCTAATTGTGACATTTTTGTTTCCATCAAGTGTTTGATTAAATACCTTCTTGGAATAGGCCAACAAGTGCTAGAAAAATTTCCTTTGTGTGATATGCTCACAAATTCCATCTAAATAAAACTTGAATGTTTTACACTAGAAAACCCCCTCCCCAAGATTAGAATCCCAAATCTGCCACTGTGTGCATGAGTTGTGCATGACTCAAGTATAATATACGAAGTGATTCGAATGACGATTTTGCAACTAAATATTAACACTATGTTATGTTAATGACTTTCGTATATGATAGATATGATGTCGATATTTGATAGATATTGTTGACATAATGTCAAGATTTGGTAAATATTGTTAATACAACGTTACTATTTAGCAACAATGTATGAATATAACATTGTTATTATGGCATTGGTGTTCAGTTGCAACATCATCGTTTTGGATATTAGCAATAATAATACTGCTAATGACATCGATATTTAATTGTAATATGGTCGTTCATGTTGCTTCAGTTGACCGTATCTTGAATTCAATTTATACACAATCCACGCGCACAACCCAATTCCGAAAGGATTGGATTTGTAAAAGGAGAAGTTGGGCCCGAAAAATGGGGAAGGAAAAGGCCTAAAAGTAAAAGAACCAATACCTAATACTAGTAGTCTAGTATAAACCCAAAATTGGAGACCAAAGGGATATGGTATAACAAAGGGTTGGGACCATTAAATGGTCCGGGTTTTTATTAGTTTTTTTTTTAATTTAATTTTTTATTTTTATAACAATCAATATTATTTATACTAAGAAGAAGATGTGAGCTTAGCCTCATAATGGGCTAGTAATAATTTTATCTTTAACAAGAATCGAACTTAAGACATTTTATTTACTAGTGAACCACTAGACTGTAATACTAAGTGGCCGAATTTTTATTAGTTAATTTAGCAAATGTAATTCAAATTGTTGGAGGCAGCCAGTTTATTAGGTCTCATGGTTCTCCTTCTCTTCATTCACTTGGATGTGCGACACAAGGGAACTTGTCGCCTCCTCCGTTCCATTCCTTCCTCAACATCTCATCACACAGCTTGGAAAGAGGGTTTAGACAACTACTTTTTTCTTTTCCAAAATAAAAATGTATTAATTCCTTATCAATAATTGACTACAAAATAAGAGAAAATAAATCAATAATTCACTTGTATTCGATCAACTCCTTGCGACGAACATGATCAAGCTTCAGCTAGGCCATGTTATACCTAAGGCCGAAGACTTGAAAGGGAAGGCTTACTGCAAATTCCACAATTCTAACAAACATGCAACTAACAACAACGTTGTGTTTCGCTATGCTATCGAGAACTTGATCGATATATAAAGGCAAGGTTATGCCATGGTGCTTGCAGAAATAAATTGAGTGACTCTTGTAAAGTTACTTTTCTCATAGTGGATTTGTTTCACGGCCTGTGTGCCTGAGGATGTTTCTCCATGTGTTGGAGTTTTAGCTAGCTAACAAGGTCGTCTCTAACATTTTGAGGGCCCTATGTGAATTTAATAAAAAAATCCTCCTTATTTAAAAAAAAATTTATATTTTTTTTGGACAATATTTTATACAAAGCTCAACAATCAATATTCAAACTTAATCTAAAAATCAGCACCTCACTCTTACTAATTAAATAATCTCCAACATAAAATCATGATTTAGGGTTCATCTATGAAAAAATGGAGCACACTTGAAAGAGAGAAATGGAAATACATTTGTATTTGTGGAAGAAAGTAATACACAAGTTTTTTATTGCTAGAGAAAAGTAGAAAATTAATATATTAACGTATAAGCTCCACTTAATCAATTGTAATATAGAGAAAATCATATGATGATGATTTTTCTTTTCAGTTAAAACCTTTTTATTAGAAATTTGTACTCATATATAATATATAGGAGGATAAATTTTTTGGGGGCCCCTAAAAAATTCGGGACCCTATGCCATTGCACCTTTTGCACACTCCCAACGTCCCCTCTCCTCGCTAATCCTTGTGTTTAATTTTAAGCACTTTATTTATATGCTTAACAAGATTGATATCTGCTTTCAATCCTGATATCTGATTGTTACATAACTTATTTTCTATTTTCGCTACATACTTGATCAATGTGATTAATAATTTAAGTTTATTGAAATTGAATAAGGCCTATTCACCCTCTCTAAACTTTGTACCTATTGGTTTTCCAAACTTCTTTTCCGAATTTCCAATCAAAGTCCGTGATTTAATTTATGAAGATAATTGCATGCGTAGGAAAAGTTCAATTACTGTTTACATGGAGATGAGTCCAACGGTAAATTCAGATATGCGAATTCAAACATAGAGGAGTCAGGGAAGACTTCTATTGCCCCCGATTAATGTTGTGCCACTATTTGAAATGCCTTAGCACCTTTTTTCCCTGAATATTTTCCTCGAGGGATAGTGAGTTAATGTTCCTAGCTTTTGTTGAACAGAGAGCGAACATACGGTAAGTTACTTTGATCTCACACGAGCGTCTCAAAAAAGTCAGGGTAAAAAAAAAAAACATTGTAGATCCCATGCTGTTTGATGTGAAATCGATACGAGGGTATGTCGGTCTCTTCAATGCAAGAGAACAAAAAACATTTAGCTTTATAAATTCTCAACATTTTTCAGAGTAAAATAAACACAATGAAAATTCAAAAAACCGAAAACCGTACTGTTTGGAATAAAACTTGAACTTTGGGTTAAAAAGGAGAAAGCTCAAAAGAAAGCCCAAAAGAAGGTTCAGAAGAAGGAAAAGTCCAAAGCCCAGCAGAAGCCCAGAAGAAAGAAGGAGCTTGCTTCCCGACCAAGTGCAGATCATTCAAACCACCTGCTCACCTACCTAGAGGTCAAGTGGTGTAGACCAGCCAGCTAATAAGCCCAAAAGTACTTTACAATGGCAGTACAAGTAAAAGTTGATGAGTCATTGCCCTTCAGATGCATTTGGGCAAAATCAATATTGCAAGCAGCCAAGCCAAATCGTCTATAAAAGGAGGAAGAAAAATCAGAGACAAGGACACTCAATCCAACAAACAAATACAAGCACAAACTCTGCTCAAACCAGATTTGCCTTCACGAAGCTATAGTCAGCCCCCAAGCCTTCATCCCTTTCGGGATCAACCTTCACCAGAAAGCCTTTGTAAAAGCTCTGCTACCCTGTTTAAATCTTGCTGTAGTATCGATTCCCTCATATAAACTCATCTTCCAATCTCCCCTTCTAGCATTCAAACCCTTTGTAAATCACAAAGAGAGGAAGTTGCAAGACGATCAGCCTTGCCCGACCTCCTTTGTTTTTTGTCTTTCATTCATATATCTAGTAATATGATGTATATTTCTATCTGCATCCAAGTTATTTCTAGCCAATGTATGATTAAAAGACTTCTAAGTTCTAACCATTCGGGCAGACAAGATTGATCAATTAAAAGTCCTTGGTCTCAAGGCATAAAAAGAACCCTTTGTGGACTTAACCCATCCACGACAGTCCTTGATAACAAGAAGTTCGAAGTTACATGGGGCGCAAGTAATTGGCTTATTCTCTAGTTTTACTTCTGTTATATCATAATTGTCACAGAACGCTTGAGTATAAAATTAACTCTGATAGGAAGCCTCAAGGCCTATACCTAAGGCCCGACAAAGGCACTTCTCTGAATTCGTTCTGCTTTGCGGGCTCGGGCGATTAAAGTATAACGGTTGTGATACTTCTGCAACAATGAAACAACCAATATATGTTCAAGTATTTGGTTAGTTTTGACGGGAAGCCTTAAGGCCTACACTTAAGGCCTCACAAAGGCACCTTTCATAACTAACTTGGTCTCTCGGACATATATATACAATAAAACTTAACATCGGTTTTACATCTTTCATGCTAAAGATGGTAGTGGCACGCCTGGGTACTTAAAGTTAATTTTGATTGTGAACCTCAAGGTCTACTCCGAAGGTCCCACAAAGGCACATTTTAGAATTAACTCTGTCATTCTCTTACAGCACGTCAATAAGCAGAAGCCCGACAGATAACATCAACCGGCACCAACCTTTCGGGGAGCTGTGTGCTCGTTGGCCAGGAAACGTCCTCACTGAATATTCCTTAAGACGAACACGTACACCTTTTCTTTGTGCGAGTAAGGACAATAATTTTTCAACTTTAATTTGCAATCTTTTCCACGTCCAGTTGTTAATATTCCTTTTGGACCTCACAGCATGCATGCAATGCATGCCATTCTCTCTTCATGTTCTTTTCTATTTGTTTTATTTACTGCTTATTATTTTCTTCTCACGCATGTCTCTGGCTTCTTTGTTTGTCTTAATACTATCAGTTTTTGGTCACTTTAATTATTTTACCACTGCCTGCACTTTTCCTTTTACCCTTTTGAAACAAACAAAAAAAAAAAAGGAAAAATAAATAAAGAAAAAGGATTTGGTGCTTCCCTTCAATCAAAAGGCATCGACCCAAATGATCATTAATTTACCTTTTATTTCCACACAACAAACCAACTTTCAGTTTTAATGTCAAAATAGGTGTGCCTAGATGTATGGGTTGTTAAGATTTAAGATCTTACTTTTAATTTTTGGATCCTACTACTATAAATTCATTACGTTTGTCCAAGTGTCTTAACCTGTAGAGCAACTCAACAGCTTAAAATTCACGTGCACCAACCCATCAATTAACTGTGATGTGATTAAGTAGTGCTTTAAACGGTAGATATGATAGTCATAATGTATTTTTCGAAGGTACAAGACATATACAACAAAGTTACGACACCACCTCAAGGCTAACTAACCACAATATATTGAAATCTTCACAAAGATGTATAGCCATCACATCATGTAAATTGAATATGAAACTTCCTTCAATTAAGCAAACACAACTATCACTAGACTAAAGGTTCTTAGTCTAGTTGGTAATTGACCCTAATTTCAAGCAAAGAAGTTTAATCTCATATCATATGCATAATGTAGAAATTTATGATTACCAATTTGGTGCTAAAAACAATAATAATTACAATCTATTATGTCGTTCAGGGAGCTGACCATGCCAAACTGAAAATCTCATTTTCCCGCCATATTTGTTACTCAAAACTGAGACAGATTCTAATCATTAATCTGCCCACAATTGTCAATCCCATGATCAGCTGAGCTGGTGCAGAGCTAAGAAAGACTTGCATGGTAACTAATATTACAAACACAAAAGTGAGATAAGTATTCATCTGGTAACTTTTTATGGTTACGTAAATACTTTGTATCACTGGAGTTACAAGTCCTTCAAATTTTTGCAATAGTTTGTACATAACTTTTTAGGGTTACGTAAATACTTTGTATCATTGGAGCTACAAGTTCTTCAATTTTTACAATAGTTTGTACACCTGGGCCATAGCAACATAAGATGAAGTCTAATTCCCAGATCCTGTATATGTACCCAGTCCTGTATTATGCGTGAAGGTTCACATGGCAGTCTATGTTTTGAAGGCCTGAACCTTAAGGGTACTCAACCAATAATCTAGCAGTAGTTTTATTTCTGCAACTGCAAGTACTTCATACTAAGTGACCTCCTCTCCATAATTCAGTACTTATGCTTCCTAAAACTTAGGACTAAGGGTTCATCTACAGTGTGAAATTGCATTGAATACGAACGTGATGAAATAACTTGATATTGATGTACAACCTAGTAAAGAAGTGTGAAACTGTGAATTCATCAAAGTAACGGCTAAAACTACGTTTGCATTGCAGAAAAATCCAAAAAATTCAGAAATAACTTCACCACACTAATCTTATTTATTTATTTATTTATTTATGAGTTTTTATCACAAATGGTCCATGAGATTGACCAAACTCATCATTTTGGTCCCTCACCTTCAAAATCAATCAATGTCGTCCCTGACATTGACTACCTCACATCAATTTGGTAATTCCGTTAAGATTCTGTCAACAATTCTGTTAGTTTGTATGTGGGACCTACAAATCCAATCAAATGGTGACACGTGGCTTATACAAAATAAGGGTTTTTATCGCAAATGGTCCTTGACATTGATTCAACTCCTCATTTTGGTCCCTGACTTTTAAAAATCGATAAATTTGGTCCATGACTTTCACTATCGCGCATCAATTTATTCCCTCTGTTAATGTGGTCCCACTAATCCAATTATGTGGCTCAACGTGGATTAACTATTTTTTTAAGAGTGAACCAAAAGAAGAGTATTCACGTAGACATTTTTCTCACATCCCACAACCCCAATTGGAAAAAAAAATTCAATCTAAATTCGATAAAATCAAATCCAAATTCAATTCAAATTTGATAGGATTTAGGATTATAACCAACTAGAGAGAATGAGGAGTGAGTTCAAGAGGCCATGTACTTTAGTGGTGTCATGGTGCCTTTCTTTTCCTTTTGAGCATACCCCGATGAAGACGACAATGACTTTTTTTTTCTTTTAGTTTTGGTTTTTTCTTTTAGTTTTAAATCTTCAAAAAAAAAAAAAGTTTCTTATAGTTAATCCATGTGGTTCCATATGATTGGATTAGTGGGCCAAAAAATATTGACGAAACTTTAATGGAAATATTAAATGGATGAGTGGTATTGAAAGTTAGGGACCAAATTTATCGATTTTTGAAACTCAGGAACCAAAATGAGGAGTTGGATCAATGTCAGAGCCCATGGGATAAAAACCCTTATTTTGTGTAATTCACGTGTCACAATTTCATTGAATTTGTGAGTCCCACATACAAACTAACAGAATAGTTAACGGAAGGACCAAACTGATGTGCGGTAGTGAATGTCAGGGACGACATTGATTGATTTTGAAAGTGAGGGACCAAAATGATGAGTTTGATCAATTTCAGGGACCATTTATGATAAAAACCCTTTATTTATTTATTTTTACTTTGTTCACAATATTTTTCTTGAAGCTATTGGATTAAATAAGCTAAAGCAAAATAAGAGACTAAAATTAAAAAGGGTATGCAAAAAGTAAAAGACGGTGCACAGAATTTACTCTCTTGCCAAGCATGCATAATGATTCGGTATTATGTTTTTACCTGTTACTGCACGTGTGAAAACAACCAATTCAAAGGTTAATTTGATTTTGATTGATCGTAATAGCCCACATGGGACATGGGGTTGCATTTTTTTTAGACATGATTAAAGTGGGCTTAGAAAGAAACAACTTTAAGGTTTTTTCCAACAAGAGATAAAGCTTTCAATTCAAAGAATAGCAGACAAAATCCCAGTACTAATGGGCGATCATAATCATTATGACAAAAACCCATGCAGTTCATGATCTGGGAATAATCCATTTCCACCTCTCAACGCCCCTTTTTCTTTTGAATTGTAGGGAAGGAATGAAAGGAGTATCTGTTACAGAAAACTTAGGTAAAAAGTAGATCAGCAAGGATGCTATAGTAATGCACATACACAACTAACAACAGATGATTGAGCTAAAACAGGAGATATTCTGCCTTGTAACCGATTCTATTCCTTTCTTTTTATCTCTTCCATCAAGTGATTGCGGTTAAGCCGAGGGTTTTGCCCTAGAGGGGATCATACCCTGGTCAAAGCCCAAAAGCAACAGACTATATTTTATGTATTTGTCTCAGCATCATTGGGACACAAACTGAGCTGATCCTGCATTTATAGGGGTAGTAAAGCTGTTGGAAAATTACGAAAATCATATAGCATTATCATTTCATAAATTTTCTTCAATCTTTTTAGAGCACCTTAGATACTTTTTCCCCTCAGTTTCTTTCAACATTTTGATAAAATAGGCTTAAAAACACGAGGGAGATCAGTGAAGTTTTCTCTTACTTTGCTCGCAAAAGGCCCCTCCCAGGACCATATCATTAACCATAATTCACTCCACTAAGATAAAAACTACATGAGCTATTGTTTGCATGTAATTTAGTGAAAAAAACTTTCCACAGATGAGCAAAAAACACATAGCCTATGGCTATGGCTATGCATCTGTCCAGGCTGTGAAAATCTGCATGTGAGGATTGGTGAGTGCTGGCCTGGATTGGACAGTTGGGATCCAAGAACTCACTGCATCACTTGAACTTGTGAAAAACTTGGAAGCAGATGGAGGCATTCCAAAGAAACTCGGTTGGCTTGACTTATCAGGGCTCCCTTCTCTTGAGCTACCTAAACTTGTCACCAATGAAGATGCATTGGAAAAATGAGCAGCCCCCATTTTGCCAGAGTCCTCTGCCTCGGCTTGAGTCACATTGCGAGTTTCAGCACTCAGTTGCTTCTGATCAAGTTGCTGGGAGGAGGACTGGTAGAGTGCCATTACCCAATCTTCACCTTCACTAATGTTCTTCAGTGAGACAACAGCTTCCCCATTGCCGATTTGGGCGACATTGTTTTGATTAGTAGCCTCATTAACGGGCACAACCTCCTTGTTTCGCTTAGCAAGTTCACTGGCAAGAAGGGTATTGCTAGACATAATCTGATCCACATCATACCGTGTTATGTCAAAGTTGGTGACAGCATTCAGTCCTCGAAATTTGATAGCAGCTATGTCATAAGCCTCAGCAGCTTCCTCTTGGGTGCCTAAAGATTACAGATTAAAGAGAACCGAAAAACTTAGGGTTTTACGGAAACTCATCAAATTTTAAAGCTGGGAAAACATGGGGAGCCTCTAAGGGAACAGCCTTAGCAAAAGTTTAGTGGGAAGGTCAAGCTGACCACCAAAGAACCATACTGTAGTATCCATAACTGGCTAAAAGACAACAGTTCTAAGGGCTGAGAGTGCTTCAAAGATTGGCCTTTTAAAGTCATAGAATCATCTCATTCAATCTCTTTTTTCCCTACTATCTAAAAATAATGATAACATGCTTGAAAAATATACAAAAAAAGGATATTTTGTCTTCTAAAAGTGAAAGTTTGAAAAATCACTCACTGAATGTCCCAAGATAAAGATCCTTATTTCCAGCAACCCTTCCAATCCTAGCTTGCCATCTTCCATGTTGATGATGTCTGCTACATAGAGAAAATAGAAAACAGATTGATTTCAGAGATTTTTATTTAATATATATCCACTTTTCTCATGGATTTTTTTATCTAAATTATTATTTGAAATTATGAATAGCTAATAAGACCTTGTCACTCCTCTGTACATTGAAGCCCCTCTTGAGAATCCACTGCTTTTCCTGTAAAGACCACATTACATTACTAAACTAGTTAACGTTTAAGCGCTCATAAATCTACTTAATACATGATTAATAGCTTGAACAAAAACAAAGATCTACCTTCTCAAGTGAGCAACATATTCTTGTCTGGTCATATTCTTCATGTCCTCTAGTTCTTTTTTATAGTCTTCCAACTAGAAGTTGCATTTTTAGTAACCAAAATAAATATAGGTATGGATTGAAAAAAAGAAAGAAAGAAGTACAACGAAAAAACAGAATGATTACTGGGAAATTAATGTGAGTGGATGGTCCCCAATACTTGAGTGCTGCCAGATCATAAGCTCTTGCAGCTTTTTCCTCCATATCATAACCTCCTAAAATGCAAATTTTGGAATGATTAGATAAACAAAAACAACCTTGTTTGACAGCTAATATGGTCAGTCAAATTTTATGTAAAAGAAATGCTTACCCAAGTAAACTGAAGATTCATCATTTGATTGTAATTTCCAGCCAATCAAGAAAAATCCAAAAAAATGAAAAACATAGTATGGAAAATAGTCAGAAGAAAAGCAAAAATTGACTGGAAGAAAAATGCATTAAAAACATCAATTTGTTTTCTTCACAAACCTTGCCTTCCCTTCCTGCTCTGGCCTTCTTTCTTGCAAGTATTGTCCCATAGATGTGCTTCATATCGACCGGTCCATCGGTGCCTGATCAATACAAATGCATCAAGAAATCAGAAAATTCAAGAGAAAAATCACAACCCAGTTTGCAAAATTATAACTTTTTACCCAAAACTAGTTTTAAAAGTTGAAAAAACAAAAAAATAATCATGAAAAAAATGAAATGACAAACCTTGTGACTCCTCTGTACTGAGAGGTTCTTTGGCCAAATGTATCCAAGGACTTCCTGTGGACAATCTGCTTTTGATCTACCTTTTCAAGCCCTCTTTTCTTGGTATCCACCAATGTCGCACAATCTGTAGTCACAGTGGGAGAAATCTGCTGTGAGCTGGTCACACAGCTAGACTGTGAGCCAGGGCTCATGGACAAGCTCAGACACTGCAAATCCCCATAGGACAATCCCCCATTTTCTCCCATGCACCCAGCAGCCATGTTGTTCTGGTCCATGGAATTGTTTCTGGAAACCCAACTCTTCATCTCTGCAATGCTCTGATCAAGCCCTATTCTTGCTGGGTGCATATTGTAATAATCTGCTGAAACATGGGTTTGTTTGTGACCCTCCTCCAAGATCATCGCATGGGTTCTGAGGCCTGAGTAGTATGATGATGAGTACTGTTGTTGGTGTTGCTGGGTCTGCTGCTGGTGCTGCTGAAGACTATGGCTCATCAAGTTTTGGTGGTTGCTGGGTACATGATGTTGGGTTGTTGGGTGTGGGTTTTGGTGGTAGAACATGCTGTCTAAGCTGAGAGCCATGGCTTCTCTGTCACTGCTTTCATATTGATGGGTCCCCATGGCTGCACCTCCAAAGAAGTCCTCTAGTTTTGGAGTTGGACTAGTTGTTGTCACCATTGCAGCTTCAGAGAAAAACAGTAAAAAATAAAATAAAAAGTTCAATTATTTTTTACCAAACAAACGCAAGAAATAATAATCCCAGGAGAAAATAGTACCTTGAGGGTGGTGTTGGGACCTGTTGAGTGCTTCCATCATGCAGAGAGAGCCATCAGACTTGAGTGGCATCATGGAAAGAGGGGAGTACAGGACTGGACTGTTATCCTCCCCTCTTCCTCCTCCTCCTCCTTCAAGGCCATAGTAAATTCCATAGTTAAAGTGAGGTGGTGAGTGAAAAAAGCTAGCAGCAGCAACAGAAGAGGAAGATGACTCAATCTTCATGTTTGGAGACAGTGAAAAATCCAACCAGTTATTATTACTGTTACTGTTGCTACCATCATTACTCATGGACTTCATGGTTTTTGAGATTTCGTTCTTCTATTTTTGTGATCAGAGCTTGTTGGGTAAGCTTCTGTTGTGGCAAGGCAACTCAATCATTGGGCAACATATAAACTAATCATGCTCTCCATTTTCTTCTTCCTCCTCTTTTTGCCTCCCTCTCCCTCTCTTCTTCTTCTTCTTCTTCTTCCCTTTGCCTCTGTTTTTCAAAACTGGGTGTTTTGTTTGGTAGCTGCAGAGCTGATTGGACCAAATCTAACAGTCATCTAAAACAAATCCCAACTCCTGCAACTGAATCTATCTATTCTACCTCTCTCTCTCTCTCTCTGGAAATATGTATATTTGTAAAAAGGGAACAAAACAAGGTCCATTATACTTAAGCAAAGAGAGTGACATATGCTGGGTATCCTTCCCTCGTTCTATAGGCATCTGTGTCTGTGAGAAAGACCTTCTCTTTTACTCTTTTTTTTCTCCTTTCTTTGCTTTTCTTTAAGATCTCCTTAATAGTTAATACTCATCCAATTAAAGCTCATACCACCAAAAACAATATACAAACACGAAAATAACTTCCCTATAAACTATTGTATGTTCGTCGCTTTATCTCTCTCATTATATTTAGTAAATATGTGTTCGTCTCCTTGTCTCCCTCATTATATATTTAGTTAATATGATCACGAGATGAGTGCTATAAAAATGATATATACAACATGTCGTTGGACAAGTAAAGTAGATAACCGACTAGTCTAAGGTTATCTTAGTATTTATGTTTTAGGGTTTTCTTGTAGAATAATGATTCATTGCCTATTAGGTTTAGGGTTAGTATTTTTTATAAGTAGGATGTTTATAATTTTATTGGGATGACAAAGTCTGACTTGATGTAGTGTCCTTAAATTACATAGCATTTTTGGCAAGTTTGTAGCGTTTTTCAGTTAATTGAGTAAATATATCTCAATAAGTAGTTAGTTTGTTCGTTCACTTTGCATACTCTCATTTTTCAACATATGTGACATGAAATCTTGTCTTGTATAAACGGATATATTTTTTAGAGTGTTTGAAATACGGTTCGGTACACTAAATGTTATAATATAAGTGATGAATACTTAAAAAAAATTATTTAATCACTTATATTATAATATTTAGTGTATTAAAATATGTTTTTGACACACTGAAATTTTTTTCGTAAAAACGAGACATTGTTTTCTTACGTAGGTAAATTTAGTGGAGAGCCCATTAATACCCAGTAGTCAGAATGTCACACCCAAGTCACATATTACTTATCTCTCTCTCTTAAGTTATTGACTAAATTAGAGTTGGTTTAGTGGGTGCAGAAAATAAATGAACTGGGTTGGGTTTTGCTTCGCTTCAGATTTCACGGGCACACGACAAACTGTCCCTCCAGTCACTTTCATAAGAGCAACTCCACCCATGGAGCCCTCCCCCTTGGTAATCCACTATTCAATCCACCATATTGAACAGTAACTGCCTTAAATGAATAGTAATTACCATTAATGAACAGTAATTGCCATTTACATCTCCACTTTTGGAACCCTCCCCCTGGCAATAAGCAATAAAAATAATAGTTTTTTATGTTTGTTTAAATAATAAAAAATTACAAAAGCTATCTCTCTCTCTCTCTCTTTGACACAAAAAAAATAAAAAAAATACAAAACCCTCGGGCCACAGGCCCGTCGATTCCCCACCCCCCCTTCGCTCGACCTCCCACCCTCACTCGGGCCCTTCCCCGCTGGATTTGCTCCCACCGGCCCGAGGGCCCTTTCTCCTCGCCTGACGCTCGAGCAACCAGCAAGGCTGGAGTTGCTCTAACAGAGGGAAAGCAAAGCAAAGCAAAGCTAGGTAAGCTAGGCAGCTTCTGTATCTGTAGTGTACTGTACTGGGCCGGACCTACTACAGTTTGCAATGGCAGTGTGTAGGTATCCAGTATATCCACTATCTCGACGACTATTCCGTTGTCCATTGGAGATTGAAGACAAGACAAAGCCCCTAACGACGCCGTCTTCAGAAACTGCTCCGCGTGGAGGCTAGACAACAATCGTAAGGGCACTACGAGAAAAAGGCTGCACTTCTGATGATCATGTGATCATCGAAAGAAATACTCTGCTTTCAGTTGCCTTGATCCAACAAATGACGAACTTCCTTCTCACAGTCTTTTGCTAGGCGACAAAGGTTTTTTTTTTTTCTCTCGCTAGCGGCTAAAGTTTCAACATGAAAATTGTTTGTCTTTGTATTCCAATCTAGTTATACATTTTCATGCATTTAACTTTCTATGAATGAGCTGAAGAAGAGTAACCATTCCTTGTTGCTTCGATGATTCACAAAAACGCAACGTACCTAAATTTTTAAAGAAACGACTCAAAATATATAATCACCGGTTCACCAGTCCACATACATACATATTAAAACCAATTTCAAGACACAAACGGAGCTAATGATCATGGATCCACTTTTGTACGTCTTAAATCTTTAGTGATATTGTTTGGGTTAAAACTTGAATTTTGGGCTCAAAAGGGAGATAGCCCAAAAGAAGATCCAGAAGGAAGGAAGCCGAAGCCCAGAAGAAGGGAGAAGCTCTTTTCCCGACTAAGTGCAGATCACTTAAGCCACTTGCTCACCTACCTAGAGATCAAGCCAGCTAATTAGCCCAAAAGTACTTTACAATGGCAGTACAAGTAAAAAGCTGATGAGTCACTAACTTTTAGTAGCATGCGGGCAACATTAATGTTGCAAGCAGTCAAGCCAAATCATCTATAAAAGGGGAAAGAGAAATCAAAGATAGAGACACTCAAACAAACAAACAAATACACAAACTCTGCTCAAGCCAGATTTGCGTACGAAGCTATAGTCAGCATCAAGCCTTCATCCTTTTCGGGATCAACCTTCACCAAAAAACCTTTGTAAAAGCTCTGCTACCCTGTCTAAATCTTGTTGTAGTATCTATTCCCTATTGTAAACTCATCCCCCAATCTCCCTTTCTAGCACTCAAATCCTTTGTAAATCACAAAGAGAGAAAGTTGTAAGACGATCAGCCTTGCCCGACCCTCTTTGTTTTGTCTTTTCAGTCATATATCTAGTAATATGATGTATACTTCCATCTGCATCTAAGTTATTTCTAGCAAGTTTATGATTAAAAGGCTTCTAAGTTCTAACCTCTCGAGCATACAAGATTGATCAATTAAAAGTCCTTGGTCTTAAGGCATAAACAAGAAGTTTATGTGGACTTAACCCATCCACGACAGTCCTTGATAACAAGAAGTCCAAAGTTACTTAGGGTGCAAATAATCAGCCTATTTCTCAGTTTTACTGTTGTTATACTATGATTGCCATAGAACGCTTGAGTATAGAATTAACTCTGATGGGAAGCCTCAAGGCCTATACCTAAGGCCCTATAAAGGCACCTATCTGGGTTCGTTCTGCTTTTCGGGCACATGCAATTAAACAGTTGTGATACTTCTGCAACAATGAAACAACCAATATATATTCGAGTACTTAGTTAGTTTTGATTGGAAGCCTCAAGGCTTACACCTAAGGCCCTACAAAGGCACATTTCAAAGCTAATTCGGTCTCTCGGGCATATATAACATATGTTTTACATCTATCATGCTAAAGATGGCAGTGGCACGCTTGAACACTTAAAGTTAATTTTGATTGTGAGCCTCAAGACCTACACCTAAGGCCCCACAAAGGCACCTTTCAGAAGTAACTCTGTCCTTCTCTTACAGCCCGTCAATAAGCAGAAGCCCGATATACAATATCAACCGGCGCCAACCTCTTGGGGAGCTGTGTGCTTGTTGGCCAGGAAACGTCCCCATCGGAAATTCCTCCAAACGAATAGATATTATGTTGGTTGTATCATTTAAACTACCTATTAATAAAACCTTGTTTGTTAATCAAAATTCTATGAAAGTACCATTTTAACCCCGTTCCCAATACTGAACCAAAATAAAAAACATGGGCAATTTGGTAATACATGAAAATAAATTTTGTTGTATTTTACACCAACCTCGCAACCATGTAAGCATAGCATGCCCTATTTAAAAAATGAAAAATATGCCCTCGTAACGTTAGAAGAAGCTGCCCCATTATTGTCCCATTTTTCATAATGAAATTTTTTTTTTGAATTTTAAAACCTAATCACACTTCATAAAATAAAATGAAATTGTTCACACACTGTGTAAATATTTGCTAGTAAGTAATATGTATCTCGTTTCATGAAAGTTCTTCTTCACTAGGTATTCTTCAACTAGCTAAACACTGGTTAGGATTGGATATATTTCAGACATTTTAATGGAGGTGGTGTTCGACCTGGATGGTCGGATTGAATTCTCAATTATCTTAATTCCAATACAAAAGGAAGAGAGTAAATAACATTGGATTCTAATCACTTCAACCTTTTGTTTTTGTAATAAACTTACAAACGAACAAATTCGACATTTGAACAAAAAACCCAAATTGAGAAAACAAAAACCATTCTCTAATCTTTTTCATGACAAATAATTTATTCTATAATCAAACTAATTAATAATTCTCAAAAAATTCTAACTATCTTCTGAACTTTAATATGTTAGCTAACAACAGACGACTATACCGTTAATGGATATTGATCTCACAAATGATGCATTAAGGCGTGTTAAATTGATTAGTACAAAGTACCAAGTCACTCCATTTATCTTTTTGTGTTACCAGGCAGAAACAAACCCAAAAGAACAAATAGTGCATAAAAAAGGAAGGAACAAAATGCTAATATTATATGGGGCAGGCAGCTTTTCAATTGTATGCTCATACTGTATAACTGTATAATTAAAGAACAAAATGTACTGTATAACGGGCCATCGAAACACTGGAGACAAAAGAATAAAATCTTGAATTATTGATGAGCAAGACACAGTGCAAAACCTTTTATATTTGCTTTATTTTGTTCACTTGTTTTGGTCAACACCCCTAGATCAAAAGTGAGATGTGGGTCACTGTGAATAATTATTTAACTTTGAGTGGGATCTAATTATAAGTCATCTTATCTTAATTAAGAAACGTACTGAACTAACTTACTAACTTTAATTGTGGAATTGTTTTATAAATTGCATGATAATCCATATTAATGGATGCATGTACCTCTGAAGGAACGTATAGTTCTAGCCTTATAGGGTGAGCTTTGCTCAAAGTTGATATTCCTAGAATGAACCAAGGTCCCTTTGAGAACATTCTTTTTGTGGGAAATGCATTTTATATCCCACTAATCATTGTAGTCTTATAAAACTCAGACTACAATGTTAAACCAACTTTGATTATTTTATAACTTTACAGTCCAATTCGAAAGCGAAACAATGTCCGAAGGAGCTGTGGGATTGCTCCCTTGATCTAAATATTTGTGAAGTTTTATTATTAAAATAAATTTGCATATTTTCACACTTTCGTTCATTTGGTATACAAATTAAAGCATATATAAAAATTAAATGAAAAATACATACTAATAAAGTAACAGTGTGAAAATCAATATACTTAACAAAAATGTTATTTTACGCACATAACAGTAAATCTCAACCTCTCTTCTGTTATGTATATTTTCAGTTTTCCAAAACTAAACTTAAACCAATCGAACACCATAAAGAAAATTTCCCAATCAATCAAACAGAGGGGTTGCCCTTTTTTTATCATTTGATATTCTTGCATGGAAATTTGCATGGCCAAGTTAATGGAGACAGATTTTCAAGAAGAAATGATTTGGTTTCAAAAAAGACTGTGAGCTTGGGAGTGAAATATGACCAAAGGACAGAAGAGAATGGAGCAAGATCGAGACCCTCACCCTCCTTTTGATTGTAGTAATGATGAGCACATCCATTATTCCACACCCAGCATAGCACTAGAGGCCAAAGAGATTCTACTACAAATGGTGCATGGCCAAGCAAAAGAGCTTTGTGCTGCCTCTCAAATTTATTAGTTTTGGTTTTTTCTTGTTTTCCTTTTTTCTTAATTATCCATTTGGTGGGAGGCAGATGGGAAAGAAAGGGTTGGTGATGCCTCTTTTCTCTGCACTGTCTGCTTTTATTAGGTCCGATGGCTTAATCCTTTATTAGCAATTAGGGTTAGCTTATCTAATTAAGACCATCTCCAATGGAAAGGGTTAAATATAGTTCCATCCAAAATTATAGGCATGCAAAGAATCTAAATGAACAGTGTCGTGCCATACTCATATACCATCTCTAACCGAAGAGGCTAAACAAAGCCTCCTCAATAATTTATTATTTTCACTTTATAATTAAATTTATTAGTTCATTTAATTAAATTACCGTTTGGTGTTTTTAAATATAGTCGTTGAATTAAAATTAATTATTGTAATTGAGGAGTTGGGCCAAAAAAAGGACTAAGAGGGAGACTACATTTGGTCAGCCTGATGCCCCTTTGGCCAAATAATAGCCTAATGGGCTCCATAAAATTATAGTACAGCCATCAGTTGAGATGAGTTTTTGGACAAATTAGGCCATTTTTCTATTTTTAAACCTTTAGCCCTCTCCATTGGAGATGGCCTAACTATCTTTGACAATTACACATGGAACATTAAGGCAAAACAGACATATTGTTAAGCACTCTTAAACACGACCCGCCCTACAACATGCTATAGCTGAATGAATAAAAAGATGAAGAAAGAGCATTTTCATTCATGTTAATGTATTTGACTGAAATTTGGTATATGGTACCACACGAGCTTGTCTTGAAAAATTTGAGATATAACATTGAGAACCTAAGGTGTACTAAATGACAAATTTAGTCCTGCAATTTACTTAGGTCTCGTTTGGCAACTTGTATAAGGGACCGAATAATACTAATAATACGGCAGTTGTTTGGTGCTTAAAGAGTGAAATAACCATCGGATAAAACAATCTGGTCTGGCCAATTTAATACACCCTACACCCACTTAGTTATCCTCTCCTATATGCTGGTATAATTAGTCGGGTGTTCACTTTTCTCCAACCTTCTCTGCTCTTGCACACCGTGAAGTCCTTCTCAACCAAGGTATTGCCGCTCTTTCTCCCTCCCTCCCTTCATCCCAACCGCCAATAGAGGCTCCGGTGATAGAGGAGCCCAAGAAGGAAGAACAGTTAGCTAGGCAGACAAAACCTAGGACTTTCCATAAGAGAGGAAACCCGCATAGCCAAAACCCAATACTAAAACCATCGCTCATTCTTTGTACTTTTAGTTACTATAATTCACGACTCCAGATCCCGATTTCTCCATTTTCTATATTTTTTGCTTCTGGGTTTTCTACTTTCAAGTACTTTAATTTGCGATTTCACATTGATTTCTTCATTTTCTCCAATTTTTTGCTTCCAGGTTTTCAATTATGGTGCACGAATCGAGATTTCTGATCATTTTCTTCAATCTTTACATCTAGAGGAAGACTCTGGTTGTAATACCCTGGAAATTTCAATATATGAATCTGTGGAGAAAAAATCGAAAATAAATCGATTTATGGTTATGAAAATTTAATTGAGAAATTTTAAAATTTTATTTCCTGAAATTATTATAATTTACGTCGTAAAATGTATCAATAAGTGAAAAAGACGAACATGGCCCTAGTTGGCTTAACGTAGTTATACAAGGATGTATTTTATCTTCATATATTTTATTGTATTTCTTGATGTATCTGGATAGTACTTGTTGATACGAACATGTGGCCGCAAACGAAATGTAAATTGGAGTTATAACGAAATGGTTATAAACGAATAAAGACAGGGACTAAATGGTCATTTAATTATTAATCTAGAAGGCTGCAGATTTGTGGGAGCTTTAATTAGGAGCCACGTGTGTGGTTGTGATGAGAGAAAATAAGAGAAAGGAGGGGGAACGGACGAATCAGGGGGGAGGAAAGAAAGTGACCAATAAAGGAGAAAAGAAAGGAGGGGGAAAGGAAAGAAGGGGGAGACACGGGATCCACGATTTGCATCTTTTGCGACCCGACCCAATCGGAAATAATGGTTTCCGGCAAAATTCCGGTGATTTAATCCGAGTCATCACCTGGTAAGTACTCAACAACCCTCCCTTTACCATTTCCACCCTAAATCCGAAGAGATTGGGCTCAAAATCACAAGGAATATCACCGATGGGTGCGACGGACCATGTCGGCTAATCGGTCAATTCCAAATGCAAACATGTCGATCTCCTCCACCTTTAGACTCCCTTTGAGCCCTAGAACAAAGCCCAATCAATTTTAGGGGAGGCAGAACACCGAGGAAGGAAAATTGAAGCACACAATTTATAGGGTTTCCGGCGGATGTGAGTGAACTTGGGGCTAATCCCGGCCTAAGTGGACCTCAGCCCAAGTATGAAAAATGTTCCTCTCCTTGAGTTGTACATTCCTGCAAAATTTGGTAATTTTTGGAAAATGTTAAATTTTCCAACGAGTCGGGTCGGCCGACACCAGTGGGCCAACGTTGTCTTTTCATGCAGATTTTGATATTTTTAAATCCGTAATTAGTGCCCATTTGGTGTGATTCAATTGTGAGAACTAATGTTAATATTTCCGTTGTTAGACTATTTTCGGAAATGGATAAAAGGTTGAATGGTAAACTACGAAAGGCTTGATCCCGTTCGAGGGTACGTAGGCAGTCCAACAGGGTTAGATGCAGCCTTAAATAGTTGAGATTAATCTTTTGTTAGGAATTCAAATTAAGAAAAGAAATTTGGTGATTAATTGTAAAAAAAATTAAATCTTATGTTTTGGTAATTAAATTTGGTTATAGATTTGGTGAGTGCTTAATAAATTTAAATATAGAATTGTGATTAATGGTAGCAATGTAAACAATAATTTAATTTGGGCCTATTATTGGAATTATTTCTCGAAAATAAATATTTCGAGGGCGGGGCTTTACACTGATGTTGTAGTTGAAGAACTTGGCAGCGAGACGAAAGCTGACCAAGATCAGGGCTTTGTACAAGCTCTCCGGGGCAAACAGGATGGAGAAATCTGCACAAACAAAGTTCAGAACGACCTCTTTTGTGGATTATTTATCAAATGTCTTTTCCCTTTTATTCGTTTTATTACCAAATTTTTTCTTAAAACTAATATGGAAATTGTTTTTCATAAAAATAATAACAATGCAATTTATCCGGCACAATATCTAACACAATATTAAATAGTCAGTCTTTAATTCGATAATGCACCAAACGCCCGACTGATTTAGTCTATACTATCCGGTAACTATTTATCCTATCCAATTGAAATAATTAGTACAGTCCGAGCTGCCAAACGAGGTCTTAGGTTTTTACTTTCGTCTCTTTAGTGTTAGATGTTTTCAAAATAAATGCTATTAAAAGGGTCGGCACTACTATGGTGACTAGTCGAATTGAAGCATAATTTGGATTTCAAGGTGTTAATATCAAAATTTGGATAGAGCTTGACTAGGGTTAATACATTATTTCTCCCCGGGTGTTTCTTTCGGTTTCGATGCCACAAGATGACTTCAAAGAAAGAGAGAACAAGTATGCTTCAGTTGATGGCTGCTAACAGATAGTGATTGACACACCCCAACCCAATAATCAACTAGTTAAAATGTGATGATATGCTTGTTTGGGTTAATATTTAAACCTTAGGCTACAAGTAGGTGGAAGCCCAAATATGACAATTGAAAGAAGACCTGCCCGAAGCCCAGCATCAAGCCCAAAGACAAGTTGGCGCCTTCCCAGTAATGCATAGGCCATGTGCCTATGATTTAAAAAAAATGTCAAGTGATGGGGACTAACTCACAATCAGCTAAAAAGCACTTTTTAGTGGCAACACAAGTAAAAAGCAGACGATTCACTACCTTCCAAGTGCTTTAGGGTAAGAACAAAGTCACTGCAGTCGGGCTAATCTGTTTATAAAAGGAGGAAGAGGCCCCAGAGACAAGGACACTCAACCAATCAAACAAACAAACATACAAACTCTGCTCTCAAGCCAGATTTGCATACAAAAGCTGTAATCAGCCCAGATCTCAGTCATTTTCAAGATCATTCCTTACAAAAGCCATATTTTGTCTTGTTTAGAAGCTCTGTTATCACCCCTAGTGGTGTAGTATCGATTCCATTGTGTAAACTTGTTTACCATCCATCATTTTTTAGTGAATAAACCCTGTAAACTCAAAAGAGAAGTGTTTGCAAGAAGTTCAACCTTACTCGACAAGGTGAAATCTTACTCAAAGCTCTTTATTTGTTTTATAAGTTAATAGATCTACTGCTTAATGTCTTCTCCAACATGTATTCAAGTCATTTCCATCAGTTTGCCCATTATAAGAGTTCCATTTGCATCCGAATCTGGCTAGTTTACTGAACATGCTATCATTAAAATCAATCAAGAACCAAGTAAATGACGTAAGGGGATATGAACTCCCTCTATTCGAACATACAAGACTATGAACTGAAAGTCTTTGTTCGCAAGGTAAGAAAAAGAACTTAATGTAGACTTAACCCATCCACGACAATCTTTTGATAACAAGAAGTCTGAGTAACTTGGGGCGCAAGTAATCGATTAAACATAATCTTGTTCTACATTTGCTATACTAAGATAGTAGTGGCACACCTAGCACTTGTGAGCCTCAAGGCCTACACCTAAGGCCCCACAAAGGTACCTTTCAAAACTAACTTTATCATTTTTTTTGCAGCACATCAATAAGCAAGAGCCCGACTACACATCCAAAGTGCCAATCTCTTGGGGAGCTGTGCTGAGAGTCGAGGAGCCATCTCCGGAGAAATCTTCGCCAAAACTTTGTTTTAGCACGCCTGGTGGGATCACATTAATCTTGTATGCCAAGAAGAAGAAGGAAAAAGAAAACCTTAAGGTGGAACACAGAGTACATGCTACCCTAGTGTCTACCAAGATCAAACATGACATACCGCCCAGAGAATGTTCCCTCCTCATAAGGATCAGATGTTCTGAGAAGTACGACCTCATTTGAGAAGTCGGGGGGAATAGTAACCAATGAAGATTTGCAAGCCACTATGGTGTAAGTGTTAAGAAGTATGGACAAGACCCTGGAAACCAAGGGATTAGTAAGCAGACTTTGTTCCTTGATAGGGAGTTTGCAAAGAAGACTAGATTTGGAGTACTTTACTCGAAATAATGGTTGCGTAAAGGGAGCAACTCGTGAGGAAGAACCAGTTATTCCATTCTTTCCTTTACTCGAAGAAAAAAATGGTAAAAATAAAAACAAGGATGGATCTGGAATTGATCAGCCAGTGTTGGAGGAAATCTTAAAAGCAGAGTTGCCTAACCCCCAATTATTTTCACTTAATAGTAAGGGGCAGAGCGGGCAAGAAATAATGAAGTATAGGATGCCCCAGTTGATCGGGGAATCTAGTGGAAAAGGCAAGCCTACCAAGGCAGACAAGCTTCATCCTTATAAGCCACCACCATTGACCAGTAAGGGAGGGTATGCCAAATGGAGGAAGCCTGAACCAAGAAAATAGACTTTCTAGGGCAATGATTGTAGCCCGAAATGAGAACCTCCTCATATTCTACCTGATAATATAGCTCACCAACAGCTCATGGATGAATTAGTCGAGTTAAGAAGGATGGTGGCCCGAAATGCTTAGCCACAAGCTCGCCTGCTGTTTAGGATTACCTATCAGAAACCCTATCCTGAGTACGTTGATGAGCATAACCCCTTTCCAGTCCACTTCAAGATGACCTTCCATGAACAGTTTTACAGGGTCGAGCTCGAGATGACTATTAATGATCTAGTTGAAGTCAAGCAATATGAGCATGAGTCTACTAAAGACTTCATGATGAGGTTCAAAAGGACAAGGATGAGGTGCCAATTCCCTATAAACCATGCACAACTCATATCCATCACTCAGAAGGCGTTGATATTGCTTTTGAGGAAAAAGTTTTATGATGTGCAATTCAATGAGTTGCAAGAGTTGGTGATTGCTGCCACCAAGTATGAGAAGCTATTACTGGAGGAACAACAAGTAAAACACTCATCTAAGGTGCATCATTTCTACAAAAGCAAAGCTGCAATCTATCAAGTGGAGTTTGAAGGAGAGCCTATATAGAATAATGGCCACAAATAAGAGATAATAGACATATGGGCGGCGGAAGCGACTACCCATTTTAAGCCTTTAATAGTGAAGGGGTTAGTCTAGTTGGTCAAGGATAAAAAAAAGTGGTCATGAACGATGGTGGATTTGTCCCTATGAAGCCTCCCAAATACCAGAATTTTTCCTTTGACTTAACCAAGGCTGCAGAGATCTATGAGGAGTTGGTTCGGGCGAGAGTGATTGTGCCCGACAGCACCAAAAAGCTATCCAAGCCTAAAGAACTGATAGGGAAGAAGTATTGCAAGTTGCATTACACTTTCAATCACTCCATAACCAACTGTCTCTAGTTCAGGGATTGGATATAAGACCTTATAGTGAAAGGAAAGTTATTGCTGGAGAAATTGCAGGCCAATATGATGATTGACACTGACCTTTTCCCAAAAGCCCCAATAAACATGATAAACTTAACGTGGGCTGAAAAGGGGGAAGGAAAAGCTACTTGGGAGGTGAAATCAGAACAGAGACAAGTTGATAGGCCGACTAATGAAGCTATCGAGTTGCCCGAGAAGCCCAAAGCATTTATAATCAAAGGAGTGGTGTTGTGTAACAAGTGCCAATGCGAGTGTGAGTTGGAAGTCCTAGAGTCATGAGCCATATCCTAATCAAAAGAAGAGAGAGAGAAGAGCAAGAAGCCCGCAGAAATGTCATGCAGGTAGCTGAAAGAGAGACCTCTAGGAATGTTTTCCAATGGTTGGGAGAAGAGTCTCAACTAAAGGGCTTGTCAGAAGTGTTTAAGAATTATGAAGCTTTTGAAGAGGTAAAAGACAAAGAAGCCAAGATGCCAAGGTGGGTGGATGTGAGGCCACCCCAACCAAACTATGTCGGTGGAGATGTCAGAAGAAAGGACAGAATAGTGAATCCAGTCACAAAGAAGAATCCTGCCCGTCTCAGGCGGAAACGGTATATGGTTGGAAAAGATGGGAAACCCGTCAAAGAAATGGAAGCCTCCATGATCATGAGAGTCCAGAAGCAACACAAAGGCCACATGAGTTCGTTGAAAGTCCCCATTGCCTTAGAAACCTCAGAGAATGTGAAGTTTGAAAAAAATACCTGATGGGGGAAGAAATCAACTCAATTGGAGAACCAAGAAAGAGGTGGAGAAAGCTAATAGCAAGACCGAAGGGGAAGGAGACCATGTGTTACAGAACCCCCATCTTGGGAAGTATAGAATCTTGAGGAGAGCTCAAGAGGATATGGTGATGATGCCAACCTCAAGATGGAGTCTAGAACCAATATGCTTTGGAACTATCTCACTTGAAAGGGGGTTGCCAGCATCATTGTTGGTTGATACGCTTTGTGAAGTCCCATGACAAATGTCAAATTTTGGCATAACCCAAATGGAAGCGTTTCCTGAATTAATGCTGCCCGCAGAAGCACATGCTTGGTTGGATAATTTCATGGGCAACAGTGGGAGCAAGAAGGAGGACTAATTCTGGACCTAGCAACTTCCACGTAAACATGACATATGTTTTATTTGCCATGTTTTGTGCTGAGCCTGATCAACCTGCCATAATTGAGGGTGACTACTTAGCAACAGAACCTATGATGGCACATGTTAGTGTTGAAGAAGCTGGAAAAGAGGAGTTGGCAGAATAAGTTTGCCCAAGCCTACAAGGAAGGAGCCTGAGAGAGTGTACACCAACATAATGGTCTCCAGTCGCCTGAGTTTGACCCTAGCTAACCATCTTAAGCCCATTTATATAACTGCTCATTTGGACGGAGTACCCTTCAAGAGAGTTTTGATTGATGGAGGAGCTGCGATTAATGTGTTGCATTTTAAGCAAATGAAGAAGGTATGTAGAAGTGACGGCTGCTAATAGATAGTGATTGACACATCCCAACCCAATAACCAACTAGTTAAAAGGTGATGATATGCTTGTTTGGGTTAATATTTAAACCTTGGGCTACAAGTAGGTGGAAGCCCAAAGACGACAATTGAAAGAAGACCTGCCTGAAGCCTAGCATCAAGCCTAAAGATAAGTTGGTGCTTTCCCATTAATGCATAGGCCATGTGCCTATGATTTTAAAAAAATGTCAAGTGATGGGGACTAACTCACAATCAGCCAAAAAGCACTTTTAGTGGCAACACAAGTAAAAAGTAGATGATTCACTACCCTCTAAGTGTTTTAGGGGAAGAGCAAAGTCACTGCAGTCGGGTTAATCTATTTATAAAAAGAGGAAGAGGCCCCAGAGACAAGGACACTCAACCAATCAAACAAACAAACATACAAACTCTACTCTCAAGCCAGATTTGCATACAAAAGCTGTAATCAGCCCAGATCTCAGTCATTTTCAGGATCATTCCCTACAAAAGCCATATTTTGTCTAGTTTAAAAGCTTGCTATCACCCCTAGTGGCTTAGTATCGATTCCCTTGTGTAAAATTGTTTACTATCCATCCATTTTTAGCGAATAAACCCTGTAAACTCAAAAGAGAAATGTTTGCAAGAAGTTCAACCTTGCCGCACAAGGTGAAATCTTGCTCAAAGTTCTTTGTTTGTTTTATAAGTTAATAGATCTACTACTTAATGTCTTTTCCAACATGTATTCAAGTCATTTCCATCAGTTTTCCCATTATAAGAGTTCCATTTGCATCCGGATCTAGTTAGTTTAATGAACATACTATCATTAAAATCAATTAAGATCCAAGTAAATGACTTAAGGGGATCTGAACTCCCTCCATTCGAACATACAAGACTATGAACTGAAAGTCCTTGTTCGCAAGGCAAGAAAAAGAACTTAATGTGGACTTAACCCATCCACGACAATCCTTTGATAACAAGAAGTCTAAGTAACATGGGACGTAAGTAATCGACTAAACACAATCTTGTTCTACATCTGCTATACTGAGATAGCAGTGGCACGCCTATCACTTGGTTAGTTTTGATTGCGAGCATCAAGGCCTACACTTAAGGCTTTACAAAGGCACCTTTCAAAACTAACTCTATCATTTTCTTGCAGCACATCAGTAAGCAAGAGCCCGACTACACATCTAAAGTGCCAATCCCTTGGGGAGCTATGCTGAGAGTTAAGGAGCCCTATTCGGAGAAATCTTCGCTCGAACAATGTTGGCCATCACTAAATTGTCAATAACCTCACCATAAGGTGACAAAATACCATCAACTTAATGATGAAGCTATGAGTATAGAAATTAAGATGTGAATAAATTCGAACCGAGAAGCTCATTATTATTAATATTAAAAAATATCTTTAAGTTCCTATACAACCTCTCTACATAAGTACCATCCAATACGTTAAATACATGAAGAAATAGTATAATCGAAAAACTTATTTTTGAAGAGATCCAATCACAGGAATTCCTAGCGTAAATCATCAATAGGCGCCCTGCCTTCGTCCGAGTTAGTCAAACTTGTACCTATGAATGTACTATTTAGTTCTACTAATCACATTTGAACATTTCTCTAATTCAACATTCAAAAGTATTATTTAGATATTGATTTTGCACAAACGGAGTACACCACGTGACTCAGAATGTCGAATATACTAAGATTATGTTTCAGGTCCCCCACCCGTCATCGTACGCGCCGCCACAGTGCCATCACGCATTGCCACGCACTGTCACGCTCTAGTTGCTCACCAGTGGACGCGTTGCCGTTGCCAGCGAGTACACGTCACATTCGCTTGGGCTACGCGTCGGTCGTCAGTTTCAATTCAAGTGTCAAAGGAATATACTTTTTCGGTGGAAGATTTCGTTACAATTAGAGCAGTTCCACCGTGGTAGATGCCCCCTAGGGCTATCCACTCAGTGAACAGTAACTGCCCATAATGAACAGTAACCGCCTTTTACATCTCCACCCCTACATTGAATAGCCCTGGCAATTGGCAATAAAATTTTACTATTTTATTTATTTATAAAATAATACAAAATAATTTTATTTGTAATTTCGGATAAGATTTTTAATCGTTCTCGTTGCGCCACGTGTCATTATCCGAAAAGACAATTATTGGTGATGGATTTCCGATAAGATTTTTAATTGTTCTCGTTGCACCATGTGTCATTATTCGAAACGACAATTATTGGTGATGGATTTCCGATAAGATTATTAACCAATCACGTCGCGTCACGTGTCACAATTTGTTTACAATCTTTGAGGATAGATTTCTATAAGATTTTTAACGAATGACGGCATGCCACGTGACATTATTTACAACCTAATTCCTTCTGAATCCTCCATATAATCCACCATCCATCCTCATAAATCTCACACCAATTTTCTCAAGATCTCTATCATTATTCATAGTTTCTGCTTCCTTCTTCACCAAAATCTCTATCATTACTCACAGTTTCTGCTTCATTTTTACAATGTCTTCTTCTTCACGGATGATGTGGAAAATCGATCAGTAAGAGGAAGAATTGCTTAACCAATAAGAAGGAATGGCCAATCTCCAGGTGGCCCAAAATGAGAGAGAAGAGGATGAGAAGCGTAGACGGAGAGAGGACAAAGCAAGAACGGCAAGAGCCTCACATTCCTGTCAAGTCATCCAAGCTGTGGCTCAGATCTCCAGGCCCAGCCGTGCTGGAAACATTGATATAAACAGGCAACGACAAGGTAAGGATCTCTTGAACGATTATTTTGTCCATAACAGTGCATTCCCTGATATGTACTTTAGACATCGTTTTAGAATGGAATGACATTTGTTCAACAAAATCATGGGTGCTGTTTGCAACCATGATTCTTACTTTATACAAAAGAAAGATGCTTTTGGTGCTATGGGTCTCCTGCCTGAGCAAAAAATTACTGTTGCCTTGCGGATGCTTGCATATGGAGCATCTGCATACCAAGTGGACGAGATAACAAAGATGGGGAAATCAACCATTCTTGAATCCCTGATGAGGTTTTGTGGAGCAATCAAATCTATTTACACTGCAGAGTACCTCCAGAAACCTATTGAGATGGACTTGCAAAGGCTTTTGAAGAAGGGCGAGATGCGAGGTTTTCCTGGGATGTTTGGAAGCATCGACTGTATGCACTGGACTTGGAAAAACTATCCAAGTGCATGGCAAGGCGCTTATGGGGATAGAAAAAGGGTCAAAAAGTATCATTTTAGAGGTGGTGGCATCTTTTGATACATAGATTTGGCACGCCTTTTTTGGGGTTTCGGGAGCTCAAAATGACCTAAATGTCCTTGCCCAATCCCCAGTGTTCAACGATGTCCTACAAGGAAAGACACCAAAAGTCACGTACTGGGTCAACGGACATAAGTACGACGGGCCATACTACCTAGCAGACAACATTTATCCAAGGTGGTCATCGTTTGTCAAAATAGTGCCACGTTCGCAAAATGCAAAGGAAAAACACTTTGCAAGCTGTTAAGAGGGGTGCAGGAAGGATGTAGATCGTTGTTTTGGCATCCTCCAAACTCGCGAGGTGATTGTCAGGGGTGTTGCCAGAATGTTTGATTTAGAGTCACTTCGATCCATCATGATGACGTGCATCGTTCTTCACAACATGATTGTGGAAGATGAGTACGATTATGATGCCGTTGATGAATATGAGCCAGATACGATGAACAATTCTAGAACACAAATATATTGTGCCCATGACGCCATCGAATAACCCGTGCAACACGAGCCATTAGAAAGGGATGGACATTACAATGATAGGCTCATTCAACGATATATTGCACTTCAAAGGCCATATATGCACAATGCCCCGACAAATTGAAACAAGCTGAAGATACTTAAGTTCCTTTAGTGTTTGTTTTTATTTGGTGTTTTTATTTAATTTTATGTGGTGTTTTTTTTAGTTCATTTAGTGAGTTTTTTTTTTTAATTTGGTATGTTGATGTAATTTTATTTGGTGTGTTTTTATCATTTGAATAAAGATTCTCTTAGTATAAATATATTACCAAATTAAATAAATTTACTCTCACTTTAAATAAAGTACTAAATTCAATAAATTGGAAACAACATAAAGTACTATATTCAATAAATAATAAATTACAACCCAAAGTAATTGGAAAATTATGGGCTCTGATTACAAAAAGTACTCTATTCATCATCACTTTATCAATTTGTGGTGCTAGGATGATCTTCTCTTGTCGTGCTAGGACCTTCTCCTCTTGCTCTCGCTTCTTTTGCATGCCTCCTTCGCACCACATCCGCTTTCTCCGACTTCCAAAAATATTTAGAATTGGAGACTTCCCTTCTAAAGGCGTGTTCATAATTTCACGATCTCGTTGAACCATTCTTTCTTCTCTAACATGTTCCCTTTCTTGCCTAAGTAGCTCTCTTTCTCTCTCATTAGTTTGAAATGCTCTCTCATTAGCTTGAAATGCTCTCTTAACAACTACATCTTTTGCCTCATGTCTAGCTTTATCAGCCTCAAATTTCGCCATTTCTCGCGCCAAAGTCAATTCACCTTGGCGAGCAAGTTCTTCCATATACTTTGCATAATGATTCTGGGAAACACTCCCTTTTCTCTTTGAAGCCTTCTTACCTTGAGGCCTAATTGGATAACGGGTCGACCCTGATGCTTGTTAGGGGGCGTTTCGGGCACTTCTTCTGCGTCATCTTCATGAACATGCGAGGCATCTGGTCACTAAGCCGTCAATTTTTGTTGCCGGCCGCCGTCCTCCGCCACCGGAATCTTTTACTGGATTATGCAAATATTTCAAAATCCGTCCAAAGCTTGATTAAGCTTGATTCTTTACCAAAAAGTCAACCAAACTTCTCAGAAGTGCTTAGGAAATTTACCTAAACACCAAATTTAACAATTTGGGACGAATTTCACCTCAATTCACCAAGGTTTCGCCGGTGGCTCGTCGGAACACTGGGAACCTAAGCACATTGAAGGAAATTTTGTGAAAAACATGTTCATTTAAGCAACATCTATAGCATGCAATTAACAATTAAAAGGTGGAATCATGCTTGTATGCACTTAAAAACAAAACATTAACCATGAAATTCAAAGCCTAGTAGATTGGTGAACCAAGACTCAACTCAAATCAAAGTGAGTTGAGAAATTTATACCTTTGTAGATTCCTCTTTGCATAAGCAAAGGCTAATCACCCAAGGAGAGGGCCTTCATTCCTTGCTTCTTAGATCCATGGATTTGGATGGAAGAATATGTTTCTCCAAGTTCTCAAAATAGAGAACCTCTAAGTCTCCACACCAAGGTAAGATGTGAAGAAGAGATGAGTGACCTTGGAGGAGAAAGATTACTAGCTAATCCCTCCAAGGGTGGCCGGCCTCTTAGAGAGAAAAGGGAGGGATATGTTCTCTCCAATTCTCTAAAAGAAACCCTAAATGAATTTTGGCTATAAAGTCATATTTATACCTTAATTCATTGGAGTGGCAAACTTGTAAATAAGTCCAAAACTCACTCCATCTCTAAATGGCCGGCCTTAGGATATTATTGGGCTAATTGGGCCTTTGTGAATCATTATTCATTAAGTTGTCATACAACTTAAGTCAATGGGCTTGGCGTTCGAAGCCCATTGGGCCTTAAGGTCCAAAACTATCCCGAGGTCTTTAACGAACTTATTCGTTTGATTAATTAACATATTAATTAATCCTTGCCATAAATAATTAAACCATTTAATTATTCTTACTCATCTCCATTGTTTCTTCGATCTCCACCTTACACAGTGTACGATCCATTAGGTTCCTTTTAGCGAGGCAGTGGGCGATTAAAACTCTTTCAAATCGATTGTGAATTGAAACTTACTTTCAATTCTCTCTTTAGTGATTTATACACGTTTAGGGCTTCCACAAACCATGAGTGACACCTAGCAGTATGTCATGGTTACCCAAGCTAATCAGAAGAGGTGGAGAACCTATTCAGTTTAGGATTACAATGCAATACGGTCTTTCTCTAATACAATACTCTTGATCACATTGTTTGGATTGATAGTTTATTCATGTCTACTATCCAATGTGATTCGTGTACTTATATGATTACCTTGAATGTGATTTGGAACGACTTCCTAAATCTCATTCATACTCTGGCCAGAGATTCTTAATCATATCATAGAGTATTCTCCCCCAAACGCTTTGAAGGTTAGAGATCCCTTGTTGCGCATTAACTTGCTTCCATGGCTAAGTGGCTTAACCTCAACTATGCCGTGGACACCCTCCTGATGGAGTGACTTTGACATAATCAAAGATCAAGGACTTAACCACAAGACAACTATGATGCCTCAGGTCAAAGGACTACTTTGCATTATCCCAACCATGAGTTCTAATGTGACATGAGTATGAGAACTCCTCGTTGATCGTGTTCAGTGGACTCATTCGTTATTGAGCACCTACATGCTTATCTTGATGTCACACACACCAATGACTCGAGACTAGTCACTCTCACTGAGAGAAGACATAGCACATACTGATCTTAACGGACTGTCAATGCCCAATTGGCAATCCTATGATCACGAACGTTTAGGATATGTATACGAAAGAGAATGGTCTCATAAATCTAACTTGTTTAAATTACATTCTCCTAATTACATATTCCTTGGACTTATTGTTTAAGCATATAACATTTATATGAGACGGCTTAAAACAATAATCTATGCCCTTGATATTAAACTAGATTAGTTTAACATGTGAAATGTCCGTAAAGTATCATTATATGATTGGTTTTAGGGCACATTTCCAACAATCTCCCACTTGCACTAGAGCCAATCAGCTTAGTCATCAGTGATGATACCTCTTCTTTAGTCATTTCAAAAAATGGTTGAGTAGTAGGCCTAGACAATGGATATCTATATGTTATCCATAGAAGCAACCTTGAGAATAACGACGTCACCATTATACATGATTCTCAATCATGTGGTTCAGTCTCTCATTTGAGTTCGGATCTTAATGAGACCTTGATTCCCTGGCTTGAGCTATCGCCCCATTAGTGTCGTAATGTCGGTACACTAGAGACACTTTCTGGTTGGAACCGAATAGAGAGTTCATAAATGAACTTTCCCATCTAAACAACATTGTCGTAAACTTCTATATGGCAATATATTTTGCATTCATAATGGAACACACTAAAGTCATTACTTTTAATGTTTCCATCCAAATATCTCTTTAGTCATAATAAAGAGATATCTGATTATCTCTTCATTCATAATGAAGAAATATCCAATGATGGATTAGATTCATAATCTAATACATTTACGCTTCCATTACGTTACTCTAATTCTTCCTCATTCTTTGAGGATTCTATCATTTAGTATTTCTTAAATACTTAAGGACTCACTTGACAGTTGCCGTGGTTCTGATCCTGAGCTTGCACTGATATCGTCTTGTACCTTTCTAGGTACAACTCATATCAATGTTTTTCATACAATATGAAATACATAAATCACCTTTCTGCGTATGCATAAAGGATTCTTTTTACGCATTATTTCTTTGGGAGTCAAAGGGTACGTTCCCTTTGAGAAGGGCAACTTGCTAGTCTCACTAGAGTCGTCCTTCTAATTGAAGTTTATCATCATATGAGAAACTTCCTAGCATCTCTTGTCTATTATTAGGGATTGATATAATCGAATTATATCTTGAAATATATCATTATAGATTTCTATCCCATGTATATAGACTATGTCTCCCATATCCATTCTATCGTTTTAGAATGTTTAAAGTCATAACTTTAACGAAGAAGTATTCTTTTCATTTCCAAAATTAATATATCATATATGTGTATATATATATTTAAATTTTAGGAATATGATTAACTCCCACTAATCTTTTGTAAACCTAGTAAACAAAAGATTCATTCATATCTTTATGAGAAATCAAACGATTTGATCTTTCTCTCATAAGACACTTATAGCTCCCACTAGCTTGCTAAGATCCATGATGGATGGATCTCTACAACTTACATGTCTTGTGATTCATAGTTTTAGACATATATATTATCAAGACTATCTTAATAATGGTTTCGAAAACCCATATAATGTCCAAATATTGAATCACCATTTAGTTGTAGCTAGCAATCTTCGAATTAATTGAAACTAAGGCTACGTCAAAGATGGTTTCTTCAAAGTCAACCATTCTCTTTGATTGTAGTCACCTTAAGCTACCAATTAGCTATAAAGGTTTCATTATTTCGGGTCAAATGGTACTTTACCATTTCCTTGAGTATATGTCGTATATATACTCAATGTAGTCATAAGGATTTTCATTCTTATTTCTTTCGAATTAAGAGGTGCAACTCTATGACATAGTCATAAAGTTCAAACCATTCAACTGAGACAGTTTATAAATCCTTCTCGACTACCTTGGAGCTTGTGGTGTAGAAACTAGGTTGTTATATTTGTTGATTATCATCTTGTCTCTCAAAGAACCCATTCTTTGAGTTCTATCTCTTGTTCATTTGCGCTATCTTAGGCAAATCCTAGTGTAGGATTACAATGAACTACCCAACAAACAACATTTGTTAGTTGGTTTATAGAAGTGATATCCAAATGTTAATTTAAGGATACCCACAAGATAATTTTAAACAAATATTGCTTATTAGCACACAACCCCAAATCTTAACATGATTAAGATTTGTCTTTCTTTCCAACTACATCTTATGGAGTCATGAAAATTTTGGAAGATCTTCTAATTGACAATCATATTGTCTTAGAAGCATATATCCTATATATGGGTAATTGATAACATCCAACGAACTAAATCTTATTCAAGTTCGTTCTTCTCCTAATGGAGAAATCCATTATCTTTTGATGCTTCTTTCCTTGATATTTTTCAAGGAAACTGTTCTAAAGTGTTATCTTTCCTTGGATCAAATCTAAGGAGGCAAATACTTTAGACGTCTTACTCATCAACTTACATTTCTTGAATTCTTTGAAACCTTTTGCAAAGTATTCGGACTTGTGTTTATTCAAAATAAACCATAGTCAAACCGAGAGTGATCTTCGGTGAATGTCATACAACATGAGTAGTATTATGTTGTAGACAAGTGCCACTAACATCTAAGTGAATTAACCTCAACAACTTTGTGATTCTTTCTTCTTTCCAAAAGAATAAAGATTCGAACATTTCGCCTCTATACAATTTTAATAAGAAGATGTTGGATCCGGATCTAACGATTCAAAGCATCCATCTATGACCAACTCGTATTTTATGTTTTAGAGGTATCACAACTCAGTTGGGATTAGTCACTATCTTGCAACCTTTTGGGTTTTAAGCATCGTTATATTCTAAACAGTTAACACTACCATATCATCTCTACTATAGAGATAATTAATTAGATTACAATAATCTAATCATTCATTAATAAAGAACAATGCTTTGTCAAACAAAACATTTATCCATTTAACATATGGAATTAAGTTCCTTTATGCAATTGGAATGTAAAGACAATCTTTGTTTTTCCATTTTCTTTGGTAGTTCATATAAGGAAGTAAGTACTAACTGCTTTCGCAGAGATCTATATTTAATTTACGTTTCGAATGTGAAGTAATTTCTCTTCTTTCATTAATCTTCTACTTCTTATTAGCCACACTTTTACAACGATTTTAAAACATTGTTACTAATACGGAATCAAGCATTCAAGTAGAAGAACCAACTGTTTTGAACTATTCAAGAACAATTTACAACACCTTCGAAAGGTGTGTTCTTGACACTTGCAAGACATTTCTTGCAAATACCCCTTCCAATGTCCATCCTTTCATAAAGAAAGTTTGTTCCCTTGGAGTTAATTTTATCTTCTTCATTTGACTTCTCCTTTGACTACAATAGTCATGGTCCCTAAAATCCCACTATCTCTCTTGAAACTTATTTCAATTGTGTTATACACATCAAACATTTTGGAGAGCATGTGTTTATTGTTTACTACATAGTTTACAATAAACTTAGTGAACCATTAGGATAGGGACATAAAGGTGAAGTCCTAGCCTAGTTTCCGTTTCTAGAAGTGGTTTAACACTTCAACACTCAATGATTCAAAATCATCATAAGTCCATGTTGATGGACTATTTTTGTCAACCAACCATTATGTTCTAAACATAATTACAAACTTTCAAGAGTTGTTCAAGGCAACTCTCATTTCTTCGTACAACAATTTGTAAGTGAAGAATCATGGCACATAAAGTGTCCATGCCCTTGTGCTTTCTTCTCAAGTTCTTTGTTCATGTAACAAAGAAACAAGCACTAATGTTTGCATTTAACTAAGAGTTGTTCAAAGCAACTCTTATTTCTTCATACAACAAATTGTAATTGAAGAATTATGACATTAAAAGTGTTGTCCTCTTTATGATAGACTTTTTCTAACATATTCTTCTAATGATACATTATCAATAGGAAGATTGTGAGGATGAGACTACTTAGGTACATTTACAAGCCATTAAAGACAATCTATGGTTTTGTAGTACCAAGTCCGGAAACTAAAGCTTTCGGCTTTTATTTGTCAAGTGTTGGATAGCGTTTGCAAATATATTGGTAAACAAATACATAACGAATATAAATTGATTGATTTTAAGCCATTTGATTCGGGTCTTTAAATCAAATAGCACCACCCACTATTTTTGGCAAATTCCATATCCCTCATTGGAATTCGAGAGTTATGGAGGAAACTCTTAGTAGGGTATGGGAGACTCACTACTACCAAGCCCACCTCACAATAATATGATATTGGCTAGCATTAATAATAATGAGAGAGTACGCTTACTCATTTGCATCTCTTGCAAGTACCCATCTTATTTGGCCTCTAGGGAATGTAACCTCACAATGATATGATATTGGCTCCATTGCACTTAGTTAAGTCATTCCCACCATGCAAGTTCGGGTAGGGGTTCAAGAACAACCTCACAATGATATGATATTGATCATTCTCGTTGCCTACCTTTCACAACATCAAGTATGCATATAGACTCCTCCTGAGTGTAAGCACGCACTTTGTACTCCCCCATGATAGGGTGAAGCTGGTGTACGAGTCACAAACGATCGAAGACTACCACAGTGGAAGGCCACGAAAGAGTGTTCAAAGCATTCTCACGCTTCTCAACTTAATAATGGTTTGGTTGAGGGTTTTTAGGTCTCATCACATATAAATATTCATTTTAATCTTTATTAAAACAATTTTGGTCCTATTACAACTATTGGTCCATTTGATTGAATTTAGTTGTATATAATACTCCCACTATGCTTATAAAACGGTTTTTAAAGCAAGAGTATATGATACTACTAACATAAACTTTGCATTCATTTGATGGACTATATAGTTGCCTTAGGGCCTTAGGATGACTATGAACCTTTTAATTAGATCCAACACGAGCCTTGTGTTGAATCTCGGTCTAGGGATGGTGATTGATTTTAGTTACGCGTTTAATCACATTAAGGCGTGTTGTTCCTATTGGGCGTTGGACCCAACTACTCCAATTTCATGCATATCAAATAAAACAAGAAAAGGAGTACTTCAAAGTAAAGAAGAGCTTATGCTCTTTTACAACATTTGATTAATACAAACAAATTACTTTAAAGTAAAGAAGAGCTTATGCTCTTTTACAACATTTGATCAAATCAAATTACAACCAAAATCTAATCTACACATTCCCATGGTTCAAACAAATTTGAAACGGCCTTTCACATAGCTCAATTATCGTAGGCTTAGGTTCATAATCACCCTTTAATTAATTAACACTTTAACTAATTAAATTGAATGCAACATTTTCATTTGGTTTTTGTATCCATAAAATTGATTTAAATGGAGCTAAATGAAATGAAAATCCAATTCTCATTTAAAGAGACAAAACAATTTTGTTCTCAACTTAATTTGGGCCAAAATGCAATAACCTCAACTTTTGGGCTATATTGCAAAAACATAAACTTTTGGGGTCACTTTGTAAAAACACAAAAGTCCACTACTTCATGTAATTACAACTAGAACCCAAAAAATTTCAACAAATGCAAAACTTCATTAAAGGAGCAAAACAATTTGTCCTTTAGCGTTTTTTGGACCTAAACGTAAAAACGTAAACTTTTGGGCCAAAGTGCAAATACACAAAAGTATCAAAACTTTATGTAATTGCATAAAAGCCCCAAAAGTAGTCCCATTGAGGGAGTGGCCGGTTTTGGAGAGGTGAAAGGAGTGATGTGTGTGTTGATTGGTAAGTTTGACATAAAGCATGCCAGTGGTGCAAGTGGTGTATGTGAAAGGGAATTAATCCTTACACACCCACCAATATTTCTTACACCTTTCTAAATAAATATCTAACACATTTAAACATTTGAAAAGCACAAAACAAAAACTTTATGAAATAAATCAAAACTTTGAATCAAAACACCAAACTTTTTGTTCTTGGCAAAAATGTCAAGAACAATGAAGAACACTCAAGAAAAACTCAAAAAATTTCCATGAACATTTTTCACCCAAAAACATCCCAAAACCATTCAAACTTAAGGGAAATAGCATATAACCAAACTAGGGTACATAGGGGTTCCAAAAGTCACTTGAAAACACTTTTAACAAGTCAAACATGAACCCAAAAATCCACCCTTTGGATTTGGCCGAATTTTCCCAAAAACATGGCACCAAATTTTAGCTCCAATATTCATGCTCATATGAACTACATCTACAACATTTGAGATGGCAAATTTTCCAACAAAATTTACATTCAAAGAAACAAGAATAAAGCTTGTAACATATTACAACATTTAAATCAAAGACTATGAACTACAAAACCCAAAAGGATTCACCAACTACTAGACCTAGGCTTTGATACCACTTGAAGGAAATTTTGTGAAAAACATGTTCATTTAAGCAACATCTATAGCATGCAATTAACAATTAAAAGGTGGAATCATGCTTGTATGCACTTAAAAACAAAACATTAACCATGAAATTCAAAGCCTAGTAGATTGGTGAACCAAGACTCAACTCAAATCAAAGTGAGTTGAGAAATTTATACCTTTGTAGATTCCTCTTTGCATAAGCAAAGGCTAATCACCCAAGGAGAGGGCCTTCATTCCTTGCTTCTTAGATCCATGGATTTGGATGGAAGAATATGTTTCTCCAAGTTCTCAAAATAGAGAACCTCTAAGTCTCCATACCAAGGTAAGATGTGAAGAAGAGATGAGTGACCTTGGAGGAGAAATATTACTAGCTAATCCCTCCAAGGGTGGCCGGCCTCTTAGAGAGAAAAGGGAGAGATATGTTCTCTCCAATTCTCTAAAAGAAACCCTAAATGAATTTTGGCTATAAAGTCATATTTATACCTTAATTCATTGGAGTGACAAACTTGTAAATAAGTCCAAAACTCACTCCATCTCTAAATGGCCGGCCTTAGGATATTATTGGGCTAATTGGGCCTTTGTGAATCATTATTCATTAAGTTGTCATACAACTTAAGTCAATGGGCTTGACGTTCGAAGTCCATTGGGCCTTAAGGTCCAAAACTATCCCGAGGTCTTTAACGAACTTATTCGTTTGATTAATTAACATATTAATTAATCCTTGCCATAAATAATTAAACCATTTAATTATTCTTACTCATCTCCATTGTTTCTTCAATCTCCACCTTACACGGTATACGATCTATTAGGTTCCTTTTAGTGAGGCAGTGGGCGATTAAAACTCTTTCAAATCGATTGCGAATTGAAACTTACTTTCAATTCTCCCTTTAGTGATTTATACACGTTTAAGGCTTCCACAAACCATGAGTGACACCTAGCAGTATGTCATGGTTACCCAAGCTAATCAGAAGAGGTGGAGAACCTATTCAGTTTAGGATTACAATGCAATATGGTCTTTCTCTAATACAATACTCTTGATCACATTGTTTGAATTGATAGTTTATTCATGTCTACTATCCAATGTGATTCGTGTAATTATATGATTACCTTGAATGTGATTTGGAACGACTTCCTAAATCTTATTCATACTCTGGCCAGAGATTCTTAATCATATCATAGATTGTTCTCCCCCAAACGGTTTGAAGGTTAGAGATCCCTTGTTGCGCATTCACTTGCCTCCATGGCTAAGTGGCTTAACCCCAACTATGCCGTGGACACCCTCATGATGGAGTGACTTTGACATAATCAAAGATCAATGACTTAACCACAAGATAACTATGATGCCTCAAGTCAAATGACTACTTTGCATTATCCCAACCATGAGTTCTCATGTGATATGAGTATGAGAACTCCTCGTTGATCGTGTTCAGTGGACTCATTCGTTATTGAGCACTTACATGCTTGTCTTGATGTCACACACACCAATGACTCAAGACTAGTCACTCTCCCTGAAAGAAGATATAACACATACTGATCTTAACGGACTGTCAATGCCCAATTGGCAATCCTATGATCACGAACGTTTAGGATATGTATACGAAAGAGAATGGTCTCATAAATCTAACTTATTTAAATTACATTCTCCTAATTACATATTCCTTGGACTTATCGTTTAAGCATATAACATTTATATGAGACGGCTTAAAACAATAATCTATGCCCTTGATATTAAACTAGATTAGTTTAACATGTGAAATGTCCGTAAAGTATCATTATATGATTGGTTTTAGGGCACATTTCCAACACACATAGCCACATAATTTAACCCCACATCATCACATAACATAGAAATATCCAAATTAACAAGAATTTGGACAAAAACCCTACCTGAGTTCAACGAAATAGCTCGGAGCTCACGAGTTTTCGAGTTTGGCACTGTCCCGGTCTCCGATAATCAATGCAAACCCACCATTCGACTCTACATACCAAGCTAACCATGAATTTGATAGTTTTGGTCGGTGATTTGGTTTGAAATTGATGGTGATTTTGAGTGGTTCTCTCGGTGGAGTGAGAGAAACCGAGAGTTAGAGAGTTAAAATAGAAAATGAGGAGGAAGATAGAATCGGTGTGGGTTAAGTCCTGCTTATAATTTCCCAAGTTAAAATTACACAAATACCCTTCCTGAACTTAAAATCATGACTTAACTCTTGTAACTCTAATTCAATTTCTCTTTCGCATACACACTCGTGAATATGAAAGCATAGTTAATAAAATAGGAAAATATGAGAAATTGGAATCTAACGCAAAGCTCCATAATTATTCAAGACACCCAGCCAGGGGCATTTTGGTCATTTGGTCATTTCATATCTTTAAGGAATAAAATATATTATTTTAGGGTACGGGTTGTAACTGTGATTGTTTAATGTTATGTAGGATTTGCGCTTAGTTCTAACCTTTTAACCAAAATGGTTGTGCATCGAGTGAGAAGCTGGTTGGATTATGTTTTTTTTTAATTTTTTTAATTTTTTTTATGCCTGAAGTGAACGAGGAAATCTAATGTGAAAATATGTTTGCCTGAGTTTCTAAATGAAAGTACGACAATGCATGCAGAAAAGTGAATGTAATCATTTTTTGATTGAGTCAAGAATATAAACGTACATAAAAAAACTGGTCGACTGATGAGCCGTTTTACAAAACTGGAAAGTAAAAAGACTTTGAAATGTAAAGAAAGCAGTAAAACTCTAGCAAGACCAAGTCATGTAAGATGAGAATAGTGCTAGATGATTTCGTCGATATCACTAATATCAGACTGGACTAAAAATAAAATATACCCTCAAGGAGGTGATAAGGGTTGGTTAGGATTCATTAAACGCATGAAGATCAACAACATTGAAAGTCTTGGAAATTCCCATGGAATCTGGCAAAGCATTATCCCTTCAGAATTTTGTATAGACCATACTTGTGAGGCTTCAATTTGTTGTAGTTACCAACTGGGAACCTCTCATTCTGCAGAAACACCATAACGGAGTCTTCTTTCTTGAATACTTTAACGTGAGTACGCACATTTGTCAACAGCAGCCTTGTACTTTGCAATGGTCTCCTCTAGCTTTGCTTTGATACTTCTTTCATGGCATGTACTTTTCTTGACATATACTCAGCTGCTACACTAATACTATGACCCTTCAGAAGCTTCACAAAATCAACCACTTGGTTAGGAACTGAAGTATGAACTAAAGATAAAGATGACTCCCCTGTAGATCGATGAACATAATTGTTGTACGCGAATTCTGTTGGTTATTTATTTATTTTCTTAAAGACTCAAAACTTTATTTATTATTATTTTAAATAATAAATATGAAGAGTCATATCAATTAGAGAAGTCATGTCTTTTACCAAAGGTTATATAGAGTTTTATAAATGGGGAACTCCTCAAATGTTATAAAAAAGAGGTTCAAAATGTTTTCCTTCTCTCCCTACTACAGTACTCATATATAATCCTTATTATCTTCCTACTCATCTTGATTAGCAATGGGCAAGATTTCATTTCATTGCTTAGGCTTCTCTACGCAAACATTTTGAACCACATTACCAAGAGTTCCATTGTTTACTTTAGTTTGACCGTCCCTAAATAAGATCTATTTTTCATTAAAGTTGAGTCGAAGATTAAATACGGATTTTGGTCCTAAGACTTTGTATATCACCTAAAATCTAGCTAATAATTATTAACCTTTGTTTTGTTTTATTTTTAGTATTATAAATAAAAGATTTTTACTTAATGTGTGTTCAATATGGGTAAAAAATTGCTTAAGTGGTAACAATACATATATGTTTATATGCATGTATATAAATACATAATTTGTGTACCTATGCATGACACACCCCGACCCGGAAAGTCCAATTGGACTCCAAATCGAGTTGTGCTGGCCGACACTTGGAGGGTGACAAAGCCATAAAGTGTAGTGTAGTGGAAAAAGAAAATGAATAAATTTAAACCTAAAAGTTCCTAAACAAAAGAGTGCGCGGGTGAGCGGGATTGCACCCATTTCACACGTGATGGTAGAGCATAAGAATAGTACAATAATTAGGGTGAGGGTTATACCACTGAAGATAACCATCTCTTGAGATTTGCCAGAACCCTTGTTTACATGTAAGCCCAACTACTAAACTGGAAGGGTGAAAAACAAAGTTGAGTGGGTCAGCAAAACAACGTTTGTAAGAAAACCTTTATTTTAGAACATACTAACCCTAACTGTAAAACAAGTATAGTTTCCTTAAAACCATACTACGTATAAGTATGAAGATTTAATGTATGCCAACAATATATATCAGAAATATGCCACAACATGAATGATTCACAACAATAGAAATATAGGCATGTGCTTGACAAATATACTAGCACGCAAGTCAGAGTCACCTATGGCTCATCAATCTATACTAGCACACAAGTTGGAGTCACCTAACGTGACTTGTATGACAGGCTAAGTGTAATAATAATATACGTTATAGTGCTACGATAACGTGAAACTTACACTAAGGGCAGTAGCCTACAAGTAGGAGTAGCCTAACGCAACTTGTAAGACAGGGTAGCACCTAACTTGGATCCAAGACGAGCATGCGGTGCGGGAGGTGAACATACACATGAAGGTTGGCCCTGGCCTCGGGCGGGAGCACTAACACCGGGGTGTAGTAATGGTGAGCTAGCTATACGAATATATGAATGCCATACAATTTGAATCAATATAATAAACTTACCTGAATTTACATGCGTGTCCTGTAGAATCATTTTAGTATTCTACCACAGTATTATATATGTAAGCAGGTAAAATGCATATGAATATGCCATAACCATTTTATAATTCCAATCACAAAGCAACATTTACCAAACTAAACTAAAATTATGGCATAATTGGCTTAAATCCATTTAAATGCATTTGTGGAAACTATAATTCATATATATATATATATATATGTAAACTGCTCACTCACCTGGAGTCCGTTCTATAACTCCCTAGCATGAATATCAAGGCGTCACAAACGATCATCGCCTAGAACAAATATCAAATCACAACTCAGGATTCTTAATGACAGAACACGCAACTGACATAAAACACATCCCCAAAGACGTTCTAGAATGATTTGAAAACCCATTGGCTAAAAGCCAATCGTCAATCAAATGTCGACGGTAGGATCCACAACTCTAAGTAATTTGATCTGGAAGATCCGTACCTCAGATTTTCAATCCGTAACTTCCAAAGATCTACATTAAGCTTCTAGAACAACATCCTAAAGTTTTGGAACGATCCAACGGTCGGAATGTCAATTCATGCAAAGACCCTTGGGGCCAACTAAGTGGTCAACTACGAAACTACATTAAAACATCGTAATTTCACCAAACGGATGTCAAATATGGAATCGGAGCTTCAAAATTAGCCTAAGATGGTCAAATGGGGTCGACCCCTATGGTTCGCCAAAAAATTCCACTATTTCTAAAAATTTTCAAATTTCACAGAAATGAAGATCTCAATGAGAGGAACAATTTTTATACATGCCACGAAGTCCAAAAGTAGACGGAAGATGGTCAATTTTGCCCACAAAGCTGGCGGGTCCTTAAAGCTTCCTGGTGTCAATTCATTATCTATGGTGGTCCAACGGGGTCAAGGTTGATCGGGATTTTCTCCTTGCATGATGGGCTACAAAGTCCAAGTGGTGGCATCGGCCATCGCTTTGTCGATTTGCCGAAAAATTGAAAAGAGTGGCCGGACATGGTTTTGACATGTCGGATTTCGTGGCTTTGCCCCGCCACATATGGTGGTTTATAAAGGTGGTTCTTGGTTGGGTTTTGTAGAGGGGAATGAAAACTTCAAGATGGTGGTGGTGGCATCGAAAAACTGCACCAGAATTGGCGAGAATCGGCATTGGAAAATGGGAGGTTGAACTGGGTTGTGTGGGTCGACAGGAAGGAGAAGCTGGGAGCTTCTCTCCCACTTCCTGATTGGCCCTTGTTTTTCTCTTCCACTTTTCTGGTTGGTCCTCAAAAGAAATAGTATGATTGGTTCCCAATTTCCTTGTTGAAAGCTGATTGGCTTCTTTCTGACAAGATGGGAGTTCATTTTATTTAACTAACTTTAAATAAATAATTTCAAATGTCTGTAACTATACCGTTATAATCCGGACTTGCAAATGGTTTTCGCCTATATGTTTGTAGTGACGAGTACTACGAGAATACACTAAAAGAATAAGTCCTATGTCCCTCAAACTGATGGCCAACGATGGTCAAAATCTTTGCCTCGAAGGCATTTTCGTAAATTCACGCTTTTAAAATTAATAAAAATGTAAAATTAGGGACGGATTGTCACAATGCATATGTACATAAATATATATTTATGTACCGATATATATGCACCTATATATACATTTGTGTACCTATACGTATAAACTTATGTATATATGTGTACCTATATATATATGCACCTATATATATATATATATTCATGTACCTTTATTATGTATATTGCTTATTGTGTCTGCATATTAGTTTACCCGTTTGGTTTTGTGATTGTCTGTATAAATTTTTATATAGTTTAATTCTCATTAGAAAAATATTTTAAAAAGTCTTCCATTTTTTTTTGGGGGGGGGGGAGGGGGTTTAACTTTAATCCTTCAAGAAAATTGAAATTTAAAATAAACCTTATGCTAGATTACATGTAGATTATAGTCCCTTGATGTGTCCTTAATTCAAAATAATTAATGTGCATTTTATTTAATGTCTCCCATTAAATATTTAAATTTATTAATATACAAATTTTAATTTATTTTTTTACCAAAAAAAAGTTTTTTTTAAATTAATTAATTTTATTTAACATTCTTCAAACTTGAAAAACTCAATTAATGTACCTAAATGTATGTACCGAAATGTATTATATTGAACTAATGTATTTAAATATTAGTACTAAAATGTATGTATTGAAATATATGCACCGAAATGTATTATATTAAATTAATGTACCTAAATGTGTGTACCGAAATGTATTCACTGAAATGTTAGTACCGAAATGTATGTACCAAAATATATTATATTGAATTAATGTACTTAAATGATTGTATCGAAATATATGTACCGAAATGTGTGTACCTAAATGTATGCACCGAAATGTATTATAATGAATTTAATGTACCTAAATGAAGAACACAATGTACATTGAAATATATTGTATAACAAAAATTAGTTTATCTAAATGTTTACAACAAAATATATTACGATAAATGAAATGAAAATTATAATTATAATGAAATAAAATTAATACATTACAATTAGGAAGAAAATGAGAAATAATTAAAAAATGCAAATGTAATTAATAAATGAGGTTATTAATGTATCAAGGGACTTAAATTATATGTTGATCTTACTCATGATTTTAGTCTAAAAGTCATCTTTGCCAAGGATTAGATTGAAGTTTCCTATTAAAACAATATAAAAACAAAAAAAGACATAAATATTATTATCAACATTACACCAGAATGCTGGATAATTAAGACTAATGAGTTATGGTTATGTAAAAGAAAGTATGATGAAAAGATTGTTTCATTATATATTATGGCGTTGTCTTTCAGACTTTTAATTAACCCACAATTTGTGTTCAAAAGGGAGCTGCAAATTAGCCTTGTGAATAAATTAAAGTTTGGGATAACGCTTTTTGTTTGTCAAAGTTTTGCTTACTCCTAAGACGAACCTCATATACACTAAATATAACAAGAAAACTCAAGCGGAAAGCAAGAACAAAAACTGTAGAGTATATATACGGTGCTTTTCTAAGAAAAGGTGGGAAGAATGGAAATATTTTTCATGTAGCACTTGTATGTGATTTTGTAGGTAATAAACTAAAAAATTCGTCCTTTATTTATAGACTCAAGTGTCCATTTTTGAAGGGGTTTGAAAACCCTTCAAAACCATATTTGCACCCTTTCAGTAAGAGGCACCACTTCATGTGGAGCATGTTTTTTAATTTGAATTCAATTTCTAATAACAAAAGCATGAACCTAAAATGTTTTCAATACTTTTTACAGCTTATCATGTTTGAAATTTCAAAGTAGTATGATGAATTTGGAATTCCAAAGTAGTGCGATGAGTTGTTTCACAACTTCTAGTCGATTTGGCCGGAGGGAACCACTTGTGAGTTTTTTTATTGTCCAATTGGTTGTTACAATAGTCATTGTGTAAAAGTGAAAATTAGGTTTATTACGAGGAAAATTAATTTTTATTTAAGTAAAAACGTGTGACACTAGCCCACTAACTTCAAAGCTCAACTCGGACTAGTTATTTAGGGCTTGTCATGACCTCTTCTCAGCACTTCATGGTCTCTCAAGAACTTGGGTTTACTCATCCTAAAACCACGTCTACCACGTAAATGACCAAAGACGCATTACTAGACATGGCTGATGACAACACAACAACATGTAAACGGCAGAAACGCATAGGCAAGGCACCTACCAAGGAATGCAGTTATTTCCAACGTCAAAAGACTTATTTACCCCTACTCTAGCTTAGCAATAAGATCAAGGATGTTCCTCCAGATTCCTATAAATAGTCAGACAGGCTTCCAAACTCAAACCCTTCATCAAATTCAATCTGTACAATGAAAAACGTCAAGCGATTCTTCAATCAACGTAACTGCCTTTAAACACAACCTTCAAATACTCTTTAGCAAGACTCTGAGTTCCTCAGCTACAACTTAAAGCTTTCTTCAAAGATCTTTTGCCTACGGCCCTTGAGATTTAAAACCTTTACACTTCTGCTACCACGTAGCATGATTCGGTTAATGAAATGAGTCATTATATCCGGTTGATTACTCAGGGTAGAGTTCTTCAGAAGTGGAATAATATGAAAAGATCGCCAAAATACAACCCAAGTTTTGGAATAACACAAATCAGAGTTGGAGTGTCTGTTTTTTACATTTGGATTCAATCGCTGTGTTGCATTGTCCATTTCATAGTTTTGTTTTTTCCATCACTCACATGCCTCATACATGCCCGTTTTTACATTTGAATTCAGACATTGTAATGCAGTGTCTGTTTCTTGGTATTAGTTTTTATTTTCGATTCAGACACTACGTTGAAGTGTCTATTTCCTAGTTCTATTTTTTTCATCACTCACATGCCTTCTATGCTTAACACCACACGTGATTGCTGATTTCCACATTTGAATTTAGACACTGCAACGATGTGTCCTTTTCCTGTTATGTTTTTTTACATAAAGATTTAGACACTTCAATGCAGTGTCCATTTCCTGTATCTGTTTATTTTTTTATTTTTTAATATTTGAATTCAGACGCTGCAGTGTAGTGTCCATTTTGTAGATCTATTTTTTACGTTTGGATTCAGACACTGCGTTGCCTGTTTTGTTTTTCTACATTTGTATTCCTAATTCTACTTTTTACATTTTAATTTTGACGCTCCATCGCAGTGTCCGTTTCTTAGTTCTTTACTAGTTGATATACACGTGCAACCACTCCTTCCCAAACCTTGCCGCCATTATCCACTTCATGATTTCGTGGAGGTCATTGATGGTTTGGAAGGAATCATGTCAATCATGATGTTGTAGTAAATTCAGACTCTGCATTGCAGTTTGCATTGTGAAACAGAAATTGCAATGCAGAGTTCCCACACTTTGCCACTTGAACTCCTTAAACCCAGTCAAAGGCTCTGCTTCCATCATTGAACTACCAATTTTGTCGTCCTTCTAGCTCCGATAGGCTTCAAAAAAAATAGTCTTAGTCATATATTACACAATTCGTGTGCCCTTCCCACTTACCCCACAATTTTTTTTCTTTTTTCCAGTAGTAAACTAGAACTATTGCCCGGTGTATCACAAGGAGAACCCATCAAGCATGAACAAGACAAAAACAAAATCAGAAAATTCCTATTGAAAGTATATAATAAAACAAAATCCATTTGAAATTCCCTAAAAGCTTGATTTAGCTCTGTCTTTCTCATCCACAACAGCTTCAAAGGTCTCCCCAACCACAACTACAAGCTCGGCGACCTTATCATCATCCTCCTCTTGTGCGGTGGCTCCACAAACACCATTCAATTTCTTGAACTTGAAATTGAGGAGACAAACCCATATCTTCCAACCAATTTGCGTGGCCACCACCAGAAAGTGATATAGCAGTGGCGGTGAAGGCAAACGGATCTCACAGCGAATTAAAAGGATTTAAGATGAAATCGAATAGATTCAAAACAAAATTGATTGGCGTTTGCGGTAAAGATCGTGTCTATTTCTTGTAATTTCATAAATTTGTTTGGGTTATCAAGAGCAAGAGTCAGAGAAGTGAAGGAGAGAGAGTACAGAATATTCTTTTAATCTTAATATAGGTTAAATAGTACTTTTCATGCACAAACTAAGAAAGCACATAAAACACGAGCCCTATGCCTTTGATCTTAAAATAATTAATAAAAATAATTCATTAATCTAGCCCAAAAATGAAATTTACTCCTGATATATCCCTAAATACAAAAGAATCTATTGACTTTAACAGAAAAAACCTTTTATTATTCTCTTTGTTGCATTGCATCAATTATCTTGACTTTTAATACTCTTGTGCTTTAGAAACTAATATAAAAAGCGGTGAAAACCGTACAGTTTTTCGTAGATTGCTACATCTTGTAAGTACATGGTTAATTGTTTCCCAAACTGAAACTATATGAATAAAAGTGGAATGTAAATTTTACAAGAGTGAAATATGAATATTTGGCCTTTAAACTCGATTCATTAACCAATGAATCGCGGAGTATGTGTACATATATATATATATATATATATATATATATATATATATATATATATATATATATACATTTTGGATGCGGTCCCTAATTATTAATGTTCTTTGACTAAAACTTTTGTGTTTTTTAGTTTTCGATTAAAGTCCCTGACATTAATGTAATAACGTATTTCTATGTAGGTTATTTTATTTTTAAACTAAAAATAAAATTTGTAATTATTTATATTAATCTTTAATTAATTAATATTAGAAAGCCAGAAGGAGAGTTTGGTGTCTCAAGGCTTCACCAAAAATTTTTGGACAAAAAAACCCCCGAAACAAAAAAAATCACAACTGGCCGAAAATAATAGAAACAAATTCGCAAGGGTAATTTTGTCATAAAAAATAGACAAATGGGAAATAAAAAAAATTAAAAAGCTAAAAAAAAGGAAAAAGAAAGAAAAAAGACGTGAGTGAAAAAAATAAAGGTGGTGTATCGTTTTCAACCGTTTGATTCCCCCACTTTCTCAATAACCTCTCTCAATTAACCATTTCTTCCCTCAAACAGAGATCAGTTTCACATCCACTACAATTGCACGTTTGAATCAAAAAAATCAGTTGACCTCCTCAGCCTAAATCTCATCCTTTTCTCCCATACGCTCAAAACAAAAAGTGGTGTCATTCGTATCTTTTTCTCAAATTCAATGCTCTAAATTGTAGGTTTGTGATTTTTATTTATTTGTTCTCTTATCTTCTACTGATGTGGTTTTGTGAAGGTGTGGCGAGGTTTTGCCGGGCGAAGTCAGGGTTCTGGAGTGACAAAGTGAAGTTGCTGGTCACGGCGGAGGAAGGATTTACTCTGGTTCTTGGCAGTGGGAAGGACTTGAGGAGTTTAAGAGAGATGAGTTAGTGAAGGTTGATGGAGAGGGGCAGTGTGTTATGAAAGATCATGGGTATTTTGGTACGTTTAGCCTTAGCTCCATGCTTTAAATTCGAGTCCTGTGATTTCATTTGTTGGAGAAAGTTTAAAGCTTTATATTGCCAATGGTTGCATAGTTCTCTTCAATTTGTATGGTTGTGATGATACAGAAATAATGAGTTTACATTCAAATTTTCCAAGACTTTAGAGGTAACCAAATTGACCCTTACAATCTTTTAAGTTGCCATTGCATTCAGATTATTTTTTTGGTTTTATCAAGTGAAAGTTAGAATTGTTACTCTCTTTGATTTTGTTAATTAATGTTGATAATTTTTGTGTAGAAAAGGTGGCAGTCTCTCCTCCGTCAAGGGAGGAGTTATTTGTTGTTGGGGATCTTATGCGCAACCAGATTTGAGAACCAATAAGATGCATGCTTGATCTGTATGGAGTGGAGTTGGGTTATCTGCGCATGTAATTTTATGCAGAGTTTCATAACTGGGGTTCAGTACCTAATATATCCTCAAATTCCTAATACAAGCGATCAGACTAATTAATTATTTAATTTATTGATTTTTTTTTTTGAATTTTTCATTGCATAAATAAACTTAGGGTTTCTGAATTTCGGATGTGTTTTTTGAAACAGTGTTGCAATTTGGCTGCACAGAGGGACAATAATAATTTTTTCTTGACATGATTATGAAATGCCCAGGCGAGAAAGGTATAAAATGGTCTAAGTTTACCGGCTCAACCTGGCTTACTCTTATTTACTAATTAATTTTCCACCCAATGCGATACCCGAAATGTTCTTATTTACTAAGTAATTTTCGCCTGCATGTTTATTAGGCACTCATCGACTCATATTCCTTAAAGGTACTGAGCTTAAATTCGTCTTTATTGTTATGTATTCTAAATTCTTTATCAAATTTGTTATAAGAAATTCTAACTTTATGTATACCTTCAATATATAGGTGGAGCATGAAAATGGCTGTAGAAGAATTAAAACCTTCAACAACTCCTCACATCATACATATTCGGAATAAAGTCCAACAAATTAGGTACAACACCATTTCTTACCTATTTATTTTTAGTGGAATTCTCTATATGAGTTTCATGTGAAAATGCATGCGAAGATTAACATTAAGGAATAAAACAAAAACATTAATAATTGAAGCCAAAAAAGTATTAACATATATGCGTCTGTACATGCACACACACATATGAAATTGTCAGGTAAAATGTCCACGGTCTTGACAGTATACACGTTTGAAAATGTGAAATTGTCAGGTATATCTTCCACCAGGTCATCACTACATCATCTATACATTGAACCAATCCTCGCATATAAGTACATCTAAAATGTGTAAGTCGCACGTAGTGCGCCGTAATTAAAAAAATGTCTTTCGCACTAGCAGATCACAAGGGCAGACAATACCAAATGTGGGTATTTATCTACCAGATCACGTATTCAGTCATGGACAATTGTACGTGGCTTTATCAAGAGGAGTATCAACGTCTACAACAAAAGTCTTGGTAAAGAAAGGAGAATTACACGGTCATGAAGGAGTCTTCACAAAGAATGTTGTGTACAAAGATATTTTGCTTCCCTCGAATTCAACATAAGGTTATATTCTTTCTTTTAATGTTTAATTCCCGTTTTCAAATTTTAATGCAATTCAATTACAAATAATGCTAATATTTGATTCTAACCGAACGCATTAAATTTTCAACAGGACGGCGATATGAGTTCATGATATGAAGAACCGTCAAGTGTATCAAGGCCAATTGAAGTTCTTGGATTGTTTTTATACTTTTTACTTAGCTTTTAGTTGCAGCTAAATTATAAGGATCTTCTATGTTATTTATTACTTCTTTTTTTTTTACAAATTCTAGATAAATACTTTAAATTACTACCTGTATTATTAGAGATGATAATCGTCTTTATTTTATGTTTCTATACATTGAACCAATCCTCGCATATAAATACATCTAAAATGTGTAAGTCGCGCGTAGCGCGCCGTGATGAAAAAAGTGTCTTTCGCACGTGCGTGAGGACACTGTAATAGGCACTGCTGTGTGTGAGAGAGTATCCACGTCAACAACTTCAAATTTATTGCTTCCTGTTATGTGCAGCCATATCATACTTTCTAAACCATATACATTAACAATTACAATGGAAAAAAAACTAACACAATACACATTTAGGGGCGCGTAGCGCCCGTGATGCAAAAATGCCTCTCGCACGCACATTAGTGCGTGCAGAGAGGCTAGTGAGATTCTAAATAAAAACTCATAATTTATGGGATTAAAAATATTAAAGATAAATTATACTCTCCAATATATTATGTGTATACATGGGTACGTTCATAAAAAACTAACCAAAACATTATTGTACCAAAACATGGGTACATTTTTCAAAAACACAAAAAAAAAAAAAAAAAAGCATTTCTTCTATTAAACTTGACATGGATACATTCTTAAATCAACAAAATAGAATGTACCCATATAAGTTTAAAAAATGGATTAGAGAAAAGATTAAATGAATTTTATATGAAAAATGGATACATTTTATATTAAAAAAATGGTACATTTTTCATATAACAAATTGGTATATTTAAGAATGGGTATATATCATTCTTTTATAAAAATTTAATGGGTACAAACTTATTCTGATTTTATTTTTTATATTTTGGAAATGTTTGAATTGAAATTAATAGAAGTTTAATAAGGGTGTGAGTATTAAAACTCTAAATCAATTACTAATTTTTATTATAAAAATTATGTAACTGTTGTGGTCTATTTTTATCTGACAAAGGGAGAGGGGCCGGCGGCACAGGAGAGAGGGAAGAGAGATGTGTGTTTGTAGAATTGTAGGGGAATGTGTGTTGTTATCCCTCCTACATTGTGCCTTTATTTATAGTAGTAAAGGGAGAGAAGATATTCCTTCTTCTCCAAGTAATACAAGTTGTAATAGGAAAGGATAACTAGAATCAAATCTAATCTAGGATTTACACAATCATACTTAAACTAGGAATGTTCACAACACTTCCCCTTGAGTGTGTAAATACTCAAGGTAGATTCAGCATCATGCAGAAGTTGAGGAAGTCGACTCATCGGCACTAATTCCAAGGAACAACGCTTATTCTCAATAAGGTAGGAACTTGCATAAGTAGTAAGTCTCACTAAAAAACCCTAAGGCTATGGCAAAAACCCTAGTAGGGACAAAATCCATAGTCTAAGGAAAAATGTATGAGAAATGCAAAGTCAAAAGAAACGTCTACAGGACGTCATTAGGGATATGACCAGCCTAAGGTGGGTGCCTCGTTACAACCTAGTTAGGTAGGAAAAACCCATTGGGAAAAATGCTCCTAATCGTAGGGAAAAAGAGTACATTAAGATCAAGCACCCTCTGAGTTTGACATAATTTCAAAGAGAAATAGCAAAGTTACAACTCAGCAAGTTTACGCATACCAATTCCATGAACAAGCTTCTGAAACGTCGCATTCGGCAGTGATTTGGTGAAGAGGTTGGCCAGATTGTCTTGTGAACGGATTTGCGTGACTTCAATCTTCTGGTGCTCTTGTTGTTGATGTGTAAAGAAAAACTTCGGCGCAATGTGCTTGGTATTGTCTCCTTTGATGTAACCCTTCTTGAGCTGTTTGATGCAAGATGTGTTGTCCTCAAAATCGTCGTCAGGGCATTAACGGCGAGATGAAGATCGCAGGAGCTTCGAATATGGCCTACTACTGCTCTCAACCAAAAGCATTCTCGAGTTGCTTCATGGAAGGCGAGAATTTCAGCATGGTTAGACGAAGTGGCAACTAAGGTCTATTTAGTTGACCTCCAAGAGATTGCGGTGCCTCAAAAGGTAAAGACATAACCCGTTTGAGAACGCGCCTTGTGCGGATCAGATAAGTATCCAGCGTCGGCATAACCAACAAGGCGAGAATAAACCCGATGAGCATAGGGTGTGGCATCACTCGAGGATTCGTAGGGATAGAACAAGCCCAAATCTGTAGTACCCTTAAGGTAACGGAAGATGTCTTTCACGCCAATCCAGTGTCTGCGTGTTGGTGCATTGTTGTATCTTGCCAAAAGATTAACAGCAAAGGAGATGTCGGGTCTAGTGCATTGAGCTAAGTACAATAAAGCGCCTATCGCACTTAGATAAGGAACTTCAAGCTCCAAAATCTCTTCATCATCCTCCTTCGGATGGAAGAGATCTCATTTTGCATTTAGCGTACGAACAACCATAGGAGTACTCGAAGACTTCGCTTTATCCTCATTAAAACGGCGCAACACTTTCTGAGTGTAGTTCGATTGATGTACTAGGATTCCATCCAAACAATGCTCTATCTCGAGATCGAGACAATATCGAGTTTTACCTAGATCTTTCATCTCAAATCCTGACTTCAGGTGCGAAGCAATTTTCGAGAGCTCTTCAAGAGTTTCGATAAGATTCATATCAGGTGTGAAACAATTGCAAATTCGGAATGTGACTTCTTAATGAACACACAAGGGCATAGTTTGTTGTTAACATATCCCTGACTAGTCAAATACTCACTCAGATGGTTATACCACATTCTTCCAGATTGTTTCAAACCGTAGAGTGAACGCCTCAGCCGAATTGAGAGCGTGTTCCGGGATTTGGAAATATTTGAACCAGTCAATGTAAGTCCTTCAGGAATTTTCATACAAATTTCCGTATCAAGATCCCCATAGAGATACGTGGTTACTACGTCCATTAGTTGCATATCCAGTTTTTCGGAAACTATCAAACTGATAAGGTAGCGAAAAGTAATCACATCCATAACGGGTGAGTAAGTTTCTTCATAGTCAATCCCGGGGTGTTGCGAGAAACCTTATGCTAAAAGATGAGCTTTGTAACGCAAAATCTCGTTCTTCTCATTACGCTTTTGAATGAAAATCCACTTGTAGCCAACGGGCTTCACATGTGGAGGAGTAGGAACTACAGGTCCCAACACCTTATGTTTCGTAAGTGAATCGAGTTCGACTTGGATTGTTTGTTTCCAGTTTGACCAATCAGCTCTATGTCAACATTCATCAACGGAACACAATTCAATGTCATCGCTCAACAAATCGAGTTCGACTTGGATTGCTTGTTTCCAATTTGACCAATCAGCTCTATGTCAACATTCATCAACGGAACACGATTCAATGTCATCGCTCAACATGATCTCAGTAGCTACTGTAAATGCTAATGCATCGTCGACAATCATCTCATTTCTACACCACACATCATCTAAGCTAGCATAATAGACCGAAATCTCAGGATTCTCAGGAGGAGAATTCGTCTCTTCAAAGATGCTTCTGTAATCTAGAATTTCCTCATGAGTTGGGTAGAATGAGTAAGCGATAGTCGGATTCACGGTAGGCTCTTCAGGATCTTGTGCTATGGTTTTCCTCTTCCAGAGGTGTGAATCATTTGAACCAAGGGGTCTGCCACGCTTTTATGTAGAGGCAGATGATTGACTAGCCGCTAATGTACGTGGATCACCAGAATTGGCGTCCCGGGTTTCCAGAAGGGCAGTCCGTCGTACATTTGGTACATCCATCTTTGCAGGCATATTCGCAGCTGGAATATGTGATCTTGTCACGTGCGCTAGATCGGTGAAAGCATCTGGCATGCTCTAAGCTATGCTCTGGAGATCTAATATGCGCTGCACTTCAGCTTTGGACTGAGCGGTGCGGGGATCTAAATGCGACAAAGTGGGAGTCATCCATGATAATTCGCGATATTAAACTAGATTAGTTTAACATGTGAAATGTCCGTAAAGTATCATCATATGATTGGTTTTAGGGCACATTTCCAACACCAACTTACCTCCCCCTAACGACGCAAATACTGTCTCATAGAAGTGATAATCCACGAAACGAGTGGTAAACAGATCGCCTGTCAAAGGTTCCAAGTAACAAATAATCGAAGGATAATCATATCCGACATAGATTCCCATCCTTCCCTAAGGCCCCATTTTGGGACGTAAGGGTGGTGAGATCGGCACATATACCGCACAACCAAAGACGCGAATATGCAATCATCCGGTGACCAACTGAAGGGCACTAAATGGTTGTGTCGCAACAGGCTTCAGGTGGACCAACTTTGCTGCGTGCAATATTGCATGCCCCAAGCAGGGATCGAGAGTTTGGTACGCATGACCAACGATCGAGCAATTATTTGTAAGTGCTTAATAAAAGCCTCTACCAAGCCGTTCTGGGTGTGAACATAGGGTACAGGATGTTCAACTTCAACACCAACCGACAGGCAATAGTCATCAAAAGTTTTAGATGTGAATTCTCCAGCATTATCCAATCGAATAGATTTGATGGGATAATCAGGGTGGCGAACCCTGAGCTTGATAACATGAGCCAACATTTTGGAGAATGCAGCGTTCCTTGTGGACAACAAGCACACGTGTGACCAACGTGTGGAAGCGTTAACCAAAACCATAAAATATCTAAATGGTCCGCAGGGAGGTTGAATCGGTCCACAAATGTCCCCCTGAATCTGTTGTAGAAAAATGGGAGGATTCGAACGAATCTTGTCATAAGAAGGCTTAGTAATAAGCTTTCCCATAGAACATGTTGGACATGCAATTTCATGGATTGAACCTAAGCTTCGGGTTAGTGGATGCCCGTGTGAAGATTTGAGGATACGGCGCATCGCTATTCGTCCAGGATGTCCCAAATGATCATGCCAAAGTGTAATTTCGTGCGCGGTCCCTGTGGTAGGGCCGGCCACATAGTGGCATTCTATGGGGTGTATGATCGTAGTAAACAGACCACTCGGAATACGCTCCATCTTCTCGAGAATACGCTTCTGGCCATATTCGTAGAAAGTTATGCATAGAAATTCAACTCCGTTTTCTACGTGGGTTTCAGCATGGTAATTGTTATCTCTAATGTCCTTGAAATTGAGTAACGTTCTTCCGGAACGTGGAGAATAGAGTGTCTCAGTAATGGTCAAGATTGTACCATTGGACAACATTATACGTGCCTTACCGTATCCTTCTATCAGGTTGGATGGGCCTGAGAGGGTTGTCAAAGATGCATTCTTAGGTATGAAGTTAGTGAAATAAATGCATTCACGCAAAACAGTGTGTGTGGTTGCACTATCTGCCAGACAATTAACTTTCCTACTAGTCATACCTAGAATGAAAAATTAATTTGAATCAGTCACATGCATAAAAGTTTATAAAAACAAATATCAATTCATAATAATTTCATTTATTCAAGGATTAAAACTTAATATCCAAAACAAATCGCCAACGAATAATCCAAAACATAAAGGAAAATTGTTCAAAATCAACCAAAAAAAACAAGGGGGGGTTCGGCCACTAGGTGGAATTCGGCCCCAATGGTCTTCTTTGAACTAAAAAATAAGTCTATGTCTAAGATTCTAATCTTCCATAGGAGTGGTATCCTCCTGAAAGTCAGAAACCTCCATTGTTGTAGTCTCTGGTTCGTCCACTTGCATGAAGTTTGATTCAAACTTCTTACGACGAGAATGATATTCATTTACAACCTTCTTGGGAGCTCGGCAAACACGGGACCAATGGTTCTTTGAACCACAGCGATAACACATATTGTCATCCATGGTGTTGGGTGCTTTGCCCTTATTCTTGAAGTTTGGGGCCTTGGGAGTAAGGTTTAGGCGCTTCTGGGCTTTGTTTCCTCCCTTGGATGAGCCTTGGCTCTGTTGACCTTTGTGGGATGGCTTATGGCTGCCCCTACCACGCCTCTTTTGGCGTGTTGGGTGCTGATTAGTGCTATAATGTGCTTCAGGCACAGTAGTAGCCCTAGTAGGTCGAGCTTGATGATTCTTCTTTAACATCTGGTTCTGCTTTTCAGCAAGAAGTAAAACAAAGATCAAATCCGAGAACTTGGTGAACTTCTAAGCTATATATTGTTGCTGCAGGACAATATTAGAGGCAAAGAAGGTCAAGTAGGTCTTCTCTAGGAGATCCTCTTCAGTCAAAGTTTCATTGCAAAACTTGAGAAGTGATCAGATTCGATAAACTTCAGAATTATATTCATTCACATACTTAAAGTCTTGGAAGCGCAAGTGCTGCCAGTTGTGTCTTGCTTCAGGCAAGAATATGTCCTTTTGGTGATCAAAACGATCAGCCAAAACGACCCATAATGCACGTGGATCCTCATCAGCAAGGTACTCAGTTTGCAGAGCATCATGGATATGTCTTCGGATGAAGATCATAGCAGTGGCTTTTTCAGCTTCGCCAACAGGTTTATCTGTTGCTTCTTCAATAGCAGGACGCAAGTTCTTTGCAGTGAGGTGGAGCTTCACATCTTGAACCCACTTGAGGTAGTTCCTTCCAGAGACCTCCAAAGCAATGAAGTCGAGTTTGTTCAAATTCGACATGTTCCTATCACAAAATAGATGGACAAGATGTGATTAGCGTAATGGAGAAAAATCAATCCATTCACATAAGAGTAGAACATACAGGTTCTAATAGACATGTATTGGTTTAATTTTGCATGAAAAACTTCGGGTTTTCATGGGTGATATGTTTAAGTGAAAACTTCAGGTTTTCAAACAAGACATGTTTATAAGAAACTTCAGGTTTCAAAGTAATTATGAACTTCAGGTAAGTATTGTATAATTACAATGGAATTAATTATTTGGACATCGGGCCAAATTAAAAATGTGGGTGAAAAAATATAAAAACCCAAATTATTTAAAGATATTAAATAATTAAATCTCGGGGACCTAAAGTATGGGCAAAGCCCACGGGTGGTTCATGGGTGAGCTGCAGGCTCACAGGGAAACATGGCAAGAGAAATGGGCAAATGATTATGGTTAAATGGTTATGGGTAAATGGATACACGGTTATAGGTATGGATAACTGTTTATAAACGGTTATGGTTATGGGTATAACCATTTATGTAATTACCCAACAGGTAAACGGTTATGTGGGTATGAACATAATCGGTTAGGAGTAAATAATCGCGGTTACCCGCCCGCCATAACCGTTGCCCATCCCTAGATACAATATCCGTGTCAGAATAAACTTGTTGAATGTGAACCAACAATACTAATAAATTAGTAATTATATACTCCTTAAGATATGCAGATGGGGAATGTCGCATTTGACATTTGAAAACTTGAATTGGAAACAAAATCTAATTCGAAACCAATCCCATTTCTCTGCAAATCTCCAAAAGCCCATTACTCTCTCTCCCTCACAGAGACACAGAAAACTGTGTCATGTCACATTCAAAATTTAAGACTCTCTCTCTCTCTCTCTTTCTCTCTCTCTAGCTACTTGTATAACTGGAACATCTACAGCTGCTGCTACAAATTTCTTTGACATTTTCATTAAGTAGGTTTTCCTAGTCTATATGCCTATAGATTTATTCTTCTGCTATATTTGGGTGAGAAAAAAAGCTGAGTCTAGTATAAGACTAATAGATCCTGTAGCCCTCTATTTAGGAGAGTAGGAGATGACTTACTGACCCTATTAGATTTTCAAATGCACTGATCGGAGAGGACAATCCGATATGCAAGAAAGTAAGTAATTCTTTATCGTTTCAACATTTTTATTTAATTATATGTTCTAAATTTTTTATATTTAAAATAAATTATTTATGAAGAGTGTATGATAAAAATTTTGAAGCACAAAAATAACAATTCTCATATCTTTTTTCAGTAACATAGCCATTATAATTCAATCATTACAATTCTCCCATTCCGTTTTTTTGAAAGCAATTATAGATATTTCATTTCCAACAAAAAGAATAGTTCATACACAATACAAGCACAGCCCTCACATAACACAACCATTACAATCAATTACTGATAAGGATTTTACCACACACGCAAATGGGTTAAAAAACTTCTATATTACTTACAAGAATAACAAGGTTATTGTAGTATAGACAGATCTCGCAAGATCGTTCTACATAGGGATTATTAAATAAATCGAAGCAAACCAAATTCCAATTAATTATTGTAAAGTAGAAAGTTGAGATGATTGATTTTTATGACCTACTTAAATTAAAAACGAATTTAATTAATAAAAGTAAACTAATCTGCAATATTAAAGATGGAAGAAAAGGAAAAGTTTTGGAGAAATCAAATTAAGAAAGCACTAAGGATCCACCATCACCTAGCAATCCTATGAACTTTTACCAATCACTTATGATCTACACATGCCACTTTGAAGGTTAGGTTTTCCTAATTTATATTCTACTTGAAACCTCCAACATAGAACGTATATCCAACATGCAACCCGTCCAGACATTCGGATCAAATCTGAACATGAAATACTCATTATGCTCTATGAAAACTCTTTGAAAAACCATGCAACCCTTAAGACGTGGTGTTCATCCTAAGTGAAATTACAATTATTAATCACAAGAAGCCAGCATCAATTTCAGGGAACCTTCCGACCAAAATTACATCAAATTACTTTTCTAAAGATCCTAATGGTGATCAGGCATTAAGACAATTGGATAGTTTTAATCCCGGTGATTAATAATTCAAAGTATGCATGCAATCAATCATAAGCAATTAAATAAAAATCACATATTCATGCTAAGGCTTAAGGTTTCACCCTAGCAATTGCTCTCTGTCTCCAAAGTCGCATAAAAGAGAAGCATAGAGAAAAACTGTGGATGGCAAAGCAATATATGTTGTTGTGCCATCACACAAACCCTAAAAACTAGGTCCTTTATTCCAACTAGGAAACTAAGAATAATAATAAAATATCTTAGAAAATAAAATTCTAATTAAGCTATGAGAATCTGCCAAGTAATTGTCCAACCACGTTTGAGCCTCAGATATCCTCCAAATCTGGCCTATAATAGATTGTTTTGAAGATCAAGACATTCTGAACACATCTCCAGAAGGTCACAAACCCATCCGATGTCATCTTGGGCTCCAAAACACAATTCAAGCTCAGAAACGTCATTTTCCAATACTGCGCACTGCTTCTTTATTCCATTGCCAGAAAATAACCGCTTGGTAGAAAAATCCGAAATTTTGATACGGACACGCCAAGAGACACACGAACGTCCTCCAATTTGAATCACTACAAAATTCGTATGTTTGATCATGTTTTGCTCCAGAGGAAGTTGAATGTCCTATATTAAAAATATAAATCAAAGTATCAAAATTCTACCAAAATAATTACCAAAACATACTACGAATAGGATAAAATATATAATATGAAATTGGCTCATCAATTACAAAAGGGTATGCAAGGAAATCTGGAGGTTCCTCGAACCAAGACCTAAGACCATCACAAGACAACGCAAACTTGGCGAGCTGATGACCCATTTCATTAGCCTGGCAACGAACATGGGCTAAAACAACTCCAGTGATTGACGACATAGATGCTTTAGCATCCTCAATAATAGGCCCAATCATTGACCTAGTGGGAGAATGTCCACGCAACGGGTTTGCAATCTGGGAAGAATCACATTCCGAAATAACATTTGATAAGCCCCTTTCAACGATCATCGCCAAGCCTTCCCTTGCAGCAAGAGCCTCCACCTGGACCGGACGAAAAGCATTTTCAAATGGACCACACGAGCAGCAATGAATTTATACCTATTTGGAAGGTAGGTTTTTCTTTTCTAAAGAAAAATCCAAACCCCTTACATTGGATATAAATGTAATAGGAACACTATAATTACGGTATCTTAAGCGTATCACGCATTATCATGTTCTTTTACTTTTTAACACGACAACATCATATAATTTTGGTTTGACAACATCATAACAGTCCCGTTTAATATAAGTCTTTTTTTCAACAGAATCCTAAACCCAATATAAGTCACAAGAGGCCGAATTTGGTTTCTTAGGACAACGCAAGGAATGTCAAACTGTCACTAGGGCATGTGTTGGTCTTATGGTATATGGGCAATTGTATTGGGGTGCAACTTGCAAAAGGGTATTTGACTTGGATCGAATGCATTGAGGAGGACAGCTGTTCCTATTTAGTGAAGCCAGTTTACACATGTCCATTCACCAGAATTAGAGATTCAACAACTGAACATACACAATGTTGTACACCAAAAAATTTATTACCTTGCGATCAGGATCAGCATAAAGGATATCCATTGGAAATGGTAACTGAACATAGGACATCATGGGGAAAAGAATTGTTGGCATGAGCCCTAATAGATTAGGAATATAATGAATTGTGTTTCCTACTTTAGTTAGGAGTCCTTTACTATTGCTTGTATTATGAGAGATACATTAGTATATATATTACCTCCAAGAGGGAGAAGAATAATATGGAAAATAGATTGAAACCCTAAAACTAATTTTATCTTGGCATCAAAGCAGGTTCTGACTTGTCTCTTTCTCAACCCTAGACTCAATTATTGCTAGCGTGAAAAAAAAAATAAATAAATATTCTTGCTCACTGCCCAGCCGACTGCAGAAAGCCCAGAGTTCTTTGACTTGCTGCCAAAACCAGACCAAAAACAATTACCTATTTTCAAAGGTTGAAAGTCTCAAGGCAAGAGACTTTCATAAGAATCTTGAATTAGGATCAAACAGAGAAAAAAAAAAAAAAGCAGAAGCCACAACCTATGGCTGCATCTGCTAGTGGGCTTACCAACCCATTCGAACAAGGAATGGTTGCAGCGACTGGAAGCAGGCCTTACCAGTCATGGGCCCAACACGGAAAAGAACTTGCTGCTGCATCTGGAAGCGGGCTTGCTAAGTCAGGAGCCCGACACCCATGGAAACGCAACAGCAGACTATGCAGCCGGTCCAAACAACATGGGCTCAACCTGCCCACCCGCGGAAAACGGTCCGAAAGCAGACCCAGATGAATTGGGCTCGCAACTCTCTCTATTAAATATGATTGCTTCAAAAGAGGAATCCGATGATCCAGGTAACACAGGCACAACTTTAATAGCATTTGTTGATCTTGATATAGGTTGGATCATTGACTCTGGAGCCATTGATCATATGACTTATGATTGTACTTTATTTAACCATACAACACCTTCACCACGGGATAGTATTGTCGCTGCCAATGGAGGCGTTGCCCAGCTTACAGGGGCGGGTTCGATAACACTTATTCCTAATCTATCATTGCATAACTGCTTACTTATTCCCACACTCTCTAGCCATTTGTTATCCGTGGGACAGGTCACCAAGCAATTAGACTGTGTTGTGCAAATGTTTATGTCATTCTCTTTACTTCAGGATATCTGAACTCAGGCGATCATTGGGCATGGTACTCAGAAGAGGGGGTTGTACTATGTGAGATCCCAAGAATTTATTATCTAAGAAGAGAAATATTTGAAAAAAAAAATATGTTTAGGTTATTTATTGAGAAGGTATTTATGAAAAGATTGTGGACGTTATCATGAGTTCTGCAATATCTTCGGATTACTTTTCGGAACTTGAATGAATTTTTAAGATAATTTCATTTTGGACCAATGTGTTGATGACACATGGCAGCCACAAGTGATGGAATTAGCCACATGGAGATCAATTTGACAGCCACCAAGCTACTTACGTGGAGCTTTCTTACATGATTAGCTTGAGTTTGCATGCATAGCTTAATCTCTAATTAAGCCATCTTTATCTCATATTCATAAAGTTTCCTACCTGCCCATATGAAGTGCACGACACATCATCTTGTGATGCGTTAGTCACCTTATTATGAATGCCACGTGGTCCTGCATTCCATGAGTCATCGACCACATGTTCCTTTTAAGGGCTGCACCAATGTTTCTTCTCAGCCCATTTCTATCTATTTCTTCCCTTAGCCGACCTTTGCCTACTATAAATAGGGAATTTTCTTTGTTTTCAGAAAGTAAGTTGGATTGGAAATGAGATCTAAGGTTGCATGCATGCAAGTCAAGGAAAAATGAACCACAAGAGATTGATATGGAAAGTGTTAGTTCTAATATTTATATACATATGAGGAGAGAGATTAGAAAAGAAATAAGGGTGGAAGAAATACATTGGTTTAGGAGTGATCAAGGAACTTGCTCAAGTAAGTGGAGCTTAGCTATTGCAGTAGTGACGTGGATTTTCGTTTTAGCTTTGGAATTGAGGGCTTTGAAACCTATTTGATGACTGGACAACGATTTCTGAGACATTAAGGTAAAGATTTACATATGATCAGATTTCTGAGATTTTGTACAAGTTTAATATGGATGAGATTTAGAGAAATTTGATGTTTGACTCGAAATTCATCAAATTTGGTCTTTAAATGACGTTTGTATGGAGGAAGTGAGTTGTACTATTGATGGATTGTGCTTTGGCTTGAAAAATATGTTGAATTTTTTAGAAAACAGACCTCGAAGCCGCTGGTTTCATACCAGGGTCTGAATTGCGAAAATAGTTTTAGTTTTGGGGTAATTTTGTAAATTTCCAAATATTCAAGGGCCAAAGTGAAATTATCAAAAGTTTGGGAACCTATTTGAAATAATAAAAAGTTCAAATACAGAATTTTTCTTTTTCTGGTTAAGTGAAGGTCCCTATTGGATATAGTTGTTGCTATGGGAATAAAGTTTAGTCATTATATATGGACATATAGTGACATATTGTAATTGTTGAACTAAGGACTCCAATTACTCGCGATGCTTGCGTTTAATCGAGGTAGTCGTGAGGAATATTGCTTGCTTGGCTTGGAGACCAGGTAGGGGGATCCTTACTTACCCTAGTTATGGAATTTGTGCATGTATGTATATGTAAATATACGAATGCATGTGAAAGCTGCATAGATTTTGTTGTGATAGAACCATGAGGAAAAATGATTTTGTTTTATATCATGATATGCATGTTGTGTTATGCTACAAATTAAAGTGATGACTTGAGAGTGAAGGGGGCATACCGACTGCCTTGAGTTTCGATCTCCTAAACCTCATGAGGGACTACTATGAAGGGATTAGTACCACTAGCTTTCTAAGTGATGTACTAGGATATCTAAGAGTAAAGCATTAAAGGACACTCTCACTACACCTTACCATAATTATATTCGTTCGGAGTTGGTCCAAGTAAAGGGGTAGTTGGTCATTGGACCGGTTATCAGGCATGTAGTGATTTATTGGGATCCCTGTTTTCTTTTTAAAAAGGAATTTGTGTGAGCATACAATCTATTTCCAAACTAAACAAATCTTTTGTTGTGCATCAATCATTTTCCTATAGTATATATAGTGTCGTATACTATTTTCAAACCTAGCTGGGGGTGGATTCCCTGAGGGGGAGCGATGAACGTTTGTGATGCTCACCCCTACTTTATTACAAGACCGGTGCACCTACAAAAAGACATTTTGGACTAAAGTCAAGACTAGCGTTGTTGTTACTTGTCAACCTCTCAGTCGTTCATTGCCTCACCGTCTTGAAGGGATTTTTGTAGCCAAACTCAACGTTTTGCATTTTCAAATTGTACTAAAGAGTTGGTTTAGTATAATAATTACCTTAAACTCTTTGGCTTTGTTGTAGATTGTGAAGTTATTTTCCTATGTAAAAATTTTATCCAAATTCAGTTGCCCTTTTATTCTTCGTTTTATCAAAATGATTTCCTCTTCCGTACTGCTTAAAAATAAATTATTTTACTTCCCCTCACATAGCCTTACGTTCTATTAGGAATGTAGTGCTATAGTGTTGGATTTTAACACTATAATATTGCGTTACTAATAGAGCGTGGCACTGTTACGTGTCCATTTTTTGGGTGTTACATACTATGTTGACGGTGTTGTACAGGGTCGTGCTCATCAAGTTCAAGGTCGTAATAATGGAAAATTGAAAACTGTTCAGTTATGGCATCATTGGCTAGGTCATGCCTCCTTTAGTTATTTGCGAAAATTGCTTCCATCATTATTTGGTAATATTCCAAAGTCCTCGTTAAAGTGTGATGTTTGCACATTAGCTAAAAATCAGTGAGTTTCATATTCTCCAAGTTTGAATAAAAGAACAATTTCATTTGAGTTAATTTATTCTGATGTGTAGGGGCCATCTCTGGTTACTACTCAGCATGGTGTGCGTTAGTTTGTAACATTTGTTTATAACTACACTCGAATGACTTGGTTGTACCTCATGAAAAATAAAAGCGATGTGGGTGGCATCTTCAAAGCTTTTTATCACATGGTCTATACTTAATATTCACTCCCTCTTAAAGTACTTCAGACAATGGTGGTGAGTATCTTAATCAGGATCTTTCTCAATTTTTATTTAATTTTATAGAAAATGGCATTCTTCATGAAACTACGTGTCTTCAACCCCCACAACAAAATGGAGTTGCTTAACGAAAAAATCGGCGCTTCCTTGAGATTACCTGTGCTCTTTTTATTGGTAGATGTGCACCCAAGACATACTTAGCTGATGCAATCACCTATGTTATTTATGTCATGAACTGGATGTCGTCGCGTGTTCTCTCTTTTAGAACACCTTTGGCCGTGCTTACCGATCATGTTTTGCTACCCTTCACTCTTCATCTCGAACCCCAGGTTTTTGGTTGTGTGGCATATGTCTATCTTCATAAAAAAACAACGAAGCAAACTTGATCCATGTGTAGCGCAATGTGTTTTCCTTGGCTTTAGTCCTCAACAAAAGGGCTATAGATGTTATCATCCATCTACTCGACATATGTACGTCACCATGGATGTTACCTTTTCTGAAGACGAGTTATTTTTTACTCTCATCCATACTCCTTAGGGGGAGACAACCTTAATTGATGATTATAACGGGTTCGATTTAATTAATGCACCACCTGTAGATTGTAGCCATGAATGCCTAAAAACTGAACCAGTCAACAGCCCAAGTGGGCTTGATATTTATGCCACTGTCAATAGCCCAAGTGGGCATGAAAATCATGCAGTCAACAGCCCAAGTGGACGTGAAAATCATGCAGCAACCCAAGTGGACGTGAAAATCATGCAACTACAGTTAGCCCAATTGGGCTTAATTCGGAAATAATAGATGATGGCTAAAGTGGGCCCAGTTCGGTATTGTTTGGTGCAGACTTGAGTGGGCAACTTAATAGTTGTAGTGAAGCAGAACACGACATTCCCCCGATATTCCACAAGTACACGTACATGATCCAATGGATATCTCTGAGGTGAGTGTTCACTCAACTATTAATAAATCCTCTTATGTGTTGCCTTCTCGACAAAATAAAGGAAAGCCACCAGACAGGTACTCTCCAGAAGGGAAAGTACGATATTCAATTGCTAACTATGTCTCCACTCATCACCTCTCGTTGAGATATTGTGCACTTGTTCATCAAATGGAAACTATTAAAATACCTACCAAAGTGAAAGAAGCCTTGAGAGATCCAAAGTGAACAGAGGCAATGCAAATTGAGAATGAGACGTTACAGAAGAGCAAAACATAGAGCGTGGTTACACTTTCCAAGGGAAAGAAATAGGTAGGATGCAAATGGGTGTTCACTATCAAACATAAGGTAGATGGAACGATAGATAGATACAAGGCGAGATTGGTAGCAAAAGGGTATACACAAACCTTTGGCATCGACTATCAGGAGACATTTGCTTCGGTTGCAAAAATGAATACAATCAAAGTTCTGTTATCTCTAGGTGCTAACCTTGATTGGCCTCTGAGGCATTTTGATGTGAAAAAATGCATTTTGCATGGGGACTTAGAGGAAGAGGTATATATGGATTTCCCAACAGGATATGGTATTGAGAACTCTAGTGAACAAGTATGTAAACTTCGAAAGGCATTGTATGATTTGAAACAATCGCCAAGAGCTTGGTTTGGGCGATTCACTCAGGCTATGAAGAAGTATGGATACAGACAAGGGAACTCAGATCATACTTTGTTTATTAAGCGTAAGGATGGAAAAGTGACCTTACTCATTATATATGTGGATGATATGATTGTCACAGAGGATGATACAAAGGAGATTGAACAATTACAGGGGTACTTATCCTCCGAGTTCGAGATGAAAGACCTAGGAGGACTCAAATACTTCCTAGGAATAGAAGTTACTAGGTCTCGAGAAGGCATATACTTATCCCAACGTAAGTACGTGTTAGACTTATTATCAGAAACTGGTATGCTAGCGTATAAACCGGCATATACCCCAATTATGCAGAATCATCATCTTGCGATCTATCAGAAACTGTACACACACCAACAATAACTGCACGTTCTACGAATTATGTTTCCTATCATCACCCTCCATTTCATCTCTCCATCTCCCATTACTCTTATTTCCCTCTAACCATTATCTCACTAACTTCTCCTCTCTTCACCCTTCACCCACTTATTCAAAATCACAAAAGAAAGGGCTAGTTTGGATTTCTTAATGGCACTAAGTGTCAACGGATTGTTGCAATGGGTGAATAAATGCTCAACAAAGACATCTGCTTGATAAAAAAAATAAACTAGTTAAGTAATGTAAAGAGATGTTACAAGAACCTTGTACATGTAAATACTATTCCTAGAAAATAATATGCACCCTTCAACTGTTAGATACACATCTGATGGTTACAAATGTGTCACCCCTAACAGATACTCATATCACGTGACTTTTTATTTAATGATCAGAAAACTAACATGCTTAGCATCACGATTAGGGCCATTTACTAAAAACCTTAGCATCTCATTCCTTGATCCAACATGTATACTGGATGCATGTGGATGCATTCCTGACACATAACAAATAAATCCGTACTGCAGTTTAACGCATACCCATATTCTTTTCATGCCATATCTATTTATGATGCTTATTAAACAAGCACTCAAAGTACAAATATAGCCATCAAAGATTATAGCATCGAACACAACTTTATAAACTGCAGCGTCAGAAACAATGTAGTGACACACTGACACGTGAAGGAAAATAAAGATACCCGTTCTGCGAGGATACGAGCTTTATCAGGGGTACCAACACCCACTGCTATTAGTTTCACACCAGATGAGTCGAATCTCGCATTATTTTCTTTGAGAGATGCAGCAAGTTCCCAACTTCAAAAAACCCAAAGAACAAATTGTGGCTTGTAATCGACACGATCAAAACCCAAAGAAAAAAAAAAACTCAATGTCAATGAAACGCAAAGCAAAACCCATCACATGATGGGCCACGACAGGTCCTCACCGCTATCAAACCTTTTGGGCTTCAAACTTTTCGGATCAACCAACAGTGTAGGATTTGGATGTATGTATGAACCTTACTTCATCGATGGTGCAATCCTCGGATAAAAAATGCAGTACTGGGGATGGCCCAAGTGGGTACAACCTAAGCAGAGAGGCTCATATACAATGCTTCGAAATTAGGGTAGTTTGAAAACGTCACACTTAAAGACTCACAATTATAAGTAGAGATGAACAACACTAAACTGCAGTTGTACTAATTATTTATTGTTAATAAGCGAGGTCTTGTTTCAGACAAAACCAACCGCCCCCAAACCCCCCACCCCCCAAAGGTGAGGTCTTGACAAGTTTTTTAATCAAAACATCATTGAACAGATTTGATGAATAATTGGTGACTCTTAGAAAGAATTAACATGTCTATAGTATCATTAAAGAATTTTCTAGTGCTTTTGAGTATTGGTCAAAACCACACAAATTAAAATCCAACCATTAAAAAGTTTAAATTATCTAATAATTTGAAACACGGAAGAATTCTTTTATACCTTAATGCTCTAATTAGGAGGTAGGTAGAGTTTTTTTTATAGTCAATTACAGCATTACATGTCGATGAGTCAAGCTTCTAGTAAAGCCATAATTTAATGCAAAGCTAAAAGAGCAGGATAATAGCATTATAGGACCCAAAGTAGAAAAAACATTATAGTACCTAAATGAGGCTAGAGAAATGTTAAGGGGATTCTCGATGGAATCTTTGATACCTCATAGTTTAACGTTAATTTTTTAGTCAACAGTATAAAGTATTGTGCAAAAACATGATGTGAGTCTATGGAAAGTTTCACTTTTGAAAATCTCCTTAGCATTTCTTATAAGGTAATATCATACCACAACTAAAAAAGATAGCGCATGTGTTTCAACTTGACAATGACTTTTCTTGGAATGGTGGTATTTGTTCTTCTAACAAACGATATTATCTACATTAAGGAAGTTTGGGTGGGCTAATCCTTGACTAGCAATAATGTAATTCAAGTTTGCATTTGACGAAAATCGAACATAAAACCTCTCACTTACAAGTAAAGAGGCATACCAATAAACCACAGTACTAATGACGAAAATATGGTGTTATTCATACACTCTGTTTATCTCTTACATATCTTTTAATTATTTTTATCATTAAATCTTCTTCAATTTATTTAATCTGAGTAAATACTGAAAAAAGTGTTGATGTGTTGAATAACGACACCTTTTTAGCAAGTCTACTTTTACCACTTTTGGTTTTGCACCACGTAACCTATTCTAGCTAAGCTGATAAAATTATTACCCACACCTGCTGCTCATTGATTATGAAAAAAACTAATGAAAATGGCTTGAAAAATTTTAGTTTTAATTAAAAACCATTTTATAAGTTTTGTTTAATGATTAGTACAAGGCCCATATTAAAGTAGTTCAACTAAAAATGGCCTAACTATAATAAATTATGATTTGTCGATTTTACCCCTAACTTTTTTAGGTTGAGTTCCAAATTTTCGTCGTTAATGGAGTTCATCATTGTTTTGTAGACCTTCTTCGTTTTCTTTGAAACAAAAATATAGATCCTTATGCTATTTAATATATATTTTGTATTATTTCGTTGAAACGTGATCGTCGTTATTATTCATAAAGTATTCGAGATACTGTTTTTCAATTTTCCTTCGTTAGTGGAGTTCATCATTTGTTTCTCCAAAAAATAAATTTGAGATCTGCAATGGCAGGTCATTGTTTCTGGAGTGTAAAAATAAACTATTTCTGGATTTTAAATAACACTATTTCTGGAATCTAAGTCACTGTTTCTGGAATCTAAGTTACCGTTTCATTGTTTCTGGAATCTAAGTCACTGTTTCTGGATCCAAATGAAATAGACACACTGTTTCTTAAATGTCAGTTAGAAAAGAAATAGTGAAAGTCATTGTATTTGGATTCAAAGCAAAATAAGCATCATGTTTCTTAAATATAATCAACTGATGCATGAAAAAAAAGAAACAATCAAAGGTTAAAATATAAACTGTTTCTGGAATCTAAGTCACTGTTTTTGGATTTTGGTTCTTTTCTTTCCAGATACAGTGTTTGTTTGTGCACAGAAAAAATAAACATTGTATCTAATTTTTTTTTTCCAGAAACAGTGTTATGTTTTGGGTTCTCCAGAAACAGTTTTATGTTTTTGTTCTTTTTTGTTTCCTATTTACAAACGCCTGACATGTACGTACATCATTGGGATTGTAGGTCCTTATTAGATCTGATTCGAATAAAATACTAACACTATCAATTGTTCATGGTTCAGATAAGAGGATGAGGATGAGGACGATGACGAGGAAGAGGACGATAAGGGCACGAAAAAGGTAGACAATAGTTTTGGATGGTTTTTTATTAAACTTTGAGCCCTTTTGGTTAAATAACATTTTAGGATGGTTTTTGGTTAAATATTTGTTGGTTCAAGCCATTTTCATTAAAGCTCCCTTGATTATGAGCATGTCTCACTCTAGTTATGAAGCTAATGAATCTGGTTTGGCTTCCTTATTTTTCACATAATATCACTTTATAATAGTATTACTTTTTACTTATTGTTAGGAGCTCTTATAATTCAAATAGTACCACTCCTCTGAGTTTTAAAAGATTTGGGTTAAAACTTGGTTTTGGGTTAAATTCTGCCCAAAGTACCAGCCAAGGCTAAATTTTATGACCCACCACTGCGCTTGTGCGAGCATGAAAAAACTTCACTGCATTGACATGCCTCACATCCCACACGTGACAGAGCTGCAGCGGGTGGGAACCATCACTGACAACTTTGTCGACCACCCAAATTCTCCCCGAACGACTACTTTCATCTGACGACCCACATAATTGGACCGTTGGTTGATCTAACAGTCTAAATTCAATTTTTTTTTTATAATCTAATTTATAAATACAATAAATCCAACGGTTGAGATAGAATATGAACAAATCTAAAGATAAAATAAAAGATGTGACGGTCCAAAATTAAATCCAACAACTAAATGATTATTTATTAGAATCTAAATATTTTTGAGTTAAAATGTTCAAAAAAATAAATTAGGATAATCAATATAAATTTTATTTTTAAAAAGTTACCAAAAAAATTTAGACTAAGTTCATTTTTTAATAATCTCGAACTAAAATTTTAACCAAAACTATTGGAGGAGAAAAGTTGTTTTTAGGTTAGAACCTAAATTTTAGGCTTTAACCCCACTCATTGGAGTTGGTTTTAGGGTTTAAGGTGTGATGAATCCCCAAAAATATCGGATCACTGAATTTATCCTCCGTTCAGTCCTATTTGAAACCGTCCCAGCAAAGACCTCCTTCCTACTGCAAGGTTAGGTTTGCCCTTCCCCTAGAATCCACTACGGATCACAGAGATCTATCCTGAGTTATTTAGGTTATGAAATTTTATCTCTGGCTAGGGGTTAAGTTAATAGTTATAAAACGTGATGCTAGTTTTATATATAAGTGAGAAGTATTAAATTCAACGGATTTGGATTAAGGTAGTAAACAACGGATTTGGATATTCTCCTGAGCCCAAGGAGAGGATCATCTTGACCAAGACACGTGGGCCGATCCAACAGCTACAAACAAAAGGGTTCCTTTAAAGTTATAGTAATTATAGCCGTTAGATGAAGATTCAACGGTTTACGTGTCTTGATCAGGAGGATCCTCTCCTTAGGCTGAGGAGAGGATCCAAATCCGTAAACAACAATTTTGGTAATTAGTTGTATGGACACCAGCTGTCCATGAAAATAGAGCAACTAGCTTTTGGTTTTGGGATGCAGTTAAGAAGATTTGTCTGTGGTGATGATCCTAACGTTAAAATATGGCTACATGTCGAAACCACAGGACATGCGATTGCTTCAGTTTACTTGCGACATTTTGTCTTTTAATTAGATGGGGATGCACAACGCACTCTTGGCTTTCCAGAAATTCAAATAGAATCATCCTCCACATTGCATCTAAACTTGAAATGGATCGAACTGGAATTTGGATGCTAGTTATTTTGGATAAGATCAAAATTATTTGTTCACTCGTGGGGTTAGCTCTTTTAGTCATGTTATTCTTAGGTATAGGTTCAAAAGCGGAATCACCACCATTCGTTAGTTGTTAATTAGCAATCCGTTTAATTAGCTATTCAAAGTTGTTCAAACGCACTTTAGATGATTATGCATGATTAGTATTTCTTCAAGAAAATGAGATGGATTGGAGTGCAAAACCTCGTAATCGTTGTGATATATATACTGATTGTTAAAATAATATAATCAAAGATTCAAAGTTGTTTATGCACAACGATTGTGATTAGTATCTACTAATAACAAGATGTTTAGACGCCATGCGTGGATAATCGCTGAATGATTTGGAGGCATATGTAACAAACTCGAAATCCTACTGATTCATAAAAGAGAAGGTAGCGAAAAGGAGGTTAGTGAAGAGTGCATCTGGGTGGTCTAAGTTTAGAGTGTGTTGAGGGTCACGTGCCAAATTTTTTTTTATAGGAAAACTAATGAGTTTGAAAGCTTTGTGTTTTAACTAAAATAACAAAATAAATGGTAAAATGAATAGTAACAGAATTGACTTTTTAGTATAAAAATATGATTTTTTATTAAAATAAACAGTACCGGAAACTTTTCATTAAAATTCATTTTTTTTTATTTGAATCCTCTTCTGAGCCAATGGAGAGTATTCTCCTGACCAAGCATTGTAGGCTGTTGAATAAAAATCCAACGTTATAATTATTATAATTTTAAAATGACTCCCTATTTGTAATCGTTGGATAAAAATCCAACGATCCACAGTACTTGGTTAGGAGGTTTCTCTCGATTGGCTCCCTTTTTTTAACATGCAACCATATGAAACAGTCCTGACAGATAAAACTCAAAGAAGAAACCCCTAGCGGACTATTTTAGGGTAAAAGACAAGAATACCCCTAACTGATGCTGTTACGGAAAACGACAGAGCCCTGATAAATTTATGAAGTGACATCAATGCCCTCACCGATTTTGTTTGGACTTGGGATATCAATTTTGAGCAGATCTTTTGCACATCAATCGTGTCCAATTTGCATGAATGAGGATCCGGATGCTCTTTGTCAGAATTCTAAAGATTCTTAAATTGTGTCCGTTTATCGTATATTGTGTGGTCACAAATGATTTTAAATACTTTTATTTAAAATTAAATATGAACAATACCTGATTAAAATTAACTATACAATGTACGATAAACGAATACGTTTTAAAAATCCTCATTTAATTTGCATAAATGTATCCCACACGAGACTACAAAATGCTTTGCACTTTTCCTTTTTACTTTTTAACTCACAAATTAATCCTTTAGATTTGTGTGAAATCTGCCTATGCATGGTATAACATGTTGTCTAAGGTAACACATTGACCACCTCAATTTCACGTGAGGCGGCCAGTCAATTAATCATGTACATTCATAATTTTGATCTAATTGTTTGATTATAGAGATATGTTTTTATAGTATAACAAGCTGTTTAAAACTGTCATATATGGGTCACTTAGTACTACGGTTTAGTGGTATTTTTCTTCATTTGTAAGTGAGAGATCTTATGTTCGATTCTCGCCAAATGCGAATATAAACCATATTATTGCTAGCCCATTGTGAAGTTTAGCTCACTCCCCTCCCTTTTAATGTAAATAATATCGTTTGTTAAAAAAAAAAAAAAGACATACATAGGTTTTGAACAATGTTTAGTAACGCCTTGACAGCATTAATTTGACGATAAAATTCACATGAGGCCAATTAATTAAGAAACTAACAGGGGTGCCAGATAAGGTTCTCTGAATCAAGGCAAAGTCTCATCTACCTCAAGCAATGAAGAGATTTTTCAATGTACCAATAATACTGTCTACTCTGTCTGCCAGTTTCGATCCCAGGACATATTGTGTTCGAACATCAGTCAAATCCAACAATGTAAATGAAATCTCATTACAAAACATTTACTATGCACGCATACATTTCTGAAGGATCTTGATGAAAGAAACACATAGAAGTCCTCAATCTTACGATTCACCTGCTACTGCAATTAACTTTTATTGCAAACATGAACTACTAGTGTGGATTCGCGTATGGATTCGCAACATAATTTTTTTATATAATTTTTTACATATGTTTTGTGAGACACACTCTATAATGTATTTTAAGAATTCGAACTGTATCGCTCTTAGGTCTTACTTCAAGGGTCATGTCTACCAAAAATTACCTAAATCTAAAATTATATGTCTGTTGGATTAAGGATTTATGGTATCTTTGTTGCGAAATTTAAACTAATCGTAATTAGTCCAACTTAGTTCCAAATTTTATGCTCGCAAACATACGAATCATTCGATAATATAGAAAGCAAGCACTTAATATCGTCCCACAAAAATTAATCTAATTTTAAACAACTAACTTAAATCCAATTGCAACGTAGTGAAATTTAACAAAGATTAATAAATAATGATGGTTTTGAGAGTTGATACTAAAGTAAAACAAAACAAATGAAAACAAGAACGTGTGATCACAATACAAAAAGTGGCAACCAAGAAAACAAGTTGTAATTCAATCAAGTAAAACACTAGAGCGTCCGACTCACCATAACCAATCATACTTATTTCCTGCAACGAATTATTAACAATTAATCAATCTCATTGATAATCAAATTTCCCTAATTCATGTAATATCTATGGCATCTAGACTATTACATATATTCCACTATGCAACCATCCATTGCATCTAGATTAGTTTAACAAATGAAACTCATTACGATCAGTAGAAATTTATATAAAGACTACACAAATCCTAGAGTATGGCATCTACTACTAGGTAATTTATGGTATCTATTTGCAAGAAGCTATCACTCAAGTTGAAAACATGGCATCTGCACAACTTGCATCAAATTTACTAAGAAAAAGTTAAGATGGTAGCTAATCACCAAGACTAAAGCCAAGCATATAAGCACAGCAAATGATACTCAATGAAAATTGAAAATTTGAAAATAATTCAATTCAGAATTTAAGCATTCATAGTCATGGCTACATCGGAGCCCTAGCTAAAAGAAATTAGTTCCGAAACATAACCAGAAATATTATTGAATTCATAAAAAATTAAAAGAAAAATAAGTTCAGAAAAAGCCTGAAAATCCCCTTGCTCTGCTGCTACATTCTTCTCCTTGCTCTGATAATGCCTTCTTCAACGATAATCCTCCTTTTTTTTTTAATCTTTTTGTTTTCACTTGTTCTTCTTCATTTATGATTAGCCCCAATTGACTAGATTAATAATCAGTCGTTTCTGTTTTTCTTCTTTGTCTTCCCTCTTCTCGCCGTAGCTTTTTTTCTCGTAACCGACAAAGGTTTAAAGCCAAGTTATTGCCTTGTACCACATGGGTTTACTCACTGCAGTCATAGCCTCCTAATCAGTTTCTTCGACTCTCTAGTTGCTTAGTAACTAAAAAAATTTTAATCTCCCAACTCGACTTCCAATAAATCTAAAAGTGGCTAAATCCCCAAATCAGTTGACACCAGTAAGTTATGGACCAATATCCAGAACCTATGCTCCTGCTAAGAACCCACAAACTGAAATTTGAAATGGAAATTTGGGTGCCCATCTTTCTGAATCATTCTCATTCCTAAATCGAGTTGTCGGTTGGTATGTATATCAAAAGAGAAAGTAGAGCTTTCTTCTCTCTTTTTCATGCAAATGAAAAGATAAATGCAACCTTGTTGTTGAAGTGGTCACGTGCCTTTTCCTTCACCCTTCACAAAAGTTAAATAATACCAATGTAAACTATTGAATCCCAATGACATACACAAATATAGGTCAATGATATTTGAAACAATTCCCAGACTTATTTGACTAGCCATGGAAACCAATGACTTATAATATAACTAGCCTCCATGGATGCGCTCACGCGCGTGCATAAGACATTTTTTGAATCACGATGTGCTATGCATGACTTACACGTTTTAAATGTATATATATGTGTAAATTGACAAAAGAAAAGTCAAACATTTGAAGTAAATAAATAATCTTAGTTCATGCTAGAAGAAACCCCTTATAAACCAATTGAAGCAGTTAAATTCATATAATAAAATCTGTCTCTATAACATTTACATTAAGAATAAAGAAAATAATATTTAATAAACAATTGATTGAATTACATTATTGCTAGCCCATTGTGAGGCTAAGCCCATGACACACCCCGACCGAGATCAAGGCATGCTGGCCATCACGTGAGGGTGACATAGCCATGTGCACAGTGCGGAAGCAATAAGGATAAGAATATACAAATAAATAAAACCGAAAGTTAATAAAGTGCACTAATAAACGGGAAGTGTTAGGAGTGAGATACAAAAGTAAATACTCCTAATCAGAGCATAGAAAGTCTAAGTGTAGTCCAGTATGACAAATACTAATTATACAGTACCATAAGATGTCCTACAATTATTTATTATGTCAGAACCGCCGAAATCCTCAAGGCCACCAACAACAAGCTTACCTAAAACCTGGAGGGGCGCAAAACAGAAAACGTGAGTGGGCAAAAACAAATGTTCTACAAACCATTTCATTTCTCAAAAGTTCTAACCCCTCGCCGTAAAACATGTATATTTTCCTAGAAATAGAATATAAGCATATGCATAAATATATAAATAAATATATCAATTCAAATCATGCTTCACATATTCATAATCATAGTATGCCATACCAAGATATAACAGAGTAAGTAATTCAAGTGAGAATACATTCATGGAAAATAACATATTAGCCGGAACCCCTGTGGAAGTCTATACAGCTGAATTCATAGCTCAATAGTTGATCTAGCCAGGGTCACTACAATGACCTATATGGCACTATACTGCACACGAGTAGGAACCAAATGAAAAGGTCTGTACGACAATATTGGGTGTAATATAATTATGCTCAATACTACTCTCTCATAATAGTTGGGCGATAAATCGCTAGTCACCTACAAGTCAAAACCCTAGTAAAGGTCTGTACGACAAGACTGTGCACCTAATTTGGATCCAATGTGAGCATATGGTACGGGAGGTGACATTATAAACAGGTATGTGACATATCTCTGGCTAAATCACAATCACCCTAGGTGCAGCTTTATGAGCTCTAAGTTTCTCAATTAATCACAACCGTTATTCAAATTTATATTTCATAACTCACCTGGGCTTACCTGAGTGTCCACAGTACCATAATTATATATATGCATTATATACTAATTCATACACGAAATATAAATTTATATGCATGGCATTCAAGGCATATTTTCATTTAAATGCATTTTCTGGGAAAACCAAAAGCCCACTCGCTGGTATGTCGAAGGGTCGTAGCCCTCGAGTCGCCCTTGAATGCGCTCTTCCTTGGGATAAGTCTCCCCTATATGTGAAACAACTATAAAAACGTTAATTTAAAGCACATAGACAAAACTAGCTAATAACTTCTCAAAGATTGCTCAAATGGGGTGTTTGAATATACCAACGTGATCTACACAACTCCACGAACATCCCCATATTTTTAGAAAAAATTTCCGACCACCCACGCGCTGCCCACGCGCAGGCATGTGCTAGGCACATTGACGGTAACCCTAACAGCGTGAGGGAATATTCCGTTAAAAACGTAGCATATACTGTTAATTATTAATGGCGTCATCCAACGCTGTTAGCATATTCCATCAGTTTTGACGGAATATACCTTCATCTTCTCCGATGAGTCACCGGACGCCGGTGACTTCGTCGATTTCTGGGTTAATTTTCAAAACCTTATATCTCTTTCATTTTAATGCCAAACTTTATGAAACTTGAACCATTTTAAAGATCTCACCAAGACGAACTAAACCATACCTGAGTTGAGCCCCGAAATTGCCAAAAACCCGTAAAAAAAGCCTCGATAATTCGGCCAGACTTAAAACTCATCGTTCTTGCTACTCTGACGTCCAAAATCTTCAAACGAACCACTCCTAGCCTCGTCAGGACCTCCTTAAGCTACCTATAAGTTTGAAATCCCCAAAATCATGAGATTTTATGTTTGCATGAATAGTACCTCAAATTGGAGGTTATGGTTTCTTTGGTTTTTCAAGGTCTCAAGTCCTAAAAATGGCATATATGAACTCAGGGACATGTAAGGAGTTCGAATCTTACCTTCTTGACGTCGATCTATGCTTGAAGTGTGAGTTTGGTGTTCGTCCGTACATGAGGGAAGGAGAGAGAGTGAGTCCGAGGGAGAGAGCACGAGAGAGAAGAGAGATGAAGGGTTTGCGTGTGTGTGTGTGGTCCACGTGGGTCACCAACTAAAACCACAAAAACTCATTTCCAATTTGTAACAAAAATTAGGGAAAAACACAAGTTTGGACCCCCATTTACATACATAACACACCACAACGCTCACATCCAAGGGTAAAATAGTCAATTCATGTCATCGATAAATTATTTCGGGATGGGATGTGACAGCCCACTTACTCCTCCTTAGTGTAGATAATATCATTGTTAAAAAAATTATTTAACAACTAATTTAATCACATTATTATCTACGTGCGAAAGACTTTTTTTTTATAACCGGCATTATACGCCTCTTAAGATGTTTTGAATGTGTTTAAAATAGGGAAAATAATATTTAATAAACAACTGATTGAATCACATTGTTGCTAGCCCATTGTGAGGCTAAACCCACCTCAGTTCCCCTTAGTATAGATAATATCGTTTGTTACAAAAAATAAAAAAACAATAATTTGACAACTAATTTAATAACATTATTATCCGCATGTGAAGGATTTTTTTTTATAATAGGCATTACACGTCTTTTAAGATGTTTTGAACGTGTTTAGAAATAGATAAATTAAATCAAATTATTGCTAGCCTATTGTGAGGTACTAATAAAAAAAACAAAAAAAAAAAACCACAAAATAATTTAATTATTAAAAAAAAAACTATTAAAATGACGAAAATGCCCCTACCTTATTTGATGCATTATTTTGGGATGCCTTTGAAGTTTTTTGTTTTGGGGGCATTTTTGTCCAATTATGTTTTGAACGTGTTTAAAATAGAGAAAATAATATTTAATAAAAAACTGATTGAATCACATTGTTGCTAGCCTATTGTGAAGCTAAACTCACCTCCGTCACCCTTAGTATAGATAATATCGTTTGTTACAAAAAAAAAAAACAATCATTTGACAACTAATTTAATCACATTATTAAGGATCTTTTTTATAACTGGTATTACAAGTCTATTAAAATGTTTTGAACGTGTTTAGAAATAGATAAATTGAATCAAATTATTGTTAGCCTATTGTGAGGTATTAATAAAAAAAACCACAAAATATTTTATTATTAAAAAAAAAACTACTAAAATGACAAAAATGCCCCTACATTATTTGAAGCATTATTTTGGATTGCCTTTGAAGTTGTTTGTTTTGGGGGTATTTTTGTCCAATTATTTTTGTTGAAGCTTGGTGACACCAAAACACTATTCACCTTTTCTTCTCTCTTTATATATAATAGATTCTCTGTCATATTAATCTAGTTATAAAAAAATATATAAACATGTCATGACCTCAACTAAAAGCAAAGATATCACTACAAAATGTTGTTTTTAGGGATAAAATAAGTAGTACAATTTGTGCTTATCAATCTTTGTAGAACCGTATTTGCCCATTTTCTCAACTGGAAATGAATTTCTTAATGGTTTTGGATTTGTCTAATTTTTGCAAGGATGATCTATGAATAATGTTCTAAAATATAAACGGTATGGATAGTTGAAATATATTATAGAATAAGTCCCATAAAAATATGTGTAAAAAAATAGTGTCACGGATCCGATCCCCCCACCACACACACACACACATATCTCCCATTATTTATACATTCCACTCCATCAATTTTCTTGAGGACTTTATTTTTAGCTAGTACCAGTGCAGATATCTCAGTAGGTAATTTTAATGTCAAACTAACAAAAGACTAAAAGAGTACGTAGTTGCTATTTCAATTTTTTTTCAAGAAGGAAAAGAAACAAATGGAGGATTTTAAATTTCAGATTTTTTATTAATGGAAAATTAAGGATATTAGATAGTCCTACCTGGTTTTAAGACAGAAACCATATCCTAATTAAAATGTAGTTGGCAGTCAAACCCTAATTAACTCAAGTTCATATGTACCTAGTTCATTCTAGAACGAGGATTAGAAAGATTTTAGTAAATTAATTATGTGTATCCGCTTTCAATTTGACAGTAAATACAAAATTCAGTACCTTAACACCGAGATAAAAAAAAAAAAAAAAAATCTATTATGCTTTATTGTATAACATGCATTAAAGAGTAACATTAAGATCTTTTATTTATTTATTAAAATTTGGTCAGAGAGTCCAAAAAATCTAGCGAATTAAAACTCCGGTGCATACCATGCTCCAACGCAACATGCATAGCAAATATCTGATTTCATCTCCATGTCAAAAAATAGTTGAAAAAAATTGCCAACATTTTCCCCTTTAAATAGTGATGGATAAACTTGTGCGAGCATGTCTCAGAAGTGGTAGGGAGGGTGTTTGGTACTGCTACTAGCTTAGCTTTGTTTGTAATTGTGGGAAAACCCTGTTTCGTCTCTCTCATCTCTCTCTCCCTCTCTCTCTCCAATTATTTGTTTTTTACTTGTCAAAGAAAAAAAAAAGACCACTCCTTTTAAAAAACCAGCTCTTTCTCTCTCTACTTAAACAGTAGAAGAAACCCAACTCAAGATGCGCCTCTCCTTCTCTGTCATCCAACTCTCTGAACCTTGTTCTTCCTCCTCTTCCTGCTCATGAACTCAACGCCCGCAGAATGGCCGAGGTGTCCGGAATGGATTTTGGGCTGATGGGTTTGGAGGGTTTGGTGGGTCCCGAAGCCGGAGGAGGAGAGGCAGCGGGAAAAGTTGGTGACGGATCTGGCTCCGCCTCCGCCAAGCAGCAAAGATCTTGGCCGGTGGACGACGACTGGAGGACCTCAAAAATGCCGAAAAACGAAGATTTGAATGCTTCCAGGACAATGCCCTTGCAGTACCAGGGGACACCTCTGCTGAGATCTAATTCTCAGCTGCTTCCTCCTCCAGCTGAGACTCACAGGCAGGAGCAAATGCTGAGCTTTTCTAACAACAAATCAGAAGTCAGTTTTCTCAGCAAAGATGGAGACTTTGCCTACTACCAGAGGAATCCCACTCCCATTCTCTCTCCTTACCCAAGGAATGCAGGCTCACCAGGTATTTATTTATTTAGTTCATTATTTTTTGATTTTTTTGGGGTGGTGTGTTGGTGGTCAATGTTGGACAGGGATTTTATGAGATGGGGTTTGGGATGTGAAAGTGAGGGCAGAGATTTCATTTCAGGGACATTTTTGTGCAATTGATAGATGGGTTTTTGCTATAATTGTTGCCCGGTGAGTCTTTTCACAAGGCATTTTGTAGAAATTTTAGTTCTCAGGTCTTTTCATAGAAACAGCTCAAAGATTGATAGAAACCAAATGGGAAAAGAAAATAGGACTAGCAGACGAGACTTGTTTGGCATGATTTTTAATTTAATTTTTTTTTATAGTTTTTTTCGCGGTTTAAATGTAAATATAGTAAATCGTACAAATAGTTGATGCAAATGATTTTTTTTGTTTCAGGTTATGGAAGCTTGAATCTGAGCATGCATGGGCCTTTGACTGGGGCTAGAGGACCCTTCACTCCTTCTCAGTGGATTGAGCTGGAGCACCAGGCCTTGATCTACAAGTACATGACTTCAAATGTGCCTGTCCCTTCCAATCTGCTCATACCTCTCAAGAAACCCCTCTACCCTTATGGCTTGTCTGGTCCTTCTAATCCCACCTCAAGTAAGCTCCTTCTATCGCTGCTCAACAATTTCTCGATTCGTCGAATGCATCTGTATTGAAATTTAATTTTTAAGCTTTAAACTTAAACTACTATTTGTTCAAAGAATGAAATTTCCAATTTTTATGTATGTTGTTCGAAAGTTCGGTCCCGGATAGTGCTTGCAATGAGTATGTAAATGCTAGGTTTGATTCAGAAATCGTGTTCTTCTTGTTTTCCCTTTTGTCTGATTTGTCTATTTTCCAATGCCTCTATATGTTGTGATTTTGATATTGATATAGTAGCGTGGGGCGCTTACCATCTGGGCTTCTCTGGCAACAACGATCCCGAACCTGGGAGGTGTCGCCGAACCGATGGGAAGAAATGGCGTTGCTCGAGAGATGCTGTTGCAGATCAGAAGTATTGTGAAAGGCATATTAACAGGGGCCGCCATCGTTCAAGAAAGCCTGTGGAAGGCCAGCCTGGCCAGGCCGTCTCTGGGACCAGTAATTCAAAGAGGGTGCCTATGAATTCGTCAATGTCAACATCCGTGATGGCAAGCAATGGCGCATCCAACAGCATCACAACCGCGCCACAGCAGTTCAAAAGATTGCAGACTGCTGTTGCTGCCAATCCTTCTTCTGCAGATGCCTTTGTCAACAGGTGAAAAATTAGAGCTTCTTATCTGTTTTAGTTCTGATTAGGCCTTCTAGCTTTATTATAAGATTTCGATTTAAAACAACCTTTTTCCTTTACTTTATTTGGAGACCCCATTATTCCATCTTTACTTTGGTGACAGTGACTAGTCCTACTAATTTGGTTACTCGAATTAGGACCTTTATCGTTGAAATTGTAATGTAACTATAATGGCTGTGCATATTTCTTACTGGTGTTTCTGTTTCACTCTTCTACTTTACTTTATGCACTGTGTTGGGCATTTTCTAATCAATTAGATAGTGTGTTTTGCAGGATGCAAGATCCACGAGGACTTTCCGTGATGTCTGCTCCTACCCTTAAGCCGAAATCCAACAATTCGACATCTAAACTTGGAAAACAAGAATTCCTAGTGGAAGAATCCTCCCAATCAGAGTTTGGAATTGTTTCTACTTATTCACTTCTCAACCCTTCACATAGGAACTCTTACATCTCTAAAGATTTTGGTGGTTCTTTCCTAGACTTCAGTGATCAAGAAACTCAAGACCAACATCCGCTTCGCCAGTTCATGGATGATTGGCCTAAGGACCAGTCCAGTCACTCAGTCTCTACTTGGCCTGAAGAAATAAAATCTGACTGGACGCAGCTATCAATGTCGATCCCAATGGCATCCTCTGAGTTCTCATCATCCTCTTCCTCCCCAACGCACGAGAAACTTGCGCTCTCACCGCTGAGGCTATCCCGGGAGTTTGTGCCTGCCCAAATGAATTTGGGAATGAGCAATGACCTTAGCGAATCAATCCAGAAACAAACTAATTGGATACCTATCCCCTGGGGAAATTCAATGGGGGGTCCTTTAGGAGAGGTCATAACCAACACCACCAGCAGTGGCAAGATCTGCAATAACTCAACATCGCCGCTTAACCTCTTAAATGAAGGGTGGGATGGCAACTCTCAGTTGGGATCTTCCCCAACTGGTGTCTTGCAGAAGTCAACTTTCTGTTCGCTTTCAAACAGCAGCTCAGGGAGCAGCCCAAGAGGAGGTGAGATCAAGAAGAGTAGCCTTGATGGGGCAAGCATATATGATGACGTGCTAGGTTCGACCTTCGCAAGCTCCCCAGTTCCATCCCTGTAAAATTGTCAAAGCTACAAACAGAGGAGACAAGACATGAACTTGCAGCAACCATTTGTGATCTTTTCAGTTTCTCTCTTTTTCTTGTTCCTTATCCTCCTTTTAATTGTTTTTTTATTCGTGGGTTACAAACTAGAGACATGGTGATCTGAATATGCATAGGTATTAGCCAGTTTGGCTAGTGTGGATTTGTTGGTATCTATAGTTTCACCCTTTATGAATTCTAAAGTAATTGATGCTTTGTTAATATCTCACCTTATCTTGGTGCTTTCTGGGTTCCAAGAGACCTCGGTAAATATTCTTAACTACTTCAACTACATGCGTGATGATGCAATAGACCAATGATTTGAAACCGGTTAATATTTGCATTATTGGTTGAGGTAGGGGAGGGTATATCTTTTGCAGGATTGTGGAGTAGTACAATTCTAGTGAGGAGGATCTGTCTGTCCAGAGACCGCAAAAGCAGTGGGGACAAGGGCAAGTCAATGATGGTTGTGAACCTTCCATCATGATAATATAGAGATACCTTCCAAAACACATTTGTTGATAGATCATTGAAGGGGTACCCTATAAGTATAGGGCCCTCCTTTCTGGTGGCATTGCCCTTTCAGCCTCCTGGTTTGGTTGATTTTGCAGTTGCAGTGAATGATATTCAAATCAGAAAATAGAAAATAAGTTCTAGGAGTTCCCTGGCTTTGAGACAAGAGGCACTCTTGTGGGCTGTCACCCAACATGCAACAACTCTGTTTGGTTACTTGGCTGTGGGCCCGGGATTATAGAGTGTGGTGGCGACCTACCACCGCTGAGTCTGACCCTTATTAGCACATGTTTGGCTCTAGCCTAGTCCGACTTGTTATGGAGGCTAGCCTTAAAAGGCCGGATGCGGTCAGGGATTTTCATCCAAATAATGTTGTGATGGGACCGGGGCAAGCAAATAGAGGACCACCCCTTGTCTTGATATTGCTGTGCTTTTAAAAATATTGTTTCTGATGTGTTGTGAGAACTAAACAGTTGTAAAATAAGTTGTTGAATGTTTAGTAAATTTTGTTTTTTTTTGTAAATTTGCTTTTAACAAAAAAAAAAGTTTTATGAGCATTTGGTAAAATTTTATATAAATTGCTACTGTGAATATGTTAAATGACTAAAAATGATATAGCATTTATATGATATAATAATTAACAAAGACAATAATGTAGGGGCAAAAATTGTAATTTTGTAAAATATGTGAGGGTATACTTGTCATTTGAAAATTTCATTAAATGGGCATTGATTATTATGTTTTGGTAAAAACAAAACACTTTTTTAGAAGCATGGTAAACCCTACTTTTGCTTTTCTATACTGTCAATGACAACTAGTTTTTTAAAAAAGCACTTTTTTTGTTTGTTTTACTAAACACATTTGATGTTCCGGATTTTTTTAAAAAGCTATTTTTTTTTTAAAATCACCACAATCCCAAATCAGTCATATGTTTGGACGAGAAATTTGTGAGTAATTTGTTAGAAATGTACCACGAGATTAGATGAATTGACTTGGGTATGCCTATTCATTAATACAACTTGCTTCTTCCATTCCGATCTTCGAGTGAGAAATTTTGAAAGAACAAATGGATGACAACTTTCTTATTTTGTTCAAGTTGAAGGTTACTTACGAAGAAAAGTTGTCCATTTAAATCTATCCATTTTTGTGAATTGTGAGGATTAGGAAATATATCTTTCTTCATAAGTAACCTTTAACTTGGACAAAATATGAGAATTGTCATCCATTTTTTCTTCAAAATGTCTTGAATTTAGTAATAGTCTTATCGAAATCAATTCTATCTAACAAACCAGTCCCAAAAGATTAGATGAATGAAGTTGAATCCAATACATTATGAGCCATTTGCAAATATAATAACAACAACAAAGTCTTTTCTCATTAAATAGTGTCGGTTGTATAAGCCTATAACGGTTTAGGTGATATCTAATAAAATTCCGTCTCTTCCTTTCTACATGATTGGGTCAAAATTGAAATTGACCCCTCTTGGTGCCAACATATTTTCCAACATTTCGTTTTGATTATTTTAATCTTCCCCTTTAAAAATTTCAGATCCTTTCACCATTTCACATATGTAAAATGTTAAATTGCACCTTAGTTTGTTTGACTGCTGGACCTGCCAATTGGTATATCAGTAACAACTGCCATGAAATTCCTCTCTGTAATGGCTTGAGTGCAACCAAAATCGGGCGATACTACAAGTTATGCTTCTGTTTTATAGAGCGGGAACTTCTTGCCACTGTTTAAAAATTGTATCAAAGTCTGAGTTTCAATAATCTTTTGTCTCAAAATTTACTGCGTTCCGGTGATTTTTTACTGTTATATTTTAGTTATTACATACCAGATTTTTTACTGTTATATTTTAGTTATTACATACCATAAAGTTTACTAGAAAGTTGCTCTGTCTCACAATAACAACTTTCATAAAACAATTACACCACGTCCTTTGTCACTGAAATGTAATGTAGGTAAAAACTAACACATAATGTGTTATTAGTATGGATGCAACAATAAAGGTGGACGTGTGTTCTAAGAGGTCTTCTCTGGTCGCACACTCAAAATTATGCTAAAATTGAATTAGTTAATACTACAAAAGATCCAATATAACATTAGATCTAATATTACAAAATTGACGTTTAGTGCACAAGTCCAACAATCTCTTATTTTACAAAAGCCAATCATCACAATAACGCACACCAAAACTATTAGGTATCTATCAGGCTGCTTCTGTGTTATTGCCTTAGTTATTGGGTTTCCTACTTAATTTTTATGTGTCAGGGCATTAGTGATTGGATTCAAGACGACTTCATCATCAATTGCTTCTACATTTGTCTAAAGATCAAATGTGCTTACTACTTGAGTATTTAGTATTTACACACTCATAGGAGAGTGTTATATTTAGTATTTAACATTAAATGTGATTGTGTAACTTGAAAGTAGAGATCATGAACTCTCTAAGATCTAAAATATCTTGCCTATACGTAACCGTATTACTTTGGGAGCAAGAAATCTCTAAGAAATCTCTAAAATCTAATTTTAAATTTAGAACTAATAATAATTTGCAAATATATATTACTAACATTACAAATGGGAGACGAACAACAAGAAAATAAAAAAGTGATGGTGAAGAATGATTATAGCATTTAGAAAATGTGGAAGAGAATGAATGTTGTTACAATTGCTAGTTGATGCTACATGTTGTGAATGACGTGATGCTAATGGTTGGCTAATCAAAGATGTGACAACTATTGAGAAATGATTTCATTACTTTTATAATTAGTTACACTGAGGTATTTATATAAACTAGATTTACACAGGTAAAGAGAATAGTTACAGTGGTAACTATTTGTAACTATTCTAACAACTAACTAACTTGACTAACACTAATGTTTTACAATGGTAACTTGCTCTTCACACCCCCTCAAGCTGAACGGAGAAGGTTGAAGTGAAAGCTTGGATCGAAGATGAAGAAAACGTGGTCTTGGCAGAGATTTGGTGTGAATATCCGCTAATTGATCCGCACTGCAAACAAATTTGACAGTAAGAAGCTTAGCCAAAACAAGCTCACGGATGTAATGATAATCGATTTCAACATGCTTTGTTTGAGCATGAAAAACCGGATTTGAAGCCAAGGCAATTGCAGAAACATTGTCACACCAAATTTGTGGCAAGGAGGACAATTTGAATCCAATATCAGAGAAGAGTTGACAGATCCAAGTGATCTCAGCAGCGGTATGTGCAAGGGAGCGGTACTCAGCTTCGGTAGAGGATCGGGCAACTGTGTGCTGTTTCTTTGCACTCCAACTAACTAGACAAGGACCAAGAAAGATGCAAAAGCCACCAGTGGAACGTTTATCCCACGAACATCCTGCCCAGTCAGCATCGGAGTAGGCGTTTAGAAGTAGGGGAGATGTGGTTTTGGGAAACCATAAGCCAAATCTAAGTGTCCCTTTTAGATACCGGAGGATGCGTTTCACGGCTTGAAAGTGAGGCTCCCGGGGGAAAGTGCATGAACTGACACACCAGATTAACCGCAAAGGATAAATCAGGCCGGGTCCATGTAAGATATTGAAGGGCGCCAACAATAGAGCGATAGTCCTCGGGATTCGACAACAAGGAACCAGTGTGATCAAGCTTTACAGAACTAAGGGGAGTGGCACATGGCTTTGCCCCATCCATTTTGGTACGCTTGAGAAAATCCAATATGTATTTGGATTGATGAATGAAGGCTCCTGAGGTGGATTTCTGAACTTCCAGACCTAGAAAGTAATGAAGATCGCCGAGATCTTTGATTGGAAATTTAGAGCTCAACTAAGAAATGATGGTGTTGCAGACACTAGAAGAAGGTCCGGTCACTATGATATCATCGACATACACAAGAACGAAAACCAAGGTAGGTTTATGCAGCACAAACAGACTATGATTAGAGTGTGAAGCTTGAAATCCCATGGAGAAAAGAGCAGATTGAAGTTTTTCATACCAAGCACGAGGGGCTTGCTTTAAGCCATATAAGGATTTCTTCAAGTGACAGATATGAGTAGGATGATCCTGATCAATGAACCCAGGTGGTTGAGCCATATATACATTCTCTTTCAAAGAACCATGTAGAAAAGCATTACTTACATCCAGCTGGTGTAAAAACCAGTTTGATTGGACGGCGAGGGTGAGAATGATGCGTATAGTCACAGGTTTAGCAACCAGGCTAAAAGTATCACCATAATCAATGCCCTCTTGCTGATTGTAACCTTTTGCAACGAGTCTAGCCTTGTAACGATCCACAGAGCCATCTGGTTTCCTCTTAATCTGGAAAACCCATTTACAACCAACCAAATTATGAGTGGAGGTAGAAGGAATAAGCTGCCAAGTGCCTGTACTTTGTAAAGCATTGAATTCATCCTGCATAGCAGCCCTCCACTGTGAATGTTTGGAAGCCTGGAGATATGTAGTAGGTATAAACTCACTGTCACAATGAGAAGGCAGAGGATGTATTGTGGCAGTAAGGGCCTTAGGTTTGTATATTCCTGACTTAGAGCGGGTTTGCATTGGGTGAACAGAGGAAATAGGAGGTACAGGATGTGGTGCAGGGTGTAGAGAATGAGAGGCTGGTAGAGGAGAAGAGGGAGGTGAGGGAGGTTGCAGAGGTGCAGGACAAGGAGCAGGAGAATTAACGGGCTCAGGTTGAGTAACTTGCTCAGGTTGAGTAACTGGCGCAGGTTGAGTAGGGGAGGAAGATATGGGTGGTGGAACACGGGAAGTGAAAGAATTAGGAGAATAAAGATTGGGAAAGGTAAGGGAAAAATGTGAGTAAGTTTCTGGGGTATGGGGAGTGGAGGACTTTAGAAGGTGGGGATCATGAAAGGGAAATGTATGTTCATTAAAATGAACATGTCGAGAGAGATAAACCCGATTAGTGAAGGGATCGAGACATCTATACCCTTTGTGAGCTAAGCTGTAGCCAATGAAAACACACATCTTGCTCTTGGGATCTAATTTGGAATTGGTGTATGGTTTTAACCAAGGAAAGCATTGACATCCAAAGACCCGAAGAGACTTGTAATCTGGAACTTTCTTGAAAAATTGTTCCCAAGGGGAAGACTTGTTGACTGGAGGTAGGCGATTGATAAGATAGACGGCAGTAAGAAAACCTTCAACCCAGAATTTGTGAGGAACTTGTGAGGCAATAAGGAGGGTTCGAGCAGTCTCAACAATATGTCTGTGCTTCCTTTCAGCACAACCGTTTTGCTGAGGAGTGTAAGGACAACTGAATTGTTGCTGAATGCCATGGAAAGACAAATGATGCTTGAAGTGAGAACTTGTAAACTCACCCCCTGAGTCTGATCTTAAAGTGCCAATTTTGTAACCAGACAGATTCTCAACAAGAGCTTGGAATTGTACAAAAATGTGAAACACTTCCGATTTATGTTTGAGAGGATACAGCCAAGTATATTTGGTAAAATCATCTACAAATATGACATAAAAGCGATAACCGCTAACAGAACATACGGGAGCTGGCCCCCAAACATCCGCATGAACTAATTCAAGAGACCTAGAAGTAGTACAGAAAGATTCTTGAAATGGTAACTTGGCACATTTGCCTAAAACACAATTGGAGCAGAAGAATTATTGAACATTATTAGAAACAGGCAGTATAGACTTTGATAACAGTGATCGAAAAGTCTTGAACGTTGGATGACCCAAACGTTGATGCCACACATGAGAAGAGGTCCTTATTGCAGAATGAGCATGAACCTTCGATGCAGTTGAAGAAGAAGCATAAAATGGATAGAGACCATTGCTGACAGGAGCTCTAAAAAGCATCCTCCCCGTAGTAAGATCCTTGACATGGAAGTCAAAAGGATTGAGGGTTAATGAACACCAATTATCACGCAAGAACATATTGGCAGAAAGAAGATCATGCTTCAAGTGGGGAACATGTAACCCATTCTTTAATTGAAAATCTGCAGAAGGTGTTTTAAGTAAAGTAGAACCAGTATGGAGAATTGGCAAACCTTGGCCATCTCCAATGTAGACTTTATCTGGACCAGTATAGGGCTGTGGATTCTGAAGATGATGAATATTATTGGTCATATGTGAGCTTGCGCCGAAATCCAGTAGCCATGGTGGTGCAGAAGAAGTACTAGAAGATGCATACATCGCAAGTTTGGCTGGCGGAACACGGCCTTGAAAATTTGGATTCATGCGGTGGGAACAGTCAATGGCAAGATGTCCAGTGTCCTCACAAATTTGACACGGAATGACTGCAGAGGTGAAAGAACGGAAGCCATGATTTCCACCTCGATTTTCACCTCGATTTCCACCACGATTAGTTGAGGAATTATTAAACCGATTGGAACGATTACGGTTGTTGTAGGTCCGTTAAGAAGTGTTCCGCTGAAAATTACCGCGATTATTGCTAGGGTAATAATTCTGAGAACCATTAGACTGAGCATTGTAGGCCTGATGTGGTGGAGGTGTAGGAAGCAAGGGAGGAGCATTGGAAGCTGCTGGAATGGAGGTGAATGCCTGATACGGTTCAGAGGAACCTTGAGATTGCTTGCGACGAGCAAGAGCCATCTCTTTGCTGAGAAGAAATCCATGTAGATCATCAACAGTAGTATCAGCAAGACGAAATTGAATTGAATCCACGAAGGAATCATAGTCATCAGGCAAGCCATTAAGAATGAGGTGAAAGAGATCTGACTCCTCAACTGGGGCACCGGCAGCAGCGAGAGCATCAGAAACTTCTTTGATGCGTTGCAAATATTCAGATATTGTGGAAGTGCCTTTCGACATCAATTGCAAATTCGATCGCAACTGATGAATGTGAGAACGAGAGACTCCACCGAATCGCTTCTCAAGATTTTGCCAAAGTTCACGGGAGGATTGAACACCAACAGTAAAGGGAATCAAATCCTCAGAGAGAGTGGAATTGATCCAAATGAGGATGTTTTGATCCTTTTCGTACCAGATCTCGAAGGCTGGATTCGGAAGCGAGGACAAATTTCCAGAAAGATCAGCAAAAAATTGAGGCGGTGGCGGTTCAGATCCATCAACCATGCCGGTGAGCTTGTAGTGGCGGAAGATCGGTTCGAACAGAGAACGCCAAACAAGGTAATTATGACGCTTGAGTTTTGTTTGAATCATACTCCCAATGTTTTGGATCGTGATGGAGTTGATTGAAGCTTGAAAGGAGGAGTTAGGGTTCATTGGAGAAGGATTGAGATGTGGAGGCAGCGAAGAGGAAGGATCCGCGATCGCCGGAGAAGAAGGATGCGCAGCCACAGGAGAGGAAGAATTCGAAGAATTTGCCGCCATTGATGAACAAGATCGAAGAGCTGCAGACGGAAGCTATGGTGTTTGGTAGGTAAGAAAATAAGCAAGAAAGTAGCAGAAAGAGGATCGAAGTCGGTGGACTTAAGCGAGTGATACCATATTGAGAAATGATTTCATTACTTTTATAATTAGTTACACTGAGGTATTTATATAAACTAGATTTACACAGGTAAAGAGAATAGTTACAGTGGTAACTATTTGTAACTATTCTAACAACTAACTAACTTGACTAACACTAATGTTTTACAATGGTAACTTGCTCTTCAACAACTAGAATACTTACAGTGTAACAAAACTCATGTCGGATGAGTTCCTTTGTCTGCCATCGTGTTTTTGTTGATTGGGTGAAAGCTTTGTTCGTCGATGGTCAATATTCTCGTCAATGGTCAAGTTTCAGGTTATTTTTCTTGCGGACTCGGGGTTCGTCAAAGTGATCCTTTTTCCGAGAAAATGTGCTTATCTGTGGTATTTCTAATTTGGTGAATTTCGGAATACTGATGCCAATTTTCTCTCAAGGGGTGTGACGGTCTCTCATGTTCTCTTTACAGATGATATAATTATCTTGGGCATTAAGGTATGGTCAGTTCCTTTTAATTATTTTGGTGTTCCCATTTTTAAAGACCACGCGTTAATTTTGTTCTAGGCATCGTAGATAAGATCAAGGCGAAGTTGTCTGCATGGAAGGGGTCACAACTTTCTATGGCTGATCGACTCCAATTATTAAAATCCATTTTGGCTAGCATGCTTGCCTACAACTTTCAAATTTATGAATGGCCAGTCTTTTTACTTCGTAAAACTGAGACTTAGTGTCGAAACTTTCTTTGCTTTGGCTCTTTTGATGAATGGGGTGTTCCTTGGTTGTATGGAGTCAATGTTGTAAACCTATGGTGGAAATGGGGTCTTGGCCTAAACAACTAGTGGTGCTCAATAAGGCTTTCTTGCTGAAAAAAAGGTTGGGAGATTTTATCTTCTATTTCGTCTGGTTCCGAATTTCTTCGAGACCGATTTTGGAGGGGAGGTAGGATTCGCGTTGTGCCCCTTGCTTGGCCCTTTCTCTTGAGGGGTTGTTGTGTAACAAGTGCATAATGTCCTGAGACAAAGATGTGCTGTCAAGAACGTAAAGGAGGTAGGATGGGCAATTGGTCAGATCTAGTATGGATCGTACATGAACTGTAGTTGGAGTCGGTGGCTCTCCTAGGGTTCTCTCATTTGGGATCCCTGGGGAAGAGGATCAAGTTGGCCCTTGCGAAACAAAAGATACGGTAAAGTTAGGACAATTATTGTATGAGGTCTACCTAATGCTAGATGCAGAGGCACATAATAGATCGAACTCTTTTGATTTCTATGATATAGAATCAAAGTGTCGTTTCTTATCTTAATTTTTTATATTTATTCTTTATTTTCTTTGTTCCTTTTATTTTAGTGAAGTAAATAAATAACAAAAAGGGAACTGTGGATTCTTGCACAATACATTTTCATGTATGTGATGGCTTAAGTAGTTTTGTCGAGTGTAACGTAGGCTTAGCAATTCTAAAACCATCAATGATTGGTGAACCAATGGATCCATTTGCAACTCCTTTGTTTCCTCTTTTATTTGGCCTGGCAACAAGGCTGTTTTGCCTGAAGTTCTTTATGATTCCCGTTATTTGCTTGGCAAAGACAACGATTTCCTTTTTTTTTTTTTTGTGGGATATGTTTATCGGGCAGCCCCCAGCAAAGTATTTTGGTCTTCACCATTCTTTACACCACATACGTGTGAGATCGTTTCAAATTAATTTTTGATGGCGATTGGCACCTGCCACCTCTCCTAATATTTCATTACCCGATTGTTTGTGACCTAGTTAAGCATATTTCTTTTTTTCGTGATCCTAATGCGGAAGATCTCTTGATTTGGGCTCCATCTTTTTTGGCAATTTTATTGTTACGGTCTCTTATTAGTTCACATGTCCTAAGTCTGAGCCACTGAAATCTTTTCTTGTTTGGAAAGTGATGCATGGTAGACTTCTTACTGAAGTTTTTCTTCAGTGGTGTGGTATTGCTCTTGCTTCTATGTTTTTTTTTTCTTTCTGCAGGATGGCTATTAAGAATATAGATCATTTGTTTATCGAGTGCCCTTTTACTTCTGTTTGGAATTCAATGTTTGCTCATTTTGGTATGATTTTTGCTCCAGCACATCTACACGTTATTCTTGCTACAGGCAAACATGAAAAGTTTAGCCCCCAACTTATGGATTTGTGCCTCCTTATGTTATATAGTACTGTTTGGCTTATTTGGAAAGGAAAACTAATGGAAAATGTTTGAAAACTTTAAATTTTAACGATAAAGACAAAATAAAGGGTAAAATGAATAGTACCATGATTAACTTTTTAGTATAAAAATATAATTTTTCGTTAAACTGAACAGTATCGATAACTTTTCGTTAAAGTTCCTTATTTGAGATTTAGGAAATAAGTTGCGATTTGAAGAGAAGGTTCCTAGAGTTTCTTATGTTTGTCGCGCCATTGTTATCTGTGTGCGGGCATCAAGTTATTTTTAATGTGGCATATGTCTAATCAGGTGAGTGACCTACGTGTTATTCGTTCTTCCGGTGTGAGTTGTCGGCTTAGAAATTGCCCAAAAATTGTTGAGAACATGTGATAGCCTCCTAATTTTGGTTTTGTAAAATTTAAGAGTAATACTAGAAAAATTAAATTTGTACATAAAATTTTGAGAACTAAAGAACATGAAAGTTGATAATTGGTTTATTACTTAAGCGTTGATAAACGTGCTAATTTTTATTGGTGACACATTTTGCAATTTACTCTTCAAATTTAGTTTTCCTAACATTACCCTAAAATTAATACCGATGGCTATTGTAAGGGTGATTATGGTATGTCTGGTTGTGGTGGTGTTTTTCCTGACTACGAAGAGCGTGTTAATGGGGCTTCAAGTTCCAGTTTAAATGTTCCCAGTACTGTGCATGCTGAAGTGTCAACGATCATTTGATCCCTTGGCAACTTCGGGTGGATTGAAAAAAATTGCTTGGAGCGTCTTCGACAAATGTCGTTTAAAGTTTCTCATATAGTCTGAAAGGGTAATCGTTTTTTTTTTTGGTGGAAAATCTTGACGGTGCGAGAGAAATTTTATTAATAACAAAAAAAATAAGATATACCTAGTCAGGAGGGACATAAACCTAAATGCATGAAAAAGAAGGGGGGACATAGACCTTACCCTTCTTTAAACAAAAACATTAAAGATACAAGGAAAGGAGGAGGAACATGAAACTTAACCCTTCTAAAGCCAAACCTAAAGGTCTAAACCTACAAAACAGATGAAGCAACATCACAAGGAGTCAGACAAACCTGTATGTCAAGATGCACATTAATTTGAGAAGCGGAAGTCAGGAAATCTAGCATAGTATGAAAACAAAGCAGCACCATCACCAGAGGGGAATAATGCCATACCAAAGTTAGAGAAGACAAGCCCATGTTAGCAAAATTGTCCGCAGCAACATTTCCTTCACGATATAGGGGAGAGGCGTAGAAAATCATCTTCCGAATGCAATCCAAACAAATAGACGATTGCGTATAAAGAGACCAAGGATGATCAAAATCAGTCGATTGGAGAGTATAAAAAAAATACTAGAAGAGTCACTTTCCAACTAAAGACAATACCAACTCAGCTGATATGCAAACTCTACGCCAATAATAATTGTTGATAATTCTGCAAAGAAAGAGTTAAGATGACCAATCCATTGGTAGAACCACCAAGAAATTGACCAAGGAAATCCCTAAAAACTCCTCCACAAGCAGCAGGACCATGATTTCCTTTAAACAAACCATCTGTATTAAGTTTAATCCAAGGAAACCAAGGATAAGACCAAAGCACATGAAGAATAATTGGCGCCTTGCAAGTCAGAGGTTTGATCCCCAAAGAAGAAATGATACGAGTGTCAAAACCCTGAGAGTAATCAGGAATAAATTTCTCACCACGAACCATCCCAGAGTTGATAGACATGCGAAGATGATGAAAATATATTGGGCAACCCTAACAAATAAGCTTATTTCAAGCTTTCCAAATAGCCTAAATAATAGAAAGACCTGTAAAAATATAAAGATCGTGCAACTGTTTGGAAAAGAGCTTATGTATGTAGGCATCTCAAAAAACAGCCAACAAATCTGAAGGAGGCAAATAATGCATCTTGCATGTGCGTGAGCACTGTGCGGAGATGCTGATAGGCTTTAGAGGGCGCATATATGTATAGACGCCTAATTCAATTGATCATATATAACTTTTAGTTTGTTGTCTTTTTAAATATATTACACCTTTAGTTTATTATGGATTATTCTGTCTTTCGTTTTTTTTTTCTTTGAGTCGATTCTATACGAATCGTGCATAGCAAGAAAATTACAAGTAATGTAAGTTGAAACAAAAATTTACTCATGCATGAGCAAGACTTGCACAGCTACGGGAGTGACCGTGGATCTCAAGTCAGGATTTCCCATTGATGGGCTTTTTCTTGTACGTATCGTATTAGCAATATTTGTTGAAGTAGATCAATTCAAACCTTAATGGGATTCAAATCTGGAAACATATGGATTAGTTGATTGATTTGAAAGAATTAATGGGAGCCTTAAATGGGATTCAAATCTGGACATAGGTGGAATTGGCAAATATTACCCGATTATGTTATGAATCAAGCCGTATACACATGTACTTTTAAAAACAAGGCAAAAGCAAATATTACAAGCCAAGAAACCAACCCGCGTTTATATCTGATACAAAGTTTGAGCCATGATCCCTCGTTTGATAGAATCGATTGGTATATAAAATACTCTTCGTATGCTACATTTACGATTCATTGAAAGATTAGAAATAGAAGATCCCTGTACCAAATTAGCTTCTATATCAGTGGCATAGCCAGAATTTTCAAATAATGGGGTTATAATATCAACAAAAAAGCTTCATTGGGCCATTTTGTTGAGCACTTAGTAGGCACCTGCCAACTCTTTTCAACATATGCCGAAAGTTTATGCCAACATATGTCGATAAATACTATTACTTGTAGAGGCTTGTGAGGGTGGATTCATGATACTGTGGAGTGATGTTAAAGATTGACAAGACTTGTCAACTAAGGTATTTCCATACAAGAAGAGTGAAAAGGAAGACAAATATAATAGAAAATAATGGAAGAAGTAGGAAGAGGAGGTTGTAATTTAGTTTGCCTAAATTGTTTATAAAGGTTAAATATAACTTACTGTTGGATATATGTCAATAATCTGTGATAAACTAATATATGCTAATAAATAATAAATACGAATAAATATTGAATAGAGTATGAACAACGAAATAATTTTAAACAGAAAAATTGAAGATCAAGGCTTGCGTACCGCAATGTCCTTGAAACAGAAATTTCGTCCCTATTCAATGCTTGTAGTTCTACGGACGTCTGCTTCACTAGGATTCAACGATCAAGTTAGAATTCCAGCACCGGAAAACTTAACTTCTGGCGAATTTATGTGTGGTTCTCTCAGAAATGATGTTTGTGATTGTAGAACAAGAATATTGATTTTGTGTCCTAAATGTCATGCTGATAGATGTATATATAATAGAAGGATGCATGTTCGCAACAGGTATGAGAATGAGATGTGTCTGTTGGGAGACATCTTCTCCAGAGGGGTGCTTTACTCTGTGTTCTTTTTGAACTCTTCAGACTTCATCTGAAAGGATGAGTCTGTTGGTAAATAAATAAATAATTAATTAAATTACAAATTAATTAAAAATAATTAATTAAATCCGACAATAATTAATTAAATAATTTAATTATTAGAGCCCGAGCCTAAGAAGGCCCAAGGTCCATCTTTTGACAATTAATTATATTAATTATATATTAATTATCACTTAATTATTACACCCCAAAGCCCAACCCTAAGGATATGCCCAATTTTATTCTCCAAGGTCTATCACTCAAATCACTTTTTATAAGGGATAAAACATTATAAAGTGAGGAAACCTTGTGGTTGTGAGCAATGTGGGACAATAAAATTCTACTCAAAATTTCCAACAATACCCCACATTTGAGTTGAATTTCATTCAAACACCCACCAATTTATAACACCCCACATTTGAATACAAATGTAAATGCAAATGTATGACTAGGCTACCTAAAACTGAGAGCGAATAAACATGATATGCATCGAGTGAAGTGTCTTTTGGACTTGAACTTACCCTAGTGAAAACATATTGGGTTTACTTGGTGACGCAGTAGATGTGGAAGATCTTGAACTGTTCACCGCAGTAGTAAACCGAGACAATATGCTACACCCATATCATGTCTGCCACACGTTAATTCATACGATTGTGTTCATTTTGGCCCTGAACAGATCCCGAATTTCGTACGAGCTGTAGAGAATTTAGCCATTTCAATTCTCATAAATGCGGCCCCATTTACTCCTATATAGGTGACATTAATTAAGAATAGGCTACCATATTCCTCTTGATAACAAGATATTAGTGTCATTAAATGTATAAAACATGACCCCTCAAACTTCAACAGACAACACACATTTCATCATAAGAATGGGTAAGTAGTGTGTTCAACTTTTGAATCAAACTCAACTAGTTTGCCTATTGAACCTAGACCATGGAATCTCCAATTAGCTAGGTTAGGTTTCCGCCCAGTTTGATTCATTGAATTGGCTTGAGACCCATTCCCCTCATAAATAATATTTGCTCTCTTCGTAGGCCTTTTGTCAAAGGATCAGCTATATTTTCCTTTGACTTTACATAATCAATGGATATTGTTCCATTGAAGAGCAACTTCTAAAGAGTATTATGCCGACGCCTGATGTGTCGTGACTTTCCATTGTATACATGACTTTTGGCCCTTGATTGTGCGGCCATACTGTCACAATGTTTACATATAACAGTTACATGCTTTGGCCACACTGGAATATCCTCCAGAAAATGTTTGAGCCACTCAGCTTCTTCGCTAGCCAAGTTTAAAACTATAAACTCAGACTCCATGGTTGAACGAGCTATACATTTCTGTTTAGAGGATGTCCAAGATATTGCTGCACCTCCTAAGGTAAAAACATATCTACTTGTTGACTTGGATTCTGTAGTGTTAGAAATCCAATTGGCATCACTGAAGCCTTCGACAACAGGTGGATACTTTGTGTAGTGTAATCCATAGTCAAGTCTATTTTTCAAATACCTTAACACTCTTACTAAAGCATCCTAATGCTCTTATGCCGGATTATTTGTATATCTACTAAGCCTACTTACTGCATAAGCTAAGTCGGACCTAGTTGAATTCATCAAGTACATTAGACTTCCAATTATTTGAGAATATTCAAGTTGAGATATGGCATTGCCTTTATTTTTCTCCAACTTGCATCCATCATCAAAAAGAGTTGCAGCAGGTTTGCAGTCAAATTGACCAAACCTTCGTAATATTTTTTCTGCATAATGGGATTGTGTAAGGACATACCCTTCACTATTTCTCTTAATTTGAATTCCTAAAATGACATCGGCTTGACCTAAGTCTTTCATGTCAAAACTTGAATTCAACATTTTCTTTGTTTTGTTTATTACATCTTTATCACTTTCCATTATGAGCATATCATCCACATACAAGCAGACAATGACGCAAGTTTTATCATTACTCTTAATGTAGACACATTTATCATATTCATTTATTTTGAACCCATGTGTCAACAAAGTATGATCAAATTTCTCGTGCCATTGTTTTGGTGCTTGTTTAAGTTCATATAATGACCTAACTAATTTGCACAAACCCTTCAAGTTGTTCCATGTATATTTCTTCATCTAGTTCTCCATTTAAAAATGTTGTTTTTACATCTATTTGATGTATATCAAAGTTGTTTACAACCGCAATCGCTATTAACGTCCTAACTGATGTTATGCGAGAAACTGAAGAATAGGTATTGAAATAATCCAACCCTTCTTTTTGGCGATAACCTTTGGCTACTAAACGTGCCTTGAACTTATCAATGGTTCCATCTGCCTTACGTTTCTTCTTGAAAATCCATTTATGACCAATTGGTTTATTACCGGGAGGTAAATCAACCAATTTCCATGTGTTATTTTCCATAATGGATTCCATTTCACTTTTAATTGCTTCCTACCATAAAGGAGCCTCGGAAGAAGACATTGCTTCTTTAAAAGTTCTAAGTTCATTCTCAGACAAGAAAGAAATGAAATATGGTCCAAAGTTTTTAGAAACTTTGATTCTTTTTCCTCTTCTTGGTTCCACATCATTTCCTTGGACACCAGAAGAAGAGGCTTCATCATGACTATGATCATGAACCCTCTTTGTATTAGAACCAGATTCCTTTTCTTTGTAAGGAAATATATCCTCAAAGAATTCTACATCCGCTGATTCTAATATAGTGTTGACATGTATGTCAGAAATCGAAGATTTTATAACAAGGAACCTATAAGCAGCACTATTGTTTGCATATCCAATGAATACGCAATCAATAATTTTAGGTCCTAGTTTCGTTCTTTTTGGTAACAGAACTTGCACGTTTGCTAAGCAACCCCACACTTTGAGGGTTTTATAAGTGGGTTTATGTCATTTCCATAGTTCATAAGGTGACTCATCAATCTTCTTTAGAGGAACCTTATTTAATATGGTATTTGCAGTAAGTAAAGCTTCACCCCACAAATTGTGTGGAAGCCCTGAACTATTTATCATGGAATTAATCATATCTTTGAATGTTCTATTTTTTCTTTCGGCAACACCATTTTGTTGTGGTGTGTATGGAGCCATTGTTTGATATATAATTTCATGTTGTGCACAAAAATATGAGAAGGCAGTAGACTCATACTCTCCTCCTTTATCATATCTAAGTGCTTTGATTTTTCTCTCAAGTTGATTTTCAACTTCGGCTTTATATGTCTTAAACATATTCAAAGCTTCTTTCTTGCTATGAATCAAATAAACATAGCAATACTTACTACAATCATCAATAAAAGTGATAAAATAATTCTTTCCTCCACGAGTTGAAGTGGATTTAAAGTCACAAAGATCACTATGAATTAATCCAAGTAATTCATTTGATCTTTCCAGAATTGACTTTCTCGTTTGCCTAGTAAATTTTGATTTAGTGCATGTTTCAGACTTATGATTAAAATCAATTTCGAATTTAGGTAATAATTCTAATTTAACCATTCTTTGCATGGAACGAAAATTAACATGTCCTAATCTAGTATGCCAAATATTAGAAGACATAACAATATAAGTAGAAACACTTCAATCTTCGAACTCTGGTGAACTTTATATATTCCGTACTCTCAAGACACGACTCGGAATTTGACACACGAAGCATGAGAGAAACAAAGTGGGGAAACCCTATTTTTCAAGAGTAAAAATTAACTCTAGTTTTCTATCCTTAATGATAATGGTTTCATGGGTTTATATAGAACCCAAGTACTTCTTGTTAAAGAGATGTAACTTTTTATGTATTTATGTATATATCATTTGATAAGGGAATGCACCTAAATAACATAACAAATATACATTGAGTTTTTGAAGTTATTAGGATTAAGGAGAACCAATGAAGCCATGCTGGCTCCACCACTGTCTTATATACATCAAGACATAATAGTAGGGCCCTTATGCACCCTCTAAGAGCAAGTCCAGCCTTGCATGTAGGCCGGGGGACAGGGGAGAAGAAAGGGCCCGAGGGCCTGTCAATCAGCTCCAGCCATGAAGAGCCCGAGCTCATGGAGAAGGCCCGAGCAAGAGGCTTGTCAATTTGTGACAGCCCGGCAACCCGAGCTCCCAGCCCTTTTTTTATTTTTTTCTATGAGGCGTGTGCACCCCACTCGCGCGTGGGGGCGCGTCGCCCGACAACTTTTCAGAAAAGCAGTCCGCTTTTCAGAAGGTCTCAGTTACCGTTGGGAAGCCACGTGGCTTCCCACGGTCCGTTCGATCTCAACGGCTCCTTCATTTGGACCATTGGATCTCAACGGTAAAAAAAAAAAAATCTTATTTAATATCAACCGTTCGATCTGAGATCAACGGTCGATATTAATATGCTTTATAAATAAAGAAAAAATAATTTTAAAATTAAAAAAAGTTACCGTTGTGACACGTGGCACAATCTGGAGTGTTGGAATTCAAAATCCAACGGCAGAGATTAATTATTTGAATAAAAATAAAAAAAAAATGGAAAAAATCCGAAAAAATTGTAAAAAATCTGAAAAAAATCTGGGAAGTCCTTGTGTTGCATCCATCACTAAATAATTGTTTTTTTTTATAAAATGACATGTGGCGCAACGAGAACAATTTAAAAAATCTTATCCGAAATTACAAATAATTTTATTTTGTATTATTTAAACAAACAAAAAAAAACTAATATTTTATTGCCTATTGCAAGGGGGAGGGCTCAAAGGGTGGAGATGCAAATGAAAATTACTGTTCATTAATGGAAGTTACTATTCATTAAAGGCAGTTACTGTTCAAAATGGTGGATTCAATAGTGGATTGCCAGGGGGGAGGGCTCCATGGGTGAAGTTGCTCTAAAGCCTTTAATTAGCAGTGTACCCTTACTACTCATAGTCTACGTTGAAGGTGCGTAAACGAAGGCAACTTAAGTAAAACAGATTCAATGTCACGGTGACGATAAATTCGTTTTATGTAAATTCTTTTTGAGTAAAAAATGACTGAAATTATCACTGCTAGTATAATTTGTATATAAAGAAAAACAAATTTGGCACAACTTAACGTGTGTATGAATTTCCTTCCTCCTATTTTATCTCGTCAGTTGGTGCATGTACATAAAGTCGTGTCCCTGTAAGATGCTTAGGAAATTTCCATCTTAAAATTTCCTCATTCAGCAAAATCCTAATTTGGAACAACTTAATGTATATAGGAATTTCTTGAGGCCAACTTTGGCTGCCTCACAAGTCATGTCATAATTAAGGTTTGTTTTTTAATTTTATTTATTTATTATTTTTTATCTACACTAAGAGAGAAGGGGTGTGCTAAACTTCACAATGAGCTAGCAATAATATGGTTGAAATTAATATGGTATTTAACCCAAAATAAGATTGTTTGCTTGGCCTTAACAACTGAACTTAATTAAACTAATTATATAATGGTTTGTTTGGTAGGAAAACTAATGAAAAGGGCTTGAAAACTTTGAGTTTTAATGATAAGGACAAAATAAAGGGTAAAGTGAATAGTACCAGGATTAACTTTTTAGTGTAAAAATGTGGTTTTTCGTTAAAGTGAACAGTACCGGTGCTTTTCATTAAAGTTCCCTTGTTTGGTTCGGTTTGTTCTGCAAAATATTTTTTTTTTCTTCAGTATTCAAACTGAACCATGCACACCTTTCAGATTAATTTGATTTGACCAATTTGAGTGATTCCGCCGTCTCACGCTCACCCTAATATAGATTACTAGGACCGGAGCAGTAAAGGTTCCTAATTATACGCTTTACACCGGAGTAGTAAAGGTTCCTAATTATATGCTTTACAGGGTGCATATATGTATAGACGCCTAATTTGTTGTTTATACATATACACACACCTTTAATTTAGAATGATGTTAGACCCACTCCATCATCCTATTATCCCACCTACCTTATTATCCCACCCATCATAAAAAATTAAAAACTTAACATTTTATTTCCCCACCCACTGTTATTTCTAAAATAACCTTTAAACACCACACCTCCAAGAACTAACTTTGCACCAAAATCAAGATTGCAAATCTCTGAACAAACCTAGAAATTAACTTATCTTGTGAAAAATTAAAAAGGGTAAAAATTTACAACCTTGAGAGCCACATATCATTGGTTTTGTTGGAGTCAGATGCGAATACAACCAATCTTGTTTTATTCAAATAAAAATGAACCCTAGGTCGAAAATTGATTAATTCCAAAATTAATTCGAATACAAAATTGACAGTGGAAGCAAATACAAATCATAAATAGACAAAGAGGGTAAAAAGGGATATTGGGTGAGGAGACGTTCTGCTATTTCAGTGATGCAATTTGGATTGTAGGTGACATAAGATTTGGGTTGGGGAAGAGAGAGGGAGGTCGAAAGAGAGGGAGAGATTCAAATGATTTGAGACTGGTTTCCGAGATAGAGACGGGAAGAAAGAATGTAACAGTTGGTGGAGGAGCCGAGAAGAGAGAGAATGGAGAAGGGAGAGGCAGTGGGGGAGATAAACATGTAGGGTGCGTTTGTTGCACCGGACTGTTTCGGACTGGACTAGCTGCAGGGATTAAGCTAGACTAGCTTAGTGAAGCGTTTGGTGCAGTGTCGGACTAAAAAGCAGAATAACATAAATATGTGAAAAATGGATTTTTTTTTTTAAACTAAAGAAAATATAATGCCTAAATAATGTTGAATACCACGCCGTGAAAAATTGTATCAATTGATAAATTTTACACCCAATGTTTGAAACTTGAAGGCCTACTTGAAAATAAATACAATAAATATTGCACCAAAAGCCATGTGTGAACATATATAAGATATTCTACAAGCAAATGTTACTATAAGAAATAAAACAATAAACTTGATGCAAAAATGTTGTTAAATGATGTCTTCAGAAGTCTTGTTGTTATGAGCTGAATTGAGTCTCGAAACTAAGTGTATGGCATTCAAGATTCCCCAAGTTTAGCACAACAACAACTCCCGTTTCACATAATTCAGGAATGCTAATGAGTCCTTTCCATGTAAACCAACAAAAGTCCTTGTTAAATACATAGAAAGTGAAAGCACACGCCAAGAAAACTTTACTCTTCCACTAGACATCATAATTAAGCTTAGACAAAAGAAGCAAGCTTGATACAAGGCAACTATATCAAAAGAAAGTAAGCTCTGAGAAATATACAAAGATGCAAAACTTCATGTTGTCCTAGTCTTAAGTATATTGCTTTATGTGAGAATATGTAACTGAAACCCCATTAATAGAATCAGCAGGAGTCTCAACAATAGCACAATAGTTTTAGAGCAAAGGCATTGGATTCATTTAGTTGTAAACTTATTCAATACAATCTGTTCCTTTTTAATTTGCACATGTGAAGTCAAAGTCTTATGAGAAGTGCCGCACCTAGAAGGTCAGCATCTCCAATGCTGAGGATTCAAATAGAAAAAACAAGGTATCGCTGAGCTGTTGCATTAACCATTAAGAGCCTCAATTACTTTCCTTCTAGGGAAAAGCCTTTTTTCAGAAGAGGGTGAACCTGAACACTCAAACAAGAAATATGAGAGCAATGCATGAAGGATAAGTGTTCAAGATGTAGTTAGTCTTTTCAAAAGCAAACAAAGAGATCAAGCTGTTGCTGATGCTAAAAAAAGGAGCTCGTTAACAAATATCTCTGTGAGTACAAATAAAGCTGTATTAAAAAGATGGAGCTCAGGTTTGGGGGAAACTTCCACCCAAAGTCAATTTGAAATTGCCTCTGGAGACAGTGGTCCAGTGACTTCCAATGATATAAAGAATGGTGTGGTGCCAACATCTTCAGAAAAAATGAAACCAAAGTATGATATTTTACCCACAGATCAAAGTACTATTGAAGCTCCTAAACCGGCAGTTAACGAAGGAAGATTTGAGAAAAAATTTAGTCCAATTGATACTGAAGTATACTCTACTATAACTCTGGGAGAGAAAAGTAATCGAAAATCAATAGCTTCAATGGGATAGAGTCAAGAAAGGGAAGCAGAATTGAACCAAATGTTGATGAAAATGATGGAAACTAAACTTGTTAAGCTTGTTAAATCTACAAAGCCTTAAGCTACCAGAAATCAAAGCTTTCCTTTTGAACAGAGATGTGGCTTTTATGACCACAACAAGGAGAAAAGAGATGAAAAACTACGAGTGAGAATTCTAGAAAGCGAGCAGAGAAAGAAGCACAATTTATAGCCATGCAGCGAATTCTTGATGAAAGGAAAGCCGAAATGTCATCTACAAAGGCGAATGATATTAATAAAAAAAGGTGTTACGCAGAAGCCCTAAAAATCAGTTGGAAAAGTATCTTAACCTGCAAATCCTAGAAAACAAAATGCAAAGCCTTCTGTTACAAAGAAGGCTTCACCTAGAACATCACCCATGCCTGCTACACACAAGTTGTGGCCATTAACACCAACACTGAGAGCCACAGGGGCATCGCCAGCTAGAACTCCTGTTGGGGTTACCAGCACTACCCCGACCCGTCAAAAACCCAAGCCAAACAACTAGAAGGTATATATAAGCATAACAACTAGAAGGATTATATAAGGAATCAATCAGAACCCATTAATAATATCGAACCCAAAACAACAAAATCAATCAGAACCCAATAATGATTTCACAATTTACAAAACAAAATCATAGAAATAGGTCGTCGAATTTGGAATTTACCAGATGAAGAGGAGCAGGACGAGCGAGAAGGACTAGTGACGAGGACCAGAGAGGAGGACGACCAAGAATGAGGAATGAGCAACACTCTTGAAGACGGGCTTAGCAATCTCATAAGAATTGGGGGTTCTCGCTAAGAACGTTTAGCGAAGGGGTTAGTCGGAGCGAGTACCGGCTAATACCATTAAACTTAATCTCACTTATCTTCATCTCTCGACCTCATTTCTGTTCTTCGTCTCCTTTTCATTCTTGAACTGCTGCCATGTCGAGTCTTCAGAGTTTGTTGCCCTAATACTGGTGGCTACAACTATATTCTTCATGGTCACAGGCCCTCCTCATGCTATGGGCTTAAGGTTCAAAGTGAAAAGTAACCCCTTGCCCCGTAATATGACCAATTCGCTCTAGCTTATAGAAAAAAAAAACACTTTAATACAACCAACCAAATTCCCCATGGGTTTCTTCTTTGTGGAGGTTTCCATTGGGAAGCCTCCATCCGTCCAAACAGTTAATCTGGCACTAGACACTTTTACTCCCCTCACTTGGGGTCCAATGCTCCAACTGTCTGCAATGTTTTCCAGTCCCTGTTCCAAATTTTGATCTTGCAAACTCCACCAAGTTGCCTTCCAAGAATCCCTTATGCGTTCCCCCAATCACAGGACCCTTTGGTAGATCATGTCATTATGATCTCATGTACTCAGTTGGTCCTATGCTGAAAGAAACCTTTGCCTTGCCATCCGATCAAAAGAACCACAATGATGATGTTAATAATGACACCCCATCATCATTGACATTATTGATAATATTGTAGTGATGATGAACATATGAACAAAAGGAAGAAGATGAAATGAGAGAGATCGAAAGAGAATTAGAAAAATGAAAGACTATGTATTTTTCACACTGAGAACATTACACATAAGGTCTTATATAGACCATTCTTACATCCACAATTACAATCATACCCTCTAACTAATTCTAACAGATTACTGGTAGCATATTTCATCATCTTATGACAGGTGTCACCATCCTATGAGACTATATCTATTACTCCCCCTCAAATCGAGCTTGGTGGAGATCCCAAGCTGAGTTTGTGATAATGTTGAAGAAAAACAGGACTATGCAAGCCCTTGGTAAGAACATCATCAACTTATTTGTCTGTGGAAATGTATTGAACCACCAAATCCATTTTTTGAACTTTCTCACGGACAAAATGGTAGTCAGTGTCTAGATGTTTTATTTGAGAGTGAAATACTGGATTCGAAGTTAGAGCCAATGCAGATAGATTGTCACAATGTAAGTAAGGAGGCACTAATATGACTTGATGAACATCTTTCAATAGAGTTCTAATCCAATCGACATTTGCTGCACAATGTGCTAAGGCTTTTTATTCAGCCTCAGTGGGACTTCGAGAAACAGTGAATTGTTTCTTTGATTGCCAAGAAATAGGATTAGACCTTAAGTACACCATATAGCCTGTGATTGATCTTCTGGTGTTAATATCTGATGCCCAGTTAGAGTCTGAGCATGCAGAAATTTGAAAATTTGCAGACCTTGTATATCTCAATCCACATGTGACAGATCCTTGCAAGTATCTAAAATACATTTGACCAAATGAAAATGGGAATATGTAGGATTTGTCATAAATTGGCAGACCATATTGACAGAATGTGCAATATCGAATCTTCTAAAGGTAAGGTACTGAAGAGCACCTACAATACTTCTGTATAGAGTAGGATCTGCAAAAGGAGTTCCTTCAGTCACAAGCAACTGAGTATGTGGTTTCGATGGTGTAGAAGTAGGTTTGCATGTCTCCATTCCAGCCTTCTTCAGCAACTCTGCAGTATATTTAGACTGATTAATGAACAATGAACCATCTAGTGAGTACTGAATTTGTAAACCCAGAAAATATGTGAGAGTTCCCAAGTCCTTGAGATCAAAAACTTCTCCCAAGCTTGAGATGATTGATTGTACTTTAGATGGATTGTAACTAGTAACTATAATATCATCAACATATAGTAAAAGTAAAATAACATCTCAATTTTCTTCCTTGACAAACAAACTAGTGTCAGACATTGAAGTTGTGAATCCAAGAGATGGTAAAAAACTTGTAAATTTTGAGTTCCAGGCCCTAGGTGTTTGTTTTAGGCCATATAAAGATTTCACAAGTCTAGAAACATACTCTGGATGTTCAGAATCGAAGAAACCTTGTGGTTGCTGCATATATACCTCTTCTTCAAGATCACCATGCAAAAATGCATTTTTCACATCCAATTGTCTTAGATTCCAACCATATTGACCTGCTATTGCAAGGATTAATCTCACAGTTGTGTGTCGCACAATTGGACTGAATGTTTCAGAGAAATCCAAACCCTTTTCTTGACTGAAGCCTTGAGCTACAAGCCTAGCCTTGTACCTGGAGATAGTTCCATCAGAATTCTTCTTCACCTTGTACACCCACTTGCTTCCAATTATAGTTCTATCAAATGGTAATGGAACCAACTGCCAAGTACCTTGAGCTTTTAGAGAATGAAATTCCTCTTGCATTACCTTTTGCCAGTTCACACTTTCTGAGGCTGCCTTAAAGTTCTTAGGTTCCTCAGTATCATGAACATCAGCTAGAAAGGAAAAATCTTCACATCTAATTATGTTATCTGAATCATCAACAGAATCTAATATTTGCAATGAAGACAATTCAGGTAAGGAAGCCAATAAATCAGCATAATTCTTTCTTTGTAATGCACCAGTTTGAATTCTGGTCTTCATACCTGTACACTTCTCCACAGGAACATAAGATTCATCATTAGGAGAAGAACATGGCGATATTGGAAGAATTACCTGTAATTGAGCTGAATATAGGATAGGAAGCAAATGAGATGTATCATTTGGTGTGGAAAGAGTATGGCCAGGTGATGGTTCTTCAGATGGTAAACTTTGAGTATGTCTTGAACTGTGATTTGATGAGCTAGAACCTTTACTCGAAGATATATCAAGATCAGAGACACCATTAGATCCATTACCAGCAAGTTGAGAGACACTATGCACTGATGGAGTTTATGACTGTGAAGCATTTGAACCCCTTGATCTCATATGAACTGGTATTGGAATAACCACTGATGAAGTAGTATTTTGATTTGTTGACAAGATGACATCTTGAGTTGGTGTAAGCATGGAAACACATTCTCGTAAAAAATGACATGTTTGGAGATAATCTATTTCTAAGTTTGTATGTTGAAACATATTACTCCTTTATATCCCATAGAATAGCCCAAGAAAACACACATTGCAGAGCGCACTTGTAACTTGTTTGAATTATATGGCCTAATCCAAGGATAAACTGCTAAACCAAAAATTCTCAAGGAACTCACATCTGGAAGTTTATCATATAACATTTTATAAGGAGAATGCATTGACAATGATTGACAAGGCATCCTATTAATAAGGAACACTGAATGTGCACAAGCAAAATACCAGAATTGAAGAGATAAACCAACATCATTCAACATTGTAATTGCAGTCTCAACAATATGTCTGTGTTTCATCTCAGCAATACCATTTTGCTGAGGGGTATAAGGGCAAGAAATCATATGTTCAATGCCTTTTGTAACCAGAAATTGTGAAAATGATCTACTTGTAAACTCTCATCCACCATCAAACTGAAAGCTTTTAATTCTAATCCCAAACTGAGTATGCACATAGTTGTAGAATTGCATAAACAATTGAAACACATCTGATTTGTTGCACATAGGATAGATCCAAACATATCTTGTATATTCATCAACAAAGATTACATAATATCTGTATCCTTCTAAGGATTTTACAGGAGATGGTCCACAAACATCTGAGTGGACCTTTTCAAAGGGAAATCTACACCTATCAACCTTAGAAGAAAATGGGAGTCGTGTCATTTTCCCTTTAAGACAGGATGTACAGACATTATGTTTTATATCTGACTCAAGTAAAACATTTGATTGTTTAAGCATTCGAACCATGACTTCATTAGACAGGTTTCCTAGCCTCTGGTGCCACAGACTGGACTTCACCAATTGACCAAGATATGCATTTAACTTCTGACAACTGAACTGCATTCCTTTACCATGCTGAATAACTGGAATTTGAAATAGCTCATGTGGCCTACTCTTTTCGTGATACAATATCTCCCTTGTCTTCTTGTCCAGCACAAAAAATTGAGATTCATCATAAATGAACCAGTTAGCATATAATTGTTTCACAGACAACAAGCTCTTAGCAATCTTAGGAACATGTAAAACGTGCTTTAGAACAAGAGAATAATCATTAGTTCTAATAGAGGCAGAACTAATATTTTTAATATTCAAGTATGTGCCATTGCCAACAGTTATTTTATTTGAACCTTCAAAATATTGCACTTGAGTAAGAGAGTTGACTTCAGCTGTCATGTGATGTATAGCTCCAGTATCAACTACCCAAGCATCATTAGGATTGAATTGACTTGTGTGTTGTGCTGTCATAGCATTCAGATTTAATGATGAAGGTTGTCCTTGATATACATAATTTCCCCTGTGAAAACATTCCAAAGCAACATGACCCTTCTTACCACACATCTGATATTTAACCATAAACCCATGAACAGAAGCATTTGTGTTTCTTTGAAAACAATTTGCAGCAGTGTGACCCCTCTTGCTACAAATTTGACACTTTATGACAACATTTGTCCTGCTTTGTGTATTACTAGACCATCCACTATTACTGTTATGTCTTGAAGCCCCAGAATTGAAGTGCTTGCCTTTATAACCACCAGACCTGAAATTGTTATTTCCCTTGTACTAATTTGATCCCTTATGTTCTTTAGCCTCATTAAGTACTTATCAATACTACCAGACCCTTTCTGAATGGTATGAAGTTCTGTTTTGAGATGATTGACCCTTGACTTAGAGACAAATGCATATCTTTCAACCAAATTCGACCAGGCTTTATGAGCAGTTCTACACCCAATTAAATATTCCATAGCTTCATCAAACAAGGTTGCTAATAGAAGACTCAACAAGGCCATATCAGTAGATTCCCATTCAATATAAGCTTGAGTAATTTCATTTGTAACCCCAGTTTCTGTGTGGATTATAAACTTTGGTGGACAAACATTTGTACAATCAAAATGTTCAAACAGTTTATGTCGCTTCAAAACAGCTTTAAATTGAAATGCCCATTTGTCAAAATTATCATCACGAAGTTTAATGGTGATCAAACCCAGAAGACTCTCAACTTTAACAACTAGAGTAGTCATAGCTAATGCAAATTTACCAAAATTTGTAAGCAAAAACAATCAATAACCTAATCAACAACCCACAATGAAAGAATGACACTTTCTTGGGAATCACGAAAGAATGAAACTTTCTTGACAAGAACTATCCTCAATACAAGAACTCACAGATTCAACGACTGACACATAAAATCTACTTCAATCACAGCAAAAACTCCAAATTACCAGATCCAAACAACATGAAATTTTAACCCATAATTTACCAATCAAGAAACTCCATATTTTCCAAGAACTGAAAGAGAATACTACTTAATTTTAAAACAATTTCACCTGAAACAATCAACTCTGATCAAGAACGCCAGAAAACACCCACATTAAGATCTGCAACTCCTAAATTTCGCCAAGAACATCACGAACAGCTCCAACCCAGAAAAGTGAATACGAACCGCCAGTTGTAATCAGCGGAAGCCACCGGATCGATTATTGCCGTAAGGCATAACCAGCGAAGATACCATGATAATATTGTAGTGATGATGAGTAGATGAACAAAAAGAAGAAGATGAAATGATAGAGATCCAGCTCAACTCCAACAAAAGTATGCATAAGTTCTCATATTACTTGCCTGATCCTGATGTTCAAACAACTGCCTCTCGCAGAGAAAACAAACTACAACCAACATTGAATATTGGGTCCGATGCAACTATTACTGGAGATATCCAGAGCACGGTAATATTGAAGAGCCAGTGCCACGACAAGTACTATTATTATTTGAACATGACTGCAATTAGTGTTAACGGAAAACATCTAAGGATCGATCCTCGGATATTTGTTACGACTTCCTCGGGCACTGAAAGGTTCATCATTAAGCCAGGAACCGCAATTACGTTGTTGGCCAAAGAAGCTTTTCGAAGCTTCAAGAGCTCCGTTTCCAAAGAGGTGATGAGAAGATACCTTGAGCTAATACCAATGAAGAATAGTAAGTCGGGTTTCGACTTACGTTACAGTACAAGGGGAGCTATTTGCAATGTCAGTGAGATGTCGTTTCCGAAAGTTCAGTTCTATTTCCACAGTGATGACGGTGATGGTCGTCCGCCCAATATCGTACTGCAAAAATTGTTTATAACAGTTCACACCCAGGATGAGGATTGTGCATGCCTATCACACAGAAAATGGGCGTGGGGCCAAGTATATTAGGAGGATTGAATCAAATTAAGACTCGGTTTTTAGTTGATATTGGTCAGTCTAAAGTTTTACCTGTCCGCAAATCAATGTTAATGGGGTACTGCTCATCATCATTATCAACCCCTTTCCTGATATGAAAAGTAATGAAATAAATGAGAAATATTTATATATTTTATTTGGTGTCGATTAGCTAAAAGTATACTGTCTTCCGATTTTGGGCCATATATATTTTAATTTTACCCAAAAGAAGAAAAATATTTTAATTCTAGGAGCTGAATTCACTACAAGAATTTTGCCTTATGACAACAAATTCCAATGTGATACAAAAAAAAAAAAAAAAAAAAAGTTTCGGCTCCACGTGCAGACAAAAAAAAATCCACTGCTGGTGCCTCCTTTCCCTCTCTCATATTCTCTCTTTGTTTTCATTGCCCTCTTTTACCCTGGACGAAGACAAAAACACGGCACCCACCCACCCATCTGGTGAAATTAAAATATAAAATTTTTACAATTTCACGATAAGTGTCTTACAGATAACGTGAAAGAACAATTTTATCCAAAATTTTTATTTTGTTTTACAAAGTGTCAGTCAACTCCGCCGTGTAAGTTTATCTTACATTGCCGGTCCCAAGCTCGGATAAAGGAGGAGGGGGAGGGCGTCAGGTAGTCGACAGCCGGCACTCCATGATCACGTCGAATCCTTATGAAAATGAATCCAGAACGAAATCGCGCTAAAGCTAGGGCGTCACCCGTAAGTGGCGCGCTGTGTGGCCTGAGCACAGTGATAAGTGAGCAAGGGTCGCTGTATCTCCATCGGCACCCGGATACAGTGTTAAATGAGCAAGGGGGCTATAGAAACTTCTTTTCGAACGACTCCACTCAAAGTTGTTTGGGAGCATATGCTCCTATCAACTTTACACGGGACACACAAAAGAAGTACTTTGATCCTATTAGACGGGGAAGGGTGAAGAAGCTAGGACAGAAGGGTAGAGTTCAAGAGAGCAAAATGCGTTTAGGAACGTGGAATATAGGAACCTTGACGGGAAAATCTATGGAAGTAGTAGAAGTTATGGTGAGGAGAAGGATAAATATTATGTGCCTACAAGAAACTAAGTGGGTTGGTCGTAAGGCAAAGGATCTAGAAAACTCAGGGTTTAAACTATGGTATTCGGGCACAAATAGAACGAGAAACGGTGTTGGCATCATCGTGGACAAGACCTTGACACAAGATGTTGTAGATGTCAAGAGGGTAGGAGATAGAATCATGGCAATCAAGATTGTAATAGGACAAGAACTTATCAATGTGATTAGTGCGTACGCACCTCAAGTAGGGTTGGATACGAGTTCGAAGGAGAAATTTTGGGAAGACCTTGGAGACTTGGTGCAAGGAATTGCTCAGACGGAGAAGTTATTTATAGGAGGAGATTTAAATGGACACGTGGGTAGGGAGACAGGCAACTATGGAGGTTTTCATGGTGGCCATGGTTTTGGGGAGAGAAACGAGGATGGGGAAGCTATCTTGGATTTTGCAATGGCATATGATCTCTTCTTAGCCAACACATTCTTTAAGAAGAGAGAAGAACATGTGATCACCTACAAGAGTGGGTCGTCAAAAACACAAATAGATTTTCTTCTAATGAGGAGAGGGGATCGTATAACTTGTAAGGATTGCAAAGTTATACCAGGAGAGAGCGTGACTAATCAACATCGCTTGTTGGTGATGGATGTACATATCAAAAGAGTGAGAAAAAAGAACAAGACTTGGAAGTGCCCAAGGACTAGATGGTGGAATCTAAAAGAAGAAAAACAAGCCATTTTCAAAGAGAAAGTAATCACCCAGTGTGTGTGGGATAGAGAGGGGGAAGCTAACCAAATGTGGGATTCCATGGCTAGTTGTATCCGAAAAGTAGCAAAAGAGGTATTAGGAGAGTCCAAGGGCTTTGCCCCACACCAAAAGGAATCTTGGTGGTGGAATGAGGAGGTACAAGCAAAGGTGAAGGCTAAGAAGGAATGTTGTAAAGCCTTATACAAGGATATGACCGATGAAAATGGTGAAAGGTATAGAAAAGCGAAGCAAGATGCGAAGAAAGCTGTGAGAGAAGCTAAGTTAGCGGCTTATGACGATATGTATAAGCGACTAGATACCAAAGAAGGAGAGTTGGATATCTATAAACTAGCTAGAGCAAGGGAAAAGAAGACAAAGGACCTAAACCAAGTGAGGTGCATCAAGGATGAGGATGGAAAGGTTCTTGCTACAGAGAACGCGGTTAAAGACAGATGGAAAGGTTATTTTCATAATCTTTTCAATGAAGGACATGAAAGGAGTGCTTCTTTAGAGAAGTTGAGTAACTCAGAAGAGTGTAGAAACTACTCTTTTTATCGTAGAATCCGGAAGGAAGAAGTGGGTGTAGCTTTGAAGAAGATGAAGCATAGAAAAGCAGTAGGCCCAGACGATATACCAATCGAAGTGTGGAAAGTTTTGGGAGAGACAGGTATAACATGGCTCACTGACCTTTTCAATAGGATTTTGAAAACGAAGAAGATGCCGAATGAGTGGCGAATGAGCACTTTGGTGCCTATCTACAAGAATAAGGGCGATGTACAAAATTGCATGAACTATAGGGGAATTAAGATAATGAGTCATACAATGAAGCTCTGGGAGAGAGTCATTGAGCATAGATTGAGGCAAGAGACGGGTTTCGGACAACCAATTCGGGTTCATGCCAGGGCGCTCAACCATGGAGGCAATCTATCTCTTACGAAGATTGATGGAAAGATATAGAGATGGGAAAAAGGATTTACACATGGTCTTTATAGATTTGAAAAAAGCGTATGATAGGGTCCCAAGAGACATTCTTTGGAGGATTTTAGAGAAGAAAGGAGTACGAGTAGCATATATCCAAGCTATACAGGATATGTATGAAGGAGCAAAGACTGCCGTAAGAACTCATGAAGGACAAACCGAAAGCTTTCCTATAACTGTAGGATCACATCAAGGCTCATCCTTAAGTCCTTACCTTTTTGCGTTGGTAATGGATGAGTTAACAGGACATATTCAAGGTGATATTCCTTGGTGTATGCTTTTCGCAGACGATATAGTGTTGATAGATGAAACTCAGGAAGGGGTAAATGCAAAGCTTAACCTTTGGAGAGAAGTGTTGGAATCTAAAGGTTTTCGCCTAAGCCGATCAAAGACAGAATATATGGAGTGCAAGTTCAGTGCAAATGGAGGCCAAAACGAGTTAGGGGTGAGGATCGGAGATCAAGAAATACCAAAGAGCGACCGGTTTCGTTACCTAGGATCTATCTTGCAAAAGAACGGAGAATTAGATGGAGATCTCAACCATAGAATACAAGCTGGATGGATGAAGTGGAAGAGTGCATCCGGCGTGTTGTGTGACCGCCGTATGCCACTGAAGCTCAAGGGAAAATTTTATAGGACGGCAATAAGGCCGGCGATGCTGTATGGCACAGAATGTTGGGCGGTGAAGCATCAACACGTACACAAAATGGGTGTAGCGGAGATGAGGATGCTTCGTTGGATGTGTGGGCACACGAGAAAGGATAAGATTAGGAATGAGGATATCCGGGGTAAAGTAGGAGTAGCCGAAATTGAAGGAAAGATGAGAGAAAATCGGTTACGGTGGTTTGGACATGTGCAAAGAAGGCCTACTGACGCTCCGATTAGAAGATGCGACTATGGGACAGAGGTTCAGGGCCGAAGGGGCAGAGGAAGACCTAGGAAAACTTTGGAAGAGACCCTAAGAAAAGACTTAGAGTACTTGGATCTAACGGAGGACATGACACAGGACAGAACACAATGGCGTTCTAAGATTCATATAGCCGATCGCACTCAGTGACTTGGATTTTCCAAGTCTCCAACCGAGAAGTTTTCCTCACTTGGGAAATTAAGGGAACACTACCTCAACCTATATGCTCCACTCACAAAGCTTCAACATACAAGCTTCAACAAAAGAAAATTCAAAGAACTTAGCGAAGAAGGCTTTGGTGTATTTAACACAATACGTTGAAATGAAGGAAAGCTTATTTATTGATATCCCCGATAAGTTACAAATATGTACATATACTTGAGTCAAAATAAACAAACAAGAGGGAGCCTTCACAAAGGTTGCTTAGGAGAAGTCTCAGCAGTCGGTAGAGCCCCAGAAAGAGAAGGCACTGAAGGGGGATCATTCGGAGCCTCAGTATTGGACAAAACCCTAGAAGGAGGAGGCATCAGAGATTGATCATTTGGAGCTTCATTACGCGGTACAGCCCCAGAAGACGAAGGCAATAAATGCCTTTGGAACAAACCCACAAATCTCTGATGATCAAGTAAAACCTGACCATCAGATTCCTTCATCTGGTCAAGCTTCCTCTTCATGTTTGTAGCATAGTCATGTGCGAGCCGGTGCAACTGTTTATTCTCATGCTTGAGCCCTCTAATCTCCTGTTTGAGACTGATCACTTCAGCCGCCAATGATTCAACTTGGCGGGTTCGAGCAAATAGGCGTTGGGCCATATTAGACACAGAACCTGCACACTGAACACTGAGAGCCAGAGAATCCTTAACAGACAACTCATCAGACCGTTTGGAAAGTAGTCTGTTATCTTTGGGAGTGAGAAGGTTCCTGGCCACTACCGCAGCGGTCATATCATTCTTCATCACGGAATCCCCAACGGTAAGAGGACCAGTAGGGGAGACGAAGGATGGGCGCCATATGTTGTCTGGAGAAGGCGGGGCTGCCTCTTCAACAAGGTTCAAGTCAAAACGACGGTCGGAGGGGCCAGACATTTTCAAAGGTGTTGAAGAGAGAAGAGGTCGGACAAATCAAGATCTTAGAAGTGCAAGAATAGAGCTTCTACTGGTGGATATTCAAGTGTGCTTTGGAACTTAATGTCAGCCCCTATAAAAATCTGCACTCGACGAAGCTTCAGAAATCGAAGAGGCGCCTGCTCAGAAATCGAAGAGGCGTTTGCTTTCTCAAAAGCTGGGCTGCTCAGAGATTCTCAAAAGCTGGGCTGCTCAAAGACCACAAAGGCCGATCTCAGAAATCGAAGAGGCTTGCTTTCTCAAAAGCTGGGCTGCTCAGAGACCACGAGGGCCGATTTCAAAAATCAAAGAGGCACCTACTTTTCCAGCCTTGTCAGCACCTGTCACACGCACACTCAGCTTTGCGGAAATTATGGGCATTCTGTCGAAGATTTCTGGCGAAGTAGAAAGCACATGAATCGTACTGTTCAATCACCCACTTCCCACACGCAACAGTAGCTCATGGGTACCACAGATAACTTTGCCAAAGTTCTCTGACAAAGTTGAGACACGTGAAGCTTGCAGCTCCCACTACATCGCTCTGACCAAGAAGGGTAAAAGAATTGCAAAGAAATAACACTAACAAAGTTTAGACACATAAATTTTGAAGGTCTAGCTACCATATTATTACCCACAAGGGTAAAGGAACAGTACCACTGCTGGATAATTGGAAAGTCCCGGTGTGTCAACCTCTGTGCTTCGTGGCAAGGTAGACTAGCAAACATGCCCAACCTTTACTCACATTCGAGAAAACACTCCTAACAAGATTGCTTGCTCCAAAATCGAAGAGGCACCGCCCTCCAAATCTCGAGAGCCAGACTCCCAACATGATTACTTTCTCAAAAATCGAAGAGAGGGTAAAGGAACAGTACCACTGCTGGATAATTGGAAAGTCCCTGTGTGTCAACCTCTGTGCTTCGTGGCAAGGTAGACTAGCAAACATGCCCAACCTTTACTCTCATTCGAGAAAACACTCCCAACAAGATTGCTTGCTCCAAAATCGAAGAGGCACCGCCCTCCGAATCTCGAGAGCCAGACTCCCAACATGATTACTTTCTCAAAAATCGAAGAGACACCGCTCTCCGAATCTCGAGAGCCAGACCCCCAGTAGGATTGCTTTCTCAAAAATCGAAGAGGCATCGTTCTCCGAATCTCGAGAGCCAGACCCCCGACACGTCTGTAATCTTCACACGCAACATCAGCTTTCCAGATACCACAAACCACTTTTTCAAAGTGCTCTGACAGAGTTAAAACATGTGAAGCTGGCAGCTCCCACTACCGTGCTATAACCAAGCAGGGTAAAGGAATAACATTATTACTTGATGTTAGGGAGACTCCTATATATCTCGACTTCCATCCCTAACGGACAGGCAGACCTGCAAAAATGCTCAACCCTTTCTCTTATCTGAGAGGGCACTCCCAACAAAGCCTTTCGAAATATTCAGCTTTTTTTCCCCCCGATAATACCTCTGTAAACAAGCTATACTAGAGCAAGAATATCTCATATCATCAGGGTTAAAAGCAAGAGTATCCCATATCATGCTTTTTCCCTGTCTTTTCCTTTGGCCTTGTTCTTACCTGCAAGACAAGGAGAAAGAGAGCAATTAGTCAGCACTTGGAATCAAGCTTCCAGCCAGGAACTGACTGCCTGGAACCCCTTACCTGATTACTTACCTGGCATTGCTCTCGAGTACTCATCTTCAACATCTTATGCTTCCAGGGAAGATACCGCATCTGCCTGAGGAACAGATAGGGCAAGTGAGAAGGATACAAGGAAGCATGTGGAGACAAGCGTAACAGCACACGTGCCGATACATCCACTACTCTATCAAAAGCAAAAGTATCCCATATCAGTAGGGTCGAACGTACTCTAGATTTGATGGACTTGTTTTGACCCTCAAATTCTTCAGTTGGCCTTATACTCTGGAGGAAACCAGAAAACCCTCCAGCCCAGTTCAAGAATAAGCCTGTGGAAAGTTACTTCTTCAAAAGCAAAAGTATCCCATATCATATCTCCTCATTTTTCTTCTCTTTATCCTTCATGCTGCCTGCAAGATAGGGAGAATGTGAACAATCAGCCGGAGCTCTGATTGCTTACCTTGTCTGTCACCTCTTTCAGCAGATCCCCCAGCTCGGCGACTTGGGGGACTCCTACTACATGGTTTGTATCTCGCTTGACCAAGCATGAAACTACAAGTAAGCTTCAAGTGAAATTGATACATTACCTTGTGCATCTCCACCAGTTACAGATACCACCCCTGGATGGAGGAAGAGTACTTCCAGAGAAGATGCCACATCTACCTATGAGACAGATAAGGCAAGTCAAGATGATACCACACTCCGGTACTTAGAAGTTTCGTGGCTACGAGATCATTCTCCCACAATTTTTCCTAATGTCATTTGTACTAAATCATTCACTTGTACTCACTAAAGGAGAGCTTGAACCTATGTACTTGTGTAAACCCTTCACAATTAATGAGAACTCCTCTATTCCGTGGACGTAGCCAATCTGGGTGAACCACGTACATCTTGTGTTTGCTTTCCTATCTCTATCCATTTATATACTTATCCACACTAATGACCGGAGCAATCTAGCGAAGATCACAAAAAGTGACCGTTTTCGCTACCTAGGATCTATCTTGCAAGAGAACGGAGAATAAGATGGAGATCTCAACCATAGAATACAAGCTGGATGGATGAAGTGTAAGAGTGCATCCGGCGTGTTGTGTGACCGTCGTAGGCCACTGAAGCTCAAGGGAAAATTTTATAGGACGGCAATAAGGCCAGCGATGTTGTATGGCACAGAATGTTGGGCGGTGAAGCATCAACGTACACAAAATGGGTGTAGCGGAGATGAGGATGCTTCGTGGGATGTATGGGCACACGAGAAAGGATAAGATTGGGAATTAGGATATCCGAGGTAAAGTAGGAGTAGCCAAAATTGAAGGAAAGATGAAAGAAAATCGGTCCCGGTGGTTTGGACATGTGCAAAGAAGGCCTACTGACGCTCCGGTTCGAAAATGTGACTACGGGACAGAGGTTCGGGGCCGAAGGAGTAGAGGAAGACCTAGGAAAACTTTGGAAGAGACCCTAAGAAAAGACTTGAGTACTTGGATCTAACGGAGGACATGATACAAATGAGCGCAATGGCGTTCTAGGATTCATATAGCCGACCCCACTTAGTGGGAAAAGGCTTTGTTGTTGTTGTTGTTGTTGTACAAAGTGTCAGTCAAATGAGTTGAAATGTAAGTGGAAAATCCCTCTTATTGGGAGTTTGAGTTGGGGTACTGGATGTGTGGGCAGGCTTTTTGTTAAAGGATAAGCAAGAAATGATTACCAAAAAAAAGAATAAGCAAGACGTTTTGTCATTTCTACCAAAACAGGGTCAAGGTTTGGAAGGGGGCAATATCATTCTCTTATCTATAGAGTTGGATTTGCTTCCATTTGACTGTAAATAATTTGATCTTTGAATATAACAATAGCTTATCTTAGTTGTTTTGCTTTTGGTGAATGAAAATCCCCATAATTTTAATTATTTAGTGCAAAATGATGAACAATCATACTGGCTTTAGTTATTTACTTTATTTTGATCTCTACTTACTATTTTTTTTCACATAATGATTATGTATTTCAGGAATTGGGATCATTTTCTTCTATGCTTCTATAGTGTTGTCGGATTCTAGTGAGGTGGCAACCTACCCCCACTAAGTTTGACCCTTATTAGAGCAGTTCCACCGTGGGAAAAGCCCCCCATGCTATTCACTATTTAATCCACCCAGTGAACAGTAACTGCCCTTAATGAACAATAACTGTTTTTTGCATCTCCATCCCTACACTGAATAGCCCTGACAATAGGTAATAAAATATTAGTATTTTTTATTTATAAAATAATACAAAATAATTTAATTTGTAATTTCGAATAAGATTTTTAATCGTTCTAGTTGCGCTACGTGTCATTATCTGAAAAGACAATTATTGGTGATGGATTTCGATAAGATTTTTATTTACTGCCGTCGTGCCACATGTTGTTACCTTTTCAGAATCGTTGAGGATAGATTTCCGATAAGATTTTTAATCAATCACGTCACACCATGTGTCACAATCTGTTTACAATCTTTGAGGATAGATTTCGATTAGATTTTTAACGAATGATGGCATGCCACGTGACATTATCTACAACATAATCCTTTCTGAATCCTTTATATAATCCACCATCTATCCCCATAAATCTCACACCAATTTCTTAAAATCTCTATCATTATCCATAATTTATGCTTCTTTCTTCACCAAAATCAAAATTTGTTTCATTATTCATAGTTTCTGCTTCATTCTTACAATGTCTTCTTTTTCAAAGATGATGTGGGAAATCGATCAGCAAGAGGAAGAAGTGTCTAACCAATCACAAGGAATTCTCAATCTCCAGGTGGCCCAAAATGAGGGGGAAGAGGATGAGGACCGTAGAAGGAGAGATGACGAAGCAAGAATGGGCAAAGCCTCATATTCCCGTCGAGTCATCCAAGCTGTGGGTTAGATTTGTAGGCCCAGCCGTTCCGAAAACCTTGATAGAAGCATGCAAAGATGAGGTATGGAACTCTTAGACGATTATTTTGTCCATAATAGTGCATTCCCTGATACATATTTTAGACGTCGTTTTAGAATAGAACGACATTTGTTCAACAAAATCATGATTGCTGTTTGCAACCATGATTCTTTGTGCAAAAGAATGATGCTTTTGGTGCTATGGGTCTCGTTCCTGAGCAAAACATTATTGCTGCCTTGCGGATGTTTGCATATGGATCATCTGCAGACCAAGTGGATGAGATAGCGAGGATGGGGAAATAAACCATTCTTGAGTCCCTGATGAGGTTTTGCGGAGCAGTCGAATCTATCTACACTGCAGAGTACCTCCGGAGACCTACTGACATGGACTTGCAAAGGCTTATGAAGAAGGGCGAGATGCGAGGTTTTCCTAGGATGATTGGAAGCATTGACTGTAAGCACTAGACCTGGAAAAACTGTCCAAGTGCATGACAAGGTGCTTATGGGGACATAAAAGCTGCAAAAAGTATCATTTTGAAGGCGGTGGCATCTTTTGATACATGGATTTGGCATGCATTTTTCAGGGTTTCGGGAGCTCAAAATGACCTTAATGCCCTTGCCCAATTCCCAGTGTTCAACGATGTCCTGCAAGGAAGGGCACCAGAAGTCACGTACTTTGTCAATGGACATAAGTATGATGGGCCATACTACCTAGCAGATGACATTTACCCAAGGTGGTCATCGTTTGTCAAAATAGTGCCACGTCCATGAAGTGCGAAGGAAAAACACTTTGCAAGCTATCAAGAGGGGTGCAAGAAGAATGTGGAGTGTTGTTTTGGTATCCTCCAAGCTCGATGGGCGATTGTCAGGGGTGCTGCTAGAATGTTTGATGTAGAATCGCTTCGATCCATCATGATGACGTGCATCATTCTTCACAACATGATGGTGGAAAATGAATACGATTATGATGCCATTGATGAATATGAGCTAGACACGATGAACAATTCCAGAACACAAATATATTGTGCTCATGACGCAACCTAAGAACCTAGGCAACACGAGTCATTAGAAAGGGATGGATGTTACAATGAAAGGCCCATTCAACGATATACTGCACTTCAAAGGCCATATATGCACAATGCCAGACAAATTGACTTGATAGAACACCAGTGGGAATTGAAACAAGCTCAAGATACTTAAGTTCATTTAGTGTGTTTATTTTTATTTGGTGTGCTTTTTTTTTAGTTCATTTAGTGAGTTTTTTATTTATTATTTGGTATGTTTATGCAATTTTATTTGGTGTGTTTACGTCATTTGGATAAAGATTCTCTTAGTATAAATAAATTACCAAATTAAATAAATTTACTCTCACTTTAAATAAAGTACTAAATTCAATAAATTGGAAACAAGATAAAGTACTCTATTTACAACCCAAAGTGATTGGAAAATTATGAGCTCCGATTACAAAAAGTACTCTATTCATCATCACTTAACCAATTTGTGGTGCTAGGATGATCTTCTCTTATTGTGCTAGGACCATCTCCTCTTGCTCTCACTTCTCTTGCACGCCTTCTTCGCATCACGTCCGCTTTCTCCGACTTAAAAAAATATTTAGAATTTGGAGACTTCCCTTCTAAAGGCGTGTTCATAATGTCACAATCTCGTTGAGCCATTCTTTCTTCTCTAACATGTTCCCTTTCTTGCCTAAGTAGCTCTCTTTCTCTCTCATTAGCTTGAAATGCTCTCTCAACAGCTGTAGCTTTTTCCTCATCTCTAGCTTTATCAGCCACAAATTTCGCCATTTCTTATGCCAAAGTCAATTCACCTTGGTGAGCAAGTTCTTTCATATACTTTGCATAATCATTCTTGATATGATATCTTATACAAATTATGATTTTTTTTTTGGAATTTCTGATATGATTGTACCAGAAGATGAACTAAAAAATTCTGTCTTATTTGAATTGAAATTGTGGATGCAAATTTATTCCTCCTTATTCTTGGACAAAATTGTATCTACAAAACAAATAACACCTTAGGTCAAGGCCAAGAGCCTCACACGCACAAGATGAAGGGGTGGCTTTGGCCGAAGAACCTCCGATGCCAAAGTTAGAATTTTGAGGGAAAAGTTATTGGAGAATTTAGAGAATTTTAGCAAGAGAATTGGAAGTGAGTTTTGGAAAGAATGTGAGGCCTATTATAGGGGTGTGGCCGGCCTCCTTGGGTGAGAGAGGACCAACCACTTGGCTTTCTTTGTGGGCTAAGTTCTTGATTTGTGTTTAGTTGGGTATAATTGGATAATTAACTAATTAATTAGCCTTGAAGATATCTCGGCGTGGACATGTGCTGCTTGATGCCATACTTTTGGAAGAACTTCACCACATCTTTGCCCATGAATTGCGGGCCGTTGTCGGTGACGATGGACTGAGGGATGCCAAATCGGAAAATGATGCTCCTCCATATAAAGTGCTCTATGTCCGTCTGAGTCCTGGTCGTCTTGGGCGTTGCTTCTACCAATTTGGTGAAGTAATCGGTTGCCACGATCATATGCCTCTGCCCCCAGTAGAAGGCGACTAGGTCCTACTAGGTCGATTATCCACTACATGAACGGCGAAAGATTCATCTACGGGCGAAGGATTTATCTGCGGGCGTAGCTCTCCGGCAAGCAGTGATTGTACCGGCTTGTAGCATTGGCAACGGTCGCACTTTTGTACTAATTCCTTAGCATCTTAGTGCATGGTAGGCTAGTAGTAGCTCGCATTAAGAGCCTTTTGTGCTAAGGATCGACCTCTAGAGTGTTTTCCACAAATGCCTTCGTGGATTGAGCCTAGAACATTCAAGTCATCAGGAGGTGCTAGGCAGCAAAGATGTGGTCCGGTGTAGGATTTTTGGATGAGAATGTCATTCCACATATAGTAGTGTGCTGCCTTGATTTGGAGCTTCTTAGACTCCAATCTTTTCATAGGGAATGTGCCATTGAGCAGGTAGTTTACAATGGAATCTTGTTAGTTTGGAGTTGTACTAGCTTGTGACACCTCATATGTTAGTTTCGCCTTTATACTTGGCTTGTCTAGATACTCCACCAGAATAGAGTGTTTGAGTTAATGGTCAAGGGTAGAGCTTAGGCTGACTAGTGGATCCACGTGAGAGTTGTCTGCCTGTGGAATTTGAATAAGGGTGTATGTGTGAAACGCCTCAAGTAATCTAGCTAGTGATTAGTTGGGAATCAGAATGAATTGCAAGCTTTTTCACCGCCAAGTCTTTTGCCATTCGGAGGCTTGCTAGTAGGGCTTCGTATTCTACTTCGTTATTGGATGCTTTGAAGCCTAGAGTGATCGTCTGTTCAAGCATCAAACTGTTTAGGTGACAAGGAATACGCCTACTCTCGAACCTTTGTAGTTGGATGCGCTGTGGACATGCAAATGCCAAAAGTCTCCATCGGGTGGAGTAGGCGCTGCTAGGGCATGCTCGGCTACCTCTAGGGTGTCGTTGGGCTGCTCTGTTGTGTTGTGAATGCGTGGTAGGGAGCCGTGGAGCTGGGGCCATTTTACATACAGCATGAGATGCTCAACTGTTGGTATTAGGCCACTCTAGAGTTGAATTATAGAGTAAGGGTCAGCTGAGGCCGTGTGACACATAGTAGGAAGTGGTGCTCAACTGTTGGTACATGTTGCTTCTATGTAGAATCTTTTGGAGCGATGAGGACAAAACTTGCTTTCGATTGTGTCTTTCTAGTGTTCGTCTGCCTTGGCGTGTCTTTTGGAATGAGTTGTTGCATTCGTTAGAAAACTTTGCATCCATTAGGGTCTACGCCTTTATCGTCACGCGTTTGGATTAGGCGGAATAATGCGTCATGAGGATGACTGCGTGTGTTTGAAGGTAAAACTTTGAGCTTCCGGGTTGCAACAACTACCACCAAAGTTAGCTTTTGAATTTCTGATTGCATTGAGGATAACTTTTGAACTATGAAATACAAGTAGTCGGGCCCCTAGCTCTTCTCGCATGATGGTAGAGCTTATTGCTGATTTAGATACCATCAAACATGCGAATAAGTCCTTCGGTGTTTCTGGTTTGGATAGTAGGGAGGTGATGTCAGGTACTTCTTCAAGTCTTTGAATGTGCAGGTGATGTCAGGTACTTCTTCAAGTCCTTGAATGTGCATTGGCGAGCCTCGTCCTAAAGTGCATGCTTATCTGCCAGAGCGAAAGAGTTTGCTAGAGTTAGATCTTCTTTCATGATTAATTTTTCGAATAGTGGGTGGTATGCTGGAAGTCATTTTTGGAAGGCTGCTCTAGCTATTGAGTCGTTACATCTGACTATCCTTGCCTTCTCTGCTTTGAACCTCTTCACATATTCGCGAAGTGACTCATTTGGGTTCTTTTTGATGTTGAACAAATGGTTGGACTTCTTTTTGATTGAGCGATAAGATGAATATTCTTTGGTGAAAACCAAAGAAAGTTCGTTGAAACTCCGGATGGATTGTGGGGGTAGGGTGTAGAACCAATCTTGCGCCTCGCCTTATAGAGTGGTGGCGAATCTCTTGCACATGAGATTGTCGTTGTTTGGATAGAGGATCATTGTGCTTCGGTAGTGCTTTAAGTGTCTCTCTAGGTTTTCATCCCTTTTGAAAGATGTGAAATGTGGTATGCTGAACTCGCATGAAGGCTGTGCCTGCTCGATCTCGTCCGTGAAGGTTGACCTGCTTATGTTGGTCATGTTCTATCATAGTGCCTCGTCGGTGACCTCGTTGCGTTAGAAATTGTGCAATCGTTTGGTCGAGAGTCTCTCTACTTCTTCATGAATTTTCCTTTGTTAGGGTAGTAGAGCTCTTAGCCCTCAGTCGTGACTTGCTTGTCTGGGTTACTCTTCCATGTGTTTGGCTCGTCTATGCCGCAGATGCGATGCGTGTGGTGCGTTTCTAGCAGGTGAGATAGTTCTTCGCAGGCTGCTGGTTGAACTTAAGTTGGATTGAGTAACTGTTTCTCTCTGTCCGTCGTGCTGCCTACTTCGATGTGAGGTGAAAGATGTTTCTTGCGGGCTTTGCCGCGAATGAGCACTTCCCTTAGAAAGTTGCTGATGTTGACTATCAGAGTGTGACCCTAACTATGAATATATGCTTGTCCGTGGGCTTAGTCGAGAGTGCACGCTCCTTTGTGCGCTAAGATGGGGAGTATATGTTATCTTGGGGGCCTATTCGAGAGTTTACACTGCCCGAACGCTCGGTGCGTGGCTAGTCGAGTGGCTGTTTGCCGGAACCCTACTAGAGAGGTTCTTTTTCTACCCTTGTCTTACTTCGGGACACCTCGTCAGGGCACGTTGCATCTGGGTACGCTGTAAGAGCTGGTTTACCAAGGTCGTCTGCTGTGCGAGGGCGCTCGTTAATTCTATGACTTGTCGAGACAAGTGTTGTTTTCCATTTGGATCAGAATAACTTAGAAGGAATGTGTCTCCTTGATCAATGGAAGTGTGGTAGACTCTGGGCGTAAGATTTGAGTTGGGAAATGTCAAATCCATAGAAAAATGTGATGAAAATGCTCCTGGTTCGATCGTCGGTCCGAAAATTTGGAGTCAGGATGGTTGAACTAATCTTGGATCTATTTAGGCTGCTTGGAAGGCCACGGGAACAGGCTGGGCCATGGGAGTAGGCTACTTAGTGGGAGCAGGCTGGGCTATGGGAGCAGGCTGAGCCACGGGAGCATGCTCGACCACGAGAGTGGGCTGTTTGGCTGGAGCAGGTTGGGCCATGGGAGTGGGCTGCTTGGTGTGTGCTGCATGTGGATGCAAGGCTTGGGCTCGGCTTGGCATCGTGTTAGGCTCGCGTTGGGATTGGAGTGACATGGCTTAGGCCGTGAGCCTTGGATGGCACGGCTCGAGCCATGGTGGTGACAACATGGACCTCGCTACAGGTGGCTATCGTGGTGGCCATCGCAGTGGTTCCCGTGGTGTCAACTCGTGGTGGTGGTGCCGCCCCACTTATTGTGACATTTAGCCTTGTGGATCATCGCGGTCCCATCTCTTGAATATTGGAATTTTCACTTGTTGAATTTTCTAAATTTCTAGCCATTGTACTTCTCTTTTAGGTTTTATCAAAGAATTTTTGCAAATAAAAAATTCTAAAAATAAGAACGTACAAAAAATCTACAAATGGACAAGAAAATAGAAAACCTTGGATGTTAGAGTGTTCTACGAGTGTGGGACTCAACTCTCAATGAAAGCACCAATTTGTGGATGCAAATTTCTTCTTCCTTGTTCTTGGACAAAATTGTATCTACAAAACAAATAACACCTTAGGTCAAGGCCAAGAGCCTCATGCGCCCACGATGAATTGGGGCAGGGCTTTGGCGGAAGAACCTCCAATGCCAAAGTTAGAGAATTTTAGCAAGAGAATTGGAAGTGAGCTTTGGAGAGAATGTGAGGCCTTTTATAGGGGTGTGGCCGACCTCCTTGGGTAAGAGAGGACCGGCCACTTGGCTTTCTTTGTGGGATATGTTCTTGATTTGTGTTTAATTGGGTATAATTGAATAATTAACTAATTAATTAGCCAATTAATAGAATAATTGCCTAATTGATTAACTAATTAATATAATAAAAAGGGAAAGATTTGGGAGTTACCTTGTGGAGAGGATTGGATGAAATAAGTTTTGAATTGTTACCTATTTGGGCAGTTTTGACTTGGTTGAGGGACGATTGTCCGCTGCTTGCGCGTAGGAATCCCGATATACCTCAAGGGTATTTTTGTCCCTTTTTATCCAAAGTTTCACGTGTCACCTTGTGATTATTTTTAGCTCCACAAAAATTACTTTTTAACAATGCATCTACCTCTTTAAATAAATATAATTTGCCAATGCCTGATAAAAAAAATGTTGGAAATTAAAAATAAACTTTTAAGAGAAGAATTTAATTATGATTGTGAAGAATTGTCCAAAAAACATGAAATTTTAAAATCACAGCTTAATAAAGATAAAAAAATATGTGTATGATTCTGTTATAGATATTGTACATACAAAAAAAGGAGGATTATTTTTTGTATACAGTCATGGTGGAACTGGAAAAACTTTTTTATGGGATACAATTATTAGTAAACTTAGATCTAAAGACAAAATTGTTTTAGTTATGGCTTCTTCAGGAATAGCATCCTTGTTATTACCAAGTAGTCGAACAGCTCATTCAAGATTTAAAATTCCATTGGTTATTACTGATACCTCAATTTGTCCAATAAAAAAAACACTCATCTTACTAAATTAATTGGAAAAATTGATTTAATTATATGGGGTGAGGCACCTATGATTCATAAATATTGTTTTGAAGCATTGGATAAATCACTTTGTGACATTTTATCACATTTAAACGCTCCAAATAACAATGTTCCATTTGGTGGTAAACAATTTATTAGGTGGTGATTTTCGACAGTTATTACTTGTTATTCTTGGAGCAAGTAAAGAAGATATTATAAATTCCACTTTAAATAGCTCTTATTTGTGGTGATATTTCAAAATTTTTCGTTTAAAAGAAAATATGAGATTGTCAAGAAATGATTTAACTTTTGATGAAAAAGAAAAAATCAAAGAATTAGCAGTTTGGATTTTACAAGTGGGTGATGGACAAATTGATAACACATATAATATAATTGATTCAAATGATATGGACACATCTTTTGTTCAAGTATTTGAAGATTTGATAATTCATTCTTCTACAAATCCAATTTCTTCAATTTTTTTAGCAAGTATCCTGATTTTGAAAATTCTTTTAACAATTTTATTTATCTAAGAGAATGAGCTATTATAATACCTTGAAACACAACTGTATCAGATGTAAATAATTATATAATTAATTTAGTACCTGGAGAAGATCATGCTTTTTTAAGCTATGATTATTTGTGTTCTTCAAATTCAAATGTTGAAAATCTTCAAACGATGTATCCTACAGAATTTAAAAAAAAACTTGAATTCAATGGTTTGCCTGGACGTAACTTAATTTTAAAAATTAGAATGCCAATTATGTTGTTAGGAAATTTAAATCAGCCTCTTGGTTTATGCAATGGAACTACATTGGTTGTTACATAGTTATTTAATATAGTTATTGAAGCTAAAATACTTGCTGGAACCAATATTGGTCATTAAGTTTTCATACCGAGTATCACTCTTGCAGCAACTGAAAGTAAATGGCCTTTTATTTTTAAAAGACGTCAGTTTCCAGTTAGACCATATTATGCAATGACAATAAATAAAAGCCAAGGACAATCATTACAACAAGTTGGATTGTATCTTCCTGAACCCATTTTCACTCATGGTCAATTGTATGTTGCATTATCTAGAGTTACATAAAGAGAAGGTCTAAAGATTTTGATAGGAAATGGAGAAAACAATTCAAACAATTATACTAAAAATATAGTATTCAAAGATGTTTTGCAAAATTTGGACTCAGGTTTTTAACTTCATAAATGCATATCCAAGAATTTATGCATTCATCATGTACTAATCAAATTGTGTATCTGTAAGTTCTGGTAAGCTTTCGAACTTTCTCATCATACCTGATTTAAAGTTTTTTTTTACAGGTATGTATATAGCTAACTGACCCAATTTAGTATTTCATTTCAATTGTTTGGGAGCATATGCTCCTATCAACTTTACACGGGACACACAAAAGAAGTACTTTGATCCTATTAGACGGGGGAGGGTGAAGAAGCTAGGACAGAAGGGTAGAGTTCAAGAGAGCAGAATGCGTTTAGGAACATGGAATATAGGAACCTTAACGGGAAAATCTATGGAAGTAGTGGAAGTTATGGTGAGGAGAAGGATAAATATTATGTGCCTACAAGAAACTAAGTGGGTTGGTCGTAAGGCAAAGGATCTAGAAAACTCAGGGTTTAATCTTTGGTATTCGGGCACAAATAGAACGAGAAACGGTGTTGGCATCATCGTGGACAAGACCTTGACACAAGATGTTGTAGATGTCAAGAGGGTAGGAGATAGAATCATGGCAATCAAGATTGTAATAGGACAAGAACTTATCAATGTGATTAGTGCGTACGCACCTCAAGTAGGGTTGGATACGAGTTCGAAGGAGAAATTTTGGGAAGACCTTGGAGACTTGGTGCAAGGAATTGCTCAGACGGAGAAGTTATTTATAGGAGGAGATTTAAATGGACACGTGGGCAGGGAGGTTTTGGGGAGAGAAACGAGGATGGGGAAGCTATCTTGGATTTTGCAATGGCATATGATCTTTTCTTAGCCAACACCTTCTTTAAGAAGAGAGAAGAACATGTGATCACCTACAAGAGTGGGTCGTCAAAAACACAAATAGATTTTCTTCTAATGATGAAAAGGGATCGTATAACTTGTAAGGATTGCAAAGTTATACTGGAAGAGAGCTTGGCTAATCAACATCGCTTGTTGGTGATGGATGTACATATCAAAAGAGTGAGAAAAAAGAACAAGACTTGGAAGTGCCCAAGGACTAGATGGTGGAATCTAAAAGAAGAAAAACAAGCCATTTTCAAAGAGAAAGTAATCACCCAGTGTGTGTGGGATAGAGAGGGGGAAGCTAGCCAAAGGTGGGATTCCATGGCTAGTTGTATCCGAAAAGTAGCAAAAGAGGTATTAGGAGAGTCTAAGGGCTTTGCTCCACACCAAAAGGAATTTTGGTGGTGGAATGAGGAGGTACAAACAAAGGTGAAGGCTAAGAAGGAATGTTGTAAAGCCTTATACAAGGATAGGACCGATGAAAATGGTGAAAGGTATAGAAAAGCGAAGCAAGAGGCGAAGAAAGCTGTGAGAGAAGCTAAGTTAGCGGCTTATGACGATATGTATAAGCGACTAGATACCAAAGAAGGAGAGTTGGATATCTATAAACTAGCTAGAGCAAGGGAAAAGAAGACAAGAGACCTAAACCAAGTGAGGTGCATCAAGGATGAGGATGGAAAGGTTCTTGCTACAGAGAACGCGGTCAAAGACAGTTGGAGAGGTTATTTTCATAATCTTTTCAATGAAGGACATGAAATGAGTGCTTCTTTAGGGGAGTTGAGTAACTCAGAAGAGTGTAGAAACTACTCATTTTATCGTCAAATCCAGAAGGAAGAAGTGGTTGTAGCTTTGAAGAAGATGAAGCATAGAAAAGCAGTAGGCCCAGACGATATACTGATCGAAGTGTGGAAAGTTTTGGGAGAGACATGTATAACATGGCTCACTGACCTTTTCAATAGGATTTTGAAAATGAAGAAGATGCCAAGCAAGTGACGAACGAGCACTTTGGTGCCTATCTACAAGAATAAGGGCGACGTACAAAATTGCATGAACTATAGGGGTATTAAGCTAATGAGTCATACAATGAAGCTCTGGGAGAGAGTCATTGAGCATAGATTGAGGCAAGAGACACGGGTTTCGGACAACCAATTCGGGTTCATGCCAGGGCGCTTAACCATGGAGGCAATCTATCTCTTACGAAGATTGATGGAAAGATATAGAGATGGAAAAATGGATTTACACATGGTCTTTATAGATTTGGAAAAAACATATGATAGGGTCCCAAGAGACATTCTTTGGAGGATTTTAGAGAAGAAAGGAGTACGAGTCGCATATATCCAAGCTATAAAGGATATGTATGAAGGAGCAAAGACTGCCGTAAGAACTCATGAAGGACAAACCGAAAGCTTTCCCATAACTGTAGGATTACATCAAGGCTCATCCTTAAGTCCTTACCTTTTTGCGTTGGTAATGGATGAGTTAACAGGACATATTCAAGATGATATTCCTTGGTGTATGCTTTTCGCAGATGATATAGTGTTGATAGATGGAACTCAGGAAGGGGTAAATGCAAAGCTTAACCTTTGGAGAGAAGTATTTGAATCTAAAGGTCTTCGCCTAAGCCGATCAAAGACAAAATATATGGAGTGCAAGTTCAGTGCAAATGGAGGCCAAAACGAGTTTGGGGTGAGGATCGGAGATCAAGAAATACCAAAGAGCGACCATTTTCGTTACCTAGGATCTATCTTGCAAAAGAACGGAGAATTAGATGGAGATCTCAACCATAGAATACAAGCTGGATGGATGAAGTGGAAGAGTGCATCCGGCGTGTTGTGCGACCGCCGTATGCCACTGAAGCTCAAGGGAAAATTTTATAGGACGGCAAAAAGGGCGGCGATGCTGTATGGCACAGAATGTTGGGCGGTGAAACATCAAAACGTACACAAAATGGGTGTAGCGGAGATGAGGATACTTCGTTGGATGTGTGGGCACACGAGAAAGGATAAGATTATGAATGAGGATATCCGGGGTAAAGTAGGAGTAGCCGAAATTGAAGGAAAGATGAGAGAAAATCGGTTACGGTGGTTTGAACATGTGCAAAGAAGGCCTACTGACGCTCCGATTAGAAGATGCGACTATGGGACAGAGGTTCCGGGCCGAAGGGGTAGAGGAAGATCTAGGAAAACTTTGGAAGAGACTCTAAGAAAAGACTTAGAGTACTTGGATCTAACAGAGGACATGACACAAGACCGAGCCCAATGGCCTTCTAAGATTCATATAGCCGACCCCACTCAGTGACTTGGATTTTCCAAGTTTTCAACCGAGAAGTTTTCCTCACTCGGGAAATTAAGGGAACACTACCTCAACCTACATGCTCCACTCACAAAGCTTCAACATACAAGCTTCAACAAAAGAAAAATTCAAAGAACTTAGCGAAGAAGGCTTTGGTGTATTTAACACAATACGTTGAAATGAAGCAGAGCTTATTTATTGATATCCCCGATAAGTTACAAATATGTACATATACATGAGTCAAAATAAACAAACAAGAGGGAGCCTTCACAAATGTTGGTTAGGAGAAGTCTCAGCAGTCGGTAGAGCCCCAGAAAGAGAAGGCACCGGAGGGGGATCATTCGGAGCCTCAGTACTGGACAGAACCCTAGAAGGAGGAGGCATCAGAGGTTGATCATTTGGAGCTTTATTACGCGGTGCAGCCCCAGAAGACGAAGGCAATAAATGCCTTTGGAACAAACCCACAAACCTCTGATGATCAAGTAAAACCTGACCATCAGATTCCTTCATCTGGTCAAGCTTCATCTTCATGTTTGTAGCATAGTCATGTGCGAGCCGGTGCAACTGTTTATTCTCATGCTTGAGCCCTCTAATCTCCTGTTTGAGACTCATCACTTCAGCCGCCAATGATTCAACTTGGCGGGTTCGAGCAAATAGGCGTTGGGCCATATTAGACACAGAACCTGCACACTGAACATTGAGAGCCAGAGAATCCTTAACAGCCAACTCATCAGATCGTTTGGAAAATAGTCTGTTATCTTTAGGAGTGAGAAGGTTCCTAGCCACCACCGCAGCGGTCATATCATTCTTCATCACGGAATCCCCAACGGTAAGAGGACCAGTAGGGGAGACGAATGATGGGCGCCATATGTTGTCTGGAGAAGGCGTGGCTGCCTCTTCAACAAGGTTTAAGTCAAAACGACGGTCGAAGGGGCCAAACATTTTCAAAGGTGTTGAAGAGAGAAGAGGTCGGACAAATCAAGATCTTAGAAGTGCAAGAATGGAGCTTCTACTGGTGGAGATTCAAGTGTGCTTTGGAACTTAATGCCAGCTTCTATAAAAATCTGCACTCGACGGAGCTTCAGAAATCGAAGAGGCGCCTGCTCAGAAATCGAAAAGGCGTTTGCTCTCTCAAAAGCTGGGCTGCTCAGAGACCACGAGGGTCGATCTCAGAAATCGAAAAGGCGTTTGCTTTCTCAAAAGCTGGGTTGCTCAAAGACCACGAAGGCCGATCTCAGAAATCGAAGAGGCGCTTGCTTTTTCAAAAGCTGGGCTACTCAGAGACCACGAGGGCCAATCTCAGAAATCGAAGAGGCACTTACTTTTTGAGCCTTGTCAGCACCTGTCACACGCACACTCAGCTTTGCAGAAATTACGGGCATTCTGTTGAAGATTTCTGGTGAAGTAGAAAGCATATGAATCTTACTATTCAATCACCCACTTTCCACACGCAACATTAGCTCATGGGTACCACAGATAACTTTGCCAAAGTTCTCTGACAAAGTTGAGAGACGTGAAACTTGCAGCTCCCACTACATCGCTCTGACCAAGAAGGGTAAAAGAATAGCAAAGAAACAGCACTAACAAAGTTTAGACACATAAATTTTGAAGGTCTAGCTACCATATTATTACCCACAAGGGTAAAGGAACAGTACCACTGCTGGATAATTGGAAAGTCCCTGTGTGTCAACCTCTGTGCTCCATGGCAAGGTAGACTAGCAAACATGCCCAACCTTTACTCACATTCGAGAAAACACTCCCAACAAGATTGCTGGCTCCAAAATCGAAGAGGCACTGCCCTCCGAATCTTGAGAGCCAGACTCCCAACATGATTACTTTCTCAAAAATCGAAGAGACACCGCTCTCCGAATCTCGAGAGCCAGACCCCCAGCAGGATTGCTTTCTCAAAAATCGAAGAGGCATCGTTCTCCAAATCTCGAGAGCCAGATCCCCGACAGGATTGCTTGTTCGAAAACCGAAGAGGCACCACTTTCTCAACTTCGAGAGCCAGACCTCCTTGGATAAAGCTTGTCTGTAATCTTCACACGCAATATCAACTTTCTAGATACCACAGACCACTTTTTCAAAGTGCTCTGACAGAGTTAAAACATGTGAAGCTGGTAGCTCCCACTCCACTACCGTGCTATGACCAAGCAGGGTAAATGAATAGCATTACTACTTGTTGTTAGGGAGACTCCTATATATGTCGACCTCCATCCCTAACGGACAGGCAGACCTGCAAAAATGCTCAACCATTCATCATATCTGAGAGGGCACTCCCAACGAAGCCTTTCGAAATATTCAGCTTTCTTTCCCCCCGATAATACCTCTGCAAACAAGCTATACTAGAGCAAGAATATCTCATATCATCAGGGTTAAAAGCAAGAGTATCCCATATCATGCTTTTTCCCTGTCTTTTCCTTTGGCCTTGTTCTTACCTGCAAGACAAGGAGAAAGAGAGCAATCAGTCAGCATTTGGAATCAAGCTTCCAGTCAGGAACTGACTGCCTGGAACCTCTTACCTGATTACTTACCTGGCATTGCTCTCGAGTACTCATCTTCAACATCTTATGCTTCCAGGGAAGATACCGCATCTGCCTGAGGAACAGATAGGGCAAGTGAGAAGGATACAAGGAAGCATGTGGAGACAAGCGTAATAGCACACATGCCGATACATCCACTACTTTGTCAAAAGCAAAAGTATCCCATATTAGCAGGGTCGAACGTACTCTAGATTTGATGGACTTGTTTTGACCCTCAAATTCTTCAGTCGGCCTTATACTCTGGAGGAAACCAGAAAACCCTCCAGCCCAGTTCAAGAATAAGCCTGTGGAAAGTTACTTCTTCAAAAGCAAAAGTATCTCATATCATCTCTTCTCATTTTTCTTCTCTTTATCCTTCATGCTGCCTGCAAGATAGGGAGAATGAGAACAATCAGCCAGAACTCAAAATCAAACTTCTGATCTGGGACTGATTGCTTACCTTGTCTGTCACCTCTTTCAGCAGATCCCCTAGCTCGGCGACTTGGGGGACTCTTACTACATGGTTTGTATCGCGCTTGACCAAGCCTGAAACTACAAGTAAGCTTCAAGTGAAATTGATACATTACCTTGTGCATCTCCACCAGTTAAAGATACCACCCCTGGATGGAGGAAGAGTACTTCCAGAGAAGATGCCACATCTACCTATGAGACAGATAAGGCAAGTGAAGACAATACCACACTTCGGTACGTAGAAGTTTTGTGATTACGATATCATTCTCCCCTAATATTTCCTAATGTCATTTGTATTAAATCATTCACTTGTACTCACTAAAAGAGAGCTTGAACCTATGTACTTGTGTAAACCCTTAACAATTAATGAGAACTCCTATATTCCGTGGACGTAGCCAATCTGGGTGAACCACGTAGATCTTGTGTTTGCTTTCCTGTCTCTATCCATTTTTATACTTATCCACACTAATGACCGGAGCAATCTAGCCAAGATCACAAAAAGCGACCGTTTTCGCTACCTAGGATCTTCTTGCAAAAGAACGGAGAATTAGATGGAGATCTCAACCATAGAATACAAGCTGGATGGATGAAGTGGAAGAGTGCATCCGGCGTGTTGTGGGATTGTCGTAGGCCACTGAAGCTCAAGGGAAAATTTTATAGGATGGCAATAAGGCCAGCGATGCTGTATGGCACAGAATGTTGGGCGGTGAAGCATCAACACGTACACAAAATGGGTGTAGCGGAGATGAGGATGCTTCGTGGGATGTGTGGGCACACGAGAAAGGATAAGATTGGGAATGAGGATATTCGAGGTAAAGTAGGAGTAACCGAAATTGAAGGAAAGATGAGAGAAAATCGTTTACGGTGGTTTGGACATGTGCAAAGAAGGCCTACTGACGCTCCGGTTCGAAGATGTGACTACGGGACAGAGGTTCAGGACTGAAGGGGTAGAGGAAGACCTAGGAAAACTTTGGAAGAGACCCTAAGAAAAGACTTAGAGTACTTGGATCTAACGGAGGACATGACACAAAACCGAGCGCAATGACGTTCTAGGATTTATATAGCCGACCCCACTTAGTGGGAAAAGGCTTTGTTTTTGTTGTTGTTGTTGTTGTGTATTTCAATGGTTTATTCTATTCTCTTTTGCTTGGAGGTATGAATTTACTTGGAAATGTTTATATGCAGTTTGAATATGCCATTAGACAAACTATGGTTTGTTCCTATATTCAATAATTTCTTTTCATTTTATTTTATATTCATCAAGTTCCAATTTACACCATTGGAAGATGTTATCTAATTCCAAGATTTAATTGCTTCTGTACCCATATACAGCAATCAAACACTCTCAACGAAGACCCACTTTCTCCCTCTCTGTCATGACAATTGCTGCGGAGAACCAAGCCCCAGAGAAGGTGACAATCTATCCTTCCCAAATTGCACAATTACAAGATATCATCAAATGCTTATTATTCTGATTATAATTAAATTTCACAATTCTTATCAAGTGCTTTTCCACCAGCTTAGCTAGACCACTACTGCCAGAACCAACTGATCCAAAGCCAATCAATCATACCACAGCTCACGCAAGAACCATGCTACCACCAATTGATAAGTAATTTAAGCTACCACCATTCTTAAGCTTAATTAAGGCATATGGAGAAATTTTATCTCTGGTGGCAGCTTCCCCATTTATACTCTGGATGTTCATCTTAAACCCCTCATTTAATAGCTAAGCTATTAGTCATCCGTTTAAAGCAGGTCAAAAGAACAAAGGCTTTGTATATATATTAGTAGCAACTGATTCCCTTGAAGAGAAAAGATGGAAATGATGATCTCTGTATTACACCAAGACACCAAACCAGGTGTATCTGATCCATCTTTCTCCACCTTTTTATTTCATTTTTAGAATAAAAATACTAGAAAATTAAGATTAAGTAATAATTTTAACTATTGTTCGTATTAAAACTATTTAACTAAATTATACTATTTAAACCAAAACATATAAACAATATGATATAATTTTGACAAAAAACATCTTATCACATTATTTCATTTTCAACTCGATTCAATGCTATAATCTATTAATTTCCCTTGCAATCACTTTTATTTTAACATGGTTTGTCATTTAAAATTACTGGTTAGCTTGATGTGGCTGGAATATCCAGTGTGTAGATGAATGCAATAAAGATTAGATAATGTGATGCTCACTGCTTTTCATCACCACAATCTCTAAATTAATGGTGCATGTAGTTTCACTTCTTTATCACATTCCATTTTAAATTGTTCATAAATACAATGAAATCATATATGCGGTGCTTGCTGAAAAGTTCGTGGTGCTCACTGTTTGTCATGTGTTCTCCGACCAAATATTGCATGTGGAATTCACCGTATTCGGACAAATTACCTGTGGTGCTCTTTGTCATGTTTTTTCTGTTCAAATTTCGGGTTTGCGGCTTTTGGGGTTTTGTTTCTAGCCTCAGATCTTACATTTGGTTTAATTTGATTTTGGTTTCAACTTCAGGAGTTAAAACACTTTCTAGGGTTATAAACAGATTTCCACATGTATGTAAATAATATTGTTTTAATGGTTTGAAGAATATGGAGAAGTTACTTCAAAATTAAAATTCAATGGTAGTTTATTGGTGTAAATTATGTTACTCTCAATAATTTTTCTGTTATTTTTCACAGTGCCTTTTTATTTTTATTTTTTTTATAGGTTATATATGATGTGAAAATTAACTTGACACACAAATTAAACCCTATGGATGACAATTGTAGTATATGAGCAAATAGGGATCGTTCTAAACCGGGGATTAACTAGGGATGCTAATCAATGTGAAACTGACTCAAGAACATAAAAACATAATGTAGAACACTAAACTAGACTCAATTAATGCAAAACTAGAGTTTAAAACACTTAAATCAACCAAAAACTCAAAACAGCAACTAAAAGACTCAAAACTGCCTTAAAACCACTTTCTGGGCAGTTTTGAGTACCTAACACTAATTTGGACGAAATTGGACTATAACTTAACTCAAAGCACTTAAAAACACAAACTAAATTGATTTCTAACTAATCTAACACTTTAAAATCAATGGGGGAATGATTTTGACGAAATTAAAACTTTAAAACTCAAACTTTAAAAACAAAGGTAAAGCAAAACAGATTGTGATTAAATAGAATGGTGAGAAGCTAGTTAGAGGATTCCTTATCCACACATGAACATATGCATACAACTCGATCTCCAATTACTCTTTCAACAAACCATGAATGACAATGCCCCAAATTAACTAGATTGCACCAATTAATTCTCAGATTTCCCTAGATTCATTGAATTGAATGGAATACGCATTACAACCAAATTATTCTTATCAAGGACCCTAACTATGGAATACGCATGATAGAGACACATATCAAAGATCATTAAGTTCAATGGAAATCATAAGCATTGACGAGGCATTCATAACTATGGGATACGCATGTTACTCTTGCCTAGGATTTACTTAACGCAATCGTGACTAGCGACTTTCACTACTTATGAATACAAGTTAATAACGATTAGGTGAAATTCCCTTATATCCTAGCATCAAGTTTAAGCATGCAAATTAAGTGTCGACCCTCAACCCACATACATAAACAAGTTATCAATCAAATAGATAAGTAAATCACATTCACAATTTCTGAAATCATAATTGGAAGAAATCAAATCATATAAAACATATGTCCATGGCTTCAAATTCACCTCTAACTAAAAAGAAATTAGTTCCACATGTTTAACATAATTGAAAAGCAAGTTAAATTAAACATGAAAACAGAAACAAAGAAAGAAAGAACTCTAGAAACTCCAATGGTTGAAGATTGCATGCGACAAAGCCTTCCTCCTCTCCAAAGGTCACGGCAAAGCTCCTCTCTTTGGTGGAATGGAAGTGTTGCGGCAAAAGGATGGGGGAAGGTTAGAAAATATGGAAGAATGGTGGTAGATGGCTTGCGGCAAGGAAGAAAAATGGCTAGAATTGTGTTTTTGAGGTTTTTGGATGTGTAGAATGGTGTGGCTGGAAGTATGGACGAAAATTAGGTGATTCAACCCTAAAATATGTATTTATAGGCACCACAAAACCCTAGAGAAATCAGCACAAGTAATGGGCTAGGGTTTAGGGTGCGGCAAGGGTAGAGATCCACAATGAATTAGGGTTTCTAGAAAGCCTTGCAAGGCAAGGAAATTAGAAATTTTAAAGGCCTAGGTGCGGCAAATTAGTGGGCTAGGGTTTGGGTTTGTAGATAGGGCTTCTAGAAAGCCCAAAACCAAGAATAGAAACTCTCGAAAATGGAAACCTCCAAGAATAGAAACTTCCAACTTTAGAAACTTTGGTTTCTAATTCTGAATTCTTTGTTCTTCACATTCATTTCTTCATTTCTTAAGCTCCTTTGCCCTTCAAACACGTCCATTCCTTGTGCTCCAAGCATGTACTTTCCAATTTAAGCTCATTTTTGCTCTAAAATGCACCAAAATGCACTTTCTTGCTTCAATTGCCATATGAACCTACAAACACACGAAACTAGCTTAAATCACTATAATAAACAATAACTAACAACGTAAATGCAAGAAAACAAGATAACAAAGTCGCATAAATATGCTCCTATCAAATTCCCTCACACTTAGCTTTTGCTAGTCCTCGAGCAAAATAAAGAATTAAAGAAAAACAAAACGAACAAAACAAACAAAACACAACCTAAACCTTCCAACATTTACCTCAGGGATTTCCAATACACATGACATGTTAAAAATCATCATTCCCACAGATTTTAGTCATCTTTACACTTAAGCACACACTTAATCATAGTCACCACGTACTAGTTCACATTTAACCAATTAAAACATGATTTTGAACGTAGTAACATGCCTTAGAGAATTTGCTCAATTCCTTACTAGATATGCACTCAATTTTCACACAGATTTTCTGACTACACACCCTATACTAGTTATATGTGAGAAGATTGATGTAAATATGAAAACGAATGCTCATATATATGTTATAACAAGGAAAGCTTTCTCTGAATTTAATAAGCATGTATATGATCTCATGAAAGGAATGCTACTACTTAGATGCGAGAACCAGTGACACCATATGCTCATACCAATCCCAAACTCCACAAATTGAAATACATAACACTCAAGATAGAAGTTAAGGGTTGTAACGGGGCTTGGGGTATTGGCTAACAAAGAAAGGTGAAGGGTAAACAAACGTTCTTAAAACAATAGTAAGCAAAGCAATGAAATTGACTCTTCGAATTCACTTTTGAATGCAAAAATCAACTTTTAAACTCAAAGGGGAAATTCATGCAACACTTGGGGTCAAATTCAATGTTTTGGACCCCTTCTTCAACAACCAACACCTTAGAGCTCATTTCCATGCTCTTTCAACTCTTTTTCACACTTTTCTCAACATTTTTCTTTTTTTCTTCTTTTTTCTACGAATTTTCTTTCTTTTTTTTTTCTCGTGCCTCAAAATAGACTTTGGCACATCCACCTATCAAAAATCCTTCCCCCACACTTGTTTTCTGCACACCCTCAATCAAAAGGAATTCATTTTAAGTCATGCTTACTATGCTTCAAGAACAAGGGTATGGATGGTCCTAATCTAGGCTAGGTAAGGATAATGTGGGTTAACAAACAATATAGGCTAAACAAGGCTCAACGGGTTTAAACCTACAAAAACAAATGCATGGAATGAAGGCTTTTTGGCTATGGTGGTAACTACTAAACAACTTTATCTTGAATATGTGTTATGCAATTCAATAACATATTTTGAATGAAATTGGCATGAGTTCTAGCATTTGGAACTAAATGATGAAACGCCTTCTAAGTAGTAACCAAGCAAAGAATAATGAGATCATGCAACGACTTTAGAAAACAAGAATGCACAGATTTTAACTCTCCAAATAAAGTTTTAGGCTCAAGTCTCTCAGGGTTGTAGCTTTAGTTTGAGTTTCTTCCTTCAAGCATGTCACAAAAACTTATTTTTTCCTTAAGAGCATATTTATGCGACTTAGTTGGCTTGTTCTTAAGCATTTATGTTGTTTTTCTTTAGTTATTTTAGTGTTTAAAGTCATTTTCGTGCAATTTCAGGTTTAGAGACGAAGTATGCAAAGAAGTGCAAAATAGAGCATTTTAGAGCAAAATTGAGCTAGAATGGAGTGTATGCTAATGGAGCACAAGGAATGGACGAGTTTGAAGGTCAAAGGAGCTTAAGAAATGAAGAAATGAAAGTGAAGAACAAAGAATTCAGATTTGGAAACCAAAGTTTCTAAAGTTGGAAGTTTCTATTCTTGGAGGTTTCCATTTTCGAGAGTTTCTATTCTGGGTTTTGGGCTTTTAGATGACCTAAACCCTAATTCCTTGTGGACCCTAACCCTAGCCGCACCTAGGCCTCTAGAATATCTGATTTCCTTGCCTTGGAAGGCATTCTAGAAGGCCCATCTCTAAACCCTAACCCTAGCCGCACCTTAGGCCTTATTCCCACTAAAAATCTGATTGTTTTAACCTAATTTCTGGTGGATTTGGGCTTCTAGAAACCCTAATCTGATTACCCTAGGGTTTTGGATGCCTATATATACTCATTATAACCCCTAGATCAGATCACCACCTCTCATACACAATCATTCACGCCAGAAATCTGCCCTTGCATTCTGCCGCACCTTCCCATCACCAAAATCCCAAAATTCTGCCCAAAAATCATCCCTAGCCGTACCCCCATCAACCCTAAACCTTTCCCTACCATTCCCCATCCATTCTACACCCTAAATACTACCCAAAACCTGTTCTAAACTTCTCTGCCGCAGCAAGGAGGAAAGGGAAATCATTGATGATCTTGCTGCCAAGTTGGAGCCTTCTAGGTGTTTTCTTTCTTTGGGTTTTAATTTCTAAATTTATGTATCTTTGCTTTGCGAGTATGAGGAACTAAACCCCCCTTGGCTAGGGGGGGATTCGAAACCATGTTTATGCTTGCTATATGATTTGATTACTTCTAATTGCGTTTCATAAGTTGTGATTTCAATTTGCTTATCTATGTGAATTAAAACTTATTCTTGTATGTTGATTGAGGGTCGACACTTAGTTTGCATGCATGAATTTGATGCTAGGATATAAGGGAATTTCACCTAATCGTTATGAACTTATATTCACAAGTAGTAAAGGTTGTTGATCACAATCGTGTTAAGTAAATTCTTGGCATAAGTTTCATGCAATTCATAGTTACGAGTGCCTCGTCAATGCTTATGGTTTTCATAGAATTTAATGATTCTTGCTTGTATCTCTATTATGCAATCATGTAGGGGACTTGTGGGGAATGCTTTGGGTTGTCGTATGCAATCATCCAATTCAATAACGTTAGGAAAATCTGAAGGTTAATTTAAGCGGACCTAATTAACTTGGGGCGTTGAGAATTCATGAGTTATTGAAAAGCAATTGGAAATCGTTTTGAATGCAAGTATAACATGTGTGGAGATGAACCCCTTAGCTAGCTTTCTATCCATTCAATTCAATCAAATTCGTTTTAAAATCTGTTTTGATTTACAAGTTTATGTTTTGTTTTCAATTTCGTAAAAACCAAATCCCCCTTTGTTTTCAAGTGTCAAATTAGATAGAGAGTGTGTTAGTTTGTGTTTTTAAGTGTTTTGAGTCAAGTTAAAACCAATTTTCGTCAAAATCTTGTTTAGAGTTCAAAACTGCCCAGAAAGTGGTTTTAAGGCAGTTTTGAGTGTTTTTGTGTTATTTTGAGTCTTTTGGTTTGTTTTGGTGTTTTAAGTTATAGTTTTACATTCTTTGAGTCTAGTTTAGTGTTTTAAACTTTGTTTTTACGTTTTTGAGTCAGTTTTCAAGTGATTTAGCAATCCCTCCTAATCCCCGGCCTAGAACGATCCCTACTTATATCCATACTACAATTGTCAACAAGAGGGTTTAATTTGTGTGTCAACATAATTTTCACATCAAATTTTGGCGCCGTTGCCGGGGATTAGCAAAATTGCTAATCCCTTGTGTTTTTGCCGTGTGTTTTAGTATAATTTACTTAGTTTTCTGATTTTGTTTTGTTTTCTTGGTTTAGGTACTAGTGCTTGACGCGGAGTTCTCGAACTGTGCATGCACATATCTTGAACTTTAACGACGATTTTGAACGTGATTTGAGAAGAAAGAGGAGGCATCCCGAACCTAGTGAACCTAGTTCAAGTTCAGAGGCCGAATCTGAGTTTGAAGAAGTGGAAGAAGAAGTTATGGCAGCGGACAATCGGACCATTAAAGAGCTTTCGGCCTCGGGGTTGGCCAATGCCGCACCATTATGCATTCAATACCCCGCGGCTGCCTAAGGCAAGACCGATGAATTCGAGTTGAAGTCAAGCTTGTTGCACCACATTCCGAAATACCATGGGCTTTCCATGGAAGATCCCAACAAACATCTCAAGGAGTTCGAGGTTGTTTGTTCGAGCATGACACCCATAAATGTCGACGGGAACATTCTGATGATGAAGGCTTTTCCATTCTCACTTTTGGAAAAGGCGAAGGATTGGCTTTACGAGTTAGCACCCGGAACGGTTACATCTTGGGATAGTATGAAAAGAGCTTTCTTGGAGAAGTTTTTCCCAACTTCAAGAGTCATTCTCTTGAGAAAACGGATTAGTGGCATCCAACAAAATCAAGGTGAATCGTTTCCTTCTTATTATGAACGTTTTAAATCACTTGTTGCTTCTTGTCCACATCATCAAATGAAGGAGGAGCTGCTCATTCAATACTTCTACGAAGGACTCCTTCCCATGGAACGCCAAATGCTTGATGCCTCGGCGGGAGGTGCGTTGGTGGATAAAACTCCGGGGGCTGCAAAAGTTCTAATTGCCAACCGAGCACATAATGCACAACAATACGAAGGTGTTGGACAAAGAGACCCCCCACGGCCACAAGTGAATGAGGTAAGTTCTATGCCCGATATTCAATCCCAATTAGCTAACCTTACTTCTATTGTTTCTCAGTTGGCCGAGGGAATGAAGATTCATGGACCAAGTGTGTGTGGTGTGTGCTCTATGCAAGGACATGCCAACGATCAATGCCCTAAATTGATTGAGAATGGGGGTTGGGAATCTGCCAATGCCGTGGGTTTTGGGAGCCAAAATCAACCACGCCATGATCCATACTCAAACACCTACAATCCAGGGTGGAGGGACCATCCAAATTTCAAGTGGAGGGATCCTCAACAACCCCAACAACAAGGAGGATTTAGGCAGCAACCACCGGGCTTTTATACAAAGCCATCCGTCCCCAATCAAACCCAATTGCAATCTGCCCCAACAAACTCAGGTATGTCTTTGGATAATGATCAGATTGTTAAGTTACTTACTACTTTGACGCAGGAAGTACAAAATCAAAACAAAGAGAGGCAAATCCAAGACAAAAGGGTGGATAACTTGGAAAAGCAAGTGGGGCAAATAGCGGAATTCATGGGGCATATTAGAGAACAAGGCAAATTGCCTAGTTCAACTAATGGAGCACAAGGAATGGACGAGTTTGAAGGTCAAAGGAGCTTAAGAAATGAAGAAATGAAAGTGAAGAACAAAGAATTCAGATTTGGAAACCAAAGTTTCTAAAGTTGGAAGTTTCTATTCTTGGAGGTTTCCATTTTCGAGAGTTTCTATTCTGGGTTTTGGGCTTTTAGATGACCTAAACCCTAATTCCTTGTGGACCCTAACCCTAGCCGCACCTAGGCCTCTAGAATATCTGATTTCTTTGCCTTGCAAGGCATTCTAGAAGGCCCATCTCTAAACCCTAACCCTAGCCGCACCTTAGGCCTTATTCCCACTAAAAATCTGATTGTTTTAACCTAATTTCTGGTGGATTTGGGCTTCTAGAAACCCTAATCTGATTACCCTAGGGTTTTGGATGCCTATATATACTCATTATAACCCCTAGATCAGATCACCACCTCTCATACACAATCATTCACGCCAGAAATCTGCCCTTGCATTCTGCCGCACCTTCCCATCACCAAAATCCCAAAATTCTGCCCAAAAATTTCTAGAAAGCCCAAAACCAAGAATAGAAACTCTCGAAAATGGAAACCTCCAAGAATAGAAACTTCCAACTTTAGAAACTTTGGTTTCTAATTCTGAATTCTTTGTTCTTCACATTCATTTCTTCATTTCTTAAGCTCCTTTGCCCTTCAAACACGTCCATTCCTTGTGCTCCAAGCATGTACTTTCCAATTTAAGCTCATTTTTGCTCTAAAATGCACCAAAATGCACTTTCTTGCTTCAATTGCCATATGAACCTACAAACACACGAAACTAGCTTAAATCACTATAATAAACAATAACTAACAACGTAAATGCAAGAAAACAAGATAACAAAGTCGCATAAATATGCTCCTATCAATATAAAGCTCAAGGCTTACAAGTAAGTTAACTATTTATTCTGTTTGATGGATTTTCAGTCCTTGTAGCTGACAAAATTACATCATCTCCAAAGTTGCATACAAGGATTACAAGTTTTTTCTATTCTTTGGTATTCATTGATTAAGTTTGTTTGCAGCTGAAAATCATATCTCGGTTAAGACTTAAGAACAACAACATATTTACAAACTAAAATCAACAATGTGTGGTTGTTTCTAATGTAATCATTTTCTTATCGATTTATAAACTGTGGTCTATATTTTTCAGTTTTGTTTTAGCATTTGGCCTAATGGGTTCGATTGCACCTAATTTCAAACCTTTCATTTCCTCATGATTTAGCAATTCATTAGATTTAACTTTGGTAGTCTTTCAAACATAATTATTCATGCAATTTGTAATCCCGCAGCAAAGTGCGGGCATTACTATCTAGTATTTCCTAATCCTCACCATTCACAAAAATGGATAGATTGAAATAGACAACTTTTCTTTATAAGTAATCTTCAACTTGAACAAAATAAGAAAGTTGTCATCCATTTGTTTTTTCAAAATTTCTCACTCAAAGAACGGAATGGAAGAAGCAAGCTATATTAATGAATAGACATACCCAAGTCAATTCATCTAATCCTGTGGTACATTTCTAACAAATTACTTAGAAATTTCTCGTCCAAACACTCAACAACTTATTTTATAGCTGTTTCTCACTGCATATCGGAAACAGTTTTCTTTATTTTTTATTATTTTTATTTTTATTTTCCAGATCCCTTCACCATTTCACATATGTAAAATGTTAAATTGCACTTTAGTTTGTTTGACTGCTGGACTTGCCAATTGGTGTATTATCATCGCAGTGACAACTGCCAAGAAATTCCACTTTGTAATGGCTTGAGTGCAACCAAAATTGTACGATACTACAATTCTACAAGTTATGCTTCTGTTTTATAGAGCTGGCACTTCTTGCCATTGTCTAAAAAAAGCATCAAATTAATTTTTTGTCCCAAAGTTTATTGTGTTCCGGTGATTTTTTACTGTTATATTTTAGTTATTACATACCATAAAGTTTACTAGAAAGTTGCCATGTCTCACAATAATAACTTTCATAAAACGGTTACACCACCTCCCATGTCACTGAGATGTAATGTAGGTAAAAACTCACACATAATGTGTTATTAGTATGGATGCGACATTAAAGGTGGACGTGGGTTATAAGAGGTCTTCTCCGGTCGCACACTCAAAAATTTTGCTAAAATTGAATTAGTTAATACTACAAAAGATCCATTATTACATTAGATCTAATATTACAAAATTGACGTTTAGGGCACAAGTACAACAATCTCTTGTTTCACTAAATCTAATCATCACAATGACGCACACCAAAACTATTAGTATCTATCAGGCTACTTCTGTGTTATTGCCTTAGTTATTGGGTTCCCTACTTTTTATGTGTCAGGGCATTAGTGATTGGATTCAAGACGACTTCATCATCAATTGCTTCTACAATTGTCTAAAGATTAAATGTGCTTGCTACTTGAGTATTTAGTATTTACACACTCATAGGAGAGTGTTATAGTTAGTATTTAACATTAAGTGTGATTGTGTAACTCGAAAGTAGAGATCATGAATTCTCTAAGATCTAAAACATCTTGCCTATACGTAATCGTATTACTTTGGGAGCAAGAAATCTCTAAGAATTCTCTAAGATCTAATTTTAAATTTAGAACTAGTAATAATTTGCAAGTATATATTACTAACATTACAAATGGGAGACGAACAACAGGAAAATAAAAAAGTGAAGGTGAAGAATGATTATAGCGTTTAGAAAATGTGGAAGAGAATAAATGTTGTTCAATTGCTAGTTGATGCTACATGTTGTGAATGACGTGATGCTAATGGTTGGCTAATCAAGGATGTGACAACTAGAATATTTACAGTGTAACAAAACTTATAAGCAATACACATGTTGGATGAGTTCCTTTGGTTGCCATCGTGTTTTTGTTGATCGGGTGAAAGCCTTGTTGCATTCTACCAAGCTCTCTATTCTCGTGAATGGTCAATATTCTTGTCAACGGTCAAGTTCCAGGCTATTTTTCTTGTAGACTCGGGATTCGTCAAAGTGATCCTTTATCTGAGAAGAGGTGCTTATCTGTGGTATTTCTAATTTGGTGAATTCCGGAATACTGGTGCCAATTTTCTCTCAAGGGGTGTGACGGTCTCTCATGTTCTCTTTACGGGTGATATAATTATCTTGGGCATTAAAGTAGGGTCAGTTCCTTTTAATTATTTTGGAGTTACCATTTTTTAAGACCACGCGTTAATTTTTTTCTAGGCATCGTAGATAAGATCAAGGCGAAGTTGTCTGCATGGAAGGGGTCACAATTCTCTATGGCTGATCGACTCCAATTATTAAAATCCATTTTGGCTAGTATGCTTGCCTACGACTTTCAAATTTATGAATGGCCAGTCTTTTTTAATTTGTAAAACTAAGACTTGGTGTCGAAACTTTCTTTGCTTTGGCTCTTTTGATGAATGGGGTGTTCCTTGGTTGTATGGAGTCAATGTTGTAAACCTATGGTGGAAAGGGGGTCTTGCTCTAAACAACTAGTGGTGCTCAATAAGGCTTTCTTGGTGAAAAAAAGGTTGGGAGATTTTATCTTCTATTTCGTCTGATTCCGAATTTCTTCAGGACCGAATTTGGAGGGGAGGTAGGATTCGTGTTGTGCCCCTTGTTTGGCCCTTCCTCTAAGGGGTTGTTGTGTAACAAGTGCATAATGTCCTAAGACAAAGATGGGCTGTCAAGAACGTAGAGGAGGTAGGCTGGGCAATTGGTCAAATCTAGGATGGATCGTACATGGACGGTAGTTGGAGTCGGCGGCTCTCCTAGGGTTCCCTCATCTAGGATCCTTGGGAAAGAGGATCAAGTTGGCCCTTGCGAAACAAAAGATAAGTAAAGCTAGGACAGTTATTGTATGAGGTCTACCCAATGCTAGATGCAGAGGCACATAATAGATCAAACTTTTTTGATTTGTATGAAATAGAATCAAATGAGCCGTTTCTGGTGGGGTAGTAACGAAGGTAAAAGACGTATTCATTGACTCTCTTGGGAAGTTATGTGCCGACCTAAAACGAAGGGGGACTGGATTTTATTGGTTATATTACTTCAACCTTGCTCTTCTTGCAAAACAAGGGTGGAGATTTCTTTAGAGTCTTGAGGCGCTAGCGTCCAGGCTCTTACAAGCCAAATATTTTTCGCATAAATCCTTTTGGGATGTTCTGCTTAGGTCATTTCCTTCAGCTTGCTGGAAAGGTATAATTGATGCTCGTCTGATTCTTGAGCGAGGACTTGATGGATTGTTCGTAATTCGAATTTGGAATGACAAATGACTTCCTAGGTGTTCGGGTAGGAATTTTCCTGGAGAAGGCCCCTGGCTTGAGCACACAGCTCCCCGAGTAGTTGGCACTTTGGTTGGTTGTCGGGCTCCTACTTGTTGAGAGGCTGTAAGAGGAAGACAAAGTTAGTTCTGAAAGGTACCTTTGTAGGGCCTTAGGTGTAGGCTTTGAAGCTCGCAATCAAAACTAAGTGCTTAGGCGTGCCACTGCCATCTCAGTATGGCAGATGTAGAACAAGTGTGTTTAAGTCGATTACTTGTGCCCCAAGGTATTCTGACTTCTTGTTATCAAATGATTGTTGTAGATGGGTTAAGTCTACATTAAGTTCTTTTCTGTGCCTTGAGATCAAAGACTTTTATTATTATCTTGTATGCTTCAAAGGTTAGAAGTCCAGATCTGACTAAGCCCTTGGTCTAGTTCCCGTTCAATCTTTTATAGCAGTAGAACTATCAAATGAACCAGATCTGAGTGCCAATGGAAACTTTGATCATCAAATGACTAGAAATAACTTGAATATATACTGGAGAGTACATCAGATCTACTAATTGAAAGATAAAACAAAGAGAGTCAGGCAAGATTTCACTTTGTCGGGCAAGGGTGAACTTCTTGCAGTTTCTTCTCTTTGTGATTACAGAGGTTTGTGTATTGAAAGGGATAAGTGGTAAACAAGTTTACATGAGGGAATCAATACTATAGCATCTGGAGAAGGTAGCAGAGCTTTTACACCGGACAAAAGATGACTTTCTAAGGGAACTATTGCTAAAAAGGGTTTGGAAAGTACAAACTGGCTTCAGAGTTGAGTTTGTATGCTTGTTTGTTTGATTGGTTGTGTGTCCTTGTCCCTGGGCCCTACCTTCCCTTTTATAGGCATTTCATCTTGGTTGTAGCAAGCTTTACCTGAAAGCACTTAGTGAGTCATCATCTTTTTTACATGTTCTGCCATTCGAAAAATGCTTTTGGGCTGAGAGTAGGTTGATTTCCATTAGTTGTCACTTTCCTTGTAAGCACTTAGCCTTTGCATTAATGGGGAGCTAACATATTGACTTGAGATGAATGGATATGCCTGGTACGAGGCCTCGGGCAAGTCTCATTCCTTTAGCTCTTATGGGCTTTGTTTCTTTTAGGTCTAAAGTTTAAATATTAACCTAAACAGTGTCCCCTTCAATCGTTGTTGAGCCTATAAAGTGAGGCGTAAATAATGATTGAATAGCCGCTTCACATTACCCACTGTCGCACGTCCCTAGTCGGGACTCATGCCATTTAACTCAACCGTTTGTGAACTGGATCTTTACACTAACCCACGATCTATGTCGTTAATTAACTGTTCACTATATAATCCTTTCTTAATCCCTCGGTTAAATACCTTAAACTTTTTCAAACCTTCAAATTGCCAGAACTTTCAGAAACCTTTCTTGTTTTCGGCTTCCTCCATCTTTTTGTCTTAAATTCTTCTTATTCCTCCTTCAAGCTCAACCAATGGCCCAAAAAATCACTCAAACTCAATCTTCTTATGAATCTGGTGAGGGTATTGACACCTTGTGCCGTTTTCTTAACGGCCTTTATTGCCCTCGGGCAGGCTTGCGTTCTGAACTTTTCTTTGAAGAAGGGGGTGCACTCATTGGGACCTGCATGGATTTCTTAGGTTCCAATTGCTGTAGAGACCAAAATGCCTAAGGCCAATTGGTTCACTCTGAACCCATTCATGGCTGAGTCGGGCATTTCCTCATTGGTCAAACCACTATCGCGGCTTTCCTCTGATGAATGGTGAAGCCTGGGTTAAATGGATAAACGATCTTGAGTCTATCTTCAAAAGGAAATGGATGAACAATGGCATTTATGAACTAATAATGCTCTTAAAGACCACTGTGGTTGTTAAGCCTGAGCTACTGACCACCGCTCTCATTTTCTAGAACTCGGGCACTAATACCTTTGATTTTAAGATGGGCCCCATGTCTCTAAGCATCCTAGATATGGCGTAAGTCTTTGGGCTAAGACTGTCGGGCAAAATTGTGGATGTGACTCATGACTGGGTTTCCTCTTCTCGTCGAATTGCTAAAAGTTCAAGTGCTTCGGCTTCCTCACTCAAACTGGAATATAATTATGCAACTTTCAAGAGTAATGAGACCTCTTTCAAGTGTTTTATTCCTTTTATGAAGAATAATTTTGGTGCAGATTCTTTTAAAGCCAACTTAGATCAAGAACACATATACTTCCTTCTGTACTGGCTCAACAAGCATGTTTTTCCTAATAAATCCAAAGGAGTAAAGGTCAAATGGATCCAATTAGTACAAGTTCTTCATAATTTTGACGATGTCGCCACATGCCCATTCATTCTCTCTCATCTCTACCATCTTCTTTTTGAAATGACTCGGGGCGAACCCTTTGAAACCAACCTTAATGGACCAATCTGGATGGTCCAATTATGGTTACAATGGTATTTCCCAATGTTTCGGGCATCTAACTTAGAGTTCCCAGAAAGTGTGGCCCTGCCCGAATTTTGGCCGAGGCTTCTCCTACCGACCATTTTGCGTTTGCCTGTTTTTATTTCTTCAGAGTCTGTAAAACTCGAGCAGATGTGGAATGGGAAGCGTATATTTTTATGAGATATCCCTGGTTTTCTGATCAAGCCTTCCAAGATGCCTTTAGAGAAGATGCTAATTTTTTTTGCAGAGAGAACTTTATTAGCTGTATTCAACCACGGGACTTAGCCTGGGGAGTTCACAGTGATCGTTATGAACGCGGGCTGAAGGTTTATCATCCAAACTTCTGTAGTAGGCAATTAGGTTTTACGTAGGCCATTCCAATCCCATTTGTTTTTACTTTGTTCATTGTGGTACCGCTTATTGCCTTCATTCTCCTCAAGAAATCACTTTCCGAGCTGCCCAATGTTGCCTTAAGGTTATGAGCAAGGTTGCTCGAAAGCCTTTAGCCCTTAACTTTGAAAGTACCTTTACTTTCTCCATCTAGTGAAAGACTAAGTGGGTTAAGAAATACGAAGAAGATCTACAGGAAGTGCACGACCGTCTATTCAACCAACTTTCCTTTAAATCTTACCCCAGCTTGGGCGAGCTTGAGAATTGGAAAGAAATGATTTATCAAAAAAACCAACTCTTCTTAGTAGGTATCTTTTGTTTTTGTGATTTATAAAATTTCTCATGGTTCCATCATTCTCTTACCCTTTTCCCTTGTTTTCTTTATACTTGTAGCTCAATGCAACCTGGCAGAAATGGATGTTGGGCAGGATAACGATGCAGTAGATGCCTTTGTACTTCAAGACGCTGCAGCCGAGGCATAAAGAAAAAAATGTTTAGACTGGTGGGGATGTCTCTGACCTATTTGAGGACTCAGAAGGTGAGGTTGTGCCCGAAGCAAAAACTTGGACACCTAGGTGGGCACAAATAGTTGTGGTGGAGACTTCTAATTCTAAGCCTGAAAAATAGCCCGAGCCCAAGCGGGGAACTTCAACCAGGAAGAGTATAAGAGCTCAGACTTCACAGTCTTCAAAAGCTGCCTCTGCTTCAAATACTTCAATTGTTGTTGTTTCTGTAGCGGGTAGGCAGAAATAGAAGGCCTCCAATAAGTACATCTTGCCTTGATCTTCCGTTTATATTTTACGCTTGAGTGTTAACAATTTGACTTTTCTCATATTTAGGACCCTCGTCATCCAAGAAGCCTACTATTGTTTCAAAGGTTAGGGGCTGAAATGTATCAGCAGGTTGATGAACTTCAAGACTTAAATCTCAAAGTGCTAGAGGTATAGTTTGCCATTTCTTTGGATTTCCCCTCATTCTTTTTTTTATAACCTTTTACCTGACTGTCTGTAATAGGAAATTCGGGCAAAAAAGATTTCTCTGCCCAAGGCTTCATCTCCTTTAGCCCGAACGAGGCAAGCTTCTCCTTCTTAAGCAAAATCCATTCCCTTGGTGGTGACTCCCCTTTCTCAATTTGATCGTTCAACTGGGAAGATGATGCACTATGTGGAAGATAACAGTAACTCAATAAGTGCCTATTTTCAACACTCTTATGCTAAGAATCCTCTCTTTTTGTATTTACTGTCTTTTATTCTTTCCAGCCTTCCTCAACACAGAAATTCCACCAAACACCGGTTTCTACCTTTAGGAATCTTATAGTCCCTAAAATTCTGGTGGTTTTAAAGGTAACTAATCCACAGGCAACTCACATTGATGTACTCGAAGCCTCTGAAGTGCCTGCTTACCAACCTCAAGTTCCCCCTTAGGTACATCATTACTTAGACTTTCTGCTTTTCTTCTTCATAAGTTAATTACTGACCTTTATCCCCTATTTTGTTATTTGTAGGTCTCTGTTTAAGGTTCGGGCATTGACTCTTCTTCCTTAGTAAGCCACGATGATCTCCTTTAGCAATCAAAGGAAATGACTCCCCCTCCACCTCTTTCCAAGGCTCCAGGCTTAATTCAAGTATATTGACTTTTCTTACCTTGCCATTCTTTGACTTGTAAACTTTTCTCTTAAGATGTTTGTCTTGGTTGCAACAGGGTTCTGGAGAGGTATCGGGCAAATCTCCACCATGCATAGTGTGCAAAAGAGATCTTCCTCATCTTCTTTCGTTTTCTGGGATCCCAAGGCACTCCGCATCTAGTCCGGTGAAGAAGCGAGCCAAGTCTACCGCAACCACTACTTTCATTCCTGCTCCTGCTCCTACTTTTGCAATCCTTCGTACTCTTTTAACTGAGGCCGCCCCTATTGCCTGAATGAAGGTGTAAGAACCGTGCCCTCAACTTTATCAGCATCATCCTTGCCCGATCTGGTTAAGAAGTTCGGGCAAATAAAAAATAAACTTCATTCACCTTTACCATCTTCTAAGTCTCATCTTTTTCAAAATGCTCATCAAATCTTCAAAGATTAGATGAAAAGGGACTTCACGACTTCTTTTAGCTTTAAGATTCTCCATGAAGCAAAGAAGGCTCTTATTGAGATTTACAAAGCTCAGTTGTTGTCTAATGATCAGTATGAGTCTTTTCTGAGTTTCTTCAAGAATTTGCAGGCATTAAGGGATCAGCATCATAAGGCGAAGCGGGCATCCAATAGAGTGAAGTGTTTTCAGGAAAAACATGTGAAGAATACAACCACTCTTCGACAGTTGGTAGAAGAAGGATCCATGATGGACGAAAGGATTGCCGTTGTCGATTATGAGATCCAACGTTTGGAAGAGCAATTGTCTTTACTCAAAGCTGAGAGAGTGACCCTTACCAACAATTTCTCCCAAAAGGTAGAAGAAATGGAGAAAACTTCTTAAGAGATTGAGGATTTTGAGAACCAATTTGTAAATAGCAACATGTATTTAGGAAAACCAGGCCGAATTTTTACTATCATGCAAACTTACTTCTCTAGAGTAGTTGCTCTGGCCGAGGATGTAAAGTTGTTAGACTAAGATTTCTGTAATCCCTTCATGAAATGAAATCTTCTTCTATTTTAACCCCATTTTTCTGAATTTTTAATAGTAGCAGTCTATTTCCAACTTTCTCACCTTAGTTCTTTAAATTTGCATGATCTTTATCTGAAAAGCATATTCTTAAGGACTTGTTTTCAACTTGTGGATCCTTATCCTTGTCAGGGCTTGCCCGAGGTCTACTAAGTCATGCTCTTCAGTTTTAGACTTCACCACAATGTGGTCAATGTATACTTCCATGTTATGGCCGATTAAGTTATGAAAAATGGCATTCATTGCTCTTTGATAGGTTGCGCCAGTATTTTTAAGCCCGAATGACATTACCAAGTACTCATATGCTTCGACATGACTCGGGCACCTAAAAGTTGTCTTATGTATATCTTCTTTAGCCATTTTTATTTGGTTGTAACCAGCATTCCCATCCATGAAAGATAGAACTTTGTGTTTGGCAGCTGCATATATGGATAAGTCGGCCATGGGTATGAGATATTTATCTTTAGGTGTGGCTCCATTAATGTTTCTATAGTCAACACAACATTGAATTGCTTTAGTTATAACTTTTAATACAGGTATAATGTTGGCTAACCACTCGACATATTTGGAAGGCCTAATAAATCCAGCATTCACCAGCCTCTCGATCTCTTCTTTGGCCTTTTCTTCGATCTCTTTGATCTCTATGTTCTACTAAGGTTGGATCTAAACCTAGCATTTCAGTGTAATGCCAAGCAAAACAGTCTTTGAATTCATGCAAAATGCTGATAATCCTTGCCCGATCCTTGGTTTCCAACATACCACTGATCTGTATAGGCCTTGGATCCTCTTTAGTTCCCAAATCAATGGTCTCCAAGGGATCTTGTACTTTTGAGAGCGGCTTGTCAGGTTTCGCACATAAAAATTCAACTAACTTTGGATTTTCGGGCAAATCCTTTGGCTCATCCAGATCATATATGCACTCAACCATCTGTATGGCTGCTTCCAACTTAAAACACTTCTCTTCTATTCTGTTGCTTGAGGCTCCTTCTTCCTATTCGTTTTCTTCCCTGTTTGAACTCTCACTCTCTTGCTTTCTCTCTTTCCCATACACCAACAGTCTTTTTATTAAGGACTTAACTGCAACCACCTAGTCCTTTCTTTTATAGTTTTGACATTACTGATGTTGAGGAGTTGGGATGATATGGGGCCGATCCTATTCTTCCCTTGTAAAAGATAACCCTTGCTCTAGAAGCTTCTAGGCTGTCACCCTGGTTGGGTGGCCGTTCTTATCAGCTCCTGAACATTAAAGAATCCCAACACTGGGATTGTAGAAATTGGCTTCTACTACATTGGCTGTAGGAAGGAATGGACGTGATTCGGCCTCTATTATCTCCCAAAATCCAGGTCTTGCTTCCCATTCTTTATGGTAAACAACCACTTATTGGTGTAAGGTATATGGCACATAGAGACTCTGATAAATCCAATTTATGCCTAATAAAGCCCCCTAAGTGGAAGTACTATCAACAACAAAAAAGGCGAGCATGATTTGTTTAGAACCCAAGTTAACTTCTAATAGCAGTATCCCATGAATCCTAGTAATGGCTCCCGAGAAACTGAAAACTGTAAGATCTGTGGGGATGAGATCATTCTCACTTCTGCACATTCTTTTCATCTGCTTGTAAGGCAGTACATTGACCGCAGCTCCACCATCAATTAAGACCCTTTTAAAGGGTATTCCCTCCAAATGAGCAGTTACATATATGGGTTTGAGATGGTTGGCCATGGCCAAACTAGGGCGGCCGAAGATCATCCTATATGTATACATCATTTCAGGCTCCCTCTTTTCCAGTTCGAGCATATATGTTTTGCTTGATTCCCTTTTCCTTGTCTCTTCAACACTAACATGTGCCATCAGGGGTACTGTTGCCAAGTAGTCACCCTTCATTGTGGCAGGTTGATTGTGCTTGGGACAAAACATGGCAGATAAAACATATGTCATGTTTACGTGGGAGTTGCTGGATCTAGGTAAGTCTTTCTCCTTGGTTCGGACATGCTCTGCAAACTTATCCAACCAATCCTATGCTTCTTTTGGTAGCACTAGTTCGGGCAAACCTCCTTCCTAAGTTATGCCAAAATTCTGCACTTGGTCCATATCTTCACATAGGGTATCAACCAGCAATGGTGATGGTATCCCTCTCTTGGGCTAGATAGTTCCAAAACATATTGGCTCAGGGCTCCATCTTGGGATTGGTATCATTATCATATCCTCTTGAGTCTTGCTATTAGCCTTCTCCACCTCATTCTTGGTTCTCCAATGGAGTTAACTCCTTCCTTCATCGGGTACCTTCTCAAACTTTACATTATCAGAGGTTTCTGAGGATGGGTACCTTTAATGAGTTCATGTGGGCTTTATGTTGCCTCTGGACTCTTCTAATCATGAAGGCTTCCATTTTCTTAACAGGTTTTTCATCCTTTCCGACCACATACGATTTTAGACCAAGTCGGGTAAGATTCTTCTTTGTAACGAGATTCATGGTTCCCCCCTTTACTCTAACATCTCCACCAGTATAGCTTGGTTGGGATGACTTCACATCCACCCATCTTGACACCTCGGCCTCTCTGTATTCTACCTCTTCAGAAGCTTCATAATTTCTAAACCCTTTAAACAAGCCCCTTGGTTGAGAATCTCCTCCTAACCTTTGAAAAACATTCTTAGAGGTCTCTTTTTCAGTTGGCCACTTAACATTTTTGCAGGCCTCATGCTTTTCTTTTTCTCTTCTTTTGATCAGTTCCTGATCAATAATGGCTCCTGACGCTGGGACTTCCAACTTACACTCACATTGGCATCTACTACACAATACTACTCCTTTGATTATGGTCGCCTTGGGTTTCTTGGGCAACTTGATGACTCCCTCAGTTGGCTTATCAATTTGCCTCCGTTATGCTTTCACCTCCTAGGTCACTTTTCCTTTCCCCTTTTCAGCCCACGTTAAGAGGTGGCCTCTAGAAAATGATCTGTATCAACCATCATATTAGCCTGCGGGTTTTCCAGCAATAGTTTTCCTTTGACAATGAGATCTTGTATCCAATCTCTAAACTGGACACAGTTGGTTATTGAGTGATTGAAAATGTAATGCAGCTTGCAATACTTTTTCCCTTTTAGTTCTTTAAGCTTGGGTAACTTTTTGGTGTTGTCGGGCATGATGACTCTTGGTTAGATCAAAAGAATAGCTTTGATACTTGGGGGTTTCATTGGTACGAATCCATCATCATTCAAGACCACTTTCAGGTCTTTAACTGGCTGGACCAATCCCTTTATTGTCAAAGGCTTGAAAAGAATGGTCATCTCTGCTGCACACATATCAATTCCATCTTTTCCACAACCATCATTTTCTTCTAGCTCCATCCCTTCGAACTCCATTTGATGAATGACAATCTTGTTTTTATAGAATGAAGGTACTTTGGAGGAATGCTTTGCTTGATATTCCTCAATCAACAATTTTTCATACTTGGTGGCAGCAATCACTAGTTCTTGCAACTCATTAAACTTCACATCATAAAACTTCTTCCTCAAGGGTAACCTCAAGGCATTCTGAGCAATAACTATAAGCTGGACATGGTTGGTAGGAAACTGGCATCTCATCCTTATCTTCTTAAACCTCATCATGAAGTCCTCGGTAGATTCATGCTCGTACTGCTTTACCTCAACCAGATCATTGATGGTCATTTTTGGCTCTATCCTATAAAACTGCTCGGGGAAAGCTGTCTCTATTTGCCCTCAGTTAGCAATAGAATTTGGAGGCAAAAGAGAATACCACTGAGATGTTAACCCCTTCAATGAATTCGTAAACTTATAGTTAGGATTATCTTCAAATGCCACACAATGGTAGGAGAATTTGAAGATATGGACCTTGTAGGACACATTTTTATTTTCCTCGCTGAATGTTCGGAATGCGGGCATCTTGAAGTTAGGAGGAAGGGATTCAGCTCATCAACAAACTCCGGGTAGGGCTTCTGATAGGTAATCCTAACCAGCGGGCGAGCTTGTGGTTGAACATTTCTCACCACCATCATTCTTAACTTGGCCAACTCATCTCTGAGTTGCTGATTGGTCGTATTATTAGGCTGGGTATGCAAAAGTCCCTACTTCGGGCTACGATCGTTACTCGAGTTAATCTCCTTTCTTGCTTCGGGCTATCTCCATCGGGCTTCTCCTTCTTTATTGGCCAAGGGTGATGGTTTATAAGGAGGAGGCTTGTCTGCCTTGGTAGGTTCCCGTTTCCTGTTGGATTTCCTGATCAACTGAGGTATCCCATACTTTGTCCTTTCTTGCCTGCTCTACCCCCTACTGTTTAGTAAAAATAGGGGGTTGAGCAACTCTTTTTCTAGAATTTCTTCCAATACTGGCTGACTAACTCCGAATCCTTCCTTGTTTTTTCCTTTATTCCCTTTTTCCTCCAGTAAAGGAAATAGAGGAATAACTAGCTTTATCACAGGATTGGCTTCTCTCATCGTCTCTCTAGTAAAATTATTTTCTGGGGAAGAGTACTCCGGATCTAGCCTTTTTTGCAGATTCCCTATTAGGGAACATAATCTACTTACTTCCTCTCGAGTTTCTAGAGAGATTTTCTCTATGCTTCTTAATATAGCGACCATGGTAGCCTGTAGGTCTTTATTTGTGACCTTTGCTCCTAATTCCTCAAAAGCAGTTGGGCTTTCCCTCAAGACAGGTCCTTGTAGATCTTCGGGGAGATTCGCCATGTTTGATCTTTGGGATATACTAGGGTGTTTTTGCTTTGTTCTCCACCTGAAGGTTTGCTATTTCCTTTGTCTTCTTGGCATACAAGACTTGTGGTCCCACTGAGCATGCCAAAACTATGTTCGGGCAGGAATTTCCCTGAAGAAAATCCCTAGCTCGAGCACAAAGCTCCCTGAGGAGTTGGCACTTTAGTTGGTTGTCAGACTTCTGCTTGTTGATAGGTTGCAAGAGGAGGACAGAGTTAGTTATGAAATGTGACTTTGTAAGGCCTTAGGTGTAGGCCTTGAGGCTCGCAATCAAAACTAACTAAGTGCTTAGGCATGCCATTGCCATCTTAGTATGGCATATGTAGAACAAGTGTGTTTAAGTCGATTACTTGCGCCCCAAGTTATTATGACTTCTTGTTATTAAATAATTGTCGTAGATGAGTTAAGTCTACATTAAGTTCTTTTCTGTGCCTTGAGATCAATGACTTTTATTATTATCTTGTATGCTTTAAAGGTTAGAAGTCCAGATCTGACTAAGCCCTCGGTCTAGTTCCCGGTCAATCTTTTATAGCATTAGAACTATTAAATGAACCATATCTGAGTGCCAATGGAACCTTTGACCATCAAATGACCGGAAAATGACTTGAATATATACTGGAGAGTACATCGTAATACCAGATCCACTAATTGAAAGATAAAACAAAGAGAGTCGGGCAAGATTTCACCTTGTCGGGCTAGGGTGAACATCTTGCAGTTTCTTCTCTTTGTGATTACAGAGGTTTGTGTGTTGAAAGGGATAAGTGGTAAACAAGTTTACATGAGGGAATCGATATTACAACATCTGGAAAAGGTAGGAGAGCTTTTACACCAAACAAAAGATGACTTTCTAAGGGAATTATTGCTAAAAAAGGTTTGGAAGGTACGAACTGGCTTGAGAGCAAAGATTGTATGCTTGTTTATTTGATTGGTTGAGTGTCCCTGTCTCTGGGCCCTGCCTTTCCTTTTATAGTCATTTCATCTTGGCTGTTGCAAGCTTTGCCCAAAAGCACTTAGTGAGTTATCATCTTTTTTACATGTTCTGCTATCCGGAAAGTGCTTTTGGGCTGAAAGTAGGTTGATTTCCATCGGTTGCCACTTCCATTGTAAGCACTTAGCTTTTGCATTAATGGGGAGCTGACATAATGACTTGAGATGGATGGATGGGCCTAGTATTGGACCTCGGGCAAGTTTCCTTCCTTTAGCTCTTCTAGGCTTTCTTTCTTTTAGGTCCAAAGTTTAAATATTAACCTAAACAGCAGGCCACATCTTTTCTGGCCTTATTTCCCTCCTCCGGTGAACGTTCAATCTAACCAAGTCTCCTCCATGATTGACGTCGACGCTATAAGCTGGAATATCAATTGGATTAACTCTTTTTTTGGGCCCGAGGATGTAGCCCTTATTCTCACAATTCCTTTGAGTTTTCACGTGCCTCCAGATCGCCTCATCTAGCACTTTGACTCTAAGGGTGCATTCTCAATAAAAGGTGTTAATAAAGTTGCCTGAGATCTTCATGCCTTTAGCTCATTTTCTCTTCCAAAGGATCTTTTCCCTCTTTGGAAAGTAATTTGGAAAGTTAAGAGTGCCGGGGCGTACTAAAATTTATGTACTGGAAGGTTTGCTCTAACATCATTCATACTCGTGTGAACTTAATGAAAAAAGGTTTGGTGCTGGACACTTCCATTTTTTGTGGTTCCTCTGCGCAGTCGTTGCCGCACATGCTAAAGAGTGCGCTTTTGCCAGAGATGTGTTGTTTTCTTCTGCTCTTAAAATCAGTATGTCTACTAGTTCTTCGATATGCTTGTGTGATTGGATGATTTGTATGGTTGCTAACTGGTACCAAGGGAAATTTGATTTCCTAATGATGCATCTTGGGGATATATGGCAAGCTCGTAATGCTTTACTTTGGGAAGGTAAGTCGTCAGACCCATTCCAAGTTGCTTAAACGACATCGTCTTACCTTCAGGAGTTCTAGCATGCTCAACCAAAGTCCATGCCTAAGCCTCTCTTTTCTCCCACAACTTGGTCTAAACCTCCTCTTGGATGGCTAAAACTTAATGCCGACGGTGCTTTCAATGCGGCAGGATGTGTGGGAGGTCTTGGCGGTGTGTTTCGTAATCATTTTGGCGAGTTTGTTGGTGTTTTTGTCTTTAGACTTTCCAATGTTCAAACGCCATTTGGCAGGGATCATGGCAGCTAGGGAAGTGGCTAGGTTAGCTCGTACAAAGCTTTTTCATATCATCATATTAGAGTGTGATTCTCTCCAAGTGACCCTATCAATTGGCAGCCTCCAGCTCGGTAATTCACCGTGCAGTCTAGTGATTGAAGATGTCAAAATTGTTCTGAAGTCTTTGCTCTGCTCTCGCATTATACATGTCCAACAAAGTGCTAATGTTGTGGCCGATAGACTAGCCTAGTCGGCTTTAGTTAATGAATCTAATTTTTCTTTGTTTAATCATCCTCCGGATATTATCCAAGACGCTCTCTTTGAATATTTTACTTCCTAGTTATCACTAAAACGACTATTTTCACTTAAAAAACAAGGTGGGCTGCTAGGAGTTCCAGACCCCAAGATTTTTATTTGGTAAATAATTTTTTTTACTATGATATCTAAAAAATTAAAATACACCTAGATTTCATTAACATTATGTTTGGATGAGAGAAATAAACTTAAAATTTTAACCAAAGTCAGAAATTATAAATTGATATGTACCAATTCCTTTGTTCGAACTCATAAACATGGAAATTTAGAATTTCAGTGTGGAAAGAAAACTTGGAATTTGAAACCTCCAATTCTCAAGTTTAAATTCGATGTAAATAGGTGTTACTTGCAAATTTATAAGAGTGAGAGTTTAAAAATAACAAATTCTGTATTCAAGTTTCATTGTTCTTTTAGGTTAACCAAACAAAAAAATTCATAAGCTCTAGAAAATAAATTTCATCATTTCAATTTCCGTTATATTAAAATTCACTAGTAATCTTAAATTTCATCACCAAAAAGAGTAAATGAAGTGGCATTCCACATCAATTTTCTTATAAGGTGGTTTGTAATTATGGCCTAAAAATAAGAATTTTTAGCATTTTCCTTCCGTGGCATCCGAGGCAAACTTACCACATCATATCCAATGTTTTGATTTCTTTCTATCCCTACCAAGGGAAATTTGAAGAAGAAAAAAAACAACCAAATTATAGACCCTATTGTTGTAAATTTTTCTAGTTTAAGTGTGATTGTGTAAATCCAAGATTAGATTTGATTTAGTTATCCTTTTCCCATTGCCACTTGTATTCCTTGGGGATGAAGGAATTTCTTCTCTCCTTTACTACTATAAATAAAGGCACTATGTAGGAGGGATAACACACACATATTCCCCTACAATTCTACAAACACATCTCTCTCATATCTCTCTTCTCCTTGCCGTCAGCCCCCTTCCCCTTATCAGATAAAATAGGTTACAACACGTTATTAGCACACTTATACCGCTGGGCATAGGAATTTGACAAGGACATTTTCTGCATCAAACCAGTTCATCCATATCATTACGCAATCATGTTTTTTCAAAATAATGGTTTTTATCTCGATATTTTTGCAGCCCTGATTGCATGAACATTCACCATAATGAATGACCCAACTTAACATTTTTCGAATTTTAGATTCTGCATAAATTGTGTATGCATTATATTCATAATTGTTGAATTATGTGAATTTGATATTTGCCGTGAAATATATGTACATGCATTAAAATCATTGAATTGCATATGCATCAAATTGAATTATATATGAATTAAATGGAAAAAAAGGGAAACAAAAGAAATCAGAAACCATGGTCTAGGTTCTTCGAACCCATGACCTCGAGCGCTCGCCCAAGCGTGCAGCTTGTGGCTTAGCTGTGCCGGAGCCGAGAGCTCCAGGTGGAAACCTAGAAAACCTGCCACCATCGACGGTGTCCTTGTCCATATCGACCACGGGCACCACCCTAAACGTTTCGTTCACGTCGCCGATGACCAAAAATCGTCCCACATCGAAATTGGACAGAGATTCATCAGAATTTTTCTAAAAACTCGATTTGAATTTCTAGGGTTTTGTTAGATTGATTGAATTTTTTCAATCTCTGTTCAACTTCGAGGTCTCCGTCGACAAAGTCAAGGCCCATCCAAGGGAGGAAACAAAGCCCAAAAGCACCCCAACCACGCTCCCAAGGCCACAAACTTCAAGAATAAGCGCAAAGCACCTGAAACCATGGATGTGGATATGCGTTATTGCTGTGGTTCAAAGGACCATTGGTCCCGTGTTTGCTAAGCTACCCAAAAAGTTGTAGCTGAATATCATTCTCATCGTAAGAAGTTTGAATGAAACTTCGTGCAAGTGGACGAACTAGAGACTACAAATATAGAGGTTTCTGACTTTCAAGGGGATACCACCCCTATGGAAGATTAGACTCTTAGACATAAACAATTTTAACTAGTTAAAATTGCACAATGGGGTTGAATTCCACGTAGGGGTTGAATTCCACGTAGTGGCTGATAGGTGCATTATTTATCACATTTTCAAGTTAATTATCCCAAAGTTTTGTTAAGGACGTTTTTGGTGATAATTCGACTTTCTAGAGGAGTTTTGATGCAACGCCAATTGGAAAAGGAAGCTAAGACGTGGAAGATCATTGTATCCAAATTTCATAATTTTTCATGGAGCCAAACATTTCAGTCTTCAAAGTTAATCCTGCAGAAGTAACTTTCCTGTTAAAATCACGCAGCTGTAGGATAATGACGATTTGAAGGCTTTTCCAATTTTTCCTAGTGGCGTGCGATATATGCTTGGAAAGATAAGAGGTAAAGCTATGTTTCTCATATTTTTACAGAATTTTCCAGAAAAGAAATCGACCTCAAATTTGGCATGCAATTCTAATGCCGCGTTTCCCAAGTCAAGAAGGATTCTTTCCTAGTTTCTCTCATAGATTATTTATGAATTTGTTCTCTTTTAGGAGAGCTTTTTTATCAGACTTTTTATGATTTTTTTAGAATAAATAGAGTACTCTAGGCTATCTTAAGAGGGGGAAAATGGAATACACACAAAATTCGTCCAAAGGGAAGGCAGATAGTTTAGCTTGCTCTTACCATTCTTTTTCGAGTTTTATCTTTTGCCATGACTTCTTTTGTGATTTTTATTATGACTATGTGTAACTAAACTACTTTTCTAAGGTTTAGTTCTTAATCCTTGTGCTTAATCTATTCTAGTTTCGAACGTTCTTGTGACTGGCCATCATTGTGAACTTGTTTCTAGATAATTAGATAAATCTAAGAGGATGGCCAATCAATTAGGTTTATTGTAACTAAGATTAAGAAGAGTAGACAAACTAGTGAGGATGACCAATATCAAACTAGTCCCACTTGGTTGACATAATTCTCCAGTGCTTAATGGGTTTTTATGTGTTTAACTTTATGCCTAACCAATAGGATATAGTTGTCACGTATAGACACACGAGTTGATGTCTGACCATGGATTAATTCATATTTTAGAAAGAACAACCTTAAATATTGGCATGGTAATTGGAGAGTAATCAACTTGAAGAAAAGGAAATAGGATTGTTATTGGTGGATTCATGACCTTAGGCTTTCATCACATTAATTTCTTTTAAACTTGCATTCATTGTGCGTTTTCGTTATTCGTATTTCTAGTTCAATTTTAAGTTCAAGTTTTAATTATTTTTCGTAATCAATTCACCAATCATTCGTTTCCTAGTTAAGTTTCACGTAATCAACTGGTTGAATTGGTATTAAACACAATCTATGTGGGTTCGACCTTGTATTTGCATTTATTTCTACAATTGATTTGTGCGCTTGCAAGTTTAATTTGGTTTAAATTAATCTATGTTTTGGGCTAGTTTAAATGTACATCAAGTTTTTGGTGCCATTGCCGAGGATTGCCCCTTAATCCCAACTCTACATGTTGATTACACTTTACTTAATTGATTTTTTTATCTTATCTTATTTTATTTTATTTTTACATGTGTTTCTGTTCTTTATCTTGTTTGTTTCCATATTATAACAATTATAATATATATATATATATATATATATATGTATATAAATTGTTGTTTGCATAAATCGTTGAATTGTCAATTAGACTTTTCCTTGTATGTCTATTAGTGTTTGGTGATTATATTCTAGTAGGATACCTTCTTTTGTCTTTTCATTCTCCTATACTACCTCGAATCTTCTAGTTTTCCAATTGGAGTTTTGTTTCCACCATTAACCAACATCAGTTTCTCACTAATTTGTCCGAGTCTTTTCATTCTCCTTTAGCTAGTTGGAGTCTTTTGTTTGTAGTGTAATCCGTGAGTAATTAGGAATTGGACTTCTCTGGTTTATGTTTCCTTTGTGTTCACTTAAATTAATCGTTGTTTGTATTAATCATCATCAGTTCTTCTGCAGCGCATTCGCAAGCATATTATTGAAATCATTCTTTGGTTCATTGTAGGTGAATGATCAATATTGGTTCCTCAAAAAGTCCACGTGTGGAATTGAACCAAAGATTGAACAAAATCTTAGGCAAATTCGCAAGGAACAAAGATAGAGAAGGCGAAGGAGAAGCACGAACAAGAAGAGATGGCTGCGAACGGCAATAACGATGGTGTTCCTCGAACCATTCAAGGTTTCTTTATGCTGCAATTTTCTTCTCAACAATCATGCATAGTTTATCCTGAACTTGATGCTACTTCTTCTTATGAGATCAAAGATTATGTTATTAACATGTTACCCAAGTTTTATGGTGATGAGAATTAAGATGCTAGTGAATATGTAGATAATTTTCTGGATATTTGTGGTACACAGAATATTAAAGGCGTCTCCGATGAGTTCATTCGCTTAAAGCTTTTCCCTTTTTCTCTCACAGGTGATGCTAGAACATGGTTCAAGACTCTGCCAGCAAGATCAATTACCTCTTGGACTCAACTTTCTAGTGAGTTCATTCAAAAGTTTTACACTTAATCTAGAACTCAAAGGTTGAGGGATCACATATTTCACTTCAGGCAGAACAAGGGAAAACCACTTTTTCAAGCATGGTAGAGATTTAAAGGTTTGATAATTAGTTGTCCACACCATCAGTTTTTACCATGACAACTAATTTTATACTTCTACCAACACTTGAATGATGAATGTCGACATAGATTGGATGTTGCAGCTAATAGTAATATATTGGGTAAAGAACCAAAGCAAGCTACTACTATCATTGAGAATGTTGTTGCAAATTCATCTCAATGGGATAGTAGAGAGTTAACTCGGAATTCTGCATATGAAGTAAGTTCATCTAATGAGATGGTTGCACTATCAAGGAAAAAAGATATTGTGGTGACTATGTTATCCAAGAATGCAGAACCGTGTGGGATTTGTGCTGCTTAGACCCATCCTACTCATCTTTGTCCTTAAAGTGGTACTTGTCCATAAGTTGAGGGGGCTAATCAAGTCAACGCATTTAACCATCAAAGAAATGACCATTTCTCAAATATACTTATAATCCAAGGTGGAGAGAGCATCTTAATTTAGCTAGGAAGAATAATTTTAACCAATGATGCAAGCCATGGCAACAAGGAGCAGCACCTATAGAAACCAAGAAACCTTCTTGGGAAGAAGCTTTTGTGAGCTATCCAACAAGGGCTGCAAGTAAACAGTCAAGCCATCGGCAAATTGGAAGCACAAGGCGGTCAAATCGTTGTTGCAATGAGTGAAAAAGAACCGGGGAATTTTCTAAGTCAACCCAAAGCTAATCCACGAGGCAAAGAGCAAGTTAATGCCATTAGAACATTAAGGAGTGGTAAACCTTATGATAGAACAGAAGAAATTGCTATAAATGACCAAGAAGAGAATGCCAACGAAGCAGTTCCATTACCTTCTTCACCACTCGCTGCTCCTACTCCTGCTTCAAAGTTGAAGAATTATGATCCTTCTATGCCTTTCCCGCAGAGATTTCACAGGCAAAGAAAGGACAAGCATATGTTAGATATATTGGAGCAATTTAAAAAGGTTCAAATCAACATTCCATTACTCAAAGCTATAGCTCAAATTCCATCGTAAGCGAAAGTTTTGAAGGGCCTCTGCATAAACAAGAGGAAACTTACAGACCATGAGAAGATTGAGTTTACAAATTGTTGCAGCGAGGTTTTGATAACAAAGATGCCTCCAAAATTACAAGATCTAGGGAGTTTCACTATCACATGTGTTATTGGTGATTTTAAATTTAATAAAGCTTTCTTAAACCTTGGTTCCAATGTTAATCTCATGCCATTTTCTATTTATGAACAACTAGGTATTGGAGAGCTACGAAGAACATCCGTATCTTTGCAATTGGCTGATCGATTGGTGACTTATCACAAGGGCCTTGTTGAGGACGTTTTGATCAAAGTAGATCAATTCATCTTGCCAGCAGATTTCCTTGTGCTTGACATAAAGGAAGACCAAAACATCCTATTTTACTCAGTCGTCATTTCCCTGCAACTGATGGAGCTTTAATTGATGTCAAAGCAGGAATACTCAAGCTGCGAGTTCAAGTAGAATCTATAGAATTATAGATGTTTGAAGCAATAAAGTTACTAGCCGACTTAGAAGAGTGCTGCCTCATCCAGCTTATTGCTCCCTTTGTCAATGCCAACTTCTTGGAGAATGTCTTTACAGATTTGTTGAAGACATGCATTCAGTATCCAAATTTAAATATGGAAGGAGAGGTAGCCATGGACATAATTGCAGCCCTAAACTCGTCCCTCATTCATGCACCAAAGTGGAAGCAAGCATGAGAGCCTCTAGGACTAACAGTGCCTCATTGTCTTGTGTCGACACTAAATTTCAAAGCTACAAAGTGGAAGAAAAGGAAAATGAAGAAGATGCATGGAATGGTTCCTCGTTTGAATGATCCGCCATCCTCGACTTAATTTCAGCAAAGTCTAGCTCATGACTATAAAGAAGTGCTTCTTGGGAGGTAACCTAAGCTTTCTATACTTTTCCTTTGTTTTTGTAGTTTTTCATTTTAGTTTATTTTTTGTTAGAGTCAGTTTTCATTCCTTTCATGCTTTCAGGAACAATGGTCTGCAACGATTCAAGTTTGGGCGAGTACATTACAAGGCATGTCGTCTAATGTTCAACATCGCTCACTCATACTCCTATGAAAAATTTGAGGAAGTTTTCCCACCTTCTCTTTAAGTGTGTTATTCATTCTGTTTTTTTATTTTTTATTATTCTACACATTGAAGACAATGTTTGATTCAAGTTTGGGGGAGGATCTCAATCTCTATTTCTGTGTTCTGTTTTTGTTTAGTGTTCATGCCGTCTATGTTTGCATAAAGCTATATTAACTGGGAAGGAATTTGAACATTTTGTCCTTGTTGTGTTCTTCAATTTTTTGTCGTCCTTCCAGCCATATAAAGACCTTGAAAATCGGATTTTTCTTTCAAAAGTTATGATCAAATCTTTGTCTAAAGGTTGAAACTACCTGTGATACTGTCATATTTGCAACTTGCTTATTGAAACCTCTGTGGGCATATGTTCTTTTCCTCTGTTTATTTGTTCTATGTTTTGTTCTTCTATTTAAGTCATAATGTTTTAAAAAATCCATATAAAAAAAAAAAAAGAAATGTCAAAAAAATTCAAAAAGATTTTCTTTTTCTTGAGTCATTTTCTTCTAGGTCACAAACTTATTTGAATTTGTTCTTTTTATGTGAAATTTCAATTGTTTTATATGGTTAATCAGATCCTTACATGGTCATTCTCAAGTTTATTTTATACAATAACCAATGTTAGTATGATTAACTTTTAACTTAGAGAATTATATGTGGATTTTATGTGAAAACTTATTGAACCTTTGTGAGATTTTAAGCCTCTTGCCTATTCTTTCTTGTGTGTTTCATGATTGCATTATCATTCTCTAGAACTTGCTTCAATATCTCTCGAGGTGAAATCCTAAGTCATGCAACATTAGAGAGATGATTAAGGCCAAGTTTGGATTGTTTGAGCCTTTCTAACCAACCTTTTATGTTATAGTATCCCTAGTTACCCTTTTGAAGCCAAACACTTAAGCCTTTTCTTTCATCACCCACATTCATCCCTACCCATTTAACCTATATTAGCCATCCCCTATAGCTTAAGGGATACCAAGGGGACGTCAATGAAGATAAAGGTTGGGTTCTACAACAAAGAAGTGGCGTGTACCAAGGTACCATGTGTAGTATTATCTTTATTTTGTGATTATATTCTCGAAGAAAAAAAATGAAAAAAAAAGGAAAAGAAAAAAAAAAAGATCAAAAGAAGTTAGGAAATAAAAGTTTGAAATTGTTCCATCCCTACATCGTGAATCCTGGACGCCAATAATAGAAGATCCAAGTTTCAAAGAGGACCGATTGAAAGTACATTATGAAGATACCTTGGTATTTCTTAAGCTCTAGTTTCTCTATATCCTTTCTTTGATAGCTCATACCCTAGCCCAATGTTATGACCTTTGTAAAGACCTTTGATTTTTGGTGTTGCATAAATTTACATTAGTGGAGAGACGATATGAAGAGCAAGCTTATGAGGTTTATATTGCAAATCATGATTTGAGTGAAACACTTTGCCCTTTAATGTGTGATTTATTTTTGAGTGATATTCATGGTGGAAGATTTGAAGTGGAAACTTTGGTTTGCATATACCTATCTGGGTTGAGTAAGTTGTATTGATATTGGTTATTTCACTCACTACACTTGAGAATGTGGTGTAAGGTTTGGTTAATTTGATTTTGAAAAATGTTTAATTCTCTTAAGTTTGGTGACCATCTCTAGATTGCTTTGAGGCTAATTTATGGAAGGTCTATTGTTTTCCTTGTCTTTTATTTTTATTTTGCTCGAGGACTAGCAAAAGTTTCACTACAAGAAAACATGGATTAAGTGACCGAATTTTTTATGGCGCGTGAAAATTCATCACAAATAGGAAAACAAGTGACGCTTTTTTTAAAATCGTCATTTTAAGATTTTTGCAGGACACCAAAATATGTTGTGTCACTTATACTTTTGGATTTGCCACAAAAAAGTGGGCGGGAAAGTTTACCGCCAAACGAAACTTTAATAAGTGACGCAATGTTAAATTCATCACATAAGAAGAGGGAAGGCCACCTGGACATTCCTCACATATAATATTGAATTAAAAATAAAAAAATATAGATGCAATTATCAAAACCCCCAAATAACAAAACCTATCCATTTATTCTCATTTCTTCCCAATCTTTAGCACCATTTCATCTACTCCTTCACCCTAACTTCGACGACCGGCTACTTGGTGGTTGCTAGCAATGGTGACTACCACCTCTCCTTCGTCTCCCTCCCTCAGCCATTCCCCACCCTTTGATTCTCATTCACTAACTCTTTTATCTCTTTGACATAACAAGATCAAATTGGGGAAAGAGAAGTTGTATTTTTTCTCAAGTTCTTTTAGTTGACAACAAGGTACTTTGTTTCTCTATATTTCTTTAATTGTTTTCGGATTTTTTTCTTTAATTGTTCCCCAAATTCTGGTTTTCTTTCGCTCAAATTAAGGGATTAGACTTAATAGAGAATCTCATGGAAAGAGAAAACATAAAATCTTGCAACATCAGTCACCCCATATCGTCTAATATCCATATGCAACATCAGTCACCCCATATGTATGCAACATCAGTCATATGCAGGATCAGTTATGTATCATCAGTCATATGCAGCATCAGTCACCCTATATGTACACAACATCAGTTATGCAACATCAGTCATATGCAGCATCAGTCACCCTATATGTATGCAACATCAGTTTTTCATTGTGATTCAGGGAAAAAAAGTGTTTATATGACATGAAGATGAAAGGTGGGGAAAGGTGAATATGATAGTTTGAGATAATGGATTAAGAGCCGCAGAGTGGACTCCATCTAGCACCTTACGATTGCGCTCTCATTTAACTATACTCTAATGCACATTTATCTTTGTACATATATGAAATTTTTATACTTTCATGATTTTCAGGATTGAAGGTGCTCAAGGTCAAGATTACTTAAGTACAAAACCAAAGCTCTAAGTTGGTATGTTGTCTTTAATGCTTGCAATTTACAATGACATATTATTAATGCTACCACTAGCCAAATAATCATTGCATTTGAATAGTAATGATGAATACGAAGTATTGTGCATGTATATGCTGAAAGCATGGTGGTTTTTTTGTTAGATTATTGCAAACTTAGTATCTAGCATGGTGATTTTTGTATGATTTCTCTACTTTCTAGTATGTTTGTTTTAGCATCTAATTGTTGTTGAGTTGGGATATGTGAATTTTTCAATTGAGCTTCTTGACGTTTTTGGTTGTTATATTATACGGCTATCTTAACAATTTTACATATATATTCATATATATATATATTCTACTATGGCAAGCTATTGAAATATGTCAAAGTATGCAGCTCAATACTAGGATTGAAGTGATCTGACTTCATGGATCGACAATGGATTCGTAGTTGGGATCGCCTTAGTTCCGAATATAGAAAAGGAATCAAGTCATTTATTGACATTGCTTGTCACCATGTGAACAAGAATAATCAAATACCATGTCATTTTCGAGTTTGCCATAGCACATTTTTTCACTTAGTTGAAGATGTTCATCTCCATTTGTTGAATTCCGGTATGGATATGAATTATGATAGATGGATATATCATGGGGAGCATATCCAACAAGTGCAAGGAGATTCTTCGGTATCTACGAACAATGAGCCAACCAGTAACTCTAATGTCAACATGTTTAATATGATTGAGGATGTCTTTGAAGGAATAGATGATGAAGATGATGATGAAGATACAATGGGGAACCAAGATACCATGTGGGGTGGTGATATGACCAATGCATGGATAGATGTTGATACTTATGAGATGTTGCTTGGTGAAGCTCAAAAGGAACTATACCTTGGATGTAAGCAATATACAATTTTGACATACATCGTGGAGTTGATTTACACCAAAGTTGACAACCACATGACAAACAAGGCAATTGATAAGATGTTAGCAATGATGAAGAAGATGTGTCCTCAGCCTAGCAATGTTCCTAACTCATTTCGTGAGTGCAAGAAGATATTGAAAAGTTTTGGATTGGGGTGTGAAAATATACATGCTTGCTACTATGATTGTGAACTATTTTATAAAGAACAGGAAAAGAAAGATAGATGTCCAATCTGTAATGAGCCAAGGTATAAGGATAGTCATTATGGGCAGAGGAAGAAAGTTCCAAGAAAAGTGTTGCGATACTTTCCACTTAAGCCAAGGCTATAGAGGTTGTTCATATCAAGGCATACGAGTGAAGATATGAGGTGGCACAAGGAGAAAAGAATCAATGATGGGAACACAATGAGGCATCCAGCAAACTCGAGTGCTTGGAAAGAATTCGGCATAATCTTGATGTTATGCATATTGAGAAGAATATATTCGACTGTTTGATTAGGACATTGCTGAATATGGGGAAGTCGAGGATTCCCTTAAGGTACGAATGGATTTACAAGACATGAATATTAAAGAGAGTTTGCATTTGAAACTAAATGCACGTAACACATTGGATAAGCCTTTGGCTCAGTATGTATTTAAGCCATATGAGCGTAAAGATTTCTTGCATTGGTTGAAATCAATTAAATTTCCAGATGGTTATGCAGCAAATATATCACATAAAGTGAATGTGGATGAAGGAAGTATATTTGGTTTGAAGAGACAATGTGCTTCCTGTGGGAATTTGAAAATATTTGAAAAAACATATCTATGGTCCAATAGTTGAGTTTTCTAGTTTTTTTTTTTTTCAACAAATATGTGCAAAGACCTTGACTGTTACTAATCTTGACAAGTTGGAAGAAGACATTGTCCTCATATTGTGCAAACTAGAAAAAATTTTCTCGCCTGCATTCTTCGTTCCCATGGTTCACTTAATAGTGCACTTACCACGCGAAGCAAAATTGGCAGGACCAGTCGGATATCGATGGATGTATCCTGTAGAAAGGTAAATGGCCATGATGTTTCTATTAGTTGCATAATTTTTTTATTTCTACGTACCAACAATTGTTCATTTATCTAGATTGTTAGGTTCGTACAAGAAATTTGTTCATAACAAAGCTCGTCCTGAAGGCTCTATTATGGAAGCACACTTGGCATACGAGTCTTCAACTTTTTGCTCAATGTATTTATGTGAAGTTGAACTGAATTCTCCCAACCAGAAAGAAACGACGATGGTAGTAATCCCAATGTGGTCATTTCAGTGATTGCTCAAAAAGCACGTCCATTTGGTGCTCATGTAATGGTTCAACTTTCAAGGGAAGATATAAAAGTGGCTTATTGGTATATCTTAGATAATTGCGCCGAAATAGAAGACTTCAGAAAGTATGTGATAGTAATAGTTGAACATTTATTTAAATAATTATAATTCCACAACTTTCACTTACATTTTATTTATTTATGGAGTAAGCATATCGAGATTTTGGAAAGAGATAGTCATGCTAATGTACAACAAAGGCATAGACAGTTGTTTCCAGAATGGTTTAGGCAGTGGGTCACGTCATTATATTATCAAGAACCTAGATTGGTTAGTGAAGATATTTTTTTATTAGCCCAAGGTCTAGACCAACGTATTTTCCAATACACAGGTTGTATTGTGAACGGCATTCGATATTTGGTCAGACATGTTGATCAAAATCGTACAACACAGAACAGTGGGGTTATGACGCCGGGATCGCATAATGGTGAAACATGTAACTTTTATGGCTTCTTAGTTTATGTCATTAAAGTACAATTTACTAGAGGTTTTAAGGTGATTCTTTTCAAATGTCATTGATACAATACAGATACAAGAGGTAAAAAAGTTATACAAGATTATCATCTTACATCATTGAATGTAAATAATCGTTGGTACGATGGTGATCCGTATGTGTTAGCTAAACAAGCACATCAAGTATTTTATATTGATGACTTAAAATTGGGTCATCCATGGAAAGTTGTGCAAAAGATACAACATAGACACATTTAGGATGTTCCTAAGAAAGATGATGATGAGGAGGAGGAAGACAATGCCATTGACGAAGACGATGATAAGTATGTAGATGAAACTGAAAATTCTACAAGGTGGGTCCATAATGATGGTGAAGTTGATATATCATTATGTAGAGATGATGTTGATCCTGAATCGTTTGATATTAACAACGAGGAGGTTTGAAGAATGCTAGGGCTACAGAGGGATGAGGAGGAGGAGGAAGAAAATGATGACGAAGAGGAGGAGGAAGAGGATGATGAGGAGGAGAATGTTGGAACCAATGATACTAATGATGATTACAATTGATGACTATGGTGAGATCTATGCATTATAAATTAATGTTTATTATCCTACAATAGTAAATATATTTGCCTATCATTTTACAAATAGTCACTATGCTTATAATGGTTTGTGTTTGTATATATTAATATTTTGGTTATGTTATTTACTTTTATGTTTCATATTTAGATGACAACTTCTACACAACGAGGAAATAGGGTGAAGCAGGTGAGCGATCCCTTACCTCCTCCTCCAAATGATGCACTTGCACCTCATCCACCACCTCTTCCACCAACACCTCTTCCATCACCACCTGCACCTTCGCCAACAAACACTAACCCAGGTTATTTACTTTTTCCTTATTAACGTAGTTTTAAACAACACATTACATTGATTAGAGATACGTATATTTTTCTAGAGATAGATTTTGATTTTTTTGCAAAAAAAATGACTCATGGAAAGTCATGTGGGAAAGGCGTCCATGATATTTCGGAGGCCAATAACGGGCTGAAGATGTCAATCATCTTTGATTTTAAACATCAAGTTCCAAGTGATCCAGTTGTGTTAGGTTTTTTCACGTCCGAGATAGGGAATATTGTTCAAACTTATTCACCGGTTTGCTATGAGAGATAGTTTAAGGTCCCAGCTTCAGAAAAGAAGACACTGCAAGAGAAATTGCTTGTGAGTTTTCAATTTATTCATTGTAATTTCAAGCACTCACTTGCATATATTTATGTTTAATAATAGGTATTATTTGTTGTGGACTTATCCCATCCAAAGATTATTGAATATGTTGACAAGAAGATCGCAAAGTTGTACTCTCAGTTTAGGCACCGGTTGCATCTACACTACTTGTCATGTGGAACACCTGCGAGAGGACGAGCTAAGCTTCCAAATGTAAGATATGGAATGGAAGACCAAAGAGTCATTGGGATTGGTTATGTGATAATGTTTACAATACTACACTCCTTTTGGTATGTATTCTATACAATCTTTTCTAGTATAAATCCAAGTTAGAAATCAATTCTTTCAACATGAAGACTTCTTGTCATGTTCTACAAATTCAATTTTTATAGTCAGAACCTCTAACCTTTTATGCTTCATTTTCATTTTGGTTGTCATCTACTTAATTTTCCAATGTGAAATTGTGACTTGTCATGTTCTTCAAACATAGTGTTTCTAGTTATAAGTCTTGCATTCTAGCTCTTACCTTATATGCTTCTTCATTTTCATTTTAGTTGTAGGCTGGTTAATCCTTACAAAGTGAAATACATAGACATTTTCCGTGTTCGTTCTTTAAATTCAGTATTTATGGCTAAAATTTCTGCATCTTGGTTTTGTTACTTTTTGTTTCGTATTTTCCCTTTATTTATTGAGATTTTCCCTATCTTGTAGTTGGTGGCTTTATTCATCTGATTTGTTCCTATGGAACTCATCTGCTTAGTGTCATTTTGCAGGCCACCGATTAGTGTTTCAACTGTTTGTTTTAAATGAATTTTGTTTCTTTGAGTGTGATTAAGATCTCATGTTGTTTGTCTATAACATTTATATTTTGTTAGGATATGATTTATGTATCTTAGCTTACTTGGCTATACAGCCACACACTTTTTTACTTGTAATTTTCAAATCTACTTAAACACCTATTTAATTAGGTTAGAATTAAGAATATGGCAAAGGTAATATAACCTTTGTTTCTGTGGCAATTTTAAGTTTGTTTGAATGTATTTTTCATAGATTGATTGAATGTACAAGGGGGGATATACAATGAGGTAGAAGGTTACAAGCAACCCTACCTTGGCAAATCCTACCAACTCGATGATAGGGATTTTACTACTCATGTGAATGGGATAAAAACTACTATAATACTTGCAAGAATCACAAGGTTGTTGTAGTATAAACGGATCTCGCAAGGTCGTTCTCCACAGGGATTATTAAATAATTCGAAACAAACCAAATTCCAATTAATTATTGTAAAGTAGAAATTATGATGATTGATTTTACAGGCTACTTAAATTAAAAAACGAATTTAATTAAAACAAATAAGACAATCTGCAATATTAAAATTGGGGGAAAAAGAAAACAGTTTTGGAAGAATCAAATTAAGAAAACACTAGGGTTCCACCATCACCTAGCAATCCTATGAACTTTTACCAATTACTTATGATCTACACATGTCACTTTGAAGGTTAGATTTTCCTAATTCATATTCTACTTGGAACCTCCAACATCGAACGTATATCTAACATGCAACTCGTCCGGACGTTCGGATCAAATCTAAACATGAAAGACTCATTATGCTTTATGAAAATCTTTTGAAAAACCATGCAATCCTTAAGACGTGGTGTTCATCCTAAGTGAAATTACAATTATTAATCACAAGAAGCCAGCGTCAATTTCATGGAACCTTCCGACCAAAACTTGCATCAAATTACTTTTCTAAAGGTCCTAATGGTGATCAGGCATTAAGACAATTAGATAGTTTTTATCCCGGTGATTAATAATTCAAAGTATCCATGCAATCAATCACAAGCAATTAAATAAAAATCACATATTCATGCTAAGGCTCAAGGCTTCACCCTAGCAAAAGGAATTAGTTACGCATATTCATAATTGAAATCATAGAAAATATTATTAAGAAAATGATTGAAAACACCTTCAAGTAGAAAATCTCCAAAACCCTAGCAATTCTCTTTGTCTCCAAAATTTCGTAAAATAAAGACTAGTGAAAAAATGTAGATGGCCAAGCAATATATCTGCTAAGCCCCCCACACAAACCCTAAATACAGGTCCTTTATTCCCCCTAGGAAACTAAAATTAATAATCAATAAAATAGGAAACATAACCTTAAATTAAATGGTAAAATTCGCCTAAAATCTGAATAGCCACGTTTTGGACCCATAAGCTGCTTCAAAAGTGGCCCAATATCGCTAGATTTAATGTTTGGAATATTTTGAACACTTCTCCAGAAGGCCACGAACCCATCCGATGTCATCTTGGGCTCCAAAAACGCAATTTAAGCCCAAAAAAGCAATTTAAGCCCAAAAACGTCATTCTCCAGCACCTACGCATCGCTCCTTTATTTTATCGTCAGTAGATGATCTGTTCATAAACTCGACACTTGGTAAACCATCCAATGCATCAACACGCATGCATTCTTGCTTGTCACCTGAATGTATGCTTGCTTCAAACAACTTGAAAACAACAGTTTGATCTTCAACCCGGAATGCTAATGTTGCAGCTTCAACGTCAATAAGAGTCCGGGCTGTTGCCAGAAATGGGCGGCCCAAAATGATGGGTGTTGTCAAATCTTCATCCATGTCCAACACCATAAAATCAGCTGGTAAATATAAATTGTCAACCTTCACAATAACATCTTTAATGACTCCTCTAGGGTAGGTAGTTGAACGGTCAGCCAATTGAATAATACTGAAGGTTGTCTTCAGCTCTCCTTCACCTAAACGTTTAAAAACAGAATAAGGCATTAAGTTTACACTTGCACCTAAATCAATTAAAAAACTACTAAAATCACAATTTCCAATGGTGCAAGAGATAGTAAAACTCCCTGGATCTTTTTTCTTTGGAGGTAATTTATGCAATAGGACCGCACTGCACTGTTCTGTAAGAACCACTTTTTCAAAATCAACGAGCTTCTTTTTCTTTATGCAAACATCCTTCAAACATTTGGCATAAGATGGAATGTTCTTGATTGCATCAATTAATGGAAGATTAATTAGAACTTTAGCCAAAGTTTTCATAAAATCTGTTCACTGTTGATCTTTAGCTTTAGGCTTTAACCTTTCAGGATAAGGCATAGGAGGCTCATATACATGTTATGCAGTTTTTGTGGTAACTTCTGCAGTATTTTCGGATCTGTCTTGTAGCTGCCCAGAATCTGCAGAAATTGCAAAATCTGCAAAAATTGCAAATTTAGTTTGGGGCTATTCTGCTGCCCGCGAATTTCCAGCAGAATTTTCATGTCTGTTATCGTAACTTTTGCCAGACCGTAAAGTATGTACAACATTGCATTCTTCTTGTCCTCTTGGATTAGGTACTGTTTGACTAGGAAATGTACCCGGAGCTCTTTCTGAAACCTGCAAAGCAATCTGCCCAATTTGTTTTTCCATGTTTTTCATTGCTGCTTGTAGATTTTGGATTTCTTAAGTGGTAGTATTTGCTAATTTTTCAATTGCAACCTAGGTGCAGCAGGTTGTTGTACCTGCTGTTAAAATTGAGGCCTAGAGTGCTGATCTTTGTCCCACTTTAAATTAGGATGATCTCTCCAACCTGGGTTGTAGAAATTTGAATACGGGCCATATCGGGAACGCTGGAAATTGTTAAATGCATTAACCTGCTCTGCTGTAAAATCTGGACAAACATCTCTATGTGGGCAGCTCATAAAATCATGAGTTATCATGTTACAAATGCTGCAGGCAGCTTGTAAGGGCTGTTGTACAGCAACCTGTGAACCTGGTATTCTTTGTAATAACATGTCAAATTTTGCATCAAGCCTTTTCTCCATTTTTTCAATTTGTGCTGTAACATACGGAGAATTGTTAGACATCTTAAAAACAAACCTAGATTGTGGTTGCTCAACTGCCCACTGTTGTGTATCCGCCACCATTTTTTCAAATAACAAACAAGCCTCTTGTGCATTTTTATCTTTGTACGAACCTCCGCATGACGCGTTGACAAGAGTCTTTGTAGTCATATTCAACCCTCTGAAAATTATATGCATTTGATCAGTAGTGTTAATACCCAAATGTGGACATTTTCTAATCAACTCTTTGAACCGCTCCCACGCCTCATGAAACTCTTCATTTGGTTTTTGGGCAAAAAATAAAATCTGAGTTCTCATGTCAAGAGTTTTTGAAGTTGGATAATACTTGTTTAAAAAAATTTCACTAAGTTGGGCCCAAGTACTAATGCTTCCCGATGGGAATGTGAGGAGCCATCTTCTTGCTTGATCTTTTAGAGTGTAAGGAAACAAACGGAGCTTAATAGGTTAGGCTGAAAATCCCCTCACCAAAATATTTTTGCATCCCATTAAAAATTCTGCAATATGCATGTTTGGATCATCAGATGATAACCCATGAAATGTAGGTAGAATATTCAACATGTGCTGCTTTATTTCAAATGTAGACCCTTCCTCCACTGCCGGATAAGTAATGCAACTTGGTATATTTGTGGTATGGGCTGTTAAAGAATCACCCAAAGGCTGACCTGCCTCTGGAATAACAAACGCCATTTTTTCTTTACTGTGCAGATCCGCAGAAATTAAAGATTGCTGAAAAGTACCCTGCAGAGAAGGAACCCACTGCAAATTTTTCTCCTGCGTCTCCTCAAAGTCTACTCAAGTACTGGATCAAAAGGAAGCAATTTCTATACTGTTGAACGGGTGCTGACCATGCACAGATTATCTTTGTAATCTGCACTGTACTGCTGTAATCTGTGAAAAATAAAATAAAAAGAAAAATTAAATTGTTTTTTATATGTATAAACAGAAATAAGTAATTGAAAATCTGATTAGTAGGAATTATTTTAAATAATCCCCGGCAACGGCGCCAGTTTCTTGATAGGGATTTTACTACTCATGTGAATGGGATAAAAACTCCTATAATACTTGCAAGAATCACAAGGTTGTTGTAGTATAAATGGATCTCGCAAGGTCGTTCTCCACAGGGATTATTAAATAATTCGAAACAACCCAAATTCCAATTAATTATTGTAAAGTAGAAATTATGATGATTGATTTTATAGGCTACTTAAATTAAAAAACGAATTTAATTAAAACAAATAAGACAATCTGCAATATTAAAATTGGGGGAAAAAGAAAACAGTTTTGGAAGAATCAAATTAAGAAAATACTAGGGTTCCACCATCACCTAGCAATCCTATGAACTTTTACCAATTACTTATGATCTACACATGTCACTTTGAAGGTTAGATTTTCCTAATTCATATTCTACTTGGAACCTCCAACATAAAACGTATATCTAACATGCAACCCGTCCGGACGTTCGGATCAAATCTGAACATGAAAGACTCATTATACTTTATGAAAATCTTATGAAAAACCATGCAATCCTTAAGACGTGGTGTTCATCCTAAGTGAAATTACAATTATTAATCACGAGAAGCCAGCGTCAATTTCGGGGAACCTTCTGACCAAAACTTGCATCAAATTACTTTTCTAAAGGTCCTAATGGTGATCACGCATTAAGACAATTAGATAGTTTTTATCCCGGTGATTAATAATTCAAAGTATGCATGCAATCAATCATAAGCAATTAAATAAAAATCACATATTCATGCTAAGGTTCAAGGCTTCGCCCTAGCAAAAGGAATTAGTTACGCATATTCGTAATTGAAATCATAGAAAATATTATTAAGAAAATGATTGAAAACACCTTCAATTAGAAAATCTCCAAAACCCTAGCAATTCTCTCTATCTCCAAAATTTCAAAAAATAAAGCCTAGTAAAAAACTGTAGACGGCCAAGCAATATATCTGCTAAACCCCCCACACAAACCCTAAAAACAGGTCCTTTATTCCCCCTAGGAAACTAAAATTAATAATCAATAAAATATGAAACATAACCCTAAATTAAATGGTAAAATTCGCCTAAAATCTGAACAGCCACATTTTGGACCCATAAGCTGCTCAAAAACTGGCCCAATATAGCTGGATTTAAGGTTTGGAATATTCTGAACACTTCTCCAGAAGGCCACGAACCCATCCGAGGTCATCTTGGGTTCCAAAAACGCAATTTAAGCCAAAAAACGTCATTTTCCAGCACTGCGCATCGCTCCTTTATTTTATCGTCAGAAAATAACCGCTTGGTGGGAAAATCCCAGATTTTGATACGATCAAGCTAAGTGACTCACAAACATCTTCCAGCTGGAATTACTCCAAAATTCGTCCATTTGATCCTGTTTTGCTCCAGAGGAAGTCGGAAGTCCTATATTGAAAATACAATTCAAAGCATCAAAATTCTTCCAAAATATTAACCAAAATATACTAAGATTAGGGTAAAATATATAATATAAAATCTACTCATCACTCGGTAAACCCTAAAGCTGTCACTCCTTAAATTGAGGGAGTGCAGCAAGTAGCTAGCACACACCTATCAACAAGTCATCTAGATGTCAATCTTCCTCAAATTAAGGGATTAGACTTAATAGAGAATCCCATGGAAAAAGGAAACATAAAATGTGGCAGCATCAGTCACCCCATATCGTCTAATAATCAGTCAGTATGTAGCATCAGTCATATGCAGTATTAGTCACCCCATATCGTCTAATAATCAGTCAGTATGCAGCATCAGTCACCCCATATCGTCTAATAATCACTCAGTATGCAACATCAGTCACCTTATATATATGCAGCATTAGTCACCCTATATATATGTAGCATCAGCCACCCCATATAGTCTAATAATCAGTCACCCCATATGTATGCAACATCAGTTATATGCAGCATCAGTCACCCCATATAGTCTAATAATCAGTCACCCCATATGTATACAACATCAATCATGCACATCAGTTATATGCAACATCAGTCATCCCATATCGTCTAATAGTTTCGATAGCCATATTTGAAATAAAAATATCCTAACATGCATTAATGAATTTCACCTTGTGGTTAAATTGATTGTTACTCTTTACACTTCGGTAATTTTGAGTTAAAATCTAAAGTTTGTTGATTGTTACTTCTTGACACTTAGGTAATTTGGAGTTAAAATTTAATGTTTGAAAATGGTTATCATATACTCATCTGACTAACAGTGTTAGCCTAATGCCCTTGGTAGAAGAAAGAGTATCTTCCATTCAATTTCCTTAAGCTTGGTGTTTATATGTTTCTCTCTCCTTAGCTTGTGATGTTTCTAACATTGTTGACCGAGAGAATATAGAAGGTGGGGTGAGATAGCCCTCTAAGGTGAATGAATATGTACAACTGAAATACATGACGTTATATATGACAAGTTTGAGAGCTTGAAACTTTCCAAATTGTACACATGTATAGCTAACTAAATCTTCTTTTGTATGTCATGTACCAAATTTGTAATGTAGGAGCTTTCACAGCAAAATGCTGTTAATAGGAAGAAACAGAAGTATCACCACAAAGGAGGGGCAAGGTCATTTATCCAACATGCTAGGAAGGCCCAGATGGTAATGAAATTAAATTACTTATTATACTCATTATGGAATTTACATATTCTATTGTATGTTTCTGCATTATTGAGCAGAAAGGAAATCCATTATCTGTGATTGACAATTGGGGGGCTCTCCATAAAGACAAGAATGGTCAGTGGATAAATGATGTTGCCCGGGACAAATATGTAAGTCATTCACGGACTTATCATTTGTGTCATTTTAGATAGAGATTAAAAAAAAAAATCAAATTTGGCATGAGACAACTTAGGAACACACAAATAAAGTGAACATGCAAGATTGAATTAAAAAAAAAAAAACTTAATATAACTAGCTAGAAGATGAAAGGTTATACGTAACATACATTCAAACATAAACTACTTTAAAGGTTATAC